>NC_081193.1:43276278-43916278 GCF_902713425.1 Acipenser ruthenus | reverse complement strand
AGATTTTGGACACAATACCACATGAAGGTTGATCTGGCTTTAACCACGTTGCCATGGGGTGTGAGGAAAGCTCAATATTCCACGGCACTCCATATGCTCGCAGTGATGACCTAAGTCGTAAATACATAAAGTATGAAGAACCTGGGAGGGAGTAGTTGTCTTTAAGATCCTGGAATGTACGAAGGCCAGTGTCATTAAAAATATCATTAAGAGTGTGAATACCCCTAGTGGACCAGGCTGTGTAAACAAAAGGCTGATGATTCGTAACAATTTATAATTATTCCAAACCAGAGATGATTTAGAAAAAGAAGAGGAGTACCCAATATGTTTCTCTATGGTAGACCATATTCTTAATAAGTTGGATATGATAGGACCACATCTAAAGGTAGCTGTTTTAAGCTTAATGCCAGAGTAGGGCAGATCTTGCAATCTATGTGGCTTCACTAATCTTTCCTCTATCTGTCTCCAAGGTACTAAGGAATTGTAGTCCAACCAGGTTTTCAATGCCTTCATCTGAAAAGCCGAATATTACAGCTTCATATTGGGAAGAGACAAACCTCCAAGATGTTTGGGACACGGAAGAGTAGTGAGACGGATACAAGGCCGTCTACCTCCCCATATGAACCTGGTTAACATTGAGTTAATTTCCTCAAAAAAAGTTGTTTGAAGGGGGTGGGATAGGAAGCATAAAAAACAAAAAGTTTAAACGAGGTAGGGCATTCATTTTAACTATAGAAATGTTCCCTTGTATAGAGAGTTGGAGTGAGGACCATCTCTGTAAGTCTGCACTTATTTTCTGTTTGAGCTTGGAGTAGTTGCTTTTACAGATTTGTGAAAGGTTAGGGGCAATGTCTATGCCCAGGTAAGTAAATCCAGTTGTATTCCAATTTAAAGGTAAGGAGGAGGGTAATACCAAGCTTCTGGCTGCTGGGTTCAGAGGCAAAAGTGCAGATTTGGACCAATTAATTTTGTAGCCAGACAATCTTCCAAAATGACAAAACAAATCCATAATTTGAGGAATTGAATTTGGAACATCAGAGAGGTACAACAAAATGTCATCTGCATAAAGTGAGATATGATGCTTGGTCCCTTTGATGTTTATTGGAGACATTCTAGACTCTTTCCTGAAGGCTTGTGCTAAGGGTTCAAGTGAGAGAGCAAACAGAAGAGGGGACAGTGGGCACCCCTGTCTAGTCCCTCTCTCTAGAGGGAATGGACGAGTATGTTGATCCCCAGTTTGAATCACTGCCATGGGAGTGATGTATAATGTTTTAATCATATTAATAAAGTCAAGGCCAAATCCAAAGTGTCGAAGAACCGCCCATAAGTAATCCCATTCCACTCGCAAAAGCCTTCTCATAATGTGTTTCTCTAATGCAGATATTTTTTTATTCCTAGACAAATTCAAATGTGAGGCAAAGGCAGTGCAATTTCCACTTAAGAAACATTTTGTCATCTCCCATAAAATTTGTGGATTAGCGGCCGAACCTGAATTAAACTGCAGGAATTCTTTTAACCTGATATTAAGCTGCTCTATGAATGCTGTGTTCCTAAGTAAAGTTGTGTTAAAGCGCCATCTAGTGGAGCGCTTCCCAGTCTCGGCGTTTACTAAACAATGGTATAAAACGGGTCCGTGGTCAGAAATACAAATAGGAAGAAGTTCCGTAACGGAAATGTACTTTAAGAAAGCGGGGGATACAAATAGATAATCAATACGAGAATACGTTTTATGTCTAGATGAAAAAAAACGTGTAATCCTTTTCATTAGGGTGGTGTATGTGCCATGCATCTTTAACATTCAACTCGTGTATACCTGCACAAGTTTTTTAAATACTACTGGCAGAGGACGAGCTAACGACCTCGCATCTGCCTGAACTCATTTAAATGAAAATAAACAAAACATACGGCTTCGCCATCACATTTATAAATACAATAACAAAACAAGTCTACGCCATCATATTTATAAATAAATAATACTAATAATAATAATAATAATAATAATAATAATAATAATAATAATAATAATAATAATAATAATAATAATACAAAACAAATACAAAATAATAAATTGCACAGGGGTACCCCGTTCTATAAATAAATAAATCCATGTACAGGGCTCATCGTCCTGTTACATGATGTTTCGCCAGATAACCCTCTTAGCTGAAGTGGCTGTTCTAGTTGATTCAGGACCAAAGATCCTTTCATAATTGCACACGACTTCTTGTGCCAACACGTCTAGCTCCTGGTCTGTGAATCTTTGGTTTCTCAGTCTCTCCTCCTTGGTCGCTGTCATTCTGACAAAGTGAGACCCGGACCTGGCTTTTGGAGTGCCCTTATATATAAAGTAATGCGTGATTACCGAGTGCAGCATTTCGCGCACTATTTGCAAATGAATCATTTAGCATGCCTTATTAGTGCATATTATTATATTAGTGAATAGAACGGCCACGGCTTCCTTTTTGCACACAGTATGGGGTTCCCTTACCATGCAGTATTTCAAGTAATTTACCGCTGTTTAGTGCATGAGGCCCTAAGTGTTGTTTGGTTTTGTTTTGTATGGTGTTGGGTACGTTGTCTGGGGAAAAAGGGAGTCTGATCAACTCCAGGATGTCAAAAGACAAAAATGAGAATGAATGGAGAACATGGTAAAAAGGGAGTCTATGTGCAATGAACCTGTTGCCACAATAGGGCAGCAATGCATAGACAGAAACGAGAAAGAAAAAGAAAGTTAAACAAGCTAATTGTGTGCGAGCGATGTGACAGACTGTCGAGGAGTTACAAACGCAATATTATTTTACAAAGGAAAACTGTAAGAAATTGTCGAGAATAAAGGTTTCAGAGAGCAAGTCAAGCAGTTAGAAACACAAGTACTACTTTGGCTGAAAGGCAATTGACTGCTACACAGCAATTGGAAATGTGTAAGGAAAATGCAACGCAAAGACAACAATTGATAGATTGTCAGAAAAAGATAATTAATTTGGAATCAAGTTTGGAAAGCGCTATGGAAGTGTCAGGCTGAGACACAGAAAAAAATAGCGTGACCTTATTTGGGCATAGAAAGACTTTGTTCCCTTAGAATGGAATCTAGCGAGTAACAACTGCCAATTGAATAAAATGACTTCTTCTTAGGATATTTAAGTGTAAAACCAAGGGAATTTGAATAGAACTTGGTACTAGGAGACAAAGGGGTAAAGTCAGCACAGAGAGAGAGAGAGAGAGAGAATGTGAGGGTCACTGTTACACAGACTGTTGGAATAAACTTTTAGAAAGAAAACAAATGTTTTTGGAGATATGTACATCTGAAACACTATGAAAACTAATAATGCGTGAAATTAATTCTGTTTAAAACTATTTAAGGAAACATTTAAAGGTTTTATCAACGTATACTGGTAATTTTGTAATGATTATGAGTGAAGCCAGGTGTGGTTTTATTATAATGTTGTTGCCTGAATTAGGATAGAAAGTTTTAAATCACAAATTAGCATCTGTTACAATATGAATCACGGGTTGAAAAATGAAAAATGAGGAAAGTAACATTTCAGGTATGGATGTTATGGGAACAAGAGGTTACACAATCGATCTCCAAGCTAGAATGAGCTACAAAGATTTTAACTCTGCAGCAACAGGCAGCAGTGAGTTGGGTGGAGGTGTCAGATCCCTTGGCACATTAGGATATAATATGTTTTATGGTTATCACAATTAATGTTTTATGGAGCTTTTTGTGAGTTTGCTTTTTCAGCCGGTCAAACGCAGAATCTGCATACATAGGAGAAGTGGTGATAACTAGATTAATGTGATGATTGAACCATAAATAAGATTGGAAATTAAATAGAAGTGTTGGTGCGAGGAATTGACAGGGCAATACAGAACAGACGCTGAGTTAATGGCAATACCAGGGCGGTAAGCCAAAGGGTGCGTGGCCAAAGTGGGGCCAGGCAATGCTCTAATTTGTGGTCATAGAGGTCATGCAAAAGGGACTTGTTGGGCTCAGGGAGGCGATGCTGAGGGAAAAGGACCCCAGCAAAAGTGTGAAATGCTAGTGGGTACTGGGGCCAGTGTCTACATCACTGACGTACAGGTTCCCCTCACTACTGACTGTAATTATTGAAGGAGTTGGCAGGCGACTAAGACTTCTGAAGTTATTTAATGTAAGAGAGTTGAGTCCGGAAGTACAAGTACAGGTAGCTGAAAAGTATCCATATGCATGGGCATGCCACAGTAATAACTGTGGTAAGGCTAGGGGTGTGGAAATCGCAGTGGAAGGAGAACCACACTCCCCACAACGTCAGTATCCAGTCAAGGCTGAAGCAGTAGAAACTGTACGAGGCATCATACAGGATCTGTTTCAGCAAGTGATAATGAAAGAGTGTAACTCATCTACCAACAGTCCTGTGATCTTTCATCAGAGTTTGGCTCGTGCATTGTCACCAGTGGAGCACTCATAACATTGTCGTATATAGCAGTACGTTGATAATTTGCTTCTTTGTAGTTTTTCACAGCTGCTGGATGAAACCATGGCATTACTACAACAGCAGGGTATAGTAAAGGAGTGCAATGCATCTACCAACAGCCCAAGCCCAAGTGACTGAGTTGAGTTGCGACAGTTTTTAGGAACCACAAACTAGTCCGTGAATATATCGAAGAGTATGTGGTATCGGCTGGGCCTTTGTATGACATGCTCAAAGGACTGGAAGGCAGGCACGATCTAGTGCATTGGAGCACAGAGGTGGAAGAAAGGCTTGAGAGACTGAAACACCTGATCTCTGAGGCTCCAGCATTAGGGAGGGCCCGTCACCACGGTGGACAGGCCCTTACATGGTTCTTATATCCTCTCCAACCAGTGTATGCATACAAAAGGGAAATAGGGGACAATGGGTCCATAAGATTTAAACTAAGCTGTATGAAATATAATGTATGATATGTTATCTCATTACAGGAGAGGCGGCGAGGGACGGAGGTGTATTTAACTAATTTTTGTCTCCAGCAGGGTGAGCTCCACCAACTGCCGGGCCGGCCCAGAGATAGAACACATCCCACAATGGATCAGCATACTCAGGGAGTATCCTTGAGATGTAAACTGCACACTCTTTCTATACTGCCGCATGAGACTCATCCTCCGCCGTCATCAACGCACTCAAAGGACGGTAAAGGCTGTTCAGCGAGCACTGTGGTAAGACACCTAAAAGATATGTGCTAGTAACCTCTGTCTTTTGGGTGCAGAAGAGGAGTACGTGGTTGGCCCTGTAGGCCTTCCTTGGCCACAGGCCAAAAGTGGGGGCTGAAGGGTTGAATAAAATATAATGTACTGTTTCTTGCACAGTGGTATGAAAAATATAACTATGTATGCATGAGCTATGGTGGAAAGCAGATAAGTGAGTCTGCGCTTTGCTAAACATAATAAGGACATCGTCCTTTGGCTGTGTGCCTAGAACATCTTGTGATACTTTGTTTCCTTTTAAGAGGAATGTACATTCTGCTGCACGGACACGCTAGAAGGTCTTGTTTGTGCACCAGATTGCCTGTGTTTGCTTCTCTCCATAATGCTGCTTAATAAAACTGTGTTGCTTCTTATCAACTCTTCGAGAATCTTTATTTAAAATTTGGTTCCTACAATTATTATTATTATTATTATTATTATTATTATTATTATTATTATTATTATTATTATTATTATTATATCTCTGTATGAATTTACATTCTTCTGTTGTCCTGTGCTGTCCAAAGCACACTGACTATGCACAGAAACTGCTGGCTTTAAGAACATAACATAAGAAAGTTTACAAACGAGAGGAGGCCATTCAGCCCATCTTGCTCGTTTGGTTGTTAGTAGCTTATTGATCCCAGAATCTCATCAAGCAGCTTCTTGAAGGATCCCAGGGTGTCAGCTTCAACAACATTACTGGGGAGTTGGTTCCAGACCCTCACAATTCTCTGTGTAAAAAAGTGCCTCCTATTTTCTGTTCTGAATGCCCCTTTATCTAATCTCCATTTATGACCCCTGGTCCTTTTTTCTTTTTTCAAGTCAAAGAAGTCCCCCGGGTTGACATTGTTTATACCTTTTAGGATTTTGAATGTTTGAATCAGATCGCCGCGTAGTCTTCTTTGTTCAAGACTGAATAGATTAAATTCTTTTAGCCTGTCTGCATACGACATGCCTTTTAAACCTGGGATAATTCTGGTTGCTCTTCTTTGCACTCTTTCTAGAGCAGCAATATCCTTTTTGTAACGAGGTGACCAAAACTGAACACAATATTCTAGGTGAGGTCTTACTAATGCATTGTAGAGTTTTAACATTATTTCCCTTGATTTAAATTCAACACTTCTCACAATATATCCGAGCATCTTGTTAGCCTTTTTTATAGCTTCCCCACATTGTCTAGATGAAGACATTTCTGAGTCAACATAAACTCCTAGGTCTTTTTCATAGTTCCCTTCTTCAATTTCACTATCTCCCATATGATATTTATAATGCACATTTTTATTGCCCGCATGCAATACTTTACACTTTTCTCTATTTAATTTCATTTGCCATGTGTCTGCCCAATTCTGAATGCTGTCTAGATCATTTTGAATGACCTTTGCTGCTTCAACAGTGTTTGCCACTCCTCCTATTTTTGTGTCGTCTGCAAATTTAACGAGTTTGCCTACTATACCAGAATCTAAATCATGAATGTAGATTAGGAATAGCAGAGGACCTAATACTGATCCCTGTGGTACACCACTGGTTACCTCACTTCATTTTGAGGTTTCTCCTCTAATCAGTACTTTCTGTTTTCTACCTGTTAACCACTCCCTAATCCATGTGCATGCATTTCCTTGAATCCCTACTGCGTTCAGTTTGAGAATTAATCTTTTATGCGGGACTTTGTCAAAAGCTTTCTGGATATCTAAATGGACCATGTCGTATGCTTTGCAGTTATCCATTTTCAATGTTTCATCCTCAAAAAAGTCAAGTAGGTTAGTTAGACATGATCTCCCTTTCCTAAAACCATGCTGGCTGTCTCCCAGGATATTGTTACCATATAGGTAATTTTCCATTTTGGATCTTATTATAGTTCCCATAAGTTTACATATAAAAGAAGTCAGGCTTACTGGTCTGTAGTTACCTGGTTTTGTGGATCGGTATTACGTTTGCTATTTGCCAGTCTGTTGGTACAACCCCTGTGTCAAGAGACTGTTGCATGATCTTGGTTAGCGGTTTGTAAATAACTTCTTTCATTTCTTTGATTACTATTGGGAGGATCTCATCTGGCCCAGGTGATTTGTTTATTTTAAGAGCTCCTAGTCCCTTTAACACTTCTGCCTCTGTTATGCTAAAGTTATTTAAAATTGGATAGGAACAGGTCGGCATGTCGGGCATGTTGTCTGTGTCCTCTTTTGTAAAAACCTGTGAAAAGTAATCATTTAATATATTTGCTATTTTTTTTTCTTCATCTATGATTTTGCCATTTGTGTCTCTTAGACATTTAACCTCCTCTTTGAATGTTCTCTTGCTGTTATAATATTGGAAAAAGATTTTGGAATTGGTTTTAGCCCCCTTAGCAATATTGATTTCTATCTCTCTCTTGGCCTTTCTAACTTCCTTTTTGACTTGTGTTTGCAGTTCCAAGTACTCTTTCTGTGTGCTTTGTTTTTGGTCCCTTTTAAACGCTCTGTAAAGTGCCTTTTTTCGCTGAATATTTTTTTAAATTGATCTATTAAACCATTTTGGCCATTTTGTTTTAGATTTAGATTTGTCTACTTTTGGGATGTAATTGTTTTGTGCCTCTAGTACTACATTTTTAAAAAACAGCCATCCTTTTTCTGTGGATGTTTTCTCTATTTTACTCCAATCTACTTCTATTAGTCTCTGTTTCATACCTTCGTAGTTTGCTTTTCTAAAATTGTAAACCTTAGCTTTAGTCGTTACTTTTGGGGTTTTAAAAAATATTTCAAATGAGACCATGTTGTGGTCTGAGTTTGCCAATGGCTCTCTGATCTCTGTTTTAGTTATTCTGTCTTCATTATTTGAAAAGACTATGGTATATATATAGTAACACAGCAGGGAGGGGATTAATATCCTACCTGCATTAAAAACATATGCAAATGCACATTGGTTTAATTTAATTGTTTTGTTTTATTGTTTAATTATTTTTGTTAATTGTTTTATTAGTAATTATCACCCGCACCTGGGCATAATTGTAAATTAGAACCAGGTGCAGGGTTTAAAAAGGAAGCAGGCAGTCGCTCAGGGCTGCTGAGTAGAAGGAGACAGATGGTGTGTTGTGTCCGAGCAGTCTTTCGAAAAAGTAGGCATTGTGTTACAACAGTGTGGTTTATTTTGTGTATGCCAGGTAAACGGCTTAGCCATCCTGCAAGCTAGTCAGGGACCAGCATACTGTGTAGTAAGCGCTCCGAAGGAGCTAGGTGTTTGTTTTGTTTTTGTTTGTTTATTAAAAATAGCACGTCAGCACTGGAAAAATCAATTTCTGTGTCCTGGGTCTGTGTTTTAAAGGGGCAACGAACCACGAATGGTGCAAGATCGTTTACAATATATTGTGTGTGTGTGTGTGTATAATATATATATATATATATATATATATATATATATATATATATATATATATATATATATATATAATATACAGTGCCTATAGAAAGTCTACACCCCCTTGAACTTTTTCCACATTTTGTTGTGTCAGTGCCTCAGAGTTTCAGGCATTTAAATGAGGACTTTTTCCACTTATCTACACACCATGCTCCACACTGTTAAGGGGAAAAGATTTTATTGCGAAAAAGATTATATATTAAAAATACAAAACTGAAAGATCATAATTGGATAAGTCTCCACCCCCCTGAGTTAATACTTAGTGGAAGCACCTTTGGCAGCAATTACAGCTGTGAGTCTGTTGGGATAGGTCTCGACCAACTTTGCACACCTAGATTTGGCAATATTTGACCATTCTTCTTTACAAAACTGTTCAAGCTCTGTCAAGTTCAACGACATTTACCTTTTTGTTCCTTAGCCACTTCAGTGTAGATTTGGCTGTGTGCTTTGGGTCGTTGTCATGCTGAAAGGTGAACTTCCGTCCCAGTTTCAGCTTTCTTGCAGAGGGCAGCAGGTTTTCCTCAAGGACTTTTCTGTACTTTGCTCCATTCATTTTCCCTTCTATCCTGACAAGTGCCCCAGTCCCTGCCAATGAGAAACAGACACCACCACCATGCTTCACAATAGGGATGGTGTTCTTTGGGTGATGCGCTGTGTTGGTTTGTGCCAAACATAACGCTTTGCATATATATATATATATATATATATATATATATATATATATATTGTAAACGATCTTGCACCACTCGCGGTTCGTTGCCCCTTTAAAACACAGACCCAGGACACAGAAATGGATTTTTCCAGCGCTGACGCGCTATTTTTAATAAACAGACAAAAACAAAACAAACACCTAGCTCCTTCGGAGCGCTTACTACACAGTATGCTGGTCCCTGACTAGCTCGCAGGATGGCTAGGTGTTTGAAAAGTTCAGAACAGTCTGTGACTACTTTGCATATCTATGTAGTTCTTCACTTTTAGGGATCTACCAGGTTTCACATCTCGCTGGTACTTTTGAAACTTTCCCTCTGTCAAATATCACACCTAAATATGTTCTCTTCTCAGAGAGACATTCTCAGCAGACATTTATATGGTGCATCATATATTTTCAACATATAAAATAAATATGGATTACAGACTAAAATATATTTTAAATACATCCTATATATTTTAAATATATAAAAAGGGGGCCAATTCCTATATATGAAAAATATAAGCATCATACTTTGCTACCATATATTAAAAATATATTTTTTATCCATAAGGGACATGCCAAGAGTAAGAGATCCTCATTATCTAACTAACATTTAAATTTCCAAATGCTATAATGTTCCAAGAACCTGGGCAAGTTGTAGTGTTGGATTCTCTCACTTTAGTCAATATGTCAAAATAAAATTCGATTTTCTGTGTGTTCCGTATGTAATTGATCTGAAGAAAGGGCTAAACTAAACAAGGCAAGTATGTTGGCTAACATTGTTTTACCTGTTTGTTTTAGGACTGACTAAAATACTAGTGTGTGTATCTATATATCTATCTATCTATATCTATCTGTCTATATTAGAAATAGAATATATCCATGCACAAAAAGTTTAACATAACGAGGTGCTTACCACGAAAGGAAAATAATATTGTATATGAATGTCTCTGATGTAACTAATTCAAATGTTCTTGTTTGTCCACACCCGAAACAGGTATAGTAGCAGACTCTTGTAGGTCCTTTAAGATTGCGAACAGATAAGAGAGGTATCCCATCAAATCAGCTTATATGTTAAAAAGAGCTTCAAACAACAGCACGTTTCGACACCAGCGGTGTCTTCATCAGGTCACAAACTTTTAGTTGATTTTGTGATCACCTGGCTCATATATAGCCTATTATATCAATTGATCATATGATTGGTAATTAATTAACATTCAATTGAATAATACAGAATCATAAACATTTAACAAGAAGACAACAAAAATAAAAATAAAAACAAAAACAAACCAATAATATATTCTGGGGGCACATGTGTTCAGTATACAGTCAATAGGATTTTACAGATAGGAATTTAGCTTTAAGGTCTCATTAAGACCATTAGGCTCAACCGTATTTAAAGTATGGATCCAGAAGGCTTCCCTTCTTAGTAATAATTTGACGATATTACCACCTCTCACTGGTGTCGTTACTTTTTCCATACCTATGAATTTGAGGTTTCGATGAGGATCTGTGATTTAAAGCTTTGTAATGTCTAGCAATTGCATAATCCATGTTATTGTTTCTTATGGCTGCTTTGTGTTCTGCAATTCTGATTTTCAAATTACGTTTAGTTTATCTGACCTAGACAAGACCGCACAGACATTTAAGCATGTAGATTATATGTGTAGAGTTACAGTTAATAACATTTTTATAGGAAATTTGCACCCTGAATTCGGGTGAGTAAAATATTTGATATTATATGTGTTGGAACAGTGGACGCATCTCCCACATCAGTAATTACCTTGTATATCTGCTTTATTAAGCCAATTACCATCAGATGGTACCTTATACATGGAAGACACGAATTTATCTTTGATATTACTTCCTCTTCTAAACCAGATCTTAGGAGGAATTGTAGTGAAAGAATGGAGTTGAGGGTCACACTCTAGTATTCTCCACTGTTTATGTATTATTATTTTTTTTTAATATCATTCGATATATGATTGAACTTGGTGACAAAAGAAACATTATTTGATAAAGTTTCATGGGTGTTTTTTGTAGTTAAAAGTAGCTCTTCACAGTTTTTGTCTGCGGTTTTCTTTAAAGCTGTATTAATCACATATTCATTATAACCTCTTTGCCGAAAGCGGCACTGCATATCTGCAGATTTAACTTGAAAATCAGAATTTTCATTACAAATTCATTTTAACTTCAAGAACTGTATATTATGTTTTTTATGTTTTTTATTAAGTGCTTAGGATGGCAGCTGTAGACAACTTAGATGAAAGACTGCAGGATGAAGCCGTAGTCAAATCTAGTAAGTATTTAAAAAGCAGTATGGTTCTTCCAAGACCAAACAAAAACCCCCAAAACAGGTTTTGCGGTTCAGGGACACGTGTTGTATGTAATTTGAACATTTGCCAGTTACAGCCCTAGCGCAAACAATTTATTTTCTTAATGCATTGCATAATTTCAATTTTTTTGTGCGCAAAAAACATGTATCCTTGACTATTAGGTTTATCATACACTTCAGTGATTTAGTACGTGCTCATTTCTTGGCTGTAAACTACAGCAGTTGTGGGACCTGTTATTACATGCACTTACAATAGATAAACTCTGGGACATGGTGCTTTAATTTATTTATTTAATGATTTATTTTGCACCAATTGCTTTAGTTTTGTATTTACAGCTGTGGCAAAAGATCTAAATAACATTTGTAATAGCTGACATTTAGGCATCTAAAATGTCAGATAATATACATTTGTACTATACTCAACTGATCTGCAGCACTGTAGAATGTACCTATACGCAAATTATGCTATAGGTGAATAGCCCTTTAAATTGACTGCTGCCAACAGTTTAGTTGCGGATGGCTAGACCTTGAAGGCGCTGGCGGCACGCCCATGAAATCTTATTTGGGATACAAACAATGTACAGTTTGAAACATGACCCCAAATTCCAAGCTTTAGTTTAGATCTCATCAAAGGAGAAAGAGGGAGTGTTCCCATCCCCTAACTACCTTGGAGACAACGCTGTCTAAGGTGTACTTGGTTGCAGATTACAGATTTGCTGTTTCATTTACTTAACCTCTTACTCCGCACCCACAGCCTTGAGACTTAGCAAATGATTTCAAACATGTTTGAAATAATGTTCCGAGTAGCTGTTTTCATATTTGGAATAATCTTATATTATGTTGATTATGGGATTGCAAGTGTATGTCTGATCCCTCTGATGGTGTTTCTTCTGTTTCAAAAGAAAAGCAGCAAATTTAATGCACAGGGCAGGGCCATATTCATTACAGGCTGCGACAGTGGTTTTGGTTATCAACTTGCCAAGCGTTTGGATAAAAAGGGATTCATTGTGTTTGCTGCCTGTTTATTACCTGAGGAAAAGGGAGCTAAAAATCTAGTGAGCGAATGTTCCAGTCGCTTAAAGGTAATTAAAGTAGATGTTACACGGGATGAAGATGTGGCTGAAGCAAAACAAATTGTGGAAAGCAATTTACCTGAGAAGGGTAGGTATAATGTTACTTATTTTATTGACGTGCCGTATACAAATATTATTGTATCTGTAACAGATATTGCCTTTTTATGAATAACGAATATTTTTTTATTCGTATCCATAACAACACACCATTCGAGTTGCGCAGTAAAAATATACTTGACTAATATTTTGACTAAATTGAACAGCTGTACCTAGTGGAAATTCCAGTTGAATCCAGTACAAATTATCAAGTGGTTTCTAATGGTCTCAACTGGTCTTTGTTGGTATGAACTGGTTTATACTGCTCCCCTGTAGACCTCTACTGGTATTCTGATGGTTACCAGTAGAATATTACCTCCCCTTTAGAACCTCCTGTTGAAATAATGTGGTCTCAACTGGGTTGAATTGGAAGCTATTGGTCTGGACTACTTCTGCTGGGTATGAGCTAGAAATATAAACGGATCTGATATTTAATACCTATAACATCCGCTTTAAGGATTCATTAAGTTATTTTTTCAATTCAGTGTTTAAAGTTGGGTGATATTTTGCAACAAGCTTGGGGGATTGTTTGCTGATTTTTTTTTTACATATCACAATGTAATATTTACAGGAACAAATATTATTAGAAATGTACATTTGCTCATAACGTTGTATCTTAGTAGTTTATAAATTATGTTATGAGTAATTGTATAGTATGAATGATAACAAGCTCAAACATGAAAAACCAAGGTTCCATCTTTGTTTTTATTTTTGTTGCGAAAACTGCAATAGTTGCTGCAGTATCAATAAACCTTTCCAATTTAAATTGTGAATAGCACAATTGTTATTTAAAAAAAAAATTGTACAGACTTCCATCTTAAGAGTCAAATATTGTAAAAAAAAACATACAAGGAGCATATTTACAATCCTCATCTTTAACATATTTAGAAATTGGATTATTATTACTTATAATAAATGACAAAAACAATAATGCAAAACATTGTATGCTGTTTTATTAACACAATTTGATGTGCCCAGATTATCCGAGGAATATAATACTGGGCCTAAGGAGGAAAAAAAAAACAAAAAAACCTATTTCTATTTATGAAGTAAATTTAGAACACATGATTGCTATATGTAATTTTTTGAGGATGCAACATCAACAATGGATAATTGCAAAGCATATGACATGGTTTATTTAGATTTCCAGAAGTCCCCGCATAAAAGATTAATTCTCAAACTGAACGCAGTAGGGATTCAAGGAAATGCATGCACATGGATTAGGGAGTGGTTAACATGTAGAAAACAGAAAGTACTGATTAGAGGAGAAACCTCAAAATGGAGCGAGGTAACCAGTGGTGTACCACAGGGATCAGTATTAGGTCATCTGCTATTCCTAATCTACATTAATTATTTAGATTCTGGTATAGTAAGCAAACTTGTTAAATTTGCAGACAACACTAAAATAGGAGGAGTGGCAAACACTGTTGCAGCAGCAAAGGTCATTCAAAATGATCTAGACACACGGCAAATGACATTTAATAGAGAAAAGTATAAGGTACTGCACGCAGGCAATACAAATGTGCATTATAAATATCACATGGGAGATACTGAAATTGAAGAAGGAATCTATGAAAAAAACCTAGGAGTTTATGTTGACTCAGAAATGTCTTCATCTAGACAATGTGGGGAAGCTATAAAAAAGGCCAACAAGATGCTTGGATATATAGTGAAAAGTGTTGAATTTAAATCAAGGGAAGTAATGTTAAAACTTTACAATGCATTAGTAAGACCTCATCTAGAATATTGTGTTCAGTTCTGGTCATCTCGTTACAAAAAGGATATTGCTGCTCTAGAAAGAGTGCAAAGAAGAGTGACCAGAATTATATTGTATGCAGACAGGCTAAAAGAATTGAATCTATTCAGTCTTGAACAAAGAAGACTACGCAGCGATCTGATTCAAACATTCAAAATTCTAAACGGTATTGACATTGTCGACCCAGGGGACTTTTTCGACCTGAAAAAAGAAACAAGGACCAGGGGTCACACATGAAGATTAGATAAAGGGGTATTCAGGACAGAAAATAGGAGGCACTTTTTTTACAAAGAGCATTGTGAGGGTCTGGAACCAACTCCCCAGTAATGTTGTTGAAGCTGACACCCTGGGATCTTTCAAGAAGCTGATTGATGAGATTCTGGGATCAATAAGCTACTAACAATCAAAAGAGCAAGATGGGCCGAATGACCTCCTCTCGTTTGTAAACTTTCTTAGGACATTTTTTAATTCTCGCTATTTAAGAAATTGTGATTTTGATAAGGGAACAAAACTTGCTACCAGTATTCTAGTTCTTGTGGTACATCATGCAACACGAAGACCTGGATACCTACCGAAGGCACAATGTAATGTTCTCTTTCACGCAGCCACTGTGTTGAGCTGGGCATGCAACTTTCAACTCCAGGTTCAAAATATTGTTTATATTTTCATGGCCTTTGCATTTTTAATATTGAAAGATGAAAGATGTAAAGATGAAATTCCTTATGATAAGCACAACAAAACATAAAAGGGTTTCCAAGAGAATATTTTAAAGCGGCAAATAACTATAAGTGTCTACTGAAACACATTTATATCTAACCCTTATTTTATCACAAATATACACATGGCTTTATTCTTGTTCATAAAACATAATAATTTGTTTAGTGTCGTGTACCTTTTTAATGTTTACATTTACCTCCGGCTTTTCTTGTCTCTGTTCGTTACCTTCTGTACAGTAGCTTTGCAGTTACATTAAAATACGTCATTGTTTTTTTAACTCCTCTTTTATCAGAGACTTTAAACCTAATTTGCAAATGATTTTAATAACAAGATAGTCTAAGGGATTTACTCAACTGGTATTGACCAAAATCTTTCAGAAGATAACCCCAAACAAAATACGCATCTGGCAACCAGCAGCAACTATTACAAAGGGAAATTCAGTATCTTGTCGGGACATTTGTATTTAGGAGTGGATAGGGGTGTGGCGGCTGGCGACTCAAGAAACTGAGGAGGCATATTTTGAGAAATGCAATATAAATGTTTCCTGTACCAAATACAAGCATTTACAATGTAGTTGATCAAAAGACTGGATGATTGGTTGGTATCATGGTGTCCTTTAATGCTATAGTTTTTCATCACTTTACAGTACATCACAGCTCCCATGCACACATCTTCAATGTTTTTGTTTGTTTTTAACTGCAATTAAAATGGCTAAAATTTAGCAACTCAGATCACAAAATATACAAAACTACTTATTCCCTCAACGCTATACAGCATAACTACAGTGCACCCTCGCTATAACACCCTTCATTATAATGAACCTTCGGCTATAACGAACCTGAACCTGACTAAATAAATAAATAAATAAATAAATAAAGATTATATAAACACACACTGTAAACATCCCGGTCTGTACGCACGGTATTGCTGCAGTTAAGTCAGCTGTTTTGTCTTCAAACTATGCCTGTGAAATGAAAATAATTTCATGATTTTCAAGCTGGAAACTATATTGATTGTTTCAAAAAAGGAGCAACACAGGCATATCTCTGTTCTGAATATAGGTTGTCAAACATTTTTTTTGGTTTGTTCTGCAACCATGCAGCAAAGCAAAATTGATTAAAGAAAACAACAACAAAAAAAAAAAACAAAAAAAAAAAAACTTGACTATCCGATTAACTTTTCATGTCGGGTTGATTTGGAATAAAAACTCAGTTTAGGATTCTTGCATGTTTAATATATATATATATATATATATACACAGACGTGCTCAAATTTGTTGGTACCCTTACAGCTCATTGAAATAATGCTTCATTCCTCCTGAAAAGTGATTAAATTAAAAGCTATTTTATCATGTATACTTGCATGCCTTTGGTATGTCATAGAATAAAGCAAAGAAGCTGTGAAAAGAGATGAATTATTGCTTATTCTACAAAGATAGTCTAAAATGGCCTGGACACATTTGTTGGTACCCCTTAGAAAAGATAATAAATAATTGGATTATAGTGATATTTCAAACTAATTTGTTTCTTTAATTAGTATCACACATGTCTCCAATCTTGTAATCAGTCATTCAGCCTATTTAAATGGAGAAAAGTAGTCACTGTGCTGTTTGGTATCATTGTGTGCACCACACTGAACATGGACCAGAGAAAGCAAAGGAGAGAGTTGTCTGAGGAGATCAGAAAGAAAGTAATAGACAAGCATGGTAAAGATAAAGGCTACAAGACCATCTCCAAGCAGCTTGATGTTCCTGTGACAACAGTTGCAAATATTATTAAGAAGTTTAAGGTCCATGGAACTGTAGCCAACCTCCCTGGGCGCGGCCGCAAGAGGAAAATCGACCCCAGATTGAACAGAAGGATAGTGCGAATGGTAGAAAAAGAACCAAGGATAACTGCCAAAGAGATACAAGCTGAACTCCAAGGTGAAGGAACGTCAGTTTCTGATCGCACCATCCGTCGCTTTTTGAGCGAAAGTGGGCTCCATGGAAGAAGACCCAGGAGGACTCCACTATTGAAAGAAAAACATAAAAAAGCCAGACTGGAATTTGCTAAAATGCATATTGACAAGCCACAATCCTTCTGGGAGAATGTCCTTTGGACAGATGAGTCAAAATTGGAGCTTTTTGGAGGAGGCTCGGTTATGTTTTGGGGCTGCTTTGCTGCGCCTGGCACAGGGTGCCTTGAATCTGTGCAGGGCACAATGAAATCTCAAGACTATCAAGGCATTCTGGAGCGAAACGTACTGCCCAGTGTCAGAAAGCTCTGTCTCAGTCGCAGGTCATGGGTCCTCCGACAGGATAATGACCCAAAACACACAGCTAAAAGCACCCAAGAATGGATAAGAACAAAACATTGGACTATTCTGAAGTGGCCTTCTATGAGTCCTGATATGAATCCTATCGAACATCTATGGAAAGAGCTGAAACTTGCAGTCTGGAGAAGGCACCCATCAAACCTGAGACAGCTGGAGCAGTTTGCTCAGGAAGAGTGGGCCAAACTACCTGTTAACAGGTGCAGAAGTCTCATTGAGAGCTACAGAAAACGTTTGATTGCAGTGATTGCCTCTAAAGGTTGTGCAACAAAATATTAGGTTAGCGGTCCCATCATTTTTGTCCATGCCATTTTCATTTGTTTTATTACACTATGTAACACAATTTTTGTTCCTGGGTAGTAAGTGTCATTTCCTAATTGCTTATGCCTCAAAAGTATAGAAAATGGCTATTATTCCCCACAAACTTCGCTTTTGTGACCAGACAGTGATATTTTGAAATTTACCTATTTCCAATGAGAAAACGGGCGAATTTGTGTCTTTTTGTTCACATAAAGTCAGAAAAAAACAACATATGAATCCAAATTAACATGTATTTATACTAAAGTAATACAAAAATGACTGCAAAAGATTTAGAAGTGAGTAGTTTTTCGAGATTTACGATTATACTTTCACGAATCAGCCCCCAAATGTAGTCTCCCATCATGTTCTCGTTATACTGTCCTTGGTAGCGGTGTTCAAAGTCCAGTATATCCTGGTGGAAGCGCTCGCCTTGCTCCTCCGAGTACGCTCCCATGTTCTACTTGAATTTATCAAGATGAGCATCAAGGATATGGACTTTGAGGGACATCCTACAGCCCATTGTGCCGTAGTTCTTCACCAGAGTCTCAACCAGCTCCACATAGTTTTCGGCCTTGTGATTGCCCAGGAAGCCCCGAACCACTGCGACAAAGCTGTTTCAAGCCGCTTTCTCCTTACTAGTGAGCTTCTTGGGGAATTCATTGCACACCAGGATCTTCTTTATCTGTGGTCCGACAAAGACACCAGCTTTGACCTTTGCCTCAGACAGCTTAGGGAAGAAGTCTTGAAG
Source organism: Acipenser ruthenus (assembly GCF_902713425.1). NCBI lineage: Eukaryota > Metazoa > Chordata > Actinopteri > Acipenseriformes > Acipenseridae > Acipenser > Acipenser ruthenus. The sequence continues at coordinate 43,897,662 of NC_081193.1, read as the reverse complement.
GTACTTGAAGGCTGCCGACTCCTTATCTAGAGCTCTGACAAATTGTTTCATAAGGCCCAATTTGATGTGCAGTGGTGGCATCAGCACCTTCCGGGGGTCCACCAGTGGCTCCCACTTGACGTTGTTCCTCCCCACAGAGAACTCGGTCTGCTGTGGCCAGTCCCGCCTGTGGTAGTGCGCCTTGGTGTCCCTGCTGTCCCAAAGGCAAAGATAGCAGGGAAACTTGGTAAAACTGCCTTGGAGACCCATCAGGAATGCCACCATTGCAGCCTCTTGATGCCATCTCAGAAAAATGCAGATATGTATCCACTTAGGCAGCTGGAACTAAACTGAACTGGTGGGCTTAAGGCCCCTGTATTTATACTACTATTTATATTACTGGAAAGTTCTAGAAGTTACTCCAAGTTTACTCAGCACTGAATCTATCTGGAATGTTCTGGAAAATAGGTAAATTTCAAAATATCACTGTCCTGGTCACAAAAGCAAAGTTTGTGGGGAATAGTAGCCATTTTCTATACTTTTGAGGCATGAGCAATTAGGAAATAACACTTACTACCCAGGAACCAAAAAAAAAAAAAAAATGTGTTACACGGTGTAATTTACAATATTATGTTGAATAAAAAATCAAAAGCAAAGTCTGATTTCTATTAAATATGGAATAAACAATGGTGGATGCCAATTACTTTTGTCAGTTTCAAGTTATTTCAGAGAAAATTGTGCATTCTTCTTTTTTGTAGAGGGGTACCAACAAATTTGAGCACGTCTGTATATATATATATATATATATATATATATATATATATATATATATACACACACACACACACACACATGCTTTACTAATTGGATTTGAATTCTATTTAAGTTGAAGTCTTCTGTAAGACCTAACAAAACCAATGTGGGTTGCAGTCCCAAAATAATAATACACAGTTCCAAAGAATAAATACAGTAGAACACACACAAAGACACACACATGATCACAAGTCCAGAGTGAGTGCTAAAGTGCTTGTGGTGAAATACAATTTATTTGTGCACAGTTATGAAGTGTTGTCCGGGTTTAGTGCTGGCTTTTAGCGACAGCTCCGGATCGTGTTAGCTGTCTAATAAGAACAAACAAGTAGATTTTAGACACAACAATAACAAACAAAAGACTTACGGTAACTCATAGTACTCCTTTCTTGGTTCAGCTTAACCAACAAAGGAACAGATCACCTAGCCATGTCCCCTTTTGTAGCGTCAGTCACGCCTCCTTGGTTAGCGAGTGCAACCGTTTCTCCTCTAATCTGCGGTTGCCACATCGCTTTCCCTCTGGAGCAATGACTTGGTGTACTAGAGTTCCGCCCCCTTTCTAGATGGCTGACTTCCACCTAACCCTTGGAATGAATTGTCTGACCATCCAGTCCGGGGCACTCTGTTCCCTTTATATCGCAACCTCACAGGTCGGGAGGAAGATTTATAACCAAGATTCATTCTTTCTCTGTCACAGTAAGTGATGACTCTAGGGATTGAGCCAATCCATACAAAAAGGGACTAGTACTTAACAGGTTGACAATTTGTCCAGTACTAAATGCTCCAAAGTGAATGATTTGGGTTAAAATCACGACTTATGGTTAGGAAGAATTGACAATGTGCAAGAACTAGCTGATTCTGAGTCCTCTGCACACTCTATTTATAAAACATGGTTGTAATGTTTGTGTGTGTGTGTGTGTGTATATATATATATATATATATATATATATATATATATATATATATATATATATATATATATATATATTATACACACATTAGGTTACATAAATTATGGCCTAAACATATTTTATATTAAATTACTAACGTTTATGTTCTTTTTTTACACATGGCTTTTATCAGGTTTTGTAAGAAAAAATTACAATACATGCATAATAAGGTATATTTTTATTGATATTTTTGGGACCAACAAATGCATTCAAAAGACTGCAAAGGTATAAGTGGGTTTAAAAAACAAATTTGCTATTTTCAAAAATAACTGGTCACATTCATTCTAGGTCTTTGGGGTGTTGTCAACAACGCTGGAATTTCAAACTGGGCAGAAACGGAATGGTCCACGATTCAAGACTATCAGACAATCAGTGATATAAATCTGTTTGGGAGTATCCGGACAGCTTTAGCATTCATACCTCTGATTCAGGCATCAAAAGGTACGTTCAGATCACTTCATTTGTTTCAGAGTTCTATCTTTCAGGGTGTAGTCTTCATTTATAGTTCTATACAAAAATTGGTATATTTACATGCAGCATAATCCACCTAACCAGTGTACAAACGTGCTTAGTAAATATTTCAATTTTCAATTAATTTCAATTTATTTAATTTATAGTGTGCCTTTCATCCCACAGTATCTCAAAGCACTTTACATGTTGGTTAAAACAGAAAGAAGTCTGCTTTATCAAGAACTAGTAAAAATTATAAATAATTATAATAAGAATAATAGAAATAAATAAGAACAATTAAAAAAAATCTAAATAAAACTATTTAAGAAAACAGGAAAATAATAAGAATGATAGATAAAAACATTTTACAAATAAGCAAATAAAATAGATAAAAGCAATTATATTTGTAAAACGGCTACCTATAAAAATAAGTCTTTAATTGTCACTTAAAAATATAGACCGAAGCAGCATCTCTAATAGAAAAGGGCAATGGGTTCCACAATCTGGGGGAATTATAACGAAATGCACTTTCTCCTCTCCTTTTCAATTTGACCTTTTGGATGTGTTTTAGGTAATCTGGTGCCAATCTAGTGCTTTATATGTCAATAGTAAGATTTTAAAATCAATTCTAAAATGCACTGGAAGCCAGGGCAGTGAGGTCAATACAGGTGTTTATGAGCCAGTTTCTGTGTTCTAGTGAGATCCCTAACAGCTGCATTCTGAACAAACTGCAAACATGATGAGGCCCAGCAAATAAAGCATTTCAATAGTCAGGTCTCAACGAAACAAAAACATGAACTGCTCAGCATCAGACAAAGAGAGAAAAAAATAATAATTTTAGCAAATTTTTCATTGATGATTTTTTTTTTTTTTTTAATATGAGCCTCAAAACTTAAATTAGAATCGAATATAACCCCCACATTTCTCACATCAGATTTTATATTAGAGGTCAGCTTGCCCAAATCTGTATTTATGGAATTTGCAACTCAACAGCAAAACATCTGTCTTATGTAAGTTTAATTGCAAGTAATTGATATTAGCAGGACACTCTAGCAAGGCTGAAATAGCAGTGGTGTCACCAGGTTTTACAGAAATGTAAAGTTGTGTGTCATCAGCATAACAGTGAAAATGTACTCTGTTTAAGAATGATCTCTCCCAGTGGTAGCATACAGTATATAAAGAAAATAATATGGGACTGTGGTGAGGTGCCTGGCCCCTGTGCGTATTTTATGTTTTATGTGGTGTGTTATTGTTGCTGTGTATGTGTTGGTGCACGGGGTATAAGGTGGGCTGCAGATAAAATGTGAGCACGGGGATTGCACAGATTAGTTCACGTACCGGGGTTCAAGTGAATGTGTTTCACCAGAAAAATTTCTGAAGTATATTGAGCGATTATGGAGAACAAACTTCACAAACAGGGTTTTCCCCCTCCGCCCCCGTGTTATTTTGTATTTTATTATTATTATTATTAGTAGTATTATGGTTTATTTATTAAACTTATGACGGCGAGGCGCCGCAGGCTTTGTTATTGTTTTGTTTATGTATTTAGGACGGCGTAGCTGATTTGTTTTGTTTAGTAGCGTGGATGGCTAGCCCCATCCACAGTAAATTAATAAACTCGTGCAGAAGGTGGCCATCTCCCAAATTTAATTAAGTGATTAATTTTGTTGCTAATCGGGAGATGGTCACCTGAATATAAAAGCCTGCAGCTCTCCAGCTTGCGGTGTGGGTGTTGGAAGGAGAGAGTGAGTGAGAGGAGTGAGACAAAACTAAAACGAAACTAAAACGTAAAGGATCAGTGACGGCTATTTGCCCAGCCTGATCGTATATTTTGTGTTCGTGATTTTGTTTTTTTACCTGTTTTATTTTCGCTCTGTGAGCAAGTTTCTTTTTGTTCAAACCTTTCATTTATTTTTTGTTATTTGTAAATAAAACGGCGGCGCCGCCGCGTCTTTCTTTATTTTAACTGCAGTCCCTGGTGTCAGTATTTTTCCCTTCCTGCTTCTGGCCTGGCGTCAGACGACTCAGCCACCCTGTCACACCCTGTAAGAATTATGTATTTTTTTTTCCAGGTCGTATGGTTTTCATGTCCAGCATTTCTGGTATCATCTATTTTCCTGCTACCAGTATGTACAGTCTTACTAAAAAAGCAATTGAGGCGTTTGCAGACTGTTTACGGCTGGAAATGGCCTGCTATGATGTAAAGGTAAATATATACATATATATACATAAAACTAAAATACTCTGTACATGGTTATATCATTGACAGATGTCAAAATCTGAGAGAGAGAGAGAGAGAGAGAGAGAGAGAGAGAGATGATTGTATACATTTTAATCAGTTGGATCATTTGAGACAGTTACTGTGGAATAGCTGTTAGGCTAGATTGCCCAGAGTAAGGTTACATAACTCTTGTCCACAAGGGGCATTCCCCCACATTGAAACATAGCAGTACACTCATTTTCTGAGGACATTGTAGTACTCAGCCTCCAATGGGATAATAATGACTACAATGCCAGTGATGTTGACATTAGTATTGCAATTTTTAATCAACTGTAATTGACGTCTCTTTCACCTTTCAGTTTATTTGATATGATCTCATTGAATACACACACTCAAACCTAACAAAAGCCTTATCTAACTATTTGGTATACTATTAAGTATCCATGTGAGCTTATATTACTTTTGAAATCTAATCTGACCCTTCTACAACTGATATCTAACAACCCATTTGACATCAGGGTAGACCCAAAAAGGTGCTCAAGCTACCTTGTTTTCATGAGTGCCCTGGCAATGCACATGTTAATGGTGGCTTAATCAGATTTGAGTAGGGTGAGTATGAAGGTGTTAGAAGCACTTACCTTTTTGTGAGAAACATCAGTTACAACATAAAAGGGTGGATCAATACTCACTTGACTTGACCAATTCACTGATAGACTATTACTCTACAGAGCATACTAATGTTCTAGTATTAGCAGATATCAGTCTGTCCAATTGATTTAAATACTTTGAATCATTAAAATGTGAACCTTTCTGAGTTTTTATATTTTTTTACACATGCTTAATTTAAAGAGATGACTGAATGTCATAACCTTTGATTACTTGTATTATTTATATAATTATGATGATAATATTTTGACCCATATGTAGTGTTATTTTATTCTGTTTCTTAAAGACAAACATCTGTTTTTCCATACACCTTAACTTTCCCACTGGACACAAATACAGTACACTTTGTGAGGTTCATTTTCATTTACAGTTTTTTTTTTTTTTTTTTTTTACTTTTTTTTTTTTTTTAATTATTTTGTTATTGGTATAAACATTGTTGTTTCTGTTATTCCTGTCCATGCATTTTTTTCTATAGTACTATGCTTTTACCCATAGCAAAAAGAAAATGACTATGCACCTTCATATGAACATGAACATATATATTTCTTGCAATAAAGTACTATATTACCATGGTAACAAAGACTATAATAATGCAATTCATATATCTGCCCAAATACCATTGTGGATTGCTTTTACTTTATTATTAAATAAATAATGTTGTAAACTTTACTTGTTTCATGTTCTAGGTCTGTATAATTGAACCAGGAAACTTTGCAGGTGCAACAAATATTCAGAGGGAAAAAACGGCTGATGAAATCTGGAATAAATTTGATGATGAACAAAAAAAAAGGTTGAATCGTAAAATTGTAGAGTATTGTTGTCATCAGGTCAACAAACATCTAAAGAATGGAAATAAGAACAGCGATCCTGTCATTGATGCCATTATAGATGCTCTTACATCTCCTTCTCCAAAAGCAAGATACCTGGTTGGAAACGTGTATGAAAAGATATGTGTTTGCCTGTTTACTCACTCACCTACATTTATTACTGATGCTTTTATAAAGTGGGATGAGCTATACCAGAAAAAAAGATCTTTGCTCTTGGCTTGAACAGGTAACTTGAAGTAAATTACCTGACTGGAAATATGTAAATATTCATGAAGCCCTGAATATGTATCTTATGTTTTAATCAACAACTATATGTAGTAAATTCACTTCTCTATTAAATACCACTTGTCTCTGTGTAAGGTGATTCAATATTCATAGCCACCACTGTACTTCCCATTGAGGAAACACATCCTGACACAGAGGAAGGGCACTATCAGGCATTAAATAGTGTTTGGATGATAGTGGGTCCTCTTGAGGAGGGAGTTAATTGCTTTTATACTTCAGTGTTACTATATATCCTCAATATGAACTGCTTGTTTAGTGTGCATGTTAATAAGTACAGTTGACTTTGCCTTTTGTGGTACAAGAGTGTGTTCTCCTGAGAACTTTAGGTTTTATCACCCGAAAAGTGAGGAACGATGTGACACTCTTATACCATAAGAGGCACAGTCAATTGTACAAAGTAACTTCTTATCATGTAAATCATGTTTTAATTAAAATAAAAGATTGTATTACCTAGTTAATGCCATTATCCATGTCTTTAGAATTGTTTTCAGTTGGTAGTGTACCAAGCACAAGGCGATAGTCACAGCAAAATAAAATGTACTGGAATGTGCTTCATGAATGTGTATCTCAAAACTCAACAGTTATTCTTTGATATTTCTACCCACATAATCTAAACCATCCCTTATAGCCATTACAGACTGCCTGAGGTCATTATTGCAGTATAACCTAAGAGTTCCGAACACTAAACTTATGAATTGACTGGTTAACCGAACACCCCACTTTCAGCCAGAAGTATGCAATCACTCAACCATGCATACAATGCAACCAAATAGGCACTCCAATAATTGGTATGCTGGTCATGAAGAAGGCAAAATTACTGTACCACCAAATGTATCCAGACAAAGGTGAGGCAGATTTCAAAGCAAGTACAGGCAATTTTACAAGGAACATTTTCGTTTTAAACAAAGCACAGTTTTTTTCAAGCCAAACAAGACTGAATGTCTGAGCAAGCTGCTTGAATGTATTTTGTTTAAAATAAAATAAAAATAAGCACTATGTTAACCCATGATTTCCTGGATATTTAAATCTGTGTTTTTGATAGTTATAATTTCAATGGTAACTTAAATGTTGCCTTTTTCCATTTACAGTGCCATTTTAAAGACTAGAACCATAACAATATGAGTATTGCATTACTGTGCTGTATCCTTGCATTATTCACCAGATTGAGGGTAGATAGCAGGTGTACACATTTATTAAAACCATTGAAAACTGATTTTCAGAGTTACAAACAACCTCCATTTCTGAGGTGTTTGTAACTTTGGGGTTCTGCTGTATTTATATTTATTTTGTTTGTTTTACTGTGCACTGATTTACACAGAATTCAACTGAAGGACATAAACCAGGTATCTCAGACTATTTTCTTTCTTGGCTCATTCTGCATGTACCAGACATCCACATCCTGGTACCTTTCTGCCACCTAGTGGTTATTGAAGCTGTATGCTTGAATTACATTATATTAACACCCACCTGGACTTATAAGTAATATAACATGCTCTTAACAGCCAGTTGACCCCAGTTCAAATTTATATTGCACTATATTTTCTTTTACTGCAGATTAAGTTTTCAAGAATAAGTTGCCTTGCAACAGTTTGTCAATTTTATTTCATTTTTATTTGTGCATTTTATTTTTATAATTTCCAGTATAGTTCAAGAGGAGGGTGCCCTATTTATACCTGGTTTGATCATTCACATACGTCTGTTTTGTGCTGCCTCCATCCTCCGCTCTCCCACCTCTGCAAAAGTATCTCCTTCTGGGGGGCAGTGAAGCTCATTTTCAAGTGGGACCTGGTAAATGAGTAGCAGTCAGTTATACATATAGAATATAGCACACCCTAACTGAAATTGATTTGGAAATACTTGGAAAAACTGGAAAACCAGAGAGACATAAACATCTTTGTTTTTCCATATCAAGCTCAATCGGGTGTGCTACACATTATTCCAATTATACAGTAACTGAAATGTAACCCTAGAAGATCTATATAAGAGGTATTCTCGAACAAGTAATACAAATAGCAATACTTGTTTAAAGGGATTTGCAAACTACTAACACTCTAGCGAGGCAGACTTATAATTCTGATGTTTTAAAGGTAGTTTTGTTACTGAGTGAACAGTCAGACATTGTCTGCTGCTTTCAAAGACCCAGATTAGCATTAATCTTGGACCACTTTACCTAGGGTAACATTAGCGTGTCCAAGATTAAGCATAGGAGATTAGCTTTAAAACTTTAGTACCTGTATGACATAAATATGTAAATTGAATGTCTAGTATCTCTTTGGTCCAGCGATGGTCTGTTCTTGTTGCTACATGTCCGGCCCACTGTCATTTCAGTTTTTTCGCTCTTATAATAACATTGCATACTTTTGTTTGCGCTGTTATCCATTCCTTTCTTTTCCTGTCTCTTCTTGTTATTCCCAGCATACATCTTTCCATACTCCGTTGAGTCATTTGTAATTTTTGAGTCATTTTTGCATAGAGGGTCCAGGTTTCACATCCGTAAGTTAGCACTGGCAACACGCATTGGTCGAAGACTTTCCTCTTGAGGCATAAGGGTAGTTTCCCTTTCAGAACAATGCTTAATCTTCCAAATGCACTCCAGCCCATTTTTGCTGTTCTGTTGATTTCGCACATTTGGTTATATGAGGAGATGTGTATATATATATATATATATATATATATATATATATATATATATATATATAATCAAATGAGCAAGCAGGATTCTGGAGTGGATTTAGTACAATGGGTCATCTTCAAGTTGTACGACAAGTAATTCAAACCAGCAATGAGTACGAACTACCACTTTGCTTGGGATTCATCGACTATGAAAAAGCCTTTGACTCTGTTTACACAAGATCTGTATTAAGCTCTCTGAAAAAACAAGGAATTGAGAAAATGTACAGAGACTTGATCAGCACCATATACAAGAACAAGAATGCAACATCCACAGTAAGACTCCATAAAGACAGCGACAAAATCAAGATTGAAAAAGGAGTTCGTCAAGGAGATACAATTTCCCCAAAGCTCTTCACGGCCACCCTAGAAAGCATTTTTCAAAATACTAGATCACCTACGATTTGCTGATGACATCCTCATATATATATATATATATATATATATATATATATATATATATATATATATATAAAATATTAATTAACAACTAGGTGGCAGAAAAGGCTCAGGTTGTGGATTCAATGCAGAAAATGTACACTTTGAAGTAAGCAATTCCAGGGGGATTATAGGGAAGGGGTCCCAGGAAATCAACACATTATTTTTAAGGACCAGGTTTTAACGAATGACACTTCACTCTAGATTCATGGTTAGATAGCCATTAAAATATAATATCATGAGAAGCATCATTCTTCTAGAATAATTGTACAATGTACTGTTTCTTAACCATACTGTACAGTATGTAACAAATAGCTACTGAATGCCGCAGCTATTTTAAGTCACAGTACAAACTGATTAGAGCAGAACCTAACTCAGTATTGCAGATGGCGGTGTGAATGAAAAAAGGTCAAATGGTTGGAAAACTGCATAATTGGTGGCAAGTTAAGAATGGGTCTAGCAATCCTTGCTGACTAGCAATCCTTTCCTTTCTTATTAGATGCAGTCATACATTCTTTTTCAAAAATAATGTCTTAAGAACTAATACTTTTTGTTTAAATCAGCAAATTATTGAAGATTTTAATGTCTAATGTTTTTAGGTGTGCTAATATTTAACCTTTATATCGTAAAAGTTGACTGAAGTGATGACACGGTCTTGCACATATTAATTGAATCCCTCTACAGAGATATAATTCTCAAATTCCCCAGATGAAGCTGTCAATTTATTCCAGCTGAAGGCAAAATAAGCTTACCGAAGATAGATTTACAAGCAATAGCATAAATCCCTGTGGATCTGAAAAATAAATTGCTTTAAAGATATTCAACCCGAAATCCTCAGTATGGGGCCACTATAAGCCTCCCTGAATTCAACCAGTCTTAAAGGCACATGTTTATATTAATGAATAAAAGGTCATAGCCACATTGCAGCACTAGCAGGGATGCTACATGATGGGCAACATGAATGAAAGTGCATTTTCACATATGGCTTGCTTCCAAATGAAGCCAGTTAATTTCCATTTGAATTCACACCACAATTCAGTGAAAAGAACACACTGATTCACTTCAACCGCTCCTGAGGTGGTCTCAGTTGCGTTTGGTTTTATTAGAATAAGGCAGAGAGGGTCTGAGTTAGTTTGGAGCATTCATGCTGTCAAAATAACAGAATTTCATAATAAACTGACTCAAGTACGAATGGACCCTGAGACTACCACCACAGGTCATAGAGAGTGCAGTGAACACTTAGATTAATTTGTTTATTGCTCAAAATGGCCACTATTTACCTCAAAGATAGCTTCCATCACTGAGATTTCATTAAAGCACAGGGTGTTTCAATATGTAAGTGTGCTGACCTCTGCAAGTAGACAGTGGCTTCTCCTCTTGTATTCTGTAAGTAAGGCCTTCAAGTATGTTGACCATAATGGTTCAGTTGTTTTTATATATTTAAAATGGTAACTACCCTTTTTTTTACAAGAGAGGCCACTTTCAGTGCAATTAGATATCTTCCGAACGCTCGTAGGCTATTATAAGGAGGGGACTTATAAACCTTGTATGAGGGTAGAGTTTAACAAGAAACAGAGCTGGAAACGAAAAGTAAGACTGGTTGGGTTTCCATGGACAAAGATAAGTCTCACCGTCTTCTCACACTATTTTGGTAGTGCCTTTTGGATAGTGTGGATTTCCATGTAGTTTTCTTTTATCCAGAGAAATCCTGCTTCAAAATGGAAATAATTTAATTAATAAAATAAGGAAGATTATATATATATATAACCTTCCTTATTTCTGTCTGAGTTCCAAGTTGGCCATGCACAACTACTGAGTTTCCATGAAACTAGGTTTTCACCCTGCCTTATTTGGCCACGAAAAAAAATAATTAAAAAAAGAACGGGAAACCAAATGTAACCCTGTTTTGTTAAGCACACTCTAAAACAGAGTTCCAGCACACACAGAGTTAATCACGTGCATGCAACATGCAGGGAACAGGTGACCTAACTGAAAAAAGTAAATGTATCTTTTTATCTTTTATCTTTCACTAGAGAGAAGCTTCTAGAAAAATTGACAAAAAGACAGAAAAATGAAATTGCAAGCAACAGAGCAAGTTGTTAGAGCAATATATAGTGCTTTTATTTATTTTTTTAGAAATAAATAAAAAGAAGCAAGCAGAGTGTAAGCAATAGAAAATACGTTTTACTTATTTTTGGGAAATAGAGAAAGAAATCGCAAGCAACAGCAAGTTGTTAGGATTTATTTTGCAAACAATATATATATATATATATATATATATATATATATATATATATATATAAATAGTTTAAAGGAATCCTTGAACTTTGGGAAAAGAGCTGAAGAACTTCAACGCTTTAGGGACTGAGATCTGTGACTTTTCTTTGACCGAGAAGCCATCACCATTCCTTCTTACCAGGACTGATGACATCGTAACAGCTATTCAGCAGCAACGTTATCCACAGCTGTGAACCAACTCTCTGCAACGACTTAATTAACATTCTTTTAATGTTGGCCTAAGGATTGAACTGAGTGGTAGGACAAACTAACTGGGTAGATAAATGAATGGACAGTGAACTGTGGATTGTGCTTATTTGTGCTGTACTAACTGGGTAGATAAATGAATGGACAGTGAACTGTGGATTGTGCTTATTTGTGCTGTACTAACTGGGTAGATAAATGAATGGACAGTGAACTGTGGATTGTGCTTATTTGTGCTGTACTAACTGGGTGGATAAATGAATGGACAGTGAAATGTGGATTGTGCTTATTTGTGCTGTATTAATTGGTGATGTGCATGATGATTTAATGTTGTTATTGTTTTTATTTTCTTTAAGAAAAAAGATAAATGTCATATGCAAGAACAGTAATTACACTTGTTGTCAAATTATTTCTTTAGATTACCGGTATGTTACTATTGTGCAAATCAATGAAACCAGTCTCCCAACGAACCTAACGGTAACCTGGAAGTATTATTCACTAAAGTAAGGTTACACAAACAAAAACCGAGACATAGCGTTACACATATACAAAAAAATGAAATGTGAAATAAAATAAAATACCAACATTCCTTAAGAAAATACTGTGTACTATCCATGTATTATGTGATAAATATTTTTTGACTACATATATATTTATTATAATCCTATTATACACGTACATATATAATATATGAAAGTTTTTCTACAGAACCGTAGCTTCAGCAATTCTGATTCTTATGGTAGTCTATGAAGGGAGCTAAAATCCAGCCCTTTAAGTTAATGATATAAAAATTATCCAGTCAGAATGTTTAGTAGAGTACATTTTGAAAATACTGGTAGTAAATCTACAATATGCTCCCCCTATTCACCCAGTGATCTTAAGCCCTGTATTTGTCTTTTTGAACAAATTCGTGGAACCAATATTTTTTTTTCTTTTTCATGTTTTTGTTTTTCTAAAATCTTGGTCAGTGAATGAGGTTTTACTTCTAGCGTAGGTGGACGCTCAAGCCTGGTGCTATTGGTAGCCCACAGCAATAATAAAGCCACTGGCAACAAATTCCCAGCTATGCTAATTTAATACACAGGGGTACAAACAAAACTTTGTTTGTCCTTGGTAGGTACCCATGATAGATGCTAGTTAAGGCTAGTGTACAGTGTATTGCACCCTATTGCTAAGGGACAGAAAAGTTTAAGCTTAAAGCAATCGGCTATCCGATCACTAAACACAAAAATAAAAACAATGTAAATGATGAAAAAAGTATCTGTGCTTTCCAAAGGGCTTTGTTATTTATTTATTTAGCAGACACACAGTAAACTATGGCTATCCCAGTGTTTTCATACTCTCCACTCTCCACTCTCTCACCAACAAACACTATTTGTGCTCCTATTATACCATGTGGTCAATCAATCAATCACCACCTGGCCATATTTCACACTTATCTCATTGTTTCAATTAAACAATAACTCCCACATTTACACAATCAAACAATCAACCTAGGTGGCTGTGCATGTGGTGGCCATCTTGGTTCCAGACTGCCCCATCACCAAGATGGCTGCCAGCCACCAAACACATGCTCACCCATGTGTAAAGCCTCTGCTCTACCACAGAGTCAAATGACAATAATTTGAAACTTTGAATAAATGGTGTCACATAAAAAAACAAATACTGAATGGTCTCTAAACTCCTTGTACTATATGCTTATTTTTATCTATTTGGTCAAAAAATCTTGCCAGGGCTAGTTCCAGCAGATCTCAGAGAATAAAGGATTGCTTGGTACATCACAAACAGTATTTTCGCTGCTGAAGTCTAGTGTGCGGAAGGTACAGTTTTGAGACATGTTTACATGCAAATAAAAGTTATTGGTCCATTGTGTGGCTTTTTAGTGTGAGGTGGCGATTTAATTTTAATTTTACCCACAGAATTGTTCAGTTAGATTCATGTTTATTTAAAACATATAATTACCTTCCAATTAAGATTTTTTTCAAAGTTATTCAATGCAAAAAATAAATAAAAATTACTTTGTGTCAGTGACCATCTACGCTTGTCAGTCTTGAAGACTCTCGATAATGTTGTTGAATAGGCTGATAACAATCACATTGGGTAGTATATTGTGGCGAACCGCGGTTCACATAGGCAGGGGTTTCTCACAGCTGGAGGTGGGACGCGAACCTGGGCCTTCCCGCTCTGAAACATAGCGCTGATACCGCTGTACAAAAGAACCGGCTCCCTTGCAGGAGCTGGTATCGGACTTATTCCTTCATATCTGATTGCGTCACCTACCAGCCTTGACCCCGACCCCCATGCGCTCTACACTATTAAACAATACTAATTTAGAAAACACATGTGGAATATTAAGAACATAAAAGTTGTAATACTTTGACACAATAGAAAGTGACGGACAACAGCAAATGTATGACAATTTCAATTGTATGTAGGTCATACAGTACAGATTTCATTAATATTGTATAACGTCTGGATTGTACTTTTAATAAACAAACAAATATCTATCCAAAACTGCTGATAATTCATATTTAAATTATACATTTTCATAGGCTTCTCTGATATACAGGGGTTGGACAAAGATTATAAATATATTGTAAAAGTAACTAAATCATCTTCATGTTTTTGCCACAGTTCTTATTTTTAATGTTTCAATCAATAAGTTAATATGTTGTGTGTAGAGTGCTTGTTATTGCAGGTCATTTTGTACAGTTTTAGCAGCCAGAACAGCTCACCTTTGAGGTCCTCTCAACCAAACTGCATGAGCCACTGACTCATTGTGTGACCCTGAGAAAGTCACTTAACCTCCTTGTGCTCCGTCTTTCGGGTGAGACATAGTTGTAAGTGACTCTGCAGCTGATGCATAGTTCACACACCCTAGTCTCTGTAAGTCGCTAAATAAACAAATAATAAACACATAATATGGCCTCTTACAAGAGAAACCCGACAACCAAACTTTTAACTATCAATATATAGCTGACTTATCGTGTAAATAGGCTGTATTTAAACACCTTGCAGGTTTGCTGACTTTAATCACTGCTGTCCTGGCTGCTCATGGTGGACCTAAACTCCATTGACTGTTACAGCAGGATTTTCTCATTCTTTCCCCAATCCCTGAATATTTGAATTGTATTTAAATAGCTAAGTTATGTCTGTTATTTTCTTGGCTCATAAAACATTTGAGATACGTTATTCATTTTTTTCCAAAATTGCACGTGTCCTGACGTGCACAAAACACCAATGTGTAGTTTAACATTGTATCACAAAATATATACAGTAAATTTAGGCTGCTACACACCTGACACGATGCGCAGTGATACGACAAAACTAATGGAACTTATCAAAGCATTCACATCAGTGTCACCCAGGCATAGCCGGTTGTATCGCCTGGGTGACACTGGAATGTTGTCAAAAAAAAAGGTGCTCTTTTTTGCAGATATGTCATCCATAAAAAGAATCATCCAATATACATGAAGGTATGGTACAGTACATGTAATGTTACAGTACATGTTTATTAATATATGCGGAGAGTAGAGGTGAAATCTCATTGTGTCCAGTGGGTGGTAGCCTTTAGTAATGAAAAAGTCATTCCATTTTTTTTCCATTATTTTATTTCCAACATCTTTATAAATCCAATTTTGCTGAACAAATAAATGTACTTCTTACAATCAAATGATAGTTCTTGTGATTATCTATAGTCACTCTAAAAATGAAGGAATGAATAGAATGAATCGATACTCCTTTTATCACTTGTAGGACACATGCATGCAGTTGCACATTTTTCTTTTTCATGGAGTTGTCATTACATTATTTCACCCATTTACAACGAGAGATGTACTGCTGTATGGGTGCTGACGATGGCCTTCAATTAATTTCCAAATTCCATGCAGTGTAAGAACCATTGTTGCAATCCCCTAAGAAAAAGGAGCCAACAACAGACACAATTAAAAAGGCAAAAGTAGTAAAGCAGGAGTAAAAGAACATATAGAATATTGTATAAGATGCTGTACGATACTAGCTGATATCTAATATTTAGTACAATAAGAATAAAGAAACAGTGTAGGTGACATCATTCCATGTGATACACACTATCTGATACACAGAAATGTAAGATCTTGGTCTACTATATATTATAGTGATTCTTATAAATATATTACTATTTTTATTTTTAAAACTGATTTAACCTGACCACTGACTGTGGAATATTCAAGTTGTTTCGTAGCACTCCGATTGTTAGTGATTTAAAATACACACTCAAAATTCAAAAGCCATTTACTCCAAAGTGTCATTAGCACCAATTTTTTTTTCTATGAAGAGAAACACAAAACTAGAAATAACTGTTTTGCTTTGTAACATCAGTGGATTATTTTCTACTTCAGAAAAAGGGGTTTGATGGCACTTGGAGTAAATGGCTTTGTGAATTTTCCTATTTTTTATACACAACAGACTGAACAAAGTAACAAACCTCTTTTTCTAAGTCGAAGGATGGATTTCTTTTCGATACATTTTTTATAGAGGTTTTTCAGCTGCTTTTCAGCAGGCAAAATGTCTTTTGGTGCATTAATTTCGGCCTACCGTAGTTCTAGGGGCGAGGCTCAGCTCGCTACGCCAATCCTATTGGTTCCTTAGCCTATATCGTCCAGGCTCACCTTCCAATACTTGTTCTGAAGGTCTTCCTCCTCCACCTCCCCACCGCCTCCTTTGCAACTGTATTTCCCTTCTGGGGGTCGGTGGTCCTCCATCACCCAGCCTTGGTGACCTCTGACCAACGTCAGAGAACGAGGGCAGCTCCTATCAGTCCAGAAGACGAGATCCTGGGCCAAACAGTCAATCATCCCACATTACACTTTACATCTTACACTGCTGAGCTTCAATCTTTGAATTACTAACAGGGAAGAATGAAATAAACAAAATAATGTATACCTGGAAAATGAGGACAAGCATATGAACAGTACATAAATTACTATATAGTTCACGCAGAGTTTGCTAATTTTTCAATCATATTGTTTTATATATTCAGTTACAGGAATATGTTCCTGCAGTAAATTATCATTTACAAAGCAATATAAATGTTAACAAACATGACAAGTATTATTACTTAGCTAACAGTATTGGAACGCAAGAACATTTTAAAATGGTGTGTGTTAAATAAGAAAGGTCATTAAGAAAATCTCGAGCCAGCACATACAAAGGCTTCAACAAAATAAGCCACCGATATTCAAGGTATTCAAGGCTGTATATTGAAAAAATCCATCTTTGGTTTATGTTTTGGTGTTGATATGATTCATGTTTTGCCTTTCACACCTTTTAGGAAATCCTATGTAGTTATGTGGTGGGGTGCCCCGCCCCTGTGCGTATTTTTGTGTTTTATGTTTTATGTGGTGTGTTATTGTTGGTGTGTATGTATTGGTGAACGGGTATAATGTGGGCTATGTAGCATGAATGATTTAAAATGTGTAGTTGTATTTAGGCACAGGGATTGCACAATCACTTCACATGCAGATCAAATGTGTATTAGCATGTGGGCACGGGGATTGCACAAATTAGTTCATGTGCTGGGATTCAAGTGAATGATTAATTAGTAATTGAATCCCGGCACAGCTGTATATATAGATGCACGAATCACTCACTCGGGGTTGGGTGTTCACCGTGGAGAATGGGAGAGGAGAGGAGAAGATAGAAAACTAAAAATAACAATTGCTACTCGTGCTGGAGGACCAGCACGATACTTGTTGTGGGTTAGTTCTCCAGTGTTTGTTTTGTCTGTTTATTTTGGCCAACGCGCCGTTTGTTTTGTGTGTGAAGTGTTTGTTTTGTTTAAACTTTTTATTTTGTTAATTTATTAAAATGCACAAGCAGTGCATTCATTCCAATCGCAGTGCTGTGTGTTTCTTCCGGGTTTTAGCAGCAGTGGAATAGCAATGCCTCCAGAGACTCAGGCCAGGGAAAGTACTTTTTTTTCTGTGTGAGAAGAGTGGAGAAAAAAAGGACAACTGGATCTTGGGAAACTGACACAGCCCAAATTAAGTGGAATGATGGACTGGAGGACCTCCTCAATGGCCTTGAGGAGTGAGGATGGTGCCTTGCATGTGGCGAGTAAGGGCACACAGTGGTATGCTGCCTCCTCCAAGAGGACGAGGAAGAGCTGCCGGCCCAAAAAAGGGGGTGGGGACACGAGCGTCCAGCGCCCAGAAGGGGGGAGGCCAAGCATCCACAGCCCAAGAGGGGTAAGCCAGTGTCCAAGAAGGGGAAGCACCAGTCTCCAGTGACCGAGGGAGAGCCGCACCTGTCTCCAGTGACCGAGGGAGAGTCCCAACCGTCTCCAGTGACCGAGGGAGACCCACACTAGTCTCCAGAGATAGAGGAAGACTACCTGCCGCTCCTACCTCCACCACTAGAGGGAGACTACCTGCCGCTCCCGCCTCCACCACTAGAGGGAGACTACCTGCCGCTCCCACCTCCACTGCCAGAGGGAGACTACCTGCCGCTCCCGCCTCCACTGCTAGAAGGAGACCACTTGTTGCTCTCACCTCCACTGCCAGAGGGAGACTACCTCCTGCATCGCATAGGGCTGCCACACCTGCAACGTCCGTGGAGGCCGAGCCTGCAATGCCCAGGGTGGCCTGCTCGCCATCGCCTGGGGAGGCCTGCTCGTCATCGCCTGGGGAGGCCTGCTCGTCACGCCTGGGGAGGAGCCAGCCTGGGCACTGTCAGCACATCTGCTGACATCATTTCTGCTGTCTGAATTTACACTGCCAGCATTGCTCTTAGCCTTGTCAGCCTTTCCGCTGCAAACGGGACCACTGGAGGAGGACTTTGCCCTGCTGTCAGCATTGGTGTGGCCAGCGTTGCCACGGGCAGCCTTTCCGCTGCCAGGACTGCCCCGGCTGGAGAAGCCAGCCTGTAAGCTGTCAGCATTTCCGCTGACAGCATTGCCACTGCCGGCATTGTCAATGGCAACATTGCCGCCCGTGGGCCCAGTGATGCCTCCGTTCCTGGCCCAGGACCCTTACCAAGACTTTTGGGCTTTTAAGGGGGAGGTGGCCTTTAAGGCCATGTGTGCTGCATGTGAGATGGGGTACTGTGCATATTTTGTATTATTTTGTATTTGTATTATTTTTTATTTATTTTATATGATGGCGAAAAGCCAGTGTTTTGATTTATTATTTGGCAGGACGAGCGAGGTGCCGTCTGAAATGATTTGTTATTTGTTTTTTATGTGTGAAGTGTTTGTTTTGTTTAAACCTTTTATTTTGTTAATTTATTAAAATGCGCAAGCAGCGCATTCATTCCACTTGCAGTGCTGTGTGTTTCTTCCAGGTCTGATGTCACCGCACAAGCCAGCTTGCCACAAGCTAGTACAAATAGTCCTACATAGTATACAAATATGGAGTGGAGTTGAGGCATACAGTAGAAAACTATTGTCCCCGAGGGAGATATAATATCTGAAAGGGGATTATATTGCCATGTTTTTCCTTGTTTTTTTTTTTTAAATGTGATCATGTAAATCTAGGTCAGAGCAGAATGAAAGTATATGTACCATAATGTGCTATAGTGCAAACTGTAATCAAATAATGGTGTTTTAATGAATCACAAGACAGATTTTAAAACCAAGATTTAATAAATATATAAGACTAGCTGTAAAGAAAGGTCAGCTTTCTATTGTGACCAGCATGATTCCGCTATATAGTATCACACTTATTATTTTAATTAGGTTTGGCTGAACACTGAGGTTTTATCTTGCGCAAGGGTTTTAGAGAGGAATGGGAGAAGGGAGACAGGATGGTAGCTCTGGAGGGATGAGTGATCAAGGGAGGGTTTTTTTAAGATGGAGGTGATGCAGGCCTGTTTGAAGGCATAGGGGAAACAGCCAGAGAACAGAAAGGTGTTAAGAAGAGAGGAAATGAAAAGGAGTAGAGCAGGGGTAGCAGCCTGGAAGAGGTGAGTGGGGAGGGGGTCCAGAGCACACGTGGTGGGTTTATAGCTCTGGAGCAGGGAGCAAAGATCAGAGTCCGAGAGGGGTGAGAAGGAGGGTAGCTTAGGAGGGGTTGCAGAGGGTGATGGGGGGTGAGGACAGGGCGTGGGTGGGGAAGGAGGCGAAGTATTGAAGATTTTGTGGATGTCAGTGATTTTGGTGGAAAAGAAGGGGGCAAAGTCATTAGCCGTGATAGAGGGAAGTGGAAGATGGGGGGAGGGCTAAGGAGAGAGTAAAAATTACCAGACACAACAAACAATTTCAAATCACAGCAATCAGGTTTTATTATTAACATATAGGTAAAATTATACAGAGAAAATCACTACTTCTAGAGTTCATGAATTAGCCCTGATACAGAGTAACAGATTAAGTAAAAATACTAAGCTATTTTGCTCTGGACAGTTGGTGCGATGTCAGCAACTCTCCTGCATTTTCCAACTGTGCTTTAACATAAGGCACACATGTCTCTAAGTCTCTAACCCCCACCCAAGCCCACATATTCCTTGCCCCCCTCTCCTTATCAGCAACTCCTCACTTAACAAAGAACATATGTCACCTCCCCCAACAGTTCTCAGATCAGGAGAGAGGGGGAAGAGAGAGAGAGAGAGAGAGAGAGCGAGAGAGAGAGCGAGAGAGAGAAAGAGAGAGAGAGAGACTGAGGGGGAGGACAAGAGAGAGATAGAGAGGAAGAGAAAGCGAGAGACAGAGAGAGGGGGAGGGGAAGATAGACAAAGGAAGAGAGAGAGAGAGAAACAGACAGATACACACACGCAAACTGTGATGCCCACACACACAAGGATGAAAATAAGACTCCTATTGCATAGCACTTTCACCCATTCCTAGCAACCATTACATATATTGAACTAATTCAGTTATCAGCAAGAAATAGTTAGTCAATTAAATGGTTATTAAAAGTACATTACAAATACTAAAATTGGAAAAAATACCAGATCTTACAATTAAAATAGGCATTTTACACATTTTTACTTACAGAAAAACCCTTCACATATTTGGTACACAAAGCCCAATTTTAATTGACCCACCACTTTTATGATCAAACAAATAAATCCTGTTTTGTAGGTGGTAGCATGAAATTATTATTATTATTATTTATTTATTAGCAGACGCCCTGTGTGGCGAAATGTGTGGCTCAATAAAGTGTACTTGTATTTTTAATCAATAAATGTGTTCTCAGTCTGTCCCCAGACAGTTCACAGCAGGACATCCATTTCTCAATCTCACCGAAGGGCTTATTTTAATTCCTGTCACCCCCACACATAAATCCATAATAACTGAAGTATGTTGTTGTTACCGAAATAAGAATATAACCATAAGTCCCTGTCAGTTTCCCTCTAACACTAAGGTATTTGTAGCCCAAAACCTAAGATATTTTAAAGCTTAATTACTGTATATTGCATGGTGGGGGGGGGGGGGGGGGGGGGAGTTCAAAAGTTCGTAAATGATAACACTTCGTCGTTATGCTATTTTATTATTAAATAATCGTGCTAATGTGATTTACGAGCAGTGTTTCTTGCAACTATTTATTTGGTTTGCGTGGGAATTTAGAAGGAAATCCATGTTATTGTCATAATTTATCAGGAGTTAATTTGCACTTGGAAAAGGAGGGTTTTAATAAATGAAAAAGTATATAACTCACCTTGGATGCTCACACACCCTTAGAACGTCTGTGCCGTGTGGAGACTCGCTGCGGCGAGGAGAAAAAACATAATTGGACATTCCAAATTGGGGGAAAATACATTTAAAAAAACATTGGTCACTAATTTAAAAAAATAAATAAATAAAAACAGAATAAACAAACTACAGTATGGCTTTGCTGGGCATGGCAGCAGTTGCAGCAGCAGTCGCAGTAGCAGCAAATGTAATTTTAGAGCTTGATTGCGAGCCTGTGATTGACAGACTCTGGGTGCGACGTACCGAGAATACAGAGAGAGGGTGTACAGGACCAGGGTTAATTTCTTACAGACTACCTAGATAATTCAATATTTGTAGTTATGAAA
This sequence comes from Acipenser ruthenus, assembly GCF_902713425.1. Classification (NCBI taxonomy): domain Eukaryota; kingdom Metazoa; phylum Chordata; class Actinopteri; order Acipenseriformes; family Acipenseridae; genus Acipenser; species Acipenser ruthenus. The sequence continues at coordinate 43,875,892 of NC_081193.1, read as the reverse complement.
CTATTTAACCCTTTGCTGCCTAAGCAGAATGACCATATATGGGCATGAATATGACCACTTTTGTGTTTTAGCGCTTGTAGTTTGGAAACCTTAAATCAGAAAGAGCTGCACAATCTTCCAAGGATTTCAAATCAGAAATCGCTGACCAGCTCTAAGACTTTCCAAAAACTGGAAACAGTATTACCCTTTGTGATAAAAGTATATTTATTTATGAGTACAGTATAGCTGTCACAAAAATAAAGAAATACCACACAAGACGTTGAGTAATTCTATTTTTTTTTATTAAGAAAGAAGCAACTTGCAACTTAACAAAACTTTGATAGCAAGATTTTTATTTTCAAAACTAGAATAAATAAATCACAAAACAAAAAGTAAACTAATAATACTAAAATACATAGCGTAGTAATAATAATAATCTCGAGAAGCCAGAGGGGACCCTCAGTCACAGCTGTACTTTCGCAGCCTGTGCGCTTTTTAACTCTAAATAGGCCCTCTATCCTAATCTTTCTCCTCTAGCCAGCTCTGTCTTAGCTCTGGCCCCTAAACTGTCTCCTATTCACAGATTCCTTCAGGGCACGTGACCCTGTCTAAATCTTTCTTTCTGTCCCTATGGGTAGCCGAGTCTCCCCAGGCCACTAGAACGTGGTCCTCCGAAGAGTAAAGGGACTTTCCATGTGTTATGTGTTTTTCGGTTCCAACCATACCGGAACCTCTTGCTTTCATGGGTATCTTGATCCCAGACTGCCGAGGAAGCTCCTCACGGTTCTCCGAATAGTGAAAGTCATATCTGTCCTGTATGTCTACTAATTCTCAACCCTTAAAGGCGCCCCGTGAATAGATAAATAAGTCAAGCATAGTCCAAATAGGGAACAATATGACTGCCAAGATGTACCTCTATCCTAATCTAGTTGCAGAGTAGACAGAATACTTTGGGATTTTGGGTTCTATTAAATGTATCTAAAATGTGGGAATACAAACCATTTAAATGTGTCCTTCTGTGTACAGTTTCATTAAAGAATTGCCAAATAAAAAAATAAATAATCTTTATTATTATTTATTTTTAATGTATGTGACTGCAGACATAATATAAAACCTACCTGTCACTGTCCCTTAGGGGTTTCATCTGCTTTCTAATTAAACATGCAAATAGTGGTCCAGTTTTAGCCCCAGGAACAGTGTCTTCAACAAGTTCACCCAACAAAACATCAATATTGCTGGGGTAGCCATATGCATCTATTATCAAATCAAATCAGTTATTACTGTGCTTAGATTTCCCTGAGTTTCCAGTCTGTAAAGTCTACAGAACTCCAATCACTGTAACCTAATTATATATATATATATATATATATATATATATATATATATATATATATATATATATATATATATATATATATATATATATATATATGATAGAATAGTATAGATAAGTGGCAAACGATATTCTTATAAAATGATGACAGGAGAAGGCTGTCTGAAAAAAATGGAAATGAAGCACTAATTGTGTAGATTATCATCTTTTAGTCATTGCAGATGTAAATTGATACTTTGTGTAAAATCAAATTATTCTAAAGTGGTTAAAATGAAACAGGCCAATTTATTTTGAATATAGCAGTATAGAATAGTGGTTAGGGCTCTGGACTCTTGACCGGAGGGTTGTGGGTTCAATCCCAGGTGGGGGACACTGCTGCTTTACCCTTGAGTAAGGTACTTTACCTAGATTGCTCCAGTAAAAACCCAACTGTATAAATGGGTATAAATGGTATGTAAAAATAATGTGATAACTTGTAACAATTGTAAGTCGCCCTGGATAAGGGTGTCTGCTAAGAAATAAATAATAATAATATATTACGTGTATCAGATTCATAGGCAACACTTGGGACCATTTAGTAGTTCATTTAGTAAAAGCACTACCATATGGAATGCAGGGGTGGGGTCCCACAGAGAGTGCTGCATTCCACTTAGGGAAGAAAATGTATCTCATCTCCAGAGTTAAGTAGCTTGGTAAAATCCCTTGCTTTGGTTCAGGAGGTAAAAAGAGGTGATTGGCTTTAAAGCAGGAATAATTTGACTGTTGAGGCAGCAAAAAAGATTTTGTGTGCTTTTTAAAGTAGGTAGAAAAACATGGTACAATTTATCAAATAAAAATGAATACAACAATTTAAAAAATGAAACAATTATTTTCTGTCCTTGGAACTCTGTAGTGTGCCAGTCGTGTCAGCAAGCAACAACACATGACTTTCTCCTATGGGTCATGTGATTATGTGATTCAAACCATGAACAAATGAACAGAAGGATTTAATGATCATAAGTTATAAACCAAGATAAGACAAGGATTTTAGAGTGCACATTAATCAGCAGGAACATGTTAAGTATTTTCAATAAAGACAACAACTGTATTCAAGGTAGGTTTTAAGTGCTTTGTACATATTTGTGGAGGATTTTGATGCCGGAAACACTTTAAAAATCACTAAGACATTTTTCCTGGAAGAATAGTTAGTATCACTTTAAAGGTCTGCTGAACAACATGTATTGAGTTTGTTATTTTTGTTATCAGTGTTTAAACAAAAAACAATGCAATGCTTCACAGGCATTAGACATTTTTTTATTTATTTTTTTATTTTTGTAAGACTATGTTGCACTGTGACGCTAGGCCCAATTAAAAAGTTTAGGATCTCAATAGAATAAAATTATTCATATATTCAGTATTGTCTATGAGATAACTAGAAGTATTTTACCACTGATTTGCATTTCAATTATATCAGAGGCATGTCTGTAAATCAGAAAATGTAGAAATAGTCTATAACAAGATTTAAAATACAATTCATAATACAGTAACTGAGTTAATTTTAAAGGAAACAGTTTTCATAAGATGTAGTCAGTTTATCCATTGCTTGCCTATTTTGTTCTCTCGGTCAAACCACTGGTGTTCCTGCCTGGTCTATGTTTGCACTGGCCTTCTCAGCCACTTAGAGAGAGGGAAAGCCAACACACCCTCTTCCCCACCTCTCCGTGTCATCGCCATGACTGACAGGCGGATCTTACGAGGCTACTGCCCTCTTCCTGCAGAACCATGCATGCGCCAGACAGCCAGCACAGATTTCCCGTTACACTCTTTAATTCTGCTTAATTGTGAGGTTTGTGGAGTCATTTCACAGATGGCTGTTGACTTGTCTTATAACTGGGTTGACAATGACTACTCAGGGGCAAGCTGTCTGTCATCCAGATGGCAGAAAATCCTACAGGGTTAAAGCAATGGCCTTTGGGAGATTAGAGTTTGCCTGTCTGTCCTATGGATCCTGTTGTAGACAAGATTGATGCCACCAGCAAAATAGGCTAAGTGAAACTCCGCAAAATACATGCTGCATCTTAATAAGATAAGGAACAACATAAAAAAGGTTATTCAAACTGATCTTTAATTCTGGCAAAATTGAGGGCACATTATTGGGCCTGCCGTAGGGACAGAGGGTGGGATTCTGCCCTTTGTGGTAGCAGTATTAGGTTACTGGATTTATTGTTGTGTAAAGGTTTTGACTTTCTGAGTTGTATTTGTATTTAGATTATTTAAGTGTTAATTTATTAGTCTTGTCATTATATAATAGGTTATGTTTACTATGGTCTAAACCACTTTGCAAGGCACAATCATTAATGGCTAGTTTTACAGACCCTGATTAGCATTGATTCTGGACTACCTTAACTAATGTTACATTAGTAGTCCAAGGTTAGTGCTAATTGGGGTCTGTGGAACCAGCTGCCAGTAGTATTATTTAAACAGAGTTCAGTAGCTTTTTTACACAGGGAGGTATGCAAATGTTGCAATATTACCCTTTCATGTATTGCGACCTCATATGGAGAAAGATACAAAGACATATTGAAGACGCAAATGCATGATGACCTCATACTGTATGAGGATGCCATTTTCCCCATATAAAGCAATAATACATTTGAAAAAATAATAAATGAAATATGTGTCCAAAACTACTTTTTGTATCTGTTTTTAATGTTTCATGCATGAAAGGGTTAAGAGCATACTGTTGATCCAATGTACAGTATGTGAGCACTTAAACTGCAGTCCTGTAACCTTAAAGTATGATTTAGGTACTTGGAAATAACAGACAGAGTCGAGAACAGTTCAGTTTTACACAGCCTTTTTTTTTTCTTTTATCGGCTGGCACCACTGACAACCGTCGGTGCAAAAGGAAAACCAAAAGGCTTAAATAAAACAATCCACAAAAAAAAACAACAAAAACTTTACAACAAAAACACATTTGGTTGCCAAGTCCTTTGAAAACAATAATTGCAGTTCAAAACCCAGACCTTTAGGTGTTGGTTTGGGGTCCATATTCTTGGGCTGGTGTTGTGGTTGAGCTCTCATGTTTATAGAAAAGTCAACAAAGATCTTCCTCCTCCCATTCGCTTCTCGCTGAGACCTTCTTTCTTTTTCTTTCTCCCCTTGCAACTGCCTGCCCAGCACTTTTATGTCGCTCAGTTAGAGAAGACAATTGCTGGCTCCATAGGCTACAGGTGCTAGCCAATTTAGGCAATCATTTAAAGTAATGTTTTTCAATTGACTAATCCCACCTCTCAGTACCTGTAGCCTATTGCTCCTGTGGGCAGGTCTGTGAGCTGGCTCACAATTTTTATATATAGAATGAATATCCTTCCCCTGCTTCTTGCATTACATTATATATATATATATATATATATATATATATATATATATATATATATATATATATATATATATATAATGCAAGAAGCAGTGGAAGGATATTCATTATAATTCACCAGATGGAACAGTTCTTAAAAGCTCTGCCTTTTAAATTAAATCTCAGAAGAACATTTTTATAAATATTTTGCAGCTGGATTTAGTAGCTAGCCAGGTCTTTGTATTGAAGGCACACTACTTGGTTGAAGCTTTAAGCATTTAACTCTAATATGCAAATTGACCTTCCAACTACAGTATATATGGGGAATACAGCCAACAAATCAACTTTATTACTGGCATATTCTGACAAGTAAAATAACAATACATTTTTTTTAACTAGCTGAACAATGTTTTGACTTTAACAATTGCTACTCCATTTTGTTAAAACTGTATGGTGTCATGATACAGTATACTGTATTGGTTTATATTGTGTAAAGAAGTGAAATGCTGTTCAGTTTTATTTAGATTATGGGCTCTATTCACAAACTTTATCACATGTATTTAAAGACTGAATCAAGATGTGCTATGTAATGAACAGAAACAGGTTCATGTGATATCTACAAAAAGTTTCAAGGCCATTGAGACCCAATTGTGTCGTGTTTAACATGACCCTTTATGCAGATCAGACATTATACAATGGTTTGCATTGTTCAATAAATGTGAAAAAAATACTACAAGAAAATTAACTAAAATGCATTCCTCAGTATATTATGATATTATGAAAATCATTGAAACCAACCTGGTAGGCCATGATCACATCCACGTTCTAGGTTCAGAGAACTCAAGTCCAATGCCCCAGGGTTGGACAACACAAACAGTTTCTCAGTCAGCTCTTTACTCATTATGTGGTCTGGTGTAAGCAATGTTACAGGTTTTGATAAAAGCCTGGGTACAGTCCAAAATCAACAAATCATTCAAACAAGACTGGACCCCGACGTGATATACTGGATTTTACCATTTTCAAATAACATCGGCCTTGACAATGTCGGGACACTGTGGGGTATTACCTGGAGATCAGCAATGACATCCTGACGGGACATTTAAATGCTTTTTTGATGGTGACTTTGATTCTAAATGCTATTCCCTGAGGTGGGGTGTGGGAGTTACCATTTGATTTTCTGTAAGTTAATATACACATTGACCTAATTATAGCAGTGCCCAAGGCAAGAAAGCCTTTTATTATATATGGTACATTGTGTAACAAAATTGGATATAATTTCATACAGATGGAAACCAAGATCTAACAGCATGATATCAATGGGGGAATTATCTTAAAACACATTAGTAGTAATAGTCTTGTTGTGACCATGAAGTGTACCTTCTTTAATAAGCCAAAAAACACTGGAAATTGTAGGATTTATTGAGGGATCATATCCTCCATAACGACCTATGTAATGATCAAAAGCACTGATCCCAATGACTTCTGGGACATAATCCCTCATTGTAATAATCTTAAATAATAAGAGATAAAACTAAATTAGATTTTTCATATTAGCAATGAAGATTAATGTATGCATATAAAAAATTCCACGAACATATGGACTGAAAAGATGTTTCAAATAAATGACAGTAAATTAAAGATATGGCTTTAAAAAGATATGGAGTTTTAAAACTTCATCAGGTAGACTGAAACAGAAAGTGATACAAAGTATGCAACAAGGTTATCATATTGATCCATTATGGTGTTATAAATCAAAGATCTGCTTGGATATGGATTCTACTGTGTTCTGAATATATCATTGTTTACAATGTGTATTGTAAGTTGATGATGACAGCAGTTTTCTGATCTCCTAGAACTTTGTATAACTCTAAAAAATGAAAAAATAATACACAATAAATCAACTCTGCTTCACTTCAAGTTAGCTGTAACATTTTATAAGTAACTTGAACTCTGCAACTTTTTAGATGTGAACAATTAAAATGTCTAATTAAGCAAATTATTAGTTCAATTAAGGGTCTAGTTAAGTAATTGAGAGCTCAGTTGGACCAGGGTTGGGGAGCCTTGGTCTACATACTAGAGCCTTGGTACTGTGGCAGAGCACAAGCCCTGCTGCTGTAAATAATGTGTGTGTGGGAAAGTAAGGTTGGCAGAGATGGGGTTAAATCTGTCCCTGCCAGCAATCACAGTGTGGCCATTCCCCAATTAGCTAAATGATGCTAATTTGGGGAGTGTGGCCACATGTATAAAAAGACCCAGAATCCTTTTGGGTTTGCGTTTGCGTTTGCGTTTGCATTTGCATTTGCATTTGCATTTGCATTTGCCTATGCCTACACGTAGTTATTCTTTTGTTTAAACCTTTTATTATGGCCCTTGTGCTGTGTTTATTTTTTTCTTGTTTTGTGTTTGGTTTTGTTAAATAAACATGCGCACCAGCGCTTAAACTGGAGCTTTCTGTATTTGGGTCTCTTTCCTGCTGGTACCAGCTTGGGCTATCCTGTCACAGTTACCTGTATAGGTGTTATCATCTAAAGTAGTGTTGCTTATGTGTTGCACCATTCATTCAGAAACAGTATTGGTTTATCTTAAAGTCAAAACACAGCAATGATCACATGATTTGTCTAATTTACTTTACTAGAATTAGATGTACATTATCAGCTTTATAGCTCATTTTCTTTAGTTTTGTTTATAGGGATTTTTTCTACACTGATGGCATGAGCTGACAAAATACAAGCAACAAGCCATGTACAGTGATAGCATCTGGTCCAAAATCCATCCTCATCCCTTGTGACTGGCGTGCTCAGTTTATTTATACATTTATATTTTGTACTCTGCATCCATATCAGCTTGATTGAAGGATGTCAGCTGTTTTTGGAAATTAATTAGTAACTTCTGCAGTTTTGTTGTGCTGAAACTCATTTTTAAATTACAGATGAACCTGTTTTATATCACATTGCTTTATATCATACCATGTTTATTATCACAATTTTTCAAAAACCACTCGCCATACACCATAGGTTCTTTGAGAAATTACATCTCTTGATATCCTCTCACAAATCCGCTTATTGTCACATTTTGTGCAGCCTGTCAAATGCTGCATGGCTGGGCTTTATTAAGTAACCACAGGATATAATTACTTTCCAACGCAACTAACAACCAATAATCACCTCGGCTGATAAACTGACATTTTGAACAGCCTGTCAAATGCTGCGTGGGCGGTCTTAACGGGATACAGTTCAGTCACAAAACACCAACATCACAAAATGTTTCTTCTTTAACATAGTCTTATACAAATGCACACAAAACAAACACCAAATGCACTCATTTTAATAAGGCGTATTTTTGGTAAAACACAACTTCATTGTATTTAGTATTATTAACCCCTATGCTGTCCAAATAGCAACATTAGTAAAAACTTTAACTGCATCACCTGGGGCCCATTTGTATTTAGGCTGTTGGAGTATCAAGTATACTGGACAAAAACATGAATTATAAATGTATAGAAATAGAGTGAAACAATATAAAATATTAACAATTTACAACCCTTTTCATATTCTTTACTGGTCAAAATATCTGAAGTGCAAATCCACCTCCCGACCAGGAAGGGTGCCAAGTAAGGTTGGTGGTACGCCTTCACAAGGATGGGCCAACTCGATGGTAGGACGGAACCGGAAGTTGGCCATCTTAGTGAAAAGGCATAGCTGCAGGACTGCTAAACTCCATGGTGATCAGCTGTGGAGTGCATGGTGATTGGAAAGAGCGTTGCGCCCTGTTGGTCACCGGGAGGAGTTTGGCAGTACAAAGGGGGTGCAGCTACGTAAGTACAGCCCCTTACGCTGAAACGTGAATTGTTTTGTTCAGCCAGCCAGCATGTACACCCAGAGCACCTTCACTGCCACACCACTGCAGGTATTTTTATACCTGCCTTTTTAACCCACATACCATTGCTGGTATAGCGGGTGGATTGTAATTATTAAAAACTGACTTTTAGATTGTAAATATACCTCCTAATTGGACATTCACTTCTTCCCACACCACTCACATCCTGACACCTGGTATCTTCATGGGATTCAGTGGACTGAAGGATGGACCCCAACATCATTTCCGTGATGCTCGAAACCCAGGACCAGCAGAGGAACGTGGAGGAGAGAAGGAGAGAAGCCAAGGAAGAGCAAAAGCTGTGCATGCCTGGCTCACTGGGGGCCCGGTGGCGGTGACATCAGGGGTAGCATTGTTGGTACCCCCCAAAGTAAAGAAGATGACGCTGAAGGATGATCCCGGTGCCTACTTTGTCATCTTTGAGCGTGTGGCGATGGTTTCAAGATAGCCTCGGGAATGGTGGGCCACCCAACTTGCCCCCTGCTTGATTGGGGAAGCACAGGCAGCCTACAGAGCCATGGCAGATGAGGCCGTTTTGGATTATGACCTGGTCAAGCAGGCAATCCTCCAGCACCTGAACGTGACAGAGGAGACGTATCGGCGCTGGTTCAGGGAGTACCAGCGGCCCTCTGGAGTTATGGCTCCATGTGGTGGGGATGCTGGTGTAGGGGGTGGAATGTAATTATTAAAAACAGACCTTTTTATTGTAAATATATTTTCACACCACTCACATCCTGACAGTACTGTATTTTTTATTCTCTTGTTTGTATACTAATAATATTTGTTTTGGATCATAAAACCTATACAAAATATACATATGTACAGTATATACAAAAATCCCCAATTGGAAATACGGTACAGTATATTTTTTTGTTTAGCGTATGTGTGTTCAACAATAAAATAATAATATTTGAACAAAACATAATTACTGGGGTATTTCCTTTGTTGCCCACCACAGACATGCAATGGTAAGTAACTTTATAATGTGCAGCATTGGCTACCACTGGTACATGACTATAATTGCTGGATTCACTGATGGCCAGGGGCAGTCCTCATTAATATTGAGACATTCTACCACCTGAGTTCCAAGAACAGCCAGAGTGAAAAAGAAAAGGCACACTTCATTTTGAGTACTTCAGGCTCTCCATCGACAATTTATTTTACATGAATAATAACCTGTTGTTGCAGGCTACCGTGATAGTTCTGTACTTGCTGGCTGAACAATTTTTAGGGCATAATGATTTCCATTACACGAGAGTAGATGTTAAAACTTCATGCTGATTTGAACTCGGCTCTCGCCAAGATAAGCACCAACTAAGACGTAGCTTTACAGTAAACTAATGTGATCCATATGCGTCTCCATCCATTTACGTTTCCTTCCATATGATGATGTAGATATCCTTCTGTCTGGTGTTAATGGCTGAAGTGTAATGCTGGCTCCAGGGATCAGCTTATTTTGCCTCCCTGGCGCATCAGCACACACAACGGCTGCGATGCTGGCTCCGGGGATCAACCAAAGTGCGGCCTCCCCAGCGCATCAGCATGACAACCGTCTGGATTGAGCTAAGTAGGGTACATCTCTGGGGTTTTCAAGTGGGCACCTTCCATCCTCAGTGTTTCGTCGACTAGCCCACGACACCTCAAGAGGGCTCGACGGTGATTCTGGCGTCCCAGCATCACCCCCCTCCGTCCCCCTCTCAACTCAGCCCAGCTTACTTACCTGTCCCCAGCCAGAATCTTTCCGTCTCAACCACAGCCAGTTGCTGCTCCTCTCTGCTGCTTCAGATAAGTTCTTCACTGTGCGACGCAACTCTTGGCCACTGAATCCGACGTCTCTGAGAAACCGGGTTGTAGAGTGTGCCACAAATCCTCGACAACCCACTTCCACTGGGTAAACCCGAACTCTCCATCCTCGCTGTTCCGCTTCAGTGGCTAGTTGAGCATACCGCAGTTTCTTCCTCTCATACGCCTCATCTACAGCGTCCTCCCATGGCACTGTTAACTCTACCAGGTGAACAAGGCGTGCTGATCCAGACCACAAGACAATATCTGGTCGAAGGTTAGTGGTGGCAATCTCAGGTGGAAAAATAAGCCGTTGACCAACATCTGCCAGCATATTCCAGTCTCTAGCAGCTTCCAGTTGTCCTGGGCGAGGATTGGTTTTAACACCTTTTCTTGGTGGTTGCTCTCCTGGGCGGAGGAATGTTGTCTTTTGTGTGTAATGTTTTGATGGAACAGGTGGCAACTTATTGGTCATGTTACGCTTGTCTTCCAATGCTAAGGCCAAACATCGCAGCACCTGGTCATGGCGCCAAGTAAACCGTCCTTGGCTAAGAGCCACCTTACATCCTGTCAAAATGTGCCTTAATGTTGCAGGTGATGAACACAAAGGACATGAGGGATCCTCTCCTTAGAGGCTGCAACTCAGGAAGACATCCGGACATGTCAGCAATAATTTTCAGTTCATCTGTTGATAGGATATCTATAAAAAATAAGTTTGGTTAGTATTATAGTCAAGAAAATGAACTTATATTTAGTTATTTAGCACTTCTATATCAGCATATTGTATTGTTGAATTTGAAAATCAAACTCTGTACGTTAATTTAATTTTTGTTTTCTTTTGTTAAAATGCATGTAGGGATAAGCATTTAATCTCCTGTTTTTATTCTTATATTTTACACATGGAACTCTGCATAACACATTTATCCCCAAATTAGGCATATGATTAACCATTAATGACTTAATTAAAAAATAACGTTTCTATATATGTAACAAATTAATGCACTTACCCGTCACATGTGATTTCCGACTCCGTCACCATTTTTCAAAGCCCATCTCTTCAGTGTTACAATGTACTTCTTTATCCATCACAGCCCGCATTTTTTTTTTATTTATTTATTTTTTATCGCATGCCAGATCAGTCTGTCTTGATTGTGCAGTTACACAGCGCTTCCTCCAATTTCCCATGACAAAAATGCAGCAAAAACAAAGTGAACGACACAAGCTACAGTAATGTAAAAAAGTTAATCATTAAACAGTTTTAGATACTGTGATGTATTTTTTTTTTTTTAATCTGTGATCTTAAGTTGCTTTTGTGCATTTTTATTTGCAAGTGAACTGTGACATTAGGGTCTTAAATATATTCTGCAATTTTGAATATTAACTTTGGATACTGGTTTAATTCTGGAAACTGTTTTTATTATTTTTTTTGTAATCTTTTGCTAAATTGCATTGCCTTTTATGTTTTACGCAGTTCTGTGCATGGGTAACATTTTGATTTCATTTTGTCGTTAATGGGGAATTTTACATACTGCTACAATACGTACCGGATTTAAAAGTATTATATTGCTGAGCTGCAGAGTTTCCAGGATATAATGAGACAGCGCAGTAGGAAACCGATGTTTTTATTTATTTTTTCAGCTTTTAGTGAACAACGGCTGTCATTCCTCTCCTCTCACTGACACATTCAACCTCTTCTCTCAACTCTCTCTCAATTCTCCCACCATCAGGTCCCGCTTCTCTCTTTCAGACCCAAGTCCCTCCCTGTTCCTCACTCACTGGTCCAACACTCCCTATCTCTGACTGCTCGTGTCAGACCTGCTCCCACCCCCCTCACTGACGTACTTACACACAGACAGTCTCTCAGCTCTCAGTCACACAAGCACCAAAACACACACAGAGAACGCCAGTAGATCTGAACAAGAATAACACAGTTTACAAACACACATTATTTACAGAGTACTCCCATCCCCTTCCCCAGTCCATAATCAGGTCCATTCCCACATTTTCTTGCAAATCAGCTGCCTCCCCGCTACTGTGTTACAGTCCATGTATCGTCTCTTTTGGCAAGTAATATTTTCAGAATCATATCGTTCTGAATTAAAATACTTCTGTTGAAAATATAGCACTGTACCAATAAAACCAACTACAGTACATCTAAATAGAAGCCTAAGTATTTTAAAACACAGTCGTTTCAGCTATGTATTTTTGACATTGTATTTTTTTTTTGTTTTCCCTGAAAAAACGGACAAGGGTTGGAACAGGCCAAAATGAAATAATCAAATATGCATCAAACTCGTTTAACGGTCACTGAAGTCCAACATTTATAGCGTTGGATATGTGAGTGCTGACTGTAATTATACTATCTTTGTGTTTTTTTTGGTTTTTTTTTCAGGCCTGGATGGGAGGTGTTCCTCTGCCTAATATTTTTTTTTTTTTTCGCAGGCTGCCCTGGTTGGTTCTTTTCTTCACCCATTGTTTGGGTTTAATATTTTTGGAAATCTGTAAGATTTTGTATAATAATAAAGGTGGTTATTTAAGGCAAGATTGTCCTGACCGAATAATATACCATTACCTTGTGCCATCAGCAGTATCCACACAGCAAACACAACACTACCGATGACAAATGTAAACCAATTACTAAGGTTACAACTGATGTTTTAGCCTTCTGATGGATGAGGGAAAACATACAGAAAACAAGCTTATTTTCTGTTTTGGATCTTTACTTTGAAGGTTCATGCTGTTCAAACTACACTGCATTTGTATTTAATTAAGAATCTTGAAACTCCTCTTGATGTGCAGAATATTTTCAAGCGTATCCTGGGAAGTATGCAATCCAGCAGCAATAACCAGAATATATAATATTATACAGTCAGCACTCACATATCCCACCCTAAAAAATTTTGACTTCAGTGACGGTTAAACGAGTGTGAAGCATATCTGATTATTTCATCTGATTTGATATGTATGTAGGTGAACATGTTGTAACCTGTCCCCTACCACCCAAACAACCTCCTGCCCTGCACACACACACACACACACACACACACACACACACACACATATTTCGTACGGAAAGAAAAAATATGACTTGGGTTTGAGGAACTGTACAGAGAGAAGTATATTTCTATTCTTTGTACTGTTGCCATTTTCTTTTTCTTATTTTTTTTCTTATATCTGACTAATCACAAGAGATGGGTCATGATGATGGTAGATCATTCATGGAAGATTTGATTCAGAAGGGTCAAGATAGGATACTTACAGCAATCTGTCTCGAATATTTAACTATTTGCAGACGATCCTCCTGTTGGTTTTGTTTTTCATCCAGAGGGGTCTTTCATTGAAATTTGTTAGCGTACAAGTTGGGGGAATAGTAAAACAAAAATGTGTCTGTTTTTTTGGGGAACACAAAAAAGATACAATGTCAAAAATACATAGCTGAAAGGACAGCGTTTTAAATAAAGTAGGCTTCCATTTAGATGTACTGAGATGTACGATATGTTTCTGAAAATACCACTTGCCAAAAGAGACGACACGTGGACTATAATACAGTACATACTTTTAAATCTGGTACGTATTGTAGCAGTATGTAAAATTCCACATTAATGACCCAACAGCAAAATGAAAACAAAATGTTACCCACAGAACTGCATAAAAAGTAAAAGGCAATGCAATTTAGCAAAAGATTAAAAAAAACAAACATCGACACCAGTTTCCAGAATTAAAACAGTATCCAAAGTCAGTATTCAAAATTGCAGAGTATAGTGCTCGATAAGGCCCTAATATAACAGTTCACTTGCAAATGAAAACGCACAAAAGCAACTAAAGATCACAGATTTATAAAAATGCATCACAGTATCTAAAACTGTTTAATGATTAACTTTTACATTACCAGTACTGTAGCTTGTCTCTTTCCCTTTGTTTTGGCTGCATTTTCGTCAGATGATAACAGGAGGAAGTGCTGTGTAAATGCACAATCAAGACAGACTGATTTGCATATGCAAGAAAAAAAAAGTGCACTGTGATGGATAATTAAATTAATTGCAACACTGAAGAAATGAGCTTTGTATCAGAAAACTGGAGTCAGAAATCGCGTGTGACAGGTAAGTGCATACAATTGTTACATATGTATAATGGGGATTGATTTTATTCTTAATACAAGGGTGGTGAAATGCAACTGACGTGTATCTGGGTAATGGATATTCGGGTGCTGACTGTAGTTTCAACTGTTCAGCGACAACCACTGTGGCAGTACAAATGTGGGTCAAATATAAATGTTTTGTTAAATTCCCTGATGTTGGTGGATGATGAGACATCTAAGTAAATTTAAGTAAAGAAAATCATATATCACAAAATAATTACTTTGAATCAAAAGAACATAAGCTATTTAAAAAAAAATGTCAGGGGACTATTTTGAATAAATCTCTTAAATAAGCACAAGATGTCTTACATAAAATGCATGCTACATTTGTGCAAATGATTATGCTCAAATATGTCTTCTCTCTAAATTCACCAGAGTATATCACATTTGTTCTATGTGGGATTAGTGATGCATTTCTTACATCCCAGGATGAGGTGACTGAAACAGAACATTACATCCAAGAAGAAAACATCAGTTAAGATAACTGTGATATTTCATACCCAAACAAAGTTGCTCTTTAAACTGGGGAAGACAACATTGGTAACAACAAAATTGTTGGTGCTTGTGGCAGGGCTGAGGCCCTGCGCATGTAAATAATATTTTTGTTTTGTTTGTAAAGAAAATGTGTCTAATTTGAAAGTTTTTGGCAAGAAAAGTGTGTGTTAAATGTGGCAGGGATTCCCTCCCTGCCTAATTTAAATCCATGTGCAGGATGTGGCCAGGCGTTGATTGACTAATTGATTATCAATTAACCATGGCCACACGCCTTTAAAAATGAACTAAAATGCCAGTCCTTTGTTCTGTGCTTTGTTTGCCATCTGAAAGCCTCATGATTATGTGTAAATCCAGGATGTGAACCAAAACCGAGGACCACCACTTCTTTGGGATTGGGATCTAGAAGAAGGGATTCATTTAGGGGATTTTAATCCCACAATAGTTTATTTAGATTTGTGTTAGGGAAAAGGTTCCTGGAGCAGGACCTCTCTTATAGTGGGAGCAGCGCTCAGCCAGTGTTTGGCCAGCTTTTGTTTTGTTAGCTGTTACGCCCAATGTGTTTTGTTTTCGCATTTTTGTATTTTGTAATTTTCATGTACACTTGGGTGTATGTCCTACCGCACCCTTGTGGTTATGTGCCTGTTTGATTGTCAATAAAACCTGGCGTTTTCAACCTCAACTTGTGTCTCTCTTGTCAATCAGAGGATACCCTCATAGGAAAAGAACACCCCTGTAAAAAGGGCAAAATGGTGATATTGTAAAGACCTCATTACCCAAATATTTTCTTACTTTTGTTACAAAAGACACAAACTTTTAAGCAATCACGTAGGCCACACATTCTTCAGATTTGTAGGCTGGTTAAAGTGGCTGCTACTGACAAATGAATGGGATTTTCAAACTTTGGCATAGGAGCAAGTGTTCAGTTTTAACAGATACACTTTGGGTCTACAGGGACATGTGGACCATATTATGAGGACCAATTTTTTTGGTTGTACACAGCATGGAGAAATGTATAGCAAATCATCTTAGTAGAATAACTGGAAAAAGCCTTCTGGAAGACTAGTCTAAGATACCAGAAACCATGCAACAGAAAATATTATCTGTTTTTGCAGAGGTGTTTCTGAGCAGTGTATAGCTTATCCTTTTAGTAAAGATATATTGCTCCTAACTCCTAAGTAACTTTGTAGAACCAGACATCTGTGCATTTATGTAAATGTCAGGTTATTATTATTATTTGTTTATTTAGCAGACGCCTTTATCCAAGGTGACTTACAGAGACTAGGGTGTGTGAACTATGCATCAGCTGCAGAGTCACTTATAATTAATAATTACGTCTCACCCGAAAGATGGAGCACAAGGAGATTAAGTGACTTGCTCAGGATCACACAATGAGTCAGTGGCTGAGGTGGGATTTGAACTGGAGACCTCCTGGTTACAAGCCCTTTTCTTTAACCAATGGACCACACATCCATGATGGAAACTAGATTTTAAATTCAGAATACTTAGTGTACATCACTTTGTTTTCAGATCACATAAAAAATATTATGGCATACAATATTCCACTTGAATTATTCAGTATATTTTCATTGAAACATGTCAACCATAAATGTCTACTCATGGTCAAATGTTTAATTTATATTCAGTGTGTCTGCCTACACTACAGTGTGACCCTTAACCTTTAACATGAAAAAACAGTCTGATGACATTGTAACCGACATACATAAACAGTACACCTTAAAGTCATCGTACAGTATAACAGCTGCGACCTTAAACCTTTAAATGTGCAGTTTTTCAGAAGTAGCACTGAAACAAATGTAATTGAATATCTTGGTTATCTTGAATTATTCTTCAGAAAAGACTCTATTTTTCAAACTTATGAATTATGCTGTATATTGAAGCTACTGGCAACTACGACAGCAGAGCCAGAACATAAATGAAGCTAAATGCAAAGCACACTGTTTTTTATATACAGTAATATAGCCGTATACCCTTACCTCATGTGGTTCTCTTCAACTCTTCTGAGATGTCCTTCTTTCACAGTATATAGATCACCTGTTAGTTTGTAGACTAAATTGTTTATTCCTCTAGCACTGCACTTAATACATGATTCATGCCCCTGTGCTCCTGCAGCCTTAGAACTTTCAGTTATTTTTCTTTTAAAGCTATAAAAGATATATATATATATATATATATATATATATATATATATATATATATATATATATATATATATATATATATATTATGGTTTACACAACAGCTAAGAAAACCTTTGTGAAAGACTTATTTAAAAAAAAAATCAGACCAGACAGAACAAATGTAAGAGTATAACATGTCATTGAACTAAAAGCTTGGAGAAATCCTATTTTGGTAAAAACTAATATAGTGTATTTTGAGGAGAAATAATGCTCAATAAATCTAATTTTGAATTTTGAGGTCCCAGGTGGATTTCTTGATTGGATTTCAAGCGGGCATTCCAGGTTTCCCAGGATGCTTAGAACACGTCAACGTGATCTGGCAACAAATTTAATCAGCTAAAAAGGAGAGGAAGGAGCTCCATGTGGCATTCCTGGATTTGGCTAATGCATATGGTTCAGTGTCACATGAACTTCTTTGGGCAGCATTTGATTTTTTCAGTGTACTGATGACAATAACAAATTTAGTGAAAGCCTACTTTGGAGATTTGCAATTTAGTTCTTCAACTTCAGAATTCAGCACTACATGGCAATGCCTAGAAGTTGGAATAATGGCAGGATGCACTATTTCTCCACTGGCTTTTACCATGGCAATGGAAGTAATCATTAGCGCATCAAAATGGGTAGTGGGAGGAGAGTGCTTGGCTTCTGGAATGTGACTACCACCAATTCAAGCATACATGGATGACATGACAACCATGACAACAACAGTAGCCTGCACTAATCGGTTATTGGGCAAATTAACCAAAAACATTGAATGGGCATGAATGCAATTCAAACCCACTAAATCAAGGAGCATCTCTATAATTAAAGGTAAAGTAGAAGATAAAACGTTCTTCATTAATGGTGAGGCAATACCAACAGTGTCTGAGAAGCCAGTGAAGAGTCTTGGGAGATGGTACGACGGGGATCTAAAGGACACAGTTTGTGTGGGAGAAGTTAGACAACAAGCAGTGGAAGGGTTGAAGAGCATAGACAGCAGCGCTTTACCAGGCAAACTAAAACTCTGGTGCTTTCAGTTTGGTCTACTGCCGAGGCTGCTGTGGCCACTGACTGTTTCTTTGACAACAGTAGAGAAGCTGGAGGCTTTAATCAGTTCATACATCAGGAAATGGTTGGGAGTTCCACACTGCCTCAACAGAGTGTGACTTTATGGTAAAGGAATACTGCAGCTACCAGTCTCCGCTCTAACCGAGGAGTTTAAGTGCGCCAAGGTCCGACTGGAAATGACATTAGTAGAGTCACGCGACAAATGCTTAAAGGAGGCAGCACCTGTGTTGAAAACTGGAAGAAAGTGGGCGGCAAAGAAAGCTGTAGAAGATGCAAAGGCTGCCCTTCGAATTGGTGATATCATGGGGCAAGTTCAGCATGGAAGAGGGGGTCTTGGTCTCAGTTCAGCTCCTCCTACATGGCACAAGGCAGCCCCAGCTCAAAGGAGGAAGCTGGTAGTCAACGAGGTGCAAAAGCAGGAGGAGAGGATGAGGTGCATAAAGGCCATTTCCCAGGCCAAGCAGGGAGAATGGATGAGATGGGAGAGTGTGGAACAACGCAAGATTGGCTGGCAAGACCTATGGTCAATGGAACAGAGCAGGATCAGTTTCCTTATCAGGTCAACATATGATGTTCTCCCATCACCACAGAACCTAAACCTCTGGGTAGGAGATGATCCCTCATGTCCTTTGTGTTAATCACCTGCAACATTAAGGCACATTTTGACAGGATGTAAGGTGACTCTTAGCCAAGGATGGTTTACTTGGCACCATGACCAGGTGCTGTGATGTTTGGCCTTAGCATTGGAAGACAAGCGTAACATGACCAATAAGTTGCCTAATGTTCCATCAAAACATTACACACAAAAGACAACATTCCTCCGCCCAGGAGAGCAACCACCAAGAAAAGGTGTTAAAACCAATCAACGCCCAGGACAACTGGAAGCTGCTAGAGACTGGAAAATGCTGGCAGATGTTGGTCAACAGCTTATTTTTCCACCTGAGATTGCCACCACTAACCTTTGACCAGATATTGTCTTGTGGTCTGGATCAGCACGCCTTGTTCACCTGGTAGAGTTAACAGTGCCATGGGAGGATGCTGTAGATAAGGTGTATGAGAGGAAGAAACTGCGTATGTTCAACTAGCCACTGAAGCGGAAAAGCGAGGATGGAGAGTCCGGGTTTACCCAGTGGAGGTGGGTTGTTGAGGATTTGTGGCACAATCTACAACCCGGTTTCTCAGAGATGTCGGATTCAGTGGTCAAGAGTTGCGTCGCACAGTGAAGAACTTATCTGAAGCAGCAGACAGGAGCAGCAACTGGCTGTGGTTGAGACGGAAAGATTCTGGCTGGGGATCTCAAGCACAATAGACAGAAAGAAACGCTGATGTACGGGTAACTAAGCTGGGCTGAGTTGAGTGGGGGACGGAGGGGGGTGATGCTGGGAAGCCAGAATCACCGTCGAGCCCTCTTGAGGTGTCGTGGGCTAGTCGACGAAACACAGAGGATGGAAGGTGCCCACTTGAAGACCCCAGAGATGTACCCTACTTAGCTCAATCCAGACTGTTGTCATGCTGATGCGCTGGGGAGACCGCACTGTGGTTGATCCCCGGAGCCAGCATCGCAGCCGTTGTGTGTGCTGATATGCTAGGGAGGCAATAAGCTGATCCCTGGAGCCAGCATTACACTTCAGCCATCAACACCAGACAGAAGGATATCTACATCATCATATGGAAGGAAGCGCAAATGGATGGAGACACAGATGGATCACATTAGTTTACTATAAAGCTACATCTTAGTTGGTGCTTATCTTGGCGAGAGCCGAGTTCAAATCAGCATGAAGTTTTAACATCTACTCACGTGTAATGGAAATCAAATCTATATAACCAAATATTACTTCAAGGGTTCTTATATAGATGACTAAAAGTAAAACTAAAACCATAACAAAGTCACAAAATGGCCGACAGGGAAAACTACCTGGAGACAGGTGTCTTAGGAGGAATGTGATGAGGTGCTAATGGATTATTAATGGGTCGTATATATATATATATATATATATATATATATATATATATATATATATATATATATATATACTGGTATATATACTGGTATGAACACCCCTTTTACACATGGCTGACTGTAGCTAGTCATAAAAAAAATATTGTCTGCTTTTGCTCCTTTTGTGGAGACGAAATAAAATAACTAAAACAAAGAAATAGTCTAGGTACACCACACACTAAAATAATTACATTTAACAGTGAATGTTTATATGTGATCTGGTTTAATATGTAAATCATTCAAAAATAATACATCTACACATATTTATTTGTAAACACTGAGTTTTCATATACTTTTTATTTTATTAATTTTCAGTTTTAATAAAATCGTCATTTAGTGTGTGAATATGATTATTATTATTGATCAACATTATTAAAACAAAGAAGCGTTATTTTACAGAAATATGAAACCATTGTGTGGCGCTCCCCATCACTTTGACTAAAATTAAGGTGAAATAAAGAGAGATAGACATACCATCAATTTCCAATTGTTCTGTTATTTTATACCATATGGTGTCTTTTTTTGTATTGTCTTTATAACCACTGACACTGGCATCATATATATATATTGTGATGATATGTATGTGCCGAACATTAAGATGGAGGCTTTAGGACACTGGTAATAGCCACATACACTTCATCATAGCAAAAGTAACAATTGGTTAATTGAATAATTAATGGGTAAATGCTGATCAGATGCAACTGATCAAGTTAGGGAATAAAAAGGTCACAGTTTGTGTGTTTGGGGATGAGGGTTGAAGTGGAGAGATAGGAGAAAACAGTGGAAAAGTGTGTTGGGCAAAGAAGAATTTTCTGATAAAGAAACAAAGGTACAGGTTTTTGACAACAAAAATGCTGGATGATGGTTTGGATTAGGTTATTTGTGGAATTGGTTTAAACAGGGGACATTGTTTGTTGAGTGAGAACCCCTCAACATGGAAGTTACTTAAATCAGTTCTACAAGCCACTGCAGCCCAGCAGCACGCCACCGCGGCTTTACAGGAACCTACTAAAGTCCTGGCAGAACAAGCAGTGCAGGACTGTCAGGAATGGAGAGAACTATGTAGCCAGATGTCTTCTGGAGACTAGGTGGGAGCAGCTTCTGAGGGACCACGTCCTATATGAGCTAGTCATGTTTTACAAAAAATGAACCCAGCAGATGACGTAAAAGCTTACCTTTTGGCTTTCGAAAGGACCGTCGAACAAGAGGTTTGGCCACCTGCATAGTGGGCTGGCATTGTTGCGCCTTTTTTGAGTGGAGAGGCTCGAAAAGCCTATTTCGATTTGGAGCTAAAAGTAGCGGCTAATTATAGTCTTCTGAAAGCCGAGATTTTGGCAAGAGCCGGGGTCACCGCAGCTGTGAGGGCTCAACGCTTCCAGATATGAAGATGGAAATGCACCAAGGTCACAGCTATTTGACTTAATCCACTTAGCCCGTAGTTGGCTTCAACCTGAGGTGAATAGCTCAGCTCATGTTGTGGAAATACTGGTCACAGACCATTATCTAAGAAGCCTTCCAGTTGGCTTACGAAAATGGGTGGCACAGGGCAATCCGAACACTGCAGATGAACTAGTCGCCCTGGTCGAACGCCAGCGCACTGCCCTGGAAATTGCTCAGCCCACACCCCATTCTGCCACCAAAAGCACCTGGCGTCTCCCAAGCATGAAACAATGCACCGCCGAGAATCCCGGTAAGAGGGCGCTGAAGAGCGGTCTACAACCGTGAAGGGACCTTGGGATGGGGAGAATAAATTATTTGATGAAATGCAGAGTTTGCCATATAACAGGATGCAATGTTTTAAATGTGATTGTCCCAAAAGGGATAATGTAGAGTCAATGGACTGTCATGTAGTTACTACAGTAAATAACTTATTATCCTTTGGTTCACCAAAAACAGAGTATGTGTTTCCTGTTAAAATAGGGGATAAAAGCACATTAGCTTTATTAGATTCAGGCTGCGGGCAGATTTTAATATCCTCTGACCTGGTGGGGGAACACTTTTCTATAGACCAGACTGAGGTACAAATAATGTGCATTCACTGTGATATTAAAACCTACCCAGCCACCACAGTAAATCAAAAAATAGGTTGCCAGGAAGTAAAGTTAACAGTAAAAGGACCGGAGATATACTCATACCTAGAAGCCCCGCAGCAGTCTTTCTGATGGCTGTATTCAAAACACTGTAAATAGTATAATGAAAGGACAAACAGTCGGATGTAATAGTTTTTTTTTTTTTTTTATTGAGTAAAACCGAAGCATATTATATATATACACACACACACACACATACATACATATGAACATTTATTTTACAAATCAAAACAAGAAAATGTAAGTAAATAAACATCTGAACAGACATCGGTTTACAATTACATTTTTAACTTTTCAACAACAATCGGTTTATTATCAGATGTGGAAAAGCAACTGAACAACGTAGATAAATAAACTTAGAAGAAAATGTTTTACAGAAGCGCACAGCACAAGAAGTTATAAAAAAAGTCTAATTTATTTTTCTTTTTTTCGACAAAATGGTACTCTTTTACCTTGAGTCTAAGGCTGCTCACAATCAACACAGATAATGTGCTTCTCCACGCTGCCTTTCTGAACAGGGCACAGCTCTTCAAAGTTTTATTTTAATTGCACTTGCCAACCTGGCATTGGCATCTCTTGCGGCTCTCAGCGGGGTTGCCAGCTTCAGCTTGAGTACACACTTGGCAGTTTCTCTCTGTTCCAAATGATTCTTGCGAAGTTCCTGTGCTACCTGTAAAATATATTCTCTCCTAGGTAAATTCTTCTCCGTGCATTCTTTGTAAAGTACCCAGGAGTCGATGGCGGCTAGGTCCAATACATTGTAAAACACCTGAACAGGCCACTGTCGGGAGCCAGCTTTCACAGAATACTTCCGTGCCATCTGATCCAAACATCAATTTCATATTTTGTTGCGTTGTAAAACTCCACAGTCTCTGGTATTTCTTTTCACTAGTCCCGATGCTAATTGACTGACCAAAGCAGCGCAGCTGGCAAGCAGACGCCAGCCTTTTAAAAGGCTGATTGAAAAACAATAGACTGTCAGTCATTCACTCAGGCAGAGAGTAGAGACTAATCTAATTACAGCTAAACACATTGCGGACTGGTAAATAAAAATAATAAAGTAGAAATACCGTTCTGTATAATGACTGCTCCCGGGGCTTTTGGGTATAATGTAATATATCTCCTTTATTTCTGCACTCCTGTGTTTCATGCTTTGTGAGAATATTTAATACATACAGACAGAAAGGTACACGAACGCACAGCCCCATATGTGTTACACGACTGGAGAAAATTACATTTTAAAACTAAAAACCGCCAAAATGACCACCGCGGGGCTTCTAGTGTTAAAAGTGGGTGTTTTACCTAGGCTTCCGTATCCAGTGATTCTGGATCGTGAGTGTACCGAATTTGCTCACTTAGTACAATTACGAGAGGTTTTTGTTGCCAATGAGGAGTCATGGTCCTCTAGTGGCCAGGAACAAGAATTGTCTGAGTGATTCTGTTTGAGGAAGAGGTACTAGCTGAACCTGGAAAAACCAGGAAGACACGAAGGTCAGGTGGCCATCTCCTGTATCCATGGAGACATGGCAGCGTACCCCACACTAAAAGTATATTTATCGGTAGGACCGATAA
The DNA here is from genome assembly GCF_902713425.1 of Acipenser ruthenus. Taxonomy (NCBI): domain Eukaryota; kingdom Metazoa; phylum Chordata; class Actinopteri; order Acipenseriformes; family Acipenseridae; genus Acipenser; species Acipenser ruthenus. The sequence goes on along the minus strand of NC_081193.1, from coordinate 43,852,046 downwards.
AACGTCACCTGGTAGTAGGGGTGGCAGAAAGGTTGCCACACCCAGTTATTCTGGGCCGAGACTGGCCAAAATTCAAAGAATTTCATGCAAATAATGGCAGTCCCAGCTGCAGACATAATGTGGCAGAAAAAACGATAAGTGTTTCAAAGTTACAAAGGCACAAAGTGATCTATCTGTTTATTTATTCTATACACCTCGCTGAGAATGCAACCTGTACAGTAGGTGGTCATTCATATGTCACACCAGAGTTTTAAATACTCAGACCCCTGAAATTAGAGTTAGTGGCAGCACAGGTGGCTTAGGAAGTCTAAAAGAACTGTATTGGTACAGAGCAGAAAGTTCAGCCAACTGGCACAGTAATTATGACAAGATATTCTTCACTACGACATCCAGAATGATTCTGTGGGTAATACAAACTGATCTGTTTAACATGACTGATAGAGAGGTAGGTTATGCCTGAGGCTCTGTAAACTGTAGCAGTGCATGGTATTAATACAAGATCAACAGATGGGGACATAGACTTGAGTTCCCCTTAGGATAACCCTGAACCGAATGTATAGTGAAATCAAAGTAAAATAATTTGTAATTTGGTTAATATGCTGTAGGGCATTGTTACCCTTACAGATGTACATTATACTCTACGTGTATCTATCTTGTGCTTTCATGTTACATTTTCTAGGTTATTTAAAATGTGTCAGAGCTATCTGGGAGAGTATTATGAAACTGAAATTTACCAGTACAGAAGCGATCTGGATTCTTTAGACGACTATCTTTGCTATGCCAACGATGGAGTTTGCAAAAAAAAACAAGTAAAACGAAAAAAGTGATTTATATAGAAATAAATTATAAACTATGCTTGTAGAAAATGTAAATAAAAAGAATGCAGATCAGATGGCTTTTTTTATGTACGAGGAGTATTACATGCATTTAAAAAGCAGCTTCAAAGGTGATGGCATTTTTGCCTGTTGTGAGCCAGGAATCACAGCGATGTTGCACTGACAACTCAATTTCCCTTACAGAATTTTCACTGTTATGACATACTATCAACATTATAAAAACTGCCAGCTTTTCAATGCAAAAAGGTGTGTGTACATTCAGTCTGGATAAAACAACAGTTTTATTTGAGAAAAAAAAAACTGTTGATACAAGCTTTTATCTTTTGGGGCACTTGATGCTGCCTTGAAAGGTGGATCGACATCTCAGGCAGGGAGGGAGTTCAACTGCCAACCCCCTGCTGAGGCCGAAAATTAGGTGGAGGTTGAGGAGGAGGTAAACTCAAAAACAGGGCAGTCTCCAAGAGAGCTAGGTTTAAGTGTACTTGCCAACAATTAAAAAAAAACAACAATTTGTATTTAATCCATCCAAACAGACTTAAAAAAAAAACATTATTTTAAATAATAATAATAAAAAAAGTTTTGCTAATAGGGCCTATCAACACAACAGAATATTCAGATGCCCTAAATATATCATAACAGCATTCTGTGAAAGAAAGTCTTTAGGGAAACATCACTTAATATTATGCATTTTTTGATTTACCCACTTTTGAGTAATTTGTAATCAGTCCTGCATATCTGTGAAAATTACACAGGCTACAGTTAATGGAGTGAAACAATCACCGTTAATTGTCCATTCAGAGCACATCTGTTCTGGTGGAGTAAAACACATCTAAAAAAAAAAAGTAAATCAGGGGTCTGAATGGGGTAAATTGGGCAACACCTTCAGATGTTCTGCATGCTATGTTCTGCATGCAAAAAATGTTCACTAAAATATGCATATTGAATAATACACAGCATATGTACAATTTAACAACATTTTTTTGAGTTGCATATATCAGTACATCTCAAAGGTAATTAAATAAATAAATAAAAAACTGTACAATGTATCAATGGATTATCATAAATATTTGACAATTATATTTTACTAAGGGAAGCGTTTCAAAAGACTAATTTATCCCTAACTAATAATTTACATCATACATTTTATATTGCAGCACAGACTTCATGAAAAGGAACCCTCCAAAAATCACATTCTCAAGTTATCCAATGCAAATATTCAGAAACAAAGACACACAATTATTAAAGACATTGCTTTATTCTCAAAACATTGTACAAAAGTAGTACTATTCTTGAGGGTTTCTTTAAATAGTCAAAAGTTCAATTCTTAATTATGTAGCATATTTAAATCAAGTTATTTCACACATCAATACAAAATGATTTATCTGTCTTTGCAAAGGTTGCTTTATTTGATTTAAACATGAATGTATGGAGAGGAGTACTAGAGGTAAAATGGTAGATAGTACACAGTTATTAGAAATAATAAATGTTCAAACTGTTTTTAACAGTATATCATATTGTCATTGTATACACCAATGGATAAAACACAATAATAAAAGCAAGCTTATAATATATTGACAACAATCTTGCCATATTGCTACAAATAAAACTCAACCACCCTTAATAAGTTGTCCAACCATGTGTACTGGTACAAGTGCATAACTATTATAACCATTATAGGCTTTACTTATTTTTATAGAAGAGGGACATAATATACATTGTATGAGAAGAAACTACCTGCAGTAATAACAGATGTGGGACAATCATTTTTTAAACTTTGAAAAATGTAAGGACTTGAAACTACTGTTCACAATGTTAGCGAAGAGTCAGATTGAATTGGATGGTTTGTATGGATTTGGCCAGGTGTCCCCCTTTGTCTTTCTGATAGCCAAGGCAGGGTGGCAAACTTTGCCTGACCCTCAGAAGGAGATGGTGATGGGTGGAATGGTAGGGCCCTTGCTCCTGCCCCTTGAAATATACCATGATTCCCTTTCAATTCGAAGACAACCACCAACAATAGTTTTGGGATATGCCAAGATAAGCACCAACTAAGACATAGCTTTACAGTAAACTAATGTGATCCATCTGTGTCTCCATCCATTTGCATTTCCTTCCATCTGATGATGTAGATATCCTTCTGCCTGGTGTTGATGGCTGAAGTGTAATGCTGGATCCAGGGATCAGCTTATTTTGCCTCCCCAGCACATCAGCACACACAACGCTGTGATGCTGGCTCTGGGGATCAACCACAGTGGCCTGGCCCACGACACCTCAAGAGGGCTCGACAGTGATTCTGGCATCCCAGAATCACCCCCCTCCGTCCCCCACTCAGCTCAGCCCAGCTGACTTACCTGTGCATCAATGTTGCTTTCTTTCTATTGGCTTGAGATCCCCAACCAGAATCTTTCCGTCTCAACCACAGCCAGTTGCTGCTCCTCTCTGCTGCTTCAGATAAGTTCTTCACTGTGCGATGCAACTCTTGGCCACTGAATCTGACGTCACTGAGAAACCAGGTTGTAGAGTGTGCCACAAATCCTCGACAACCCACCTCCACTAGGTAAACCCGGACCCTCCATCCTCGCTGTTCCGCTTCAGCGGCTAGTTGAGCATACTGCAGTTTCTTTCTCTCATACGCTTTATCTACAGCATCCTCCCATGGCACTGTTAACTCTACCAGGTGAACAAGGCATGCTGATCCAGACCACAAGACAATATCTGGTCAAAGGTTAGCTGTGGCAAATCTCAGGTGGAAAAATAAGTCGTTGACCAACATCTGCCAGTATTTTTCAGTCTCCTGGTCATGGCGCCTAGTAAACTGTCCTTGGCTAAGACCCACCTTACATCTTGTCAAAATGTGCCTTAATGTTGCAGGTGATGAACACAAAGGACACGAGGGAACCTCTCCTACCCAGAGGTTTAGGCTCTGTGGTGATGGGAGAACATCATACGTTGACCTGAAAAATATTGCTGGAAGTTGGCTTGCCACTTCCCTGGAATCAGTAACTCAGCTTCTGTAAACTGAGCTATAATCGTTGTGCAACTGCACTTAGTTAATCTTTCCCTCTTTTTCACCAGTCTGCATCACTTGCGTTGCAGACTGCTTTCTAACCCGCAGCATCTGCTGTTATTTCCTGCTATTTAGTTTAAACGCCCTCGGTGCTCGGCGCCCCTTGGAGCTTCAGCACCCTCAGGACCTCACAGCCTCGGTGCTTTGGTACACTCGGTGCCTCGGCTCTCAAGAGTTTACATGCCCTCAGGGCTCATTACCCCTTAGTGCTTCTGTGCCCTCAGGCCTCAGAGCCTTGGTGCACACAGTGCCCTTGGTGCTTCGGTGCTCCAGAGTCTGACACCCTTGGTACTTTCCCCCCCTCCGTGCTTCGGCGCCCTTGGGGCCTCAGAGCCTCGGTGCACACGGTGCCCTCGGTGCCTCAGTACTCCATTTAGATACTCCTCGGTGCTTAGGCACCTTTCAGAGCCTCAGAGCCTTGGTGCTCCCTCGGTGCCCCAGTGCCTTGCTGTCTGTGACCATGGTGCTCCTGCACCCTTGGTGCCTGAGCGCGCCAGTGTTTAGGCACCTTGGTGCCTCAGAAACTCTGTGCCCTCGCTGCTTCGACACCTCGTGCATTGACGCTCCATGATTAACGTGCCCTGGTGCTTTGCACCCTCGGGCCTCAAGGCCTCAGACCCCCGATACCTTCAGTACCCTTGATGCTTCGTCGCCCTCGGTGCCTTTGTGCTCTAGTTAGGCGCCCTCAGTGCTTCGACACCCTCGGGACCTCAGAGCCTTGGTGCCCTCGGTACCTCGACGCTCCGGCGTTAGACGCACTTGGTGTTTGGATCTCTCGGTGCTTTCAGCGCCCTCAGTGCCCTCAGTGCTTGGGCAACCAATATTCTAGCTCACTCGTACCTCGGTAATTGATACCTCGTGCATGTAGTGTGACCTTGATGGCAAGCATGCCAAAGTTTCATGTTTGCACGTCCTGCAGAGGTAAGCTTCCTCCAGAGGACAGGCACCTCCTCTGTGTCCGGTGCTTGGGCATGCAGCACGCCTCCTCTGCCTTGGGAGATGTTTCGTAGACCTGCCAGATTTACCAGTGCGGCTTCTCTAGCTAGCTCGACTGAACCATCAGTGGTGCTGGGAACTCCGTTCTCCCCCATCCTCCAATTATCCCAGAGCCCCTCGCAGAGCCTTCCCTGTGCTCAGGCTCTGGCGCCTCATGCTCGCAGCCACTCTAGATCTCCTGCCCGGAGTGCTGAGTGGGCGAGACAATTGAAGCAGGCACAGGACATCTCTGATTTGAAGGACCAAATGGCTCAAGTCCTGGAATATTTGGCCAGGCAGCAGGCCCAACCCCCTGCTCCGGCCCAGGCTCCGCCGCTAGCACTTGCCCTGGAAATGACCACGTCTTTACCGGTGGTCGCCCTGGAGATTTCAGAACCAGACCTGGCTGTGGCAAGACCAGGAGACGATATCAATCAGATATGGTTGATGGTAGCTCCTTCCCTCAGGATGAGGGGGGAGGAGATACCCAAGACCTAACCTTCAAGACGGATCCCAGCTCCGAGACAGCCTTGGATGCTGGGCTTTCCCCTCTTCCAAGCTCGCTCCTGGCACTTATAGAGTGAGCCTCCAAGTTCCTACAGGTACCTTGGACGGCAGCGCCCGAACCACACCGGTCTGTCTTCAGGACGCAGGCTACATTGCCCGCGTTCAGCCCCTCCAGTAGGGGGTTTACCTAAGGACCCTGTATCCCCTAACGTTCAATGCAGGGTAACAGAGGCCCATTTAAGAAAGGCCTTTGCGGCGGAAGCGCAAGTCACACAACTGGCAAACACGGTATGCCTCCTTTTGACTTACCTGGATGGCATACTGCAGTCAGCGCCCCTCCCTGAACCAGTGGCTTCGGAGCTGCACCTAGTATCAGGCACACTGCTCCAGATTTCCGGCTTCCAAGGGCATACCCTGGACCGGATCCTGGCAAGCCTGGTAGTAGCTCGCAGGCAGCTTTGGCTGTCCCAAGTGAGAGTCCCTGATGTGGACAAATCGGCCTTGCTAGACTCACCAATATCTCCCGGCAATACCTTCGGGCCAGCGGTGGAGGAGATACTACAACGCTCCCACCGAGAACGTGAGGCATCTCAGGAGGTAGCCTCGATGTTCCCTTCCCGTGCTCCAGTGCGGGATAGAATGAGACGCTGGCGTCCACCTGTGGCACGTACGGTGACTCGGAAGGTCCCGATCCCCGCATGGCGACCTGGGGCATTGCCTTCAGGCTTCCGCGGCAGCTAACAGCCGGGCCTACCCTTAAGAGGGCGCACCGGACCCGGGACTTGAACGCAACAGCGCTCCCAGAGGCAGTTCAACCGCCACCCCAGGCAGTCCCCGCAGTAGGCTCTGCCACAGCCTCAGCAGCCCAAGCAAGGCCCCTGAAAGCTTGCAGCCTCAGACCCACCCTTTCATACAACACGAGCTGCAATATTGGTGCAATTGCACTTCAGACACTTGGGTGCTCGCCACCGTACACACTGGTTACGTGCGAGTCCTCCTCTCTTTCGAGGGATCGCGGTTACATCCGTGAGTGACCCTCTCCAGGTCTCAGCCCTCAAACAAGTAGCTACATTACTTCTCAAACGAGCCATCCGCCTCGTAGAACCCACCTCCCAAGAGGAGGGGTTCTACTTGAGGTGACGTGGGCAAAACAGAGCCTGTTATCCCTCCGGGCTGTTCACCTTCCCAGAGTAGTGAATCGGGTGGCGGACCTCCTCGAGGGAGGGTCCTCATCCGTCAAAATGGCGGCTCCACCCTCAGGTAGTGGAGAGCATTTGTGAGCGGTTTGGCAAGGCCCGAGTCGATCTCTTCGCCACGGTGGAAATGACTCACTGCCCCTTATGGTTCTCCCTCCACCGCTTCGGCATTCCACTAGGCGTTGACACCCTAGCCCATGAGTGGCCCAGGATGCTCTTGTACGCATTCCTGCCAATACTGTTGCTCCCAGCCTTCCTAGAGCAGGTCCAGAGAGAGAAGGCAACAGTTCTCCTGGTGGCACCCCGATGGTATTGTATTGTTGGTGGTCATCTTTGAATTGAAAGGGAACGTTATGGATGTAACCATGGTTCCCTGAAAGAGAAGACGACCACCAACCTGCGAGGTCACATCGGTCACCTTCACGGGTTTGATGCAAAGAGGAAGTAAGCTCCGTGGAGTGACTATTTGTTTCCTCAGAGGACAGGACCGAGGACGTCACTCCCCAGAGGGGCCTACCGGCAGCTCTGATATAAAATGCTCAGTGGTTACCTGTGGCAGGCATATCCCAAAAGTCTTTCAGGGAACCAGGGTTACATCCGTAACCTAACGTTACAATTATTGCTCATTGCTCTCTTAAAATACTTCTTTGCTCCTTAGTGAATGGAGAATTTATGGAGAATGAGTGGTGTTTTTAGAAAAGTAAATTGCATCCAGTACTTTAGTGTGTTGGTTAATCTCCAGTCAGGAGACCATACATATCTACATTTTTGGAAACATGCAGTAAAGACATCAAACACTGTGGTAACTTTTGTATCTTCCTAGCATTCTTACTAGCGTAATAAGGATACTCAAGATCTTTGAAAACTGGTTCAGAAACCATACACTTGTTCCTACTTTCCTGTATTTGTTCTTAATAAAACAGTCAAATGTTTTTGATCATATTGCTCAAACTGGGAAAAACATTAAAAACGACGGCATTGCTTACTTAGTCCTCCTGATATTTGTGAGATATGTGGTTATTTGTTATCTAGCCTGTTGAAGCTGGTGCAAAATGTACTGGAGGCTGTGTGAAACTGAGCCTTTATGGGTATCTGAGATTCTTTCTACTTTTCTAAAATACAAGCTATCAGTGCATGTTATTGTAAGTCAATTTACAATAAAGATGTAACCCAGTTAAACATGTGTACAAAGCTGTAAAGCTAGCATGAACAGTGTGACACTGGGATATGTAAATACATTTTAGGTACGCGTGCTGGGAACTGCCATGTGTGAATGTAAATCTTCAATTTTGATCAATGAACATTTTCTTTATTTCTCCCTTTGCAGCTTTACAACAATTATGGTCTATATGCAGTATTTCAGGTACATGAACTTTGTAATGTAGTTGCTAAAATGCAGTACAAACAAATACTGTATAAAATTGGACTGCACTTTATGTGTACTGTCTATACTGATTGGTATGCATTATTATTATTTTTTGTTCACAGTATGGTACTGAATTATTTTTTACACAAACAAAAATAATTCAAAATGAAGGGAGTGTGTACTTATTTCTCTTTTTAAGTGTACTTCATTTATTGCTCTACCAGGACCAGCTGCAGGTTTTTGTGGGCCCCGAGCAATGGACCTCTAGTTGGCCCCCCACCTTCACCCCCAAATCAAAAATATTTTTCTATCAAAAAGGTTTTGATAGAGCCATGAGTTGTCCGATTTAAAAAAAAAAAAACATTTTGTAATACACCTATACCGTAGGCCTATACAGTAGTAAAAGCAAATTAATACCTGTAGCACACTTTTTTTTTTTAGCCTACCAGTAACACAAAATAAATCATGCTGCTGCATTTTACACATTACTGTACAGTGTGAAAATAGTAAAATATTTTTAATCGAAACTAAATGATTTTATGGCATTCTCTTTTTTACTGTAGCCTACTTAGTACACAATTACCAGAAAACACTTTATAGAAATAATAATTTTTAAATTTACATAGAAAATTTGACAGTACTTACAGTAATGAATTCGGCTGGGCTGAATTGACAGTTATCAGTCAAATTAAGAATTTTCAGAGGCAAATTTGTGAATTATGGTATCAAAGTTAACTAATTATGCTTCTTTCCATTTGACTGAGAGGACAACTAAGGCATTAAATTGTTCTTGTGACATCTGCGATTGGAGATAACCCTTGATAAGCTTCAACTTGCTGAAACTCCATTTTGCTGATACAACGGACACAGGAACAGTCAGCAACAACTGCAATGCAATGACGGTATTTGGGAAAGCCGGGCACAGCAATCGAGAAAAATAAACTGCGTCTCAAGAGGTGACAAATGATCAGGCAGCATTCTCGCTAGAGTCTTCAATTCTTGAATTATTTCCACTCCAGACAGATCTTTAACTGCACATACTGAGAAATCCTTGCACGCCTTCTCCAATTTTGCAATGTCAGTAGCAACTTTAATGTTAAACAGGAATCCATAGTTGGAGCTAAACTTTTGCAGGAAATCAAATATTGTTTCAGTTTCATCCAGGACTGTTTCAAGCAGGGGCTTGCAGAATGTTTGCACAGATTTTATTCTAGGATCAGGAGTACAGATCTGCATAATCTTCTTTCTGGCAAAAAAGCTTCTTGACAATTTGTGTCTTTCTTTTGCACATTCCATGAATTGGGTATTTGGCTGGAATACCTAGCTGGTGACTCCTGCAGTCTGAGCTTCAGACTTGAAATCCAGACAACAAATAGTCCTGGAAGTCTGAAATCAAGGTTCGAACCAAGGGAATCACAATGGACATGTTTGTCTTTTCTGATTGTAGAACAGTGCTAATTCGGTTGATTTTTGACAAGATTTCATACCAAATCATTAGTGAAACAAGAAATTTGAATGTGGAAATTCGAGCCATCAGAGATTGTGCTTCAGAAAGATATTCAGCTTGGAGAGTGTTGCTGTGCAAAAGTTGCTTGAAGGATTTGCGGAAATTGGAACAGAATTCGTCTAACTGATCCCAGGCGAGTACTCCAATGTGTTTCAGGGAGCCCTTTAATGGTGAGATTAGTCAAATGGTGAGAAAAGACTTCCCATCGTTTCATGGATGCAGCAAAGAATGAATAAATGTATGTGGGGAAGCTATAAAAAAGGCCAACGAAATGCTTGGATATAGTGAAAAGCGTTGAATTTAAATCAAGGGAAGTAATGTTAACATTTTACAATGCATTAGTAAGACCTCATCTAGAACATTGTGTTCAGTTCTGGTCACCTTGCTACAAAAAGGATATTGCTGCTCTAGAAAGAGTGCAAAGAAGAGTGACCAGAATTATTCCTGGTTTAAAAGGCATGTCGTATGCAGACAGGCTAAAATAATTGAATCTATTCAGAGTTGAACAAAGAAGACTAAGCGGCAATCTGATTCAAGCATTCAAAATTCTAAAAAGTATTGACAATGTTGACCCAGGGGACTTTTTCGACCTGAAAAAAGAAACAAGGACCAGGGGTCACAAATGGAGATTAGATAAAGGGGCATTCAGAACAGAAAATAGGAGGCATTTTTTTACACAGAGAATTGTTGGAGTCTGGAACCTATTCCCGAGTAATGTTGTTGAAGCTGACACCCTGGGATCCTTCAAGAAGCTGCTTGGTGAGATTCTGAGATCAATAAGCGACTAACTACCAAACGAGCAAGATGGGCCTAATGGCCTCCTCTCGTTTGTAACCTTTCTTATGTTCTTATATTCTAAATTCTCTGCAAAATTCCAAAAAATGACTTCTCAGCAGCATGCACAATGACAAGGTTCCAATTGTGGGGGGGGGGGAACAGTGAACAAAGAAAGCCAAAGGGTTCTTTTTGGCAATGATGGCTTGCACACCTTTGCACTGGCCCCTCATTAGCACCCTTGTCGTAACACTGGCGACGGAGACTGAAAATCCATATTTTGTTAGGCAATCTTAACACAAGACCAGTTATGTCTGTGACACGCAGAAATTCCAGAATGCTCTCCCTAATTTCGGCTATTGTGTTGGTTTAATTGATTTAAATGTAGTAGCGCATTAGCGATAGTTGTTCTATTTTAGAAATGTCAGGCGTACAGTCCACTATCAAGCTGAAGTAGTTTGCTTTCTTGACTTTTGCAGTAATGCTATCCAACATGGCATCTGCCAAAAGACTGAGAAACTAATTTTGCATGTCCCTGCTGAGATAATGTACGTTGGTTTTCTCTCTAGCCCGTCATGTGCTCTCTAGCCCGTCAAGTGCTCCATCAAAACTGGGTCATATTTGGAAATTAGTTTGAGTAGCTGCAGAAGTATGCCATTGTGTTCGGTGAAAACTGTGTCAGAAGATCTGTGAAAGGGGAGATTGTTTTTATCTAGCCATCAAATTACTTCTAACAAACGACTCAACACTTGATGCCACATTTCTTTCACTAACTCCAATTGTTTTAGCATTTCTTTTTCAATTGTAACATTTGACTAAACAGCTAACTCCATTTCTTTCCACTCCCAGTAAATGCCAATGTGACAAGCAGTAATTTCATGTACATGTAAGGACCCATCTGTGCCAGGCAGATGTTTCCAGTCACGAAATCCTGTCCGACTAGAAAAACTCGACTTCTCATCATGATCAAATAACAAACAGCAGAAGGAGAACACAGAATCAGCCGATTTTGAGTACACTAACCAATCTCTTTTGACTTTTGATCCGTTGCCTACTTTCCGATAGTATTCAGAGTATTCAGTCACTGAAAAATCTCTGTGTAACATATCTGACCTTTCCAGCTGCTTAGTTCCTCTCAAAACTGCTTGATATCGCAAGTGATGAGTAAGTTTGTCCGGCCACTCAGCGGGATCTTCACTGAGCTATGGTTGTGGTTCAGAAAGGTTGAAAATATGATGGTGCTCATCAGGTTGAGCTTCAGCAGCCACAGACACTGACCCCGACCCTGAGAATTAACTGAAGCAGAAAAACTCACGCATTGGGTTTGGAGTTCATTTTCAGTGTCATCGGGCTCTTCTTCCACTTTGTTCTCAGTTGATGTGGGGGTGTCAGTCATCTCTGTCTGACTGCTACATGGCTGCAAAAAATGTTTAATCAACGCTCTTGATTGCAGTTTTCAGATTTTCTTTTTTTGTAGTCTTTTCCTTCTATCTTTGACATCCAGATTTGTGTTTCTTTTTATTTGGAGGTACCAGAGGTTTGGCAGGCTTCATTTTTGATGGTTTAAAATTGTAAAATGATAATGAGGCACGACAAAATGCTTGTCAATTGAAATTCTTGGTTGTTGGAAAATATGACGGAAAAGTGCCAATTATAGAATGTCTTTAATTGGCACATGTGTAATTGTATGTCGAGGTCAGCCAATAGCTTACAGCTTTATGAAGAACTGGGGAGGATGAAAGCCAATAGGGAGTGAGAAGGGGTGGGACTAAGGGAACAGGACACAAGCAGGAAAAGTGAAAATAAAAAAGGGGAGATCTGAAAAGTTTCAATGCACTGCACGCATACAGTTTAGTTTAGTTAAGTGAAAACTAAACATTTTTAGCCCTAAAGGCTGCTTGAATAGGATAGCTGGCACAAAAATAGTACATTTTAATAATTTTTGAAATTGCATTTCTGTATGTGTGTGGGCCCCCCTCCCGTCTAGGCCCCAGGCGCTTGCCCAGGTTCTGACACTGGCCCTGTGCTCTACTTCAGTTTGTCTTTGGATGATATTTGGATGGTTTTTTTTAAGCTAAACTAAATCATTCTAAAATGTTTCTACCAGCAGACTAAATTATGGGATAACATGTTTGTTTACAGATACTGCATTTCAGCAGTGTATTCAATCAGGTATTTTTGTTTTTTGTTTTCATTTTTTTTTTTCCCTGACTCGGGAGGGCGAAGACGAACACACGCTGTCCTCTGAAACGTGTGCCTTCAGCCGACCGCTTTTTTTCACACTGTGGACTCATCATGCAGCCACCCAAGAGCTACAGCATCGGAGGACAACGCAGCTCTCGGGCAGCTTACAAGAAAGCCCGCAGGTGTCCGGCCAGACTACAGGGGTCGCTGGTGCGTGGTGAGCCAAGGACACCCTGGCTGACCTAACCCTCCCTCCCCCTGGGCGGCGCTCAGCCAATTGAGCGCCGCCCCCTGGAAGGACCCGTCCTCGGTCGGCAAAGGAATAGCCTGGACTCGAACTCGCGACGTCCAGACTATAGGGCACATCCTGCACTCCACACAGAGCGCCTTTACTGGATGTGCCACTCGGGAGCCCTTGTTTTCATTTTTAGTCGTCGTCTTAAGTCCATACCCTTCATTTTGCAAGTATTTTACAGGTATAGGTAATATGGTGGAATGCTCCAAGAATTGTTACAAAAATTGTACAAATGAATAAATCTCAATGGAGCTATACTGTAGTTTTAACTTGCTACTGCGTGACTTTTTTTTGTTTATTGTCAGATTTTGTGTGCAGGTAGCATACAAAAAATAATTTTTGAAAACAACAATTTGATGACTTAGTGATCAAGCAAAAACATAGTCTTTCAAAATTGAAACGCTATGCACCACTGGGTACAGGACTTCTATATGCTACAGTTGTTCCAGAGGAAAGCACTTGAATGACCAAATGAAAGGCACAGGTCTGAGGTTCATCATCAGCTAATTATATGGCTGGGCTAGATGAAAAAAGGAATAAAATTAAGTGGCTGGCCTCTGATTTGAACTCTTGGGCAGTGGGGAAAAAAAATGCACTCTACATTATAATGAATATCATGAGTCACAATGAAGAAATCCAACTGCATTTCTAAATATCTGAAAGGAAATGGCCTTGTATATTTTATTAATACAATGTCAGCTTAAATCTGCAGTGTAGCAAATATAGTTAATAAAGAATGTGTTGCACAAAAAAAACAAAACAAAAAAAAATACAGAGCTTTGAACAGGGCTTTACCAATACAAACTGTAAAACTTGCAATCTGATATTATCTCACTTTTTACAGATGAGAGTATTGTGCTGTCTTGCATGATAATTTCCATTACATATGCTACTATAGAACCTTAACTAAGATGCTGGAAAGTAATTTCTTCCTCAACAACTGCAGTGACATTTACATATTTCACCACAAACATGGTCAATTTTAATACTGATAACAATAAAGTGCAAGCAAAATTACAACATACCAGTACTTATTAGTAACCAATACAAGTCAAAAGTGACGAAAATATTTCTTGGTTCTGAATTTTTATAGATAAATGTATACTCTTTTGTAACCACAGTTTCATACAAAAATATTAGTGATGTGCATAAAAGAGTTCTCTCTTGGAATACCAGAATGTAAATTGCGTGGTTTTAGCTGCTGTACATGTATTTTCTTGCAACACTCTGACTGTCAATGAATACTGGATCCACAGCTGCCACTTTTGCGGCTATAAAAGAGTGTATACAGTGTAGAACTGCAGTGAGGTCAGCGAATTCCAATTCCTGCAAAGAATAAGAAAACAAAGTATCACATTTCTAATTCACTGTTTCAAAAAAAGTTTCAATTCCCAATAACAAGACATATTCTCACCTTTCCAGTGTACTTATCACCAGCCAGTCCCTTCATCACACAGTGACATCTGTCCTAACTTAACCCTGAACCATTTATCAAGGAATTAAACCAGGAACAAAAACAATTCACTTTTACTTTTATCTATTATTTATATCCCTAAAACTGTATAGCAAACAGCAATTCACTACAGTTAGAACTGGCCTAGTAATTAATTCTGAACGCCATTTCATATTAGCCCATGGACAGCTATCAGACAGAAATGTCATTTCTTTGCTGGAATCTTTCTTTATAAAAAATGAATTCACCCTGTGTATGATGCAGGCTGTCAATTTGTCCAAACCCTGGGGCACAAACACACTCTGTAATATGCAATAACTTTCCTAAGGATTCTCCTAGAATATCTTCCCTATAACCATAATAACTTAAGGTTTTTTTTCTGTGAAACAACTAAATTGGCTTTTAAATGGGCCAAGCCTTAATTTTTGATTAAGAAGCAGAACGTACAAACAAGATCGCAACATGTTATTTAGCGAATCATCTTTATTAAAAGATACAATGAAAAATAAAGTATTTCATGCTGGACACACTGTATTACAACCGTTCTGCGTGACTGTATTTACATTAATAATGAGGAGTCACTTCTGCTTGGAAATGAAAAAGTAAGACTTACGATTTAAAAGCCCATTTAGTTATTTTACAGAAAAAAAACTGTTATTAGAAACACATTTCTTAGTTGTGATTGAGATACACAAAAGGCTTAACAGGTATCAACTGAATTTTTAAAGGAGAGTAGAAAAGTCGGTGGAAAACACCGAAAATCAGAAGCCCCAATTATAATATAATAATATTCAATAAAACAAAAATATTGTCTAAAATGCAACAAAAATTACATTTTAACCAAAACCCTAGATTCAGCATTCCTATATTAACAGCAATACTGGCTCCTCAGAAGAGGCACTTCTCTGTTATAAACGCCTATCTGCTATTGACCACAGTACAGTACTAGCAGTAGCAGATCACGTGATCTGAGCACAGGTTTTAATTGGAGGAGCCCAGAGTTTTTTTTTCCCCATCAGAGGAGACAGGCCTTCGTTATAAACTCCTATCTCTATAACCACAGTACTAGCAATGACAGGTGACGTAGTCTGAGCCCAGGTTTTAATTGGAGGAGCAACTTATACCCTCCCTGCTGAAGCACTGATACTATGTGCTCCAGGGTTGACGATGTTTTTTTTTCAAATTATCGAAAAATGTTTACAGTATTGTAGTTGTAGCTCTGCCTCAAAATACTGTAAATTTAACGTTCTTAGGATGTTGCAAATGGTGATTTGTGAACAGTTACATATAAAAACAAATTACTCAAAATCTTAAATGAATACATAAATAAAGCAAATTATTTGTCAGTGTGGCAGCCTCTAAATGTGAACTATATTCCATCTTCAATCTATGTGTTGTTTTCAGTACCAAACTTTGATAATGGGAAACGTGTCTTCTGATAATCGGAAATATTTAACTTCTTGTGTTTTAACAACGCTAATTACTGGCCAGTTAGTTTGCTGTATGTGAAACAAGCTGTGTGATTAATTTAATCTCCATTATTATGTAATGCAGAGTGTATGATTATATGCAAAAATATGAGAAAGTAATAAACTGAGGTCTACAGTATTTAATTAGATCATAAAGTTATGTCAGTTTTATGACAAAAATAAGTTGGAGGATAGTGCAGAATTCTAAGTATAACTAACTATGGTACATTATCAGAGAGAGGCTGTTACTTGCAAAGAAAATGAGTCTCTACTAACCTAAGCCTAGTACAGATTTTCATAAGCCCTTTTTACAATCATAGTACAACCAATTTCAGACATAATAATACTAATAATAATAATAATAATAATAATAATAATAATAGACCAATTGAACACATTTTCTTAATGTATGCAAAGCTACATGGATAAATATCTTGGGTCATATTGGCCAGAGGCATTATGTTTGTTGGCAAAATAATTTCTAAAACAACTAAACAAAGAGTTTATTTTCTCTTTATAAGTAAATAGATTCCAGAAAGATCCTTCGCAGACAGGAGTAACATGCAAAACTGGATTTTTACTTTAATTAATCAATGTGTTTTTACTTTAATTACTTGTTAAGAGAACTACAAGTGCTTTGATGTGGTCTTGAAATCAAAATGATTTAAATGTATTTAACATATGCTGGCAATGTGTAACAGTTAAGTATATTAGAATAAACTATGATGGGCTACTGTTTTCTCTGCTAGTGGAGAAAATGCTTTTAACAGCCATATTAGGGTAACCCTGTTTAGACTGCCCTTGTAGATCTCTTGATCTATCCCTCCTACTATGCACTGGACTTCCCTGATCTATGCACCACATTACTGGATCCTCAGCGAATGCACTGCCCTTGCATTATTGCACAACTATTATGTCATTGTAAATATAACCTCTTGTAATAAACTTGTTGCATCCTATTTCATATTGTATTTTAGTAGTATTATTTGTACTTACTGTAAACTATACTGTATTTAAATGAAGAAGTAGTATTTTCAAGGGGACCCTAAGTCCTCTGTCTTTCCTGCCTCCCCATTTTTTCCAGCCACCAGCCTCCACTGGTATGTATGTATGTATGTATGTACAGTATGTATGTATGTATGTATGTATGTGCATAGATTATTCCAAACCTAGGCATGAGCCCCTTTCTACACAATGGTAGCCCTGGACACTATTCTTACAACAACAATGGAATATTAACCTGAAGTTTAAAGCAATGAGCCCGTACTTCACAGCATGGTCGGCCATGCTGTGAAGTACATTATCAATAGGTCCAGAAATCTAATCCTAACCCTAAAATCACAATTTTGCCCCATTTATTTCTTAATCCTATCCCTAAAGTCACTGTGAGACTGCAAAATCCCTATTCTTTACAATACATGCTATTCAGTGTTGATGTTCTAGGGGGAATTAGTTCCCATCAAATCAACAACCTGGGTTTCCAGAAAAAAAAAATGCATTTTAGGTAAAAACAAACAAAAAAAAAAAAACTTTGAGAATCTATGTTCCGAAGGTCTTGGAATTTTAAATTAATTTCAGCACCCTTGACCTCTGTTAAAAAAAACAAAAAAAAAACAGTGAGTGGGCCAATTATATCTTCTTGCTGTGGATTATGAATGAGGTAACCATGAAGTGCAAAGTATAATATAACCACGTCGGATTCTTGTTATCTAGTTTACCTTCATCTCAATCTGTTTGGTATCGTGATTCTGGAAAAGAAGTTTCACCCGTGTCTTTCCATCATCAGAGGATCCTTTCAGTTGTGAAAACTTGTACATCCAAAGAACATTCTGGGAAGTAACAGTTCATGACACGGGTATTGCAATTAACTAAATGTTTAAGGTAGCATTTAGAGTTAGGGCTTAATATCTTTGCTTGAAAAAACAAACAGCTAGTTATCTTACACAGTTTATTATCAAATGCATCTTTAGTTCTCACTTCTTTTCCAATAAATGTTTAAACTGGACCAGGAGAAGATTGAACACATACTGTACACTGCTTGACCACTTTATTAGAACATGTACCTAATATCATGTTGGGCCACCATTTACCCTGATCACAGCCTTGACACGATGCGGCATAGACTAGACAAGATGCTGGAAAGCGTTTTGAGGGATGCTATCTATTGATTATTATTTAATGAAAGGTAGGAAGAGGATCAGGGGATCGTAACGACAAATGCGCAGTTCAATCTCATCCAAAAATGCTAAAATCGATTCAAATACATGGATCGTGGTGGCCATGGAACATGTATGTCATAACCATTAGCATACAATTCTGCTAAATGTTAAAATCTGTGCATTATCGGGTATACCCATTGGATACAAGTGCAGAATGGTTGGATCCAGAATTATACCATAGTAAACTACAGCATTTGTTCTAGAGTAATCCAGGAGGTATACCAAGAGAACATGCCCCACACCAAGGTAATTCCAAATCCAAACAGTTAGACATGTCCCAATAAAGTGGCCAGGCTGTGTATTTACAGCAGGGCTGGCCAATCACGGAAAAATGAGATAATGAACTACTTCAAGGTCTGGATGGAGGTTTAATTACCGGTAGTTCAATTAAACAATTTAGAACAGGGTTGAAACAAAGACCAAGAGTGGAAAGACCAACTTTGGCCACCACATTACATTTGGTAATTATATCTTCATTATTTAACTCAATTGAAAGGCATACTTTTAAATGGGTGTTATTGATGTATAAATGTGTTGGTAATGGAATTCAATACAGTTACTGCACAGCGGCATAACAAACACCTCCTACTCACCTTGGAGACATTTTCAAAGCAGGTAAAGCCTGTCCCAAAATCAATAGTAAAGCAGAGTATCTTTCCTTGGCTGCTACACAAGTATGTCTTGGACTAGAAAAAAAAGAAAGGGCAGAACTAACAAACTTACAATATTAAACAGTGTTTCCCATATTCTGTACCTCCAAAATGATTGCATTTGACAAAAAAAACAAACACTGGAAGCATAAGGTATCATTTAACTTTTGATCATATATTATTATTTGTTTATTTAGCAGACGCCTTTATCCAAGGCGACTTACAGAGACTAGGGTGTGTGAACTATGCATCAGCTGCAGAGTCACTTACAATTACGTCTCACCCGAAAGACGGAGCACAAGGAGGTAGCATGCAAGTTCTGGGTTCTCATAGGCAATGCTTATCCTCTCTTGCTGCACTGGAAGGCACACTACTGATTCAAACTCAATTATGTGTGGGGCTGCACAGTGTGATTAAGATCAAACAGCACCACAAGGTGAAACACAAAAACACTGTAGTAAAATGAATCTACAGAACAGAAACATCCCAGCTCTTCTCTGTTTTTCAAATACAGCACCACGATACTGGTACATTTGTTATGGCTCGTCTGCAGATCTGACCGTCGCACTTCTTTGGGGATTCCAAATTTCCACCAGGAAATCTACTCAATACAAAATCAATATAGCTGTGATTCCTCACATTCTAACATCACCAACAATAACTTTGAACCTTAATGAAATCTTAAATGTTTTAAAACTACAGTGTATCCCTGAAACACAAGATACAGGTTATGTAGTAATTGATTTAAGTCACTAATTGGTTTAGTATGTGTGTTCACATTTATGTATCTTTTTTAATTCACTTTATATATTTTGTATAATGACCATTTAATGTTTTGATTCTGTTAATTTGTAGTTATCACTAGCATTGGCTTTGTTTATTTAAACAGTCAATGTATCCATGTTACAGCTCAATTGGTTTCCACTGCATAAAAGCAAATGTGTAAAACTGGGAAGGAATGATGTGCTGTACCAGTGAAGGAGAGTTTGAGTCCCTATGCTTTAAACTATTTTTTATGGATTAAACAGGCCCATTAGAAAGAAAAAAATCAAGAGACATCAAGGGAGCTTAGAGACAACCTTCTCCCTCGATTGTATAAACAAATCAACCCTGTTATTAATTCCAAGAAACACTAATTATTGTTCCTCGTTAAATGTTAAAAAAAATAATTTTATGGGACAATTTAATGAGCATTAGTGTTCTCGTTTCTTTTTTAATATAAGTGTATTTTAAAAAGCGCTTCCTGGAAAATGAAAAAAAAAAAAACCCACACAACCCCATTGTGAATAATAGTTTAATAAAATCCCAAACAGCTACACAGCATTTATAGACATAGCTTTGGGCACATCAAGCCTTATAAAATTGAGCATGTATTTTTTTTTCAGATATGTTTATTTTATGAGAAATGGCCCAAGAGAGCACTAGAGGCATTACAAATACTTTAAAATCAAACCAAAGGTCAATTAGTGAAATTCAGAATTAACCCTGACATGACAAACTAGCAGAAAACCACTGCTACTTTGCAACTTTGTTGTTCAGACAATGCACATTTTATTGGCTCTGATTTACCAAGTAAACATTTAAGAAACATTTTTTCTTTTATTGGCTATTAGATATGTATGATCCCAGAGTTTTTAAAGTAAAATATAGAATTATGGATATCTAAAAGAATACGCTATGAACATTCATGCCGAACTTTAGTTATTCCACAATTAAGAATGGCCTTTTTTTTTTAATACAAGTACAATATATGTATTTGGAGCATCGCTTTCCTTAGATCAAGCTACCTATCTGCTAAACACAGCATCATTTGAAACAGTTTGATTGTTCTGTCACTGGATTTGAATTGTTCCAAAATATTTTCTGAAATGAAAATAATCTGTAGTGAAATACAAAATAAAAGCATTATTCAACACTAGAACTCTCAACACTTGTATAACAGAACTGTCTGAAACTGTCTCACTCTATACTAAACGGATGCTCTAAGCCAGTGGTTTTCAGCCTTCTGTGTGCCTTTAAAAAGTTTACAACATCAAAAACATTAATATAATAAACTAACAATGATAAACTTTTTAGAAAAAGTAAAAAGTATCCAAAGGCTATCAATAAAACCAAAAATTGTGATCATTATTTATGTTTGCCGGAGCATTTATACTTCTAAAAAATGCAGAAAGATTGTGCTTCACTGATTCAATTATACGAACTGCATGAGCGGCACATAGCACTTTGAGCAGAGCTCTCCATGGGCAGAATGGCCAGATGCCTGCTTCACCCACACTCATATCACTCTGCTCAATCCAAATCACATGTGCCTACAGGTGGATGATCATTTTGAAACTATAGTCAGACTGTAACATTTGAGCTAAACAAAAACTATTTATTCACAGTGGTTTAGCGATAATATAAACTACCGTTAAAAAATAAATAAATAAAAAAATTCAACGATCATAAAGTTCTTTTAGTTTTTTTTTTTTTTAATTTTCATTTCTGAGTCATTCTGCGTACCACCGGTTGAAAACCCATGCCTTAAGCAATCTGAGTGTTACTGTGGTGAGATCTTTCATTCCAGCTTTGTACTTTTAGGTGTCATATTGGAACAAAAACAGTTTTAAAAGCTGAAAATATGGTTACTTCAAATCATTTGATTAGCAACTGTTGCTTCACATTATAAACACTATAAAGTTCAGTTTCATTTGCAGCAAAGGTAAAGCAAGATGTATGGATAGCAGGCTACCTTTTCCCACAGTTGTGTGACTGCAGGAAAGATATTACAAGCGTTTTCAATAATATTGTAGACAAAGAGAAGGAGATGTGATACCTTTTATTGGACTAACTAAACAATAACGAATCACAAGCTTTCAAGACCAGAACAAGAAGAAAGTTCTTCTGGGAGAGCTGACCAAGGAGAAGCTACCGTGCTACACAAGACCCCCTACAGAGGCTATTGACAGAACTTACATTGACAAGAACTGCCCCTTTACTGGCAACGTGTCGATTCGGGGAAGAATTCTGTCTGGTGTGGTGACTAAGATGAAGATGCAGAGGACTGTTGTAATCCACAGAGATTACCTGCATTATATCCATAAATACAACCACTTTGAGAAACACCACAAGAACATGTCTGTTCACCTCTCACTTGCATTCTGATGTGCAGGTCGGAGACATCGCAACGGTGGGGGAGTGTTGACCCCTCAGTAAGACCGTCCGCTTCAACGTGCTCAAGGTCACCAAGGCAACCGGAGCCAAGAAACAATTCCAGAAGTTCTAAATCAATAGTCAATAAATCAATCGGTCGATCGAGTGATAGAATCTCCCGCCTCGCTGTGTCAGCTGGAGTGCCGGATGAAATAAAAACAACCAACAAAAAAAAAAAAACCCTAATGAAAAGGTAAACTTTGATTTTATTGAGTATGTAGAAAGAAACCACATTTTACATTTTGTCATCAAATGCAAATGATTTTTGTCTCTCCTAGGACAAGAAACCTAATTTCACCCTTTTAAAAATGAATTTGATTTTTGCCTTTGCAACTGACTAACACATTTAAGAGACTGCTATTAACCTTTTCTTTGTTTTTTGTTGTTGCATGTGTATAGCTTATGTATTTACATGTTTTTTTTGCAGCTGTGACTTGCAGAATTTTCTCTCAAAAATCCTTATTAACAGCCCTTACTCTCAAGTTAATTCAATTGTACATTCTGAGCTACTGTGCTGTCAAATGATGCCACAAAACTAAATTTAACTGCATACATTTTAAACAATTAGTTCCCTGGCAACTGTATAAGTGGGCAGATCCTGACAGGACAGCTCTTTCAACCATTACAATGTCTGCTCTGCATACTGTATTCTCAAAACCTTTATTAATTACAGTACAATAAAACACTTAAAGCATGACAAGGCCCAACTACTGTACTTTTAAAAGCTTTGCATCTGCTATTAAACAACGTACAATGTACCTGCTCATACACAATATCAATTAGAAACAACAGAAATAAAACAAAGACAATGATAACATGATTGTTATGTAGAAGAGTTAACAGGTTCTTGTTCTGACTATAAATACTGCAGAGAGGTGTTTGATACCTTGACACATGAAGCTTCTGTTCTTTGTCTACATTTTAAAGCACTTACTTGACTGGGTCTAGTCCAGTGCCATGTAGACTCCAGTCTTCCATGGCTGATGGGTGAGGCAACTATGTAGTAACTTTGTAAAACAAGGGCTGTGAAGAGGACCCATTACTCACATTCAATTTTTAATTAAGCAATAGAAATCGAAGAGGGCTTTACCATCTGACAAGGCCCAACTCATGCAGTTAAATTTAACATAACGAGAAGGGCCTTACCAGACGGTAAAGCCCTCCTAGGAGGGTTCTTTTGCTATTAGAAAATGTATACTTGTTTGTTTTTTCGTGATTTTTGTTGCTATTGAATACAAACTTTCTCCTCACTATACCATGAGTAATGCGGTTTACTCAGAATTCCATCTGTGGTCTGGTAGCCTTCAGGCCTCATTTTCCCAGCAGTGGACTATGTCACATCGTTCCAATAGCCTAAATAATATCTCAATACAAAAAAAGTTAAAAGTACAGCTAAGTTTTTATTTTTTTATTAGGATTTAAGTCCAGATTTGTGTACGTTTCAGTATTTAACTTACTTAGGTCCTAAAATGTATTAGGGGAAAAAAAAAAGTTTTAGTAAATACAAATATCTAGTAGTCTACATGTGTTAATGCTGATTGTCCTGTTTGTTTAGTAACACCAATCAGGTTAAAGGACATTTTCTAATCTTTATTGAACAAGGTTTTAGATTGTTAAGACCTATGTATTTATTAATTCTTCATTGTACAAGTGACCTGTGAAGTACTAGTACCTTATCCTAGGGATTTTTACTTGTATATTGTCGGCGCCGCTTTATCTGGAATCATCGGGAGAAGTAAAAATATCCTGAATAAGCGGCTTGTCCCAATTAAACAAGAGTCATGTGAGATGACCTTAGGTCAGACTTTCTTGTTTCTAAATGAACAGAAAAATAATTAAATCACATAACATTACGATTAAATGTTAAAAAATAAAGTCAATTGTTTTTTTTTTATTCCTAAATCTGCTATGTTGACAAGACAACTTTCTTTGCAACAAGAGCCTGAGAAACCACAGGAGACTCTAGCTCCTTCAAGAGTTCTATATGGTTTACGCAATTTACGCAAGTCACAGTGTAATCAGTAATCACGTACTCACTGCACTGCGCTACGGGAACCTGTCTTGCTCTGAAAAGCGATCTCTGTTCATCATGTGGAAATACTGTATCCCAATTAAACAAAATGACATACTAATTAAAACGACATAAATAGCATTGTGAAGAACCATCTCCCAGAGTTGTAGCCCATTTAAGCAGAAATCCTGATTACACCATGTAACAAATTTTTTTTTTGTTCCTGGGTAGTAAGTGTTATTTCCTAATTGCTTATGCCTCAAAAGTATAGAAAATGGCTATTATTCCCCACAAACTTTGCTTTTGTGACCAGGACAGTGATATTTAGAAATTTACCTATTTTCCAGAACATTCCAGATAGATTCAGTGCTGAGTAAACTTGGAGTAACTTCTAGAACTTTCTAGGACTTTCCAGTAATATAAATAGTAGTATAAATACAGGGGCCTTAAGCCTACCAGTTCAGTTTAGTTCCAGCTGCCTAAGTGGATACATATCTGCATTTTTCTGAGATGGCATCAAGAGGCTGCAAGCATCCGGCAGACGCATTTTGAAACTTGGTTTTACCAAGTTTCCCTGCTATCGTTGCCTTTGGGACAGCAGGGACACCAAGGCGCACTACCACAGGCGGGACTGGCCACAGCGGACAGAGTTCTCTGTGGGGAGGAACAACGTCAAGTGGGAGCCACTGGTGGACCCCCAGAAGGTGCTGATGCCACCACTGCACATCAAATTGGGCCTTATGAAACAATTTGTCAGAGCTCTAGATAAGGAGTCGGCAGCCTTCAAGTACCTTCAAGACTTCTTCCCTAAGCTGTCTGAGGCAAAGGTCAAAGCCAGTGTCTTCGTCGGACCACAGATAAAGAAGATCCTGGAGTGCAATGAATTCCCCAAGAAGCTCACTAGTAAGGAGAAAGCGGCTTGGAACAGCTTTGTCGCAGTGGTTTGGGGCTTCCTGGGCAATCACAAGGCCGAAAACTATGTGGAGCTGGTGGCAGACTCTGGTGAAGAACTACGGCACAATGGGCTGTAGGATGTCCCTCAAAGTCCATATCCTTGATGCTCATCTTGATAAATTCAAGGAGAACATGGGAGCGTACTCGGAGGAGCAAGGCGAGCGCTTCCACCAGGATATACTGGACTTTGAACGCCGCTACCAAGGACAGTATAACGAGAACATGATGGGAGACTACATTTGGGGGCTGATTCGTGAAAGTGATTTACAGTATAATCGTAAGTCTCGAAAAACTACTCACTTCTAAATCTTTTGTAGTCATTTTTGTATTACTTTAGTATAAATACATGTTAATTTGGATTCATATGTTGTTTTTTTCTGACTTTATGTGAACGAAAAGACACAAATTCGCCCGTTTTCTCATTGGAAACAGGTCAATTTCAAAATATCACTGTCCTGGTCACAAATGCAAAGTTTGGTGGGAATAATAGCCATTTTCTATACTTTTGAGGCATAAGCAATTAGGAAATAACACTTACTACCCAGGAACAAAAATTGTGTTACATAGTGTTATCAGTATCCCGATTTAGATGGCACCGACTGTATTATAAAAAATTGCACCAATTGTAAGAGATACAACCTAAGTACTAGGGTCACCCATAGTTTAAAGTAAGCCTGCTGTAATGTTTGTATTTATGGCTACACTACAAAACCAGGTAAAACTGTGACATAACAACCAAAATACATTTATATCCTAAAAAAAAAAAAAAAACGCACATATATACTCCACATTTCATTTACTTACCCCTGTCCTCGGTACTTCCATAAAAATGGCTCTTTGGAAAGATTTCTCCCACACTGCCAATTCGCTTCCCAGTTCCACACTAAAGTAGTGGCTCTTGCCTTGTCCAGCCATGACACTGAAGCAATACGGCCGATGGTCTCGGAGCTCCCAGTCCTGGTGAAAGCCTAGATATAAGTTTGCTTGCAGCCAGCAATCTTCTATCTGGAGCTGAAAGACATGCTCTTGCAGCTATAAAATGGACATGTTCATACATTTCTGCTATGTAAACTGACAGGTTTGACAAATGTTGGTAATCCTGACCAATTCTCATCAACGAAACGGAACGTAAATGTAATGGGCACAAGAATTGACAGTATTCAAACAATATAAAAAGACATGGTCACAAGAGGTTATAATATATGTATGCAATGAGGCCCGGCAGGCCATCCGTATACGTCGAATATACGGATGCCTCGGTGCATTGTGAGGCTAAACAGTGGATTAAGAAAAAAAAAGCATAAATCATGTTTAGGGCAAAAAATACGTTTTTTATATTAAATATCCTTACTCCAATAAAGTAGTCCCATTTATAACTTTGGACTACACACTAAATTAAGCTGAGTCAATTTTATTGGAACATGTAAAATAAAGTACATCTGTATTTATGATATTGTGGACATTGCCATTGAAATGATACACCAGGGGGCAAAGTTATTTTTTTCCCCTTGTCACTGACAGTGCAGACCTGTTTGAGCAGAACAGACAGGAGGAATAAAAATAAATACAATGACGTCTCAGATTTCAATAATTTTTCAAGATATGTGAGAGGGGTGGATAATGTGCAGAAGTGTCTTTCTGTGTTTTTCTATAGCGTTTACTATACTGTAGCGTTTTCTATAGAGTTTACAAACCGCTAAAATACATTATTTTAAGTGACAAAGTCGAGGAGACCGAGTATAAAGACAACATTTTAATTTTTTTATTTGGGGTTTTTTTTGGTATTTATTTTTTGTTTTGCCATCTTCCAGTTCATTTAATTGTTCTTCATCCAAATCGGCATGTCTACTTACTACTTTGGGATTCTTTTGCAGGTAATTGATCACACAGATTCATAGTTACAGCTGTACATCTGTAACTGTAAAAGCAATATGGCTACCGTCCGACACTTAAATTCTGTGAGGCAGCGCAGTGATTTAGAATATGTGAAAAGGCTCCAACTGTCCAAATCCATCCAATATACAGCTGGAAGCTTGCTCGACCAATCACATTGCTTGTTTCACGTTCCATTGCCAGCCCTGGATTATAAAAGGTTATATAAACAGGAGTATAAAAGGAGGCAGGACATTTATCAAGACCTAAGTACATGTCTTACAACTGTTTTGATCTTTATCTATCCAGATTTTTCAGATTCACCAGTTTATTTAATGGGATTAACATGTGTGTGACAGAGAGCCCTGTCGCTGGTACCTGCATAAGTGTGTGCAGCTGAGACGTGCTGCTGGGCAGCCAAATGGGTACTTAGGCTCACCAGTGCTGAGCAGACCCGGACCTTCATCCAGTGACAGGGCTCTCTGTCACAATGTGCAATAACAATCACCATTTATCTGTTTTACAGTAATCACCGAGTTCATTTGTAAACAGTCTGCATATAATGCTTGGTTTCTTATAAAAAAATGATGTTTTAGGATGAATAGAATGTAATACTTTTCACCATAACAACAGATGTCAAGTGTACTAGAATCTCCTAAACAAATTGTAAAACATTGTTATCCTGTAAAACCTGTTTTAAAACACTACTGGTACAGTTAATAATAAATAAACTATTTTAATTCATTTGTAAATTATGGCACTTTGGGTATCTCAAAACCAAGGTGGACATGTATCAAGATCGACCGACACAGCACTAAATTTGCGTGTAAAGTGTAAAGTAGCAATCTGCCGCGGCACAACTTTTATTCCATCCTGAATGAATTAACTGTCCCAAAATTAATGAGGCACAGTGTAACCCAACACATTGAAATGCTTAAAATCACTGTGCCGGTGCTCAAAATGGGCTACCGGTAGCACAGATAAACAGACTAATCTGAAAAATAGTACCACCCCTCCAAATGGGCTACCTCAATTGAACAATAGGTAGGTTAATTGAAGAGGCAGAAATGACAGTTCAAAATGCGCTAACCTGTATTTTAAATAAAATGTACAGGTTTTAGCTGCCCGGGCAGCTCATCTGGAGAGGCAGAAATGCCCTGTGTTGACTAAGTGTCTTGACTTTATATATTATATTATTATTTAATGTATAAACCAAATATACATAATGAAAAGGATAACTTATACAACGAATACAAACAGTGTACATAATAGCCAGTATCGAGTTATAATTGCTTCCTCAGGGAGATCAAAAAGGGTAATGTGGACCCTAAATACTCTCCCTTCTTCTCAGTACCCTCCCTCTGTTCCTGGGTTGTTCAGGAAGTACTCTCCATTGTAAGAAATATGTTATGACTAGGGACCTACCTAAATCGCGATTTCACGGATTTCGCGGAAATCGTGAAATTGAGGGGTCACCGCGAAATTCACCTCTTAGGGGCCAATGCATACAAACAAGTACGGAGAGGAAAAAAAGAAACCTTGTTTAAATGAACTACTGCACAACGCAAGTGACGCAAACTACGTATCTTCCTTCTGTAGATAGACATTTTTTTTAAATTTGCCGTCCCGTGTGCATTACACTTAAGCAAAAAACAAACAAACAAAAAACGTCCACAAGTAACATTAAAATAAATTCTCCAAAGCAGTTAACATTCTTGTTTACTATTCAAATGACAAAGTTTTAATCAGCCTATCAGTGCGTCTTTACTGCCTTTATGTGAGCTGTACTGTGCAGTAGGGGGTGGGACAAAGTTGGTGCTGCATTGTTTTGATTTAGGTTGCTAAAATCTAGTTTTCAGCATTGGAGGTAAAATAGTTGAAATGGACGACAAAGAAAGCAAAGTATATTTCGGCTGATGATCGTTTCAAGATATTTCCCAAAGAAACTGTACAGGCAGAGTGAGGTAATTGTTTTCCATATCTTAATGTGTATTTGGAGAAAATACAAACGATCGCTATTTAGCTTCAGAATTACACATTAAACAGAGAAACGGGGACTGTACATCCTACCATTCAACTAAGGCCCTGTCCACACTATGCTTTAAACCGTATTAGTGGCATTTAAGCCGGCTTAAAAGTGATTAATACGGTTTGCGTCCACACTACGCAGCATTTAATACCGTACTCGAGACCACCTCAGGAGTCCGGTTCTAATTAGATCGCATCAGGTAGTGCGGTTTATCAGAAGTGTGGACGCCGTAATACCAAACTACATTTTTTTGTCTATCCTCCAATATCCCAAAATGCTTTGTGGTATGTTTGGCGAAATACTCAGAGCAGGTGCCTGAAGGACTTGTTATCAGTGTACACTCCGCACTAGGGCATCTCTGTTAAACTAGTGGGGAAGATAACAAAAACTCAACGTTAAATTGGGCAACTTCAAAAATGAAATGCGAGTTAAAAGTAGGATCGTGGATGAGCAAATTACGTAATTTGTCAGCTCTGTTCAAAATAAAATTAAGAGGACCAGAATTAGGCTCAGGCAAGATATGAAGGTAAAAACAAAGATTGTTTTGTAATTAACAGCTTTTTCTGAGTTTAATTATAAAACAGAATCAGCTCAATTTGTTTAAAGGGACTTCGTCTGATTAAAAATAAAACCTGAAAACTTCAAGCCCTACTTGTGTGTGTTCGGATTTACTTTTTCCACAATACTTGTTATATTTCTTTTTAGCAATATGGACCGCTGTTAATATAGGGCATAACACATTATTTTAAAATAAAATACAGTGCATGGTGGGATACTATCGTATTAATTTCCACGGTTCGTTGCGCTGCTGGGAATTGTAACTGAACTATTCTAATGTTGTGTGGACGCATTAAGCCTGACTAAACATGAAACGGTACTTCAGTGTGGACGCTTTGAGCTGGATTAATTAGAGCGGTTTCGAGTACAGTTCTCGAGATCGGTTATGTAGTGTGGACAGGGCCTAAAGAGCTAGCTCTGTTAGTATATCAGCTGCTAGGTGGAACCCAATACACAATCCCTCTTGCTTGATCAAAGCTTGTCCTCAAGTGCAACCAAGCACTTATCATCATCCCAAAAGTATTACTGCGGAAAGACCATGGAATGCATTGTTAAACTGCAACTGCTGCCCACCGATGCCAACCAGAAGTGGTATAGTTCTTACTGGGTGGCTGGAGGATCCAGTATTGCTGTTGTAAGCTTTGAATTAAAAGTTTATTAAACTCTCAGACAAGACTTGCATATAGCTAGTTCTAATCAGCATGATTCAGCACATGCCCTGGAATACATCACAGGTCATAAAATCGGGTTGTGTGTGTAAAAGGGGGTAGATGGCTGGTTGAATTATGTGACACTCAACTTGTAAAGTAGATAGTTAGGAGACATGGGGGGAGCAGAGAAGCAATTCAAATGTGTTTCTTTTTGAGAGAGCTGAGATAGGAGAAGTTATTTTGTTTGGTTTTGGGTGAATCTCCTTTAACACAAGAACGCCTTGATTGAAGGCAACCGTACTGCTCAGCGATACATTGACAAAGTCCTTGAGGCAACAGTTTTTCTGTTCTTTCAAGCCAATCCGGAAGTGTCGATTTTCTAGCAGGACAATGCAAGATCACACAGTGCTAGGATTATAATTGCAAGACTTCAAGAAAACAAAGTAGAGGTCTTGCCGTGGCCATCTTTTTCTCCTGACCCGAGTCCAATAGAACAGCTGTAGGACAAAATCGCCAGTGCCATCCACAGGAGACAACAATGACCAGCCAACCTTCGCCAACTGGCTGCAGCTGCACAGGAAGAGCGGCGGAACATCCCACAGCAGTCTATCCAGAGGCTGATCAGGTCTATGCGTCAACGCTGCCAGGATTGTGTTAATGCTCAGGGAGGTCATACCTGATAATTTGTAATGTTTTCATTTTGACAGTGCGTCACATTTCATACTGAAAACTTATCGTGGTTCTTTGATCTGTATTTTTGTTCACATTTTCTGTGATTTTGTTTGATATCTATGTTACAATATTTGATTACATCCATTAAACGTGTTGCATTTCTTTTGTGCATCAGTATATATTCTGTATGTTGCTGCAACTGTATGCTCAAATGAACACCAAATAAGACCTGGGGAGACACGCTTCATTCCTTTTTCAAAATGATTTGTTTCGCTGCTGTTTCCACAATAAAGACTTTGTTCGTTTTGACAATCTTTGTCCATACTATTTTATTGTAAAGAAGATGAACCTTTGAATGTTTTAATCATGTTATTTAAAAAGCCAAAGTATTTGGACTAAAACATGGGCTATAAATAAACCATTTCCAACCTGATGTAAGTTGTTACATTTCTATATTGATTAGTAGCTGGGACCTACCTTGTGAACCTTAAAGAGAACCTCACAGAGGTTATAGATTGTCTCAGCTCGCACCCAGTCTAACGTGCTGACCTGAAAAAATCAAATAGAAATTGCTCAATATATAAACAAATAACGAAATGTCATGTATGTTAACAGGATCTCTCTGGGAACTAACAATCCCAAATGGCAACATGTTTTCTACATGATTTGCATGGAAATACCACATTTATTTCTAGTATTAGTTTCTACAAATATTAGGGCATAACAAAACAGTTATAGGGTATAACAAAACAGTTTATTAATGTAATAATTTATATACAAAATAATCACCATGTTTGGCATCATTAAAAAATGATGACTTTACTCTCAGTATAAAGAAAAGTACAGTTTTTGAAAAACAGGTAGGTGGGAAAGTGGAACTATGCAACATTGTTTCTGACCTTGTGGAGCACACCAGATCTTTACTTTTTCACTAGGTGGGTATTCTCATTTATAATTCATTTTCTAACTCTCCATTGTCTCAAGCCTAGTCCCTTAGTTCTGAAATCCATAATGCATTATGAGTGGTATGAAGGTCCAAGCATAGAGGGAAAAAAAAAAAAAAAAAAAAAGATATATTGTGTGTATTAGTTCTTTCTTAGAACTGGCAGATATGTGCTAGATGAAAGCACCACCGAGGGCATTATTAAATGTGATTATGTCTTTGAACTACAGGCCAATAAACATAAAAGTGTGCCTCTTTTGTGGTGGGAAAACTAAAGCATTCATCAATGTTTGACAGTCTATATAACAAGCACTTGTCCTCTGTCCTGGTTAAGAAATACATTTTTGATGTATTCCTTTGTTATTCCATTAGTGTATGTGTTAAACCTGTAAGTGTTACATTCCTTCTCAATAAACCCACACAAACTCAAACTTATCTCAAACAGTTATTATCTTAAATATAACAGAATGATGTTGTATCATTTTCATCATAGTAACAAATCACAAACTATTATGTTTTAACAAAGTGAGTAAGAATGGAAACTTCATTTAATTTATATATTTGGTTATTGTACATTACGAGTGAAGCATACACATATACTAATGATTTACTAGGATTACTTAGTTATTGAAAAACAATATGATTATCAATAATAATCTACCCTCATTATAAAACTATACTGTAGACTTAATGTAGATTTCTATTTTTCATATCTAGTATTAACAACACATACTGCATTAAAGCAGTGATGGTTGAAGCCATGTATATGCTTCTTTAAATAACTCACACATAAATACATACATGTATCTGTAGCATGTCCTCACATCCTTGTCACACAGGTTAACTAAGTGACACACAAGGATTTTGAAAAATCTTTGCCCTCTAGAATCACTCACAGCATACTAGTCCTATCCTCCATTTTGACCACTCACAATAGTAGATCCAATGATCCAAGATGGAACAGTTAGGTACCTGTACAACCTTCATTCCTGTTGCATTAGAAGCAAATTGATGTGAATGCGCTCCAATTTGGACACAATTTAGTATAATACAAAGTTACCTACAACATTGGTCCCCTCTTCAATTTCAAGGAAATCCATAAAACGTAAGTATATCAAAAGGCACAGTACAGATGCTATGATGATGCTGTCAGTGGACGATAATGTCTTCAGACAGCAAAATGCATTATTTTAGTAATAAATGTTTTGCTTAAGTGAAAAGTGTGCATCATTTTTTTTTTCTGAAACAGATATATGTTTTGCATTTAATAAAAGGTACAGGTTTTTGCTGTTAGTTTGTCAGCCTTGAATGTCACTTTAAATGTAATTTCATATTGGACACGACAGGGGCCTACTGTAAATTCCAATAACATACCTGTTTACTTGTTTATCTATGTGACCAGGTGAGTGCATGATTATTATTATTATTATTATTATTTGTTTGCTATGATGTGACTGAAGCCTTGTGCAGAGCATGGTTGTACGACATCTTGTTCTAAAACAGCAATAGCCAATCGCCTGCCAGGTAGCCTATAACCTCGTTCTGAAGCAAAACCACTTCACTCTTTACATACCATGGTATATTTTCAGTTTGTTATAAGAATATGGAAATATTTTCAAAATTAAAAAGTGAAACAGGAACAAGATCTTTCAATACTGTTTAGATCAAACCTTCAAAATTAGGCTGCCACATCTCCACACTCCTACATTATGCTTTATCTATGTAGTGTTAGATATCCCCACTGTCTAATAAAATGCCAATGCTGTGAGACAACGTACATATTAGTATGTTGACCACGTAGATCAGAGAGCTGGTTGATGGTAACTGCAGATCTACAAAAATCAAGTGGCTAAGTGATAAAGAATTATTGTGTCCCGATTTATATACATTCTTCTACGCAGATTCAGTTAAATAAATCAGCCACAGTAACAATTTCTAGCTAAATTAAACACTCATGAGTTTCAGTCATCATATCCACATTACTTTTTTCTTTTTTAAAAGGAGTTTAAAGCACCCCTGTGGTCTCAAAAGGGTCTAAAACATGTATTTTCTCCAAGTTCAGCCGGTACATTAACCTTCCCCCTACAGTGTATATGTAGGGCAGAGTGTTACAGGGAAATGTTAATGGTTACACTGTAACAATCAGTCTGCACAACTGAGAAGCAATTGCACTGTCCTCCCTAAGGATATACTACTGGCCCTATTCCTATAACTAAATAAGTCAGCAAGAGTGACAGACATCAGAGGTGTCAATTTCATAAACAACCGTTTTTTTTTGTTGTGAACAATAATGTCAACAAATGAAATATAAACAAAAAAAAGGTGGACAAAACAGGTAAGTATAAAGATGGTACAGGTAAGATGGTAAATGGAAAACAGAAGGCCAAAAGGTAACACAAAGGAGAAATGGGTGTAGTGTCCGGTGGGCCTCAAATAAACCCACACACACAAACACAAGAAACAATGCACAGACAGACAGAGAAAGATAAAGGTGAATGAAATGATCACAGATGGTAACAATAAGAACAACAGTCTGGATGGCAATGGATGGTGCATGAAAGTTAGGCCTAACAAGTCCAGCAGAGCAATGTAATTGAAAACCAAACAAAGCAACAAAAAGAACAAAACCAAAAAAATACAAGAAACAAAGTATCAAATTAAAGTAGAACAAATCCAAACAAAAAAGGAATGATCACCAACAGATAGGAAGTCCAGCAAAGTGTCCAGTAATGATGGAGATTATAGAAGGTTGAAAATTGAGTACGTTGAAAATGATGAGTCTATCCAGTAGTGCCGAGTTGAATATTGAACAGTTGTTTGGAAAAAATCAGGAGGCTCAGGAAAACATGGAGACTGAACACACAAAACAACAAACACTAAACAGACCTTGAAAAACAGCTAAACTTAAACAAGTAACAGTGAAAGCAAAAAGAAGTGTTTAAACAAAGTGCAGAATACAATAAAAAAAGAATGACTGCACTGGAATTGTCTAAAGACGCCAAAGGATTCACTGAGATTTAACTTTGTAATGCTGTAGGTTATGATAGATTCCTCAGAGAAAGGGCGTTGCCCTCCAGGCCTAATCAGTCAGCTTTAGTACAGGTGCTGGCTTCTAAGGAGCTCTGAGATTGGAGGAGTGGATACTTGAATGAGCCAATGGGGAGAGAGGATGAACCGAGGGTGGTTGTAAGGAACTGTGGGAAATGAAGTTTTAACCTGTCCAGGCTACTGACCCTAATTAAAGTGATAGGTGGGTCAGACTTACACCCACATTATGTAGTATGGGAATTGCTCCATATTCCCCCCCCCCCCCCCCCCCCCCAACATTGGAGGTGCAAGGGATGAATGCCATAATAGCGTTTTAAATTAACAATATTGACGGTATCCTCTCTGAAAGAATCTCTGGCTCCCCCACTTGACTTTGTAGTTGTTGGGTCCAAATCTCTTGGTTACAAGAGCTGGCCCAAACCATGTAGGGGCAAGTTTAGTGAAAAACTTACCGGAGGCATCAGATAAGGTGTGAGATCTTATCCAGACTAACTCACCTTCTTCATATTGACAGTGTGCTCTCTGGGCGTTGTAATTCAGAGCTTCTGAGCTTTGGAAACATGATACCTCACCTCTTCGGCAATCTGCTGCTGCTGGCGATCTAGCAGTTGATAGGGATCGGTGAATGGAGCAGAAGCAACAGCGATTAATCGGTCCAATGGGCCTCTGATGGTTCATCCGAGCGCTAGTACTGCAGGAGAGAAGCCAGTGGTTTCATGTTTGGTAGTGTTGAGGGCGAAACGGAACTCCAAGGGAAGGACTTCAGCAGCAGCTGACATCGGCAGCAGGGCTGTCTGTATACAGCATGCTGCCCCCCGTGACTTGGTCGGCTCCCCTGAGAGCAGCAGTGCCAGGCTAGGCTTGGCAGAGGTGGTGATGTGCCCATGATGGAGGTCAAAGGAGATACCGTCCCTCTTAAGGAAATCCAACCCAAGGATACAGCAGTCGTACACCGTGGCGAGCCAAACTTTATGCCGAAAGGTCCGTCTGGTGTAAGTGACTGGCAG
This sequence comes from Acipenser ruthenus, assembly GCF_902713425.1. Classification (NCBI taxonomy): domain Eukaryota; kingdom Metazoa; phylum Chordata; class Actinopteri; order Acipenseriformes; family Acipenseridae; genus Acipenser; species Acipenser ruthenus. The sequence continues at coordinate 43,816,612 of NC_081193.1, read as the reverse complement.
TTGTCCCCTGCCTTCCATGGGGGTTCGCTCTCCCGTGACCGTTTTTAGCTGTACCAACGTCGGTTGGACTCGGTCTCTCCAGTCTCCTACGGCTTGGTAAAGGACATCAGGGTGAACGGCAGTGATGGAGGAGCTGGTGTCGATGAGAGCCACGCAGGGGACCCCCTCACTGAGGACAGGAGTGCACAGGAAGGCTCCGTCACCAGTGCGGCCCACAATGTGAGGTTGACTTGGGTGGAATTCGGCTGCAGCGGGGTTCAACTGCTGGGCCCGTGTTTTCCCCCCTACACAGACTCATTCCCATTTCTGTTTCCAGACAGTTCCGTCACCCATTCCCCCCTCCCCCCCCCCTCCGAGGCTCTCATTGGCAACAGTCGGCGATGAGGTGCCCAGGCTGTCCGCACCTCCAGCAGATTCACTGTCTTACTCGTCGAGGGTTAGTAGTAGCAGGCATAAGCAGTGTGGAGTAGTGGTTAGGGCTTTGGACTCTTGACCGGTGGGTCGTGGGTTCAATCCCTGGTAGGGGACACTGCTGCTGTACCCTTAAGCAAGGTACTTTACCTAGATTGCTCCAGTAAAAACCAGACTGTATAAATGGGTAATTGTATGTAAAAATAATGTGATATCTTGTAACAATTGTAAGTCGCCCTGGATAAGGGCGTCTGCTAAGAAATAAATAATAATAATAATAATAATAAGCAGTAGTAGCAGGCATAATCTTCAGTCACTAAGACATGGCGCCATTGTACCGAGGAAGCTTCTGGGCCGGTCCATGCAATGGGGTAGATGGTTGGGGAAGCAAGACAGGCTGTGGACCATTCCCCTCCATCTGTAGCTGCTGCCTGGATTCCCTTCCTCTTCGCATGGGCCGTGTCAGGCTGGCTTATCTTGTAGCTGTGGGTTGCAGTTCTCTTCCTGGTGAGCTTTCTAAATCGCTCTTAATCGACCACTGGGGAAGGCTCCTCTCCCCCATGAGAGTAAAATGTTGGGAAATATTCAGAGTTCTGAACAGTTGTATCCATAACTATAAAACATGCAACGGTGGTTCATGTATTAAAAATACAGAGTTTCATCTGACTGTTATTTGTAAATTGCCTTCAATCCACAGAAATTCAAAGATGTAAACGTAACAGAAAATAATAAAAAATATAACACAACCTGATCTAGCAGAACAGCACAGTGACTTCTGTGCATTTACACTTGAAACTGATAACCCTGGTTACTAAAAAAGCAAGAATTAGTTAATATTACTGTACATTGTTAACAATAAATACACAATGACAAAGACTTACCGGGGGGATGCTGAAAATGTACAAAGAGGAGCCCTTTAGTGCCAGAAACTTGAAATTGTATAGCTGTGAAGAGTCCGTCCCTTGAAGTCTTTCACTGGCCCATCCCATATGAATAACCTGCAGAAGAAAACCTTCAAAAAATAAAAATCAATCCTCAAAAAAAAAAAAAATTAAGGTCATTTTTTTAGATCCAGAACACACAAAAAAAACCTGCTAGAATCACGTTTATATATATTTCAAATAAAGTGATTTATTTCCTGATCTGAAGTTTATTTAAACAGTCCATGCAGTGCTAATACAATTTCATCATTGTTATATTTAAAAGCCTTGAAAATATACCCCTTATAGCAGCTTCCACTTTCAGTGACTTTTTAGAGTACCGGTAATATAATACTGTTAATTAATACTATTAATTCGATATCTACAGCAAACATTAAAATCAGTCATGTACTGTGATATAACACTTAAGTTAAACCTTAAGTAAGTATTAAGAAGTATTACACTATGCAGTAACTGCTGTAGAGAGGGAGTTTTTTTCAAGATATCCTAGAAAAAAGGAGATACTATAAAAAAATGGTATAAAAAAACAACTGTGCTATGAAAATATTATACAAAAAGGTCTAAGTCAAACAATGTATAATAGGGGCTGAAATACCTGTCTAATATTTAATGTAACAGACACTACTTTTTAAAATATTATGTACTTGGCCATTTTAATCTTCATAGTATTCTCTGAAATCATCCCCATACTTTCCAGACCATGAGTAACTCACCTACAACAGGACCTGGCCATGCTACATTAATAGCCTTGTATTAGAACATTTAGACCTGCATTTTTTTTTACTTATTACTTCTAATAATAAACTGAGACAAAAATGTGGTGTTTTGCTAGATTATTTTAAATTAGTATTGCTCTGACAACAGGTCAAACTTAATAGATTAATCAATCATATAAATTGATAGAAATTAATACAATACCTAAGCTAAAGTACATTAACGTATTTAAGATAAATAAAACTTTCCTGTTCATTTTCCTGTTCCAGTCACTTTCTGCCCAGCTAAATCTCACAAAGTTATAACAATTTGCAATGCTGTTATATCATAAAATCAAATGCAAAACTGTAATATCCAGGAATAATAGGTTGTTAAGGCTTTATATCACTGAATTAACTGTAAAAAGTAGTTAAAGTTAGACATTTTTTCTTGTGTATTTCAGGCAGAAGCAGTGTAAAAGTAGACATCACATGTTTTTTTAATTTTTTTATTTTATTAAATCCCTGCCATTGTAGTTTCTGCACGATAAACAAAGTGGTAAATAACATTTACCTTGCAAGTTGGGTCTGTGCTTGGAAAGCGTGAAGCATTTATGGGTAATGTACCTGCATCTGTACCCCCTGATTCTGACTCGCTTGTCAAATCTGAAAAAGCACTTCACTTTGTTGATCCTGCATCCATACTGTCCCACATATCACATGCCTAAACTAGTGCAAATTCGAACGAGGTGGTAAACCGGTGCAAGGCAAAACACCTTACGATAATTATTTCTAATATTTATCAACTGTGTAATTTATGGCGGACACTGACGTGGATTTTCCCCTTCAAATTAATGTGCAAATATTCAAATAGTTTCTCCGCACTAGTAAAGAAAATAATATTACTCCATGCCGCTGTTTTCACGTCGCACTGCTAAAGGCTTCTCTAGTTGATCAACCAATGAGCACTGACACAAAGTGAAATGGGTGGAAATGTGTGATGCAGGCTAAAATTAAATCCGATCACAATGAAAACTCAGCAAATCAACATGTAGTTATTATACTGGCAGTAATGCTGTCCAATAGCAGCCAACAGAAACAGAAGCAGTATGAAAAATCAGAATGCAAGCAGCATGGACTGTGCTGAATGAAATCTGGATAGTGGCGCCAACTGAGATAAGGTTGAAGAGAGGAGTTGAAAAGCAGATAAAATATGTCCCGGTACCCAATACCAGCATTAAAATATGTCCCGGTACCCAATACTGGCATTAAAATAAGTCCCGGGACTGAGTACCGGTGAGTACTGGCAGAATTTCACCCATTAAAATGCTATGTGCTTCAGTGCCTCTCAGTCAACAAGTGCAGGTGTTTATATTGTGACACAGCGTCTGTGTCTCCAAGTACAGGTGATTATATGGTGACAGGCTGTGTCAGAATATAATCACCTGTACTTGTTGACAGAGGCTGTGATAATAATCACCATGTTAAACAGTTACTTTGCACATAGCATTTTTAACCATGCTGCTAGCATGTGTGTTCAGTTAAAATTGTTAATACAGTGTGAACAGTGCCTTCTTGGATGCTTATTGTATTGCATGCTGTGGCAATGTGACCCGCCCCTGTGTGCATTTCTGTGTTATATGTTGCATGTGGTGTGTTAATGTTGGTGTATAGAGATGGCTGCACTGGATATAAATGGGTGTGTGCAGCACAAGTTATTTAAAATGTATAATTGTTTTTAGGCACGAGGATTGCACATCACTTCACGTGCATTTAAAGTAATTAATATGTGAGCACGAGGTTGCACATAATTAATTCACGTGCTGGGATTCAAGTGAATAATTAATTAGTAATTGAATCCCGGCACAACAGTATATATAGATGCACATTTCATTCACTCGGGGTTGTGTGTTCGGTGAGTGGAGAACGGGTGTGGAGAGGAGAAAAGAAAATGTAAATAGTTGTTTAAACTCACCGTGTTTGTTTGTCTGTTCGTTTACTCTGTTTACTGTTCGTAAAACAGTCTGTTTACTGTTTTATCGTTTTGTTCGTCTATTTATTTTGGCTTAAAGTGCTGTGTTCTGTTTTGGTCAACCTTTTATTTTATTTGTTTATTAAAACACTGAGCGCTGCCGTAAACAGTATACAGTAAAATCATAATCCTCTGCTACTGAAAATCTATTTTATCTGTTTTTTATTAAATCCCTGATCCTCACTTCTGGTTTCCGATTGTTGATCGCTAGGTTCTAACTTCCACGTGTATCCAAGACGAACTATGAGACGCCACTCACAATGAAAGTTTCTTAACGGCATATATTTCACCGTGCACCAGTGACCCCTGTAGTCTGGCCGGGTGCCTGAGGGCTTGCCTGTGAGCTGCCAGAGAGCTGCGTTGTCCTCCGACGCTGTAGCTCTTGGGTGGCTGCATGGTGAATCCGCAGTGTGAAAAAAAGCGGTCGCCTGACGGCACACACTTCGGAGGACAGCGTGTGTTCGTCTTCACCCTCCTGAGTCAGCGCAGGGGTGGTAGCGGTGAGCTGAGCATAATAAAATAATTGGCCATTCCAAATTGGGAGAAAATAATAAAAAATAATTGGCAACAACTAAATTTATTAAAAAAAAAAATGCTGTTTAAAAAAAAAATGCTGTTTATCCTAGACGTCAGAGGACCAAATAACATTCAAACGTGGTTCTCTGTCACTTCACAAACACATTATCACCTGTTATGTTGGCCAATCAGACTTTGAGTATGGGCTTAGTAACTACTAGCTAGATCAAAAACTAAATTCTAATACTTACATGAATATATAATATTTTTAGTGGATGGAATGGGGAGAAAATGTAAATCAGTTTATGAATATTCAAAAGAAAACAAATGTTTCGAAGTACACAAAAAGCAGAAATAGCAGAAGTGGGTCAGATGAGGCAGAAGATGCATAGCAAATACTGCTGCATTGACGTACATGTTCACGCTGACAGAATAAAAGAACATACTGAAAGTAAGTGACACATTAAGCTAAAACAATAAATTGAACTGAGAGTCAAGCAATCCATTTGTGTGGCTTTTGCACACATTTTAATAACGACTGTGTTAATGAGTTTGTCAGAGAGCTGTGCTTTGCTGGACAGCCACTATGTATTGCAGAGATGTATGTATTGGTGACTTTGTGCGACAGTACTGTCCATCAGCTAAAACACTGCCTAAAGCCCGGGACAGACAGACAGACAGACAGGCGAGGCATTTTGCCACCTGTATCGCTGCCATTGCTTTCATATGGTGTTGGACAGATCAACGCGGGATGATAACGCTAGAGTGGTACCACTCAAATCGAATGCAGAATAATTTTTTCTGGCTGCCGCACAGTACCGTCAGTGGATTAACCAATCACAGCCAAGTGCTGACAACACGTGTTAGCCAGGAAAAATCATGAATGAAACTGTTGTCTACAGAGGTGTCCAAACACCGTGAAGTGTTTGATCCCTCCCATAGTTCATAAAAGGACAGGCAAGTCAGTATTTTATACATCGCCCTGATAAGCATCCTTCCTGCCTTTTTTATTAATTCTGTAATTCACTACTATTTTTACTAAATAACTGGCTGTAAAAGGATATAGTTTGCCTGCGCGTATGGAGGAGCGAGACTTTTTGACTGGACTTTTTGGGAGAGAGAACTAATAAAAAAGAGTGGTTTTAACTGCTATTAAAACCAGCCCTGGTGTCCTGCCTTTTCTGCACCGCCGCTGGAAACCCAGCACACAGTCGCTACATTGTTGTCATAACTGGAGCCAAGGAAGTTACCCCGGCACGCACTTGGAAGCTGGCAGAGGAGAGTGTAGAAATGCAAAACTAGAGTCACCCAAATAATTAGCATAGGCAAAACTAGATTGGCCCAGGATCGATGTTGAAGCTTTGGACAAAACTAGACTCGTCCAAATTAATGGCATGGGCAAACCAGATTCGTCCAGCATCGATTTTAAAACGTTGGACAAAAAAAGACAAGCGTTGAATTGATTTGTCCATCAAATCAACAGTATGAAGGTCACTCTTGAAATCAGGACTTAAAGGATGTGTTGCAGTAAGAATACCTCTGTTAAGAAAGGGGAAGAAGACTAAAAGGCTAAAATAGAACACAAAAATTGGACTATGGAACAATGGTCAAAGGTGCTGGACTGTTGATGGATGGACAACGACACCTGTGCATTCTGCTTGTTCTGTTGTCAATTCAACGCTTGTCTTCTTTCTATTCCTTAAGGCTATTATCTTCAAATATTGCTCATCCTTGTTAGACAGCTTTTTGGGTCTTCCAGTGCTGGGTTTGTCAATTACAGATGATGTTTCTCTGTACTTGTTGATTATGCTTCGGATTATTGAGTAAATTGTTGATGCTCATAATGCATCAGGGTAGAAAAATGCAACATGTCTAAGACTTGCACAGCAGTATATATATATATATATATATATATATATATATATATATATATATATATATATATATATATATATATATATATACACACAGGTATATAGGTAAAAGATTATTGTACAGACAACCCTACAAAAAATAAAAATACTAAGCTAATAATAAAGTCAATATAGGCCATACTTTTCTTTTCTTTACAGAAACTAAACTAAATTGACTGTCATAGAAGTCTTACAAAAACAATAAAATCATTACATGGGAAATGGGAAATTGAATGTTTTGATATGTCTATAATGGATAGAGAAATATCCTTACCTGGTCATTAGGTAAACAGCACTTGTTTGCCATTTTCATCTGGAAAAAAAGGAAACAAAACATCTCTTACATACTGTATTGCAGATGAGCACATATGGATTTGTGTTCATGAGTACAGTGTTACCTGCTTGAATTTAGGGAGCTTCCAAAAATGTATTAATGAAATAAGCGTAAGGAATAAATCAATAGTGTGGAGGTCAGAATAATAATTTCTGACTGGAGAGCAAGATCACAGATGGCAATTACAGAACACAGATACAGCCAAACAGCTGTATGCTGCCAATCCTTGCTGGCTTCAATTCCTGGTGGCACCCATCTGTCCAGGTGCATACCGACCTATAAGTGGACCACAATCACACTAAGAACCAACCCACAGGACACTAGTCCATGTATGCCATCTAATTCAAACAGCCTTCCCACTGCCTAGGGAATACTCTAAATGCAAACCTCCATGGCCTGACAACACTGACCAATATCTCTTATATTGCAGGGCTAAAAATACACACTACTTCTATTAAGACTATAAAGTATTTGTTATTTATTTATTATGTGGGTGGTGTTTTATCATGTAAGTCTTTTAAAGTCAGCTACTGTGGAATTGTTTTTTGTTTGAATCTTAGACCCCGTTCACACTACAGTGCTGGCCCAGGGCTGCCTTAGGGGGCGCCTCAGGGCCGCCACATATTTAGGTCTGCAACCCTGTTTATCTTTGTGGTTTAAGGTGCCTTTGCACCTTAAACTACAGCACAGTAGCAATTTTATGGTATATATTTAAAATATATATATATATGAACGTTATCCCATTACATTTTTTTTTTTAATTTAATATTTTTATAAAATATTTTTATTATTAAAGTTGTATGGTGTAGAAATAATTACCATACAATATTGATTCATTGCCGTCTTGGCTAGCAGAGCATTCACCTTTCGCGTGCATGAGAGTATGGGAGTGTCTACTGAGCTATGTAACCACATTGGTAATTGTAATATTCTCTTACTTTGTTGACCAGAAAGGAGACAATATTACTTGAACCAAAATGTGTATCCACTGTCATCATACAGCTTACAACTACTGTAAAGCAATGTGTCTTTACGACAGTGTCATACGTAGTTTAGCATGCACTGGGGTTGGCAGCAGCAGTCCTGGTAGGTGACGTAATCACACACAAAGACATAAGCCCGATATACACTCCTTGCAACGAAGCCGGCTCTTTTGTACAGCGGTATAGACGCTATGCTTTAGTGCGAGAGGTCCTGGGTTCACGCCCATCCTCTGCCTGTTTGTGGATTGCCTCGCCCTGTGTGATGCGCCTGCCTGCGTGAACTGAGGTTCACTACATTGGTGTTAGAAGTGGGATGCAGGTACCCCGGCACGCACTTGTCGGACTGTAGCCTGGTGAGCAAGTCTGGGGAGGATGGCTCGTAGTCCTACAGGGCTAGCATCAATGATTAGTTCTGTTTCTCTGTTTTGGTCAAAAATACCATTGTTGACTCACTTGTGAGGTTATCTTTGAGCGTTCTCAGTGCTGTGTCTTGTTCTTCACCCCAGTGCCATGTAACGTCCTTTCTCGTGAGCTCTCTCAAAGGTGCTGTAACAGTGGCAAAATTTGGGATGAAATGATAGCAATAGTTGGTCATTCCAAGAAAACTTTGAAGTTCGCTACCGTCTTTGGGATTTGCTGCTTGGTGTATGGCAGCGACTTTCGAGGGTGTCACTACCGGCGAGACCCAGGGTGTTGGTCCAGTCAGTTCTGCTTCAACTTTTTTTCTTACGGAACTCTGCGGTGTAGCTGACTTGTTGGCCATATGTAAGGGCTGATGTGCAAGCGCACTTGGACGTTTTTAAGCTTTCTGCTACCTTGAAACAGATGAGGATTTTGTTTAACTAGTTCTTCTGCTACAGTACGTTTTGCTGTGAGAGGAGGTATTGCATTGACAATTTTGATCAGTCCTAACTCAGAAGCTGTCTGGTAGCTTAAAAGTGAACTGTCACTTCCCTGTACAACATAAAATGTTCCTTGTGTAAATGTCTGTTTAGACTCTATGCAACAGGCAAAATTCCCCAAGACTGTACGTGCATCTTTGGAACCATAAGAGTATATCTTAGTGTTGTCTGGCTTTAGTTTTGGTCATGGTTTTAGGTTGTTTTATGCTGTTTCACTGATAATGTTCACTGCAGCTCCAGAATCAGTCATTACTGTCATTCTAGCATAATTTATTTGTATCTGTGCTTGTGGCTGTTTAGCGTGCCTGTGGCTTTCAGCTACAAAAACTTATGGTTCATCACTGCTGTAGGAGTCTGACTGTCCTTCTTGTGGTGTTATTTGATTGATTTTAAATTGTGAGCTGTGACTTCTGTTTGTGTTGTAATTATTCTTGTGTTGCTCTGCTTGCTGTAAATTAGAGCGACATTGTCTTGCAAAGTGGTTCTGCTTTCCACATGCTGTGCATTCCTTGCCTTTTGCAGGACAGTCTCCATGGTGTGGGTATAGTCCACCACAGTTTCTACATTGTGTGTGTGTGATCTGTTTTTAAGAACATAAGAAAAGTTACAAACGAGAGGAGGCCATTGGGCCCATCTTGCTCGTTTGGTTGTTAGTAGCTTATTGATCCCAGAATCTCATCAAGCAGCTTCTTGAAGGATCCCAGGGTGTCAGCTTCGACAACATTACTGGGGAGTTGGTTCCAGACCCTCACAATTCTCTGTGTAAAAAAAGTGCCTCCTATTTTCTCTTCTGAATGCCCCTTTATCTAATCTCCATTTGTGACCCCTGTTCCTTGTTTCTTTTTTCAGGTCAAAAAAGTCCCTTGGGTCGACATTGTCAATACCTTTTAGAATTTTGATTGCTTGAATCAGATCACAGCGTAGTCTTCTTTGTTCAAGACTGAATAGATTCAATTCTTTTAGCCTGTCTGCATACGACATGCCTTATAAACCCGGGATAATTCTGGTCGCTCTTCTTTGCTCTCTTTCTAGTGCAGCAATATCCTTTTTGTAACGAGGTGACCAGAACTGAACACAATATTCTAGATGAGGGCTTACTAATGCATTATAAAATTTTAACATTACTTCCCTTGATTTAAATTCAACACTTCTCACAATATATCCGAGCATCTTGTTGGCCTTTTTTATAGCTTCCCCACATTGTCTAGATGAAGACATTTCTGAGTCAACATAAACTCCTAGGTCTTTTTCATAGATTCCTTCTTCAATTTCAGTATCTCCCATATGATATTTATAATGCACATTTTTATTACCTGCGTGCAGTACCTTACACTTTTCTCTATTAAATGTCATTTGCCATGTGTCTGCCCAGTTACGAAATGCTGTCTAGATCATTTTGAATGACCTTTGCTGCTGCAACAGTGTTTGCCACTCCTCCTATTTTTGTGTCGTCTGCAAATTTAACAAGTTTGCTTACTATACCAAAATCTAAATCATTAATGTAGATTAGGAATAGCAGAGGACCTAATACTGATCCCTGTGGTACACCACTGGTTACCTCACTCCATTTTGAGGTTTCTCCTCTAATCAGTACTTTCTGTTTTCTACATGTTAACCACTCCCTAATCCATGCATGCATTTCATTGAATCCCTGCTGTGTTCAGTTTGAGAATTAGTCTTTTATGTGGGACTTTGTCAAAAGCTTTCTGGAAATCTAAATAAACCATGTCGTATGCTTTGCAATTATCCATTGTCAATGTTGAATCCTCAAAAAAATCAAGCAAGTTAGTTAGACACGCTCTCCCTTTCCTAAAACCATGCTGTCTCCCAGGATACTGTTACCATATAGGTAATTTTCCATTTTGGATCTTACTATAGTTTCCATAAGTTTACATATAATAGAAGTCAGGCTTATTGGTCTGTAGTTACCTGGTTCGGTTGTGTCTCCCTTTTTGTGGATCGGTATTACGTTTGCAATTCTCCAGTGTATCGGTACAACCCGTGTCAAGAGACTGTTGCATGATCTTGGTTAGCGGTTTGTAAATAACTTCTTTCATTTCTTTGAGTAATATTGGGAGGATCTCATCTGGCCCAGGGGATTTGTTTATTTTAACAGCTCCTAGTCCCTTTAACACTTCTGCCTCTGTTATGCTAAAGTTATTTAAAACTGGATAGGAAAAGGTCGACATGTGGGGCATGTTGTCCGCATCCTCCTTTGTAAAAAACTTTTAGTAATAATTTAATATATTTTGCTATTTTTTTTTCTTTGTCTAATATTGATGATGTTTAAAATGTACCGTGATAATGACTGCCATCAGCGGTTGTAGGTATGAGTAGAACCGGGTGGGGGGGGGGGGGGGGGGGGGTATGTTTTGTAGGCCTTTCTGCTGGAGATTACGTGAGATTAAGTCAGAAGAACAGGATCTTGACTGTTGAAATCTCGTGAGCCACAAGCATGATTCCTGCTCCGGTTTACATGGGTTTTTACAGCTATTTGTATCGTGAGGAAGCGATTGACCCTGCCCTTAAAGTCACGCTGCCAAAAGGACGTCCTTTTGCTGTTTCACGATGTATTCACATGACAAAGTCACACAGTCATGACTGAAGAGCCGATTTTCACATGTAAACCAAGCCATTGTTACCGGGCAGTGTCATTTTGTATTGTAAAAACTTTGGCAGTACTCACTTTTGTTGCTTCGTTTTTCTTCTTTCTTTGCTTTCTTGTGTTTTTCTTTTTTTAGTTATTTATTTATTTTTGATCCTTGCCACCAGTGTAATATTCTCTTATGCTGTTTTTCAGGAAGGACAGAATATTACTTTATTGCTGCACACGCACATGTGTATCCACTCTCATCATACAGCTTACAACTACTGTAAAGCAATGTGTCTTTACGACAGTGTCATACGTATTATAACACTACAGTCATGTGATAGGAAAAGGCCGGCCCTAGTCTGATTTGCGTTCAATCATATGTAAAGGCCCTGGGCTGCCTTTTCTTTTTTGGAGCGTTCATAGACCACCTTAAATCGTAAGTGTGAACGGGGTCTTAGATGTGCACAGCTCTTGTTTGTTTGCAAAACATCAGTTCAATAAGCTAGACACCTATTTCTGTCTAAGAGGAGCAATTGTTTGATTGTATAAAAGTGCCTGACACAATAAGGATTCTATCCCAAAAAATGCTCAGTCAAACATTCCAGAGTAACAGTTTGTATTTTTTTTAAACTAAGGTATTTGGATAACATGGATTTTGGCCATTTTAGTGAAAGCAGAGGCATGTTCACTTTAATTGCTCTATAGCTATATTACAATGGAGGAGAAAGCCAAGGACCTACAGGGCTGAGGCACACGGAAAAACCTGGGGCAGTTACTGCTGGGGATATGCTATAGCTTTCATGCTTTTATACTTTTATATAAATAAATAAACATATCTCTTCCAAGGAATTAAAAATACCACATTTCCATTTCTGAAGTGTGTAGCTTTGATGAGGTCATGGAATTAAAAATACCATATTTCCATTTCTGAAGTGTGTAGCTTTGATGAGGTCATGTGTCTACAATACCATTGCTGATACTTTTATGAAAATAAAATTAAATATATAATGCAAGTTGATTTTGTGGTGCAGGTTTTTTCTCTTCAAATTATTACAGGTAGTTCAGAAACAAATGACCAGCATAGCTCTTTCTTTACACACACTGCAAGCCCATTAACATCCAATTACCAATAATACAAGCTAAATAAAGCTTAATTGTGACAGCCTTATTTTTAGATGCACAACAAGTGATGCAACATGGGATTAAGAGGAGCTCATCAAACTTGTCTTTTTGTTTTGTGGTAAGCCTTGGTTTGCAACAGGGAACTGAAAGGAAGCAGAGCAGCATTCCCTTGGTTAATTGGCTCCTTAATAACCAGTACCATCATTTGCAAGCTTAATTACTAATGGGAAACACATTACTTCAGAAAAAAAAAAAAATGAATAACCTGCTTTTTCCGCTGGCATTGTTCTTTAACAAATACATTCCTGCCATCATTAACTGGAGAGAATGAATGACAACCAGTTCATAATAACATGATAATTAAAATCATGCTTTAAAATATATATATATATATATATATATATATATATATATATATATATATATATATATATATATATAGCTGCACATTTCTGCATACAATGCATTGCATTTTGAAGAATTGGTTGTGGGTCATTAAATATTTAAAAAGCATTTTTCAAGTTATTAAGTAAAAAGTAGAGTTACAATTCAGTGAGAGGGAAGACTTACATGAGAGGGAAGAATTAAGTGACAGGCTAAAAAAGGGTGCGTGCGTGCGTGCGTGGGTGGGTGGGTGGGTGGGTGGGGGTTCTTTGACTTGTGTCATGAACTGATTATAGGGATCTGGACTCTTGACCGGAGGGTCGTGGGTTCAATCCCCGATGGGGGACACTGCTGCTGTACCCTTGAGCAAGGTACTTTACCTGGATTGCTCCAGAAAAAACCCAACTGTATAAATGGGTAATTGTATGTAAAAAATAATGTGATATCTGTATAATGTGAAATAATGTGATAACTTGTAACAATTGTAAGTCACCCTGGATAAGGGGGTCTGCTAAGAAATAAATAATAATAAATAATAATCTGGCAATACAGTTTACCCTTCCTGAAATTACATCACCAGACTTATAAAATCTACTCAATCTAATATCCAGGGCATGTCATGTGTCTTTTAGGATATGTGGGGATTACGCTTTAATTTTGTACATTACCACCTAAATCTCTCACAGATCACACATCACCAGCCAAAACTTTCATTGATAAGTAATTACAACAACATGTACCAGGTCCTTCACAGGCAAGCTGAAAAAAATGCGAGCATTTGTCAATGCAGAAATCAACAAAGTTACTGGTTCCAAACAAATACAGTATTTACAGTAGATCAGGTTGATTGAATTGAACAAAGCATCAGAATAATATAATGACACAAATACTCAAAGAAAAAAGCAGATTGTATTACAAGCTGTACTGTAATTATATGAACATGATTAAGTTTCTTTATTCCAAACTGATAATAATATTACTTTTTACATTCATATAAAAAAATACACTGACACAGCCCTAAGCTACTGTTAAAAGGTCAATTTGTAGTTAAATTACCACTTTAACACTCTTACATAAGTACTAATAAACAGCATTGTTTCACATCTACAGTACAACTTAAAATGCAATGTAATGGGATGTAGACAATTATAAAAATGTCACATCACCTACATTTTGAAGCGTTAGGTCACTGATGTTGGTTGATATTGCTCGAAGCCAGTCATTGCTTTCTGGGGCTGTATAGAACTGAAGTATTCCAGTGCTCACTCCATCTAAGGCAAGCACTTCAAAACTGTTAGGCCTGCAGTAAGATCAAGATAATGAGAGAGAGAGAGAGAGAGAGAGAGAGAGAGAGAGAGAGAGAGAGAGAGAGAGAGATGTAAGCCACTTCTCCTTTTCATTCACTGTCCTGCTTATTAAACTTTGGTATTGCTGACTCACTGCATGCCAAACTAATTACTACACTCTTCACATTTTCGGCCGCTGGGTCTCTTGTTGGTAGTAGACAGCTGAAGTTGATGAAGCAGGCTCAAAAGACGTACTGTGCCCACAGCATGAGATTGGTTTAAGATGTAAATTTGTATGACACTGTAGTTAACTAGGATTTGAGAGAATTATCCTTACATCACCATTCTGCCATGTATACCCAAAAATAATAGATTATATAATAATTTTTATCAATGACATTTAGATTGTTTAATTATAACAATTACAGATATGATTTAGGTATATGTTTAATACTTTTAAATTAGTTATAAAAGTGTATGCATTTATATGCAACTCCACAGGCCTACAGAATGCATTTTTATCCATACAATACTGTACATGGGAAGTGCCCAATTTCAATGTTCCCTCTTACCAATCAGGGCACTGTGGAGCTGCAGACAACCTCATCTTTCAGTGTCAAGCCATTTGCCTGCTGAACCTAAGCAATGGATGTTACCAAGCTACTGAACACTGGAAACAAGGTAGCCAATCTTAGAAGTCTCCATACTGCACAGTATTGTAAAATTATATTAGGAAATGTACTGTACACTAGCACATTTATTAAATCTAGTAAATAATGCAGTCTTGCTACTATTACAGAATCTGAAGAGATCACGTAGGGTTCCTTGTGTAAGTAATAAGAAAATATAATATCTCTTAAAACGATAGAACAGTAGGATAAAAGTGCCACATAATATAACTCTGTTCAAATGTTATCACCTTGAATTGTTCAGTACTTATCATTCTTTTCAAAAAGGATCTGTTAGCAAAAATGATGAATCTTGAGACCTTAGTACAGGTCTGTAAAAAACAAGAATTATGACTATAAATTTAGAATGACATAATTTGTTCCTTGTCTATGAGTATTTGAAATAAACTACATCCTATGAGTATTTGAAATAAACTACATCCTATATAAAGCAATAGCCAAATAAAGCATTGCAAATAGTGCACAGGGATTGGGATTTAGATATTTAGCATTCCATTTTGTTCAGAATTATAGTTTAACACAGGGTAATGGAATTAACCCTCCACTTTTGTACATGTGTAGAACTGGCTATAAGACTATGTGGCGGCATCAGCTGGATCTAGGCAGATTGATTTCCCCTCAAGCTATCTATCTTTATTTCTCACTTTCAGATACAGGAAATAAGCCTTTCAATTTCAGTGCTGCCAGTTGCATTAAGTGCATCCACCCATCCATAATTCAGGAAAGAAAAAATATCCTTTGGGTTCAGGCTATATCCCAATGTCCTGAATTCAATTCAATTCAATTCAGTTAATTAAAACCCATTATATATTCAATAGAAGCAATTGTAATACAGCATTAACTATATATTTTAGGAAATTTAACAATCTATGTTTTAACTTTTTGTTTGTTTTCAATAAATGCAATTTCTGTATACATATATTTGTAATCTTTTTGGAAATAAGTGTTTTTATTAAAACTATTAGATAAAAATCCTTATGTCAAAGGCCAAGCATTAACTCAAAGTAATACTTGTAATAGAGACCTCTATAGATATACTGTACACTACAAGCAACCTAGACTTAATCAAAGCCTTTGCACAGACCAGGAGGGGCCTTCAGTAGAATGGTCAAACCACGCATGACTTTCTGGAATGAGGATCTCACACAATGGGCAGTCTGAGATGAAAGCTACTTAGAGACAGCAATAGGGAAATTGATAAGGGTCTGGACAAAATCAAAATCTTAGTGCTGCCATTACTAATGGTGAGATTCACAAAATCACAAACTATAGCACCTGTATTATATATCTCTATGGTGACATTTAATCAAACTTCCCAGCTGTACTGTATATTGTGCTGTAAATATGCATCCCTTTCTACCAACAATAACATTGCATATCTGACCACCAACACGTGTGAAAACATTGGCTGTTTTGAGGCTGGATTGTAAACCGAATGTTCCAGAGGGTGTTAAAAGCCTTGTATCATACTGTATATGATACAACACCTCATTGGTGTATAGGTTAAAGGTCTTCTGCAAATCTAAAATACATTTAACTATAGCTTACATTCTTTATATGCATAGTTTAAATAATACATATCATCTATTGATCAAACATTGAGTAACATACATAAAACATCCTTTTAATAATAATAATAATAATAATAATAATAATAATAATAATAATAATAATAATAATAATAATAATAATAATAATGTAAGTTTCCAAGAATGTTCTTAAATGGTTATGTGAATTATACGTTTTTTTTTTGTTTTTTTTTATCTGGTCGTGTCTGTATCATACCCTTCTTTCAATTTAGTATTTATCTTCACAGATGAATTACTGGGTGAACTTCCATCTAAATGCAAACTAATGTCCCCACATTCTCCTGGACCCAAAAGGAGCTGGTAAGATTTTTTTGCTTAATTACCAGTGGGAACTGTCCTCCTTTAGCCACATCTTATTGCTGTTCATCACTGGCAAACAAGACCTCAAGACAGCTGAGGTAGAAAGGTTATCTATGTACTTCTCTAATTGCATAATTGTATGACACTTGATGGAGAAGCACCCCCTACTGGTAGTGTAGCTGGGGTGCTTAAACCACAATATCACCTCTTTTGGGGGAACCCAGGAAAGCAGACACCGGAGATGTGGTATAGCACTGTACAATGCTCTTTTATTTAAGCGTCAAATAGGGCGTCTGGCCTTTTAACCGTAAAACAAAGACTTTTCCAAAAAGAAACAAACAAAACCTAGCTCTCTCTGACTAAACTTTGGCTAGTTCCTTCTTTCCTCTGTAACACAACATATTCTTATTCACTTTTGGTTTACACAAACAAAATATTTTCAGATGTCTTTTTCCAGACTACTCACCGACCTTAGTCCAGCAACAAAAAATACAACAAAGTCTGTCTAGCCTGGCCTCATATACAGGTTTTCCTAATTACATGACCCTCATCTGTAGACATTTAATTAATTGTCTTACACCATCAGTTTATTACCATGTTGCATTCTGGGATATGTTGTTTTCTGTCCCCTAGATCTGCCAGCAGAACTACATCTTTTAATCTCATCTACCCATGCAGAGCTAAATAGGATACAGACTTCTGGTGATACGGGGACCAATGTACCTCCCCTCGGTTACTCTACCCCAGACTTTCCCACACAGTACAACCTGTTGCTATTCCAAATACAGAGTTCAAAAAGTCGGGAGTTACATAATACATAGATTACTATAGATTGAACAGTGCAATGCAGCTCTTTTTGTTTTGGGCACCAAGAAAAATACTTCATTTTATGAACGGGGAATGTGGTGTTGGATAAATAACGATAACAGGGCTCTGGCACTTTGCCACCATCCCACCCTCCAGCCAGTTATGCTGTACCTCAGCCAACATCTCAGCAATGAAGAGGATAGACCAAGTCTCCCAGGGAAGGAGAATCACGGCTAAGAAAGTATCCTGTGTTTTGTTTTCTGCTTATACAAGTACAGTATGTTCATTAAATTGGATTATTAATACACATTCTGAACCCATTGCCTCTTTGGATGTCGTTTTTAAATAATTCACAATCTAGTAAATTCCAAATGTTTTGTTTACTTTATACTTTTTGTTTCCTATTTATATACTACTTATTTTTATTGAGGAAATATAAAGTATCTTTCAGTGAACTTTAGTCTTTTAAAAAACACTTCAAAATTCTGACGAATTCTGGTTTCTATTAAAAACCTGCACGTGCTTGCTTGTCTTCTACAGAACTTTGGATGGAAGTGATTATACAGTTCAGGTCTTAATGTCTAAGTAACAATGCACTCATAAAAGACCCGCTCAAGTAAAGAGTGACAACAAAACATAGGGCAAGTGTGATAACAGGTTAGAAGTGCTGCATTAACTGATTTTCCAGATTGGTTGAATAATGTATTCCTGGATAGTATTCTTTTACGATGAAGTTCAACACATTTGATGTATTTACTTCTGTTGAAAATGGGTTGAAAGATAGAATACTGATTTTTCTTGTTTGTTTGTTGTTTTAGGGATAACTTATTTAGTCATTTGGTTTTGCAGGATAACGTTTCACTGTGTTTTTTTTAAAACAGGTAAAGCAGTAATTCTCTGTATTAATTCTCTCTGTCCTGGTGGTAGATAAAAACTAAAACCAAGGCAGGTGTGTGTTCTGAGAATCTGCAAGAATTATGTGACTTTCCAGTTTGCAAAGCAGAGATATAACGGTGACTTCCGGATCAGAAATGTGAGCTCGACGAGTTGGCTTTTTTTTTTTTTTTTTTTTTAATTTTATTTTTAAAATTTAGTCGTTGCCAATTAGTTTTTTTAAATTATTTTCTCCCCAATTTGAAATGCCCAATTATTTTTTAGGCTCAGCTCACCGCTACCACCCCTGCGCTGACTCGGGAGGGGTGAAAATGAACACACGCTGTCCTCCGAAGCGTGTGCCGTCAGCCGCCCGCTTCTTAACACACTGCGAACTCACCGTGCAGCCGCCTCAGAGCTACAGCGTCGGAGGACAACGCAGCTCTGGGCAGCTTACAGGCAAGCCCGCAGGCGCCCGGCCAGACTACAGGGGTCGCTGGTGCGCGGTGAGCCGAGGACACCCTGGCCGACCTAACCCTCCCTCCCCCCGGGCGACGCTCGGCCAATTGAGCGCCGCCCCCTGGAAGCTCCCGTCCACGGTCGGCTGTGGAATAGCCTGGACTCGAACTCGCGACGTCCAGGCTATAGAGCGCATCCTGCACTCTAGCGAGTGCTTTTACTGGATGCGCCACTCGGGAGCATGTGTGGCGCATCCAGTATTTTTTATAATGTTTTGGACCAGGCAGCCATCAACGCTTTGATTTTGTACAAGGAGTGCACCGGCAACACAATCACCTGGATTTTCCAGCTAGCCCTGGAGCTACGGCAGAAACATTTTGATAAGAGACATGAAAGCCGACTGGCAAATGCCCCTCAACCTTCAGCCAGCGCTCCGCCCACTGGCACACGGAATAAAAGACAATGCCAGGTTGCTAAATGCAATAAAAACAGAACTTTTGATGTCTGCGCCCGTTGTGAAAAGGCAGTTTATTGCGTAAAGTTGATTTTATTACAGTTTTTTGTGTTTATGTATTTGTGCTCTTTTTGAAAAAAATAAGACAAAAGTTTAATTTTCAATGTAAGTACGGTGTTTCTGCTCTGAAAATTTTATGTATGATGTTCACAAATAAAAGTTGTATCCGATTGTTTGTTTTTCATTTTCACATCAAAGCCATTTTAAAATGGAGCCGTACATTTTGCGGGTGCGGCGGTGGTATGTAGTACAAAATCTCGGCGGTTCTGTGTTAAACATGCTATTATTACCATACCAAATGCCCTACAAAACCTTGTCTGGACAGTGTCCTTTTTATCCACGCACTACTCACCTCCTGACACTCCACTATGGCTGGGCACTTTTGATAACTTGGCATTTTTTCACATTTCCAGTGTGTTTTTGTTTCAGATATCACTTATTTTTTCACTTAATGGATAATAACACACACACATGGGAATAGAAAAATTGTTCAACCTATATTGAGGCAATGTATTGCCGTTTCGATAGGATAAATGTAAATAGTAGACTAGTCTGTTGAAAGGGTTAAGATGTGAATCTGTGTAACATAGCGGTTACGTAGTTGGAGTGAAAGTTTGACTAGTTAGAGTTCAAGTCCTGCCATATATAATATCAAGTAGTATAGCAGTAAAGTTACAGTTTTTAACAAATAACGAGACAAACAACATGTTGTAAATAATGATTATGTATTATCCTGATTGTATTGAAAGCTTTCATCCGATCCGTTCATTTAGTATATTGTAACCTTTTCATGTTTAGGAAGTAGTACTCAGCGAGACGGTATTGAATTCTCAAAATGTTTGTTTTCTTTGAAACTACAGAGAATTCCTGTCAGGGGCCAGAATTCACGGCACCAAAATAATAACCCTGTTTTAGTCTTGGCACTTTCACTGCATATTCTCTCCGGTCACAGCTCACACTCTTGTTCAGTCACACCCACAGTTTCTCATTCACATTTAGTGCTAGACTGTCTCCAGTCCCCAGGCTCATGCACCCCCTTATATAACCTCCCGTTGTTTCCCGCCGCTGTCCGGCTCATCAACCAGTCACATCCATGCTCTGCAACCCCCAAAACAGCAACACACATTCTCCCCACTCATTCACTCACTCCCTATTCCCATGCTAAGTAACGATGTGACCTGTTCCCCTTACAATACATGTAACATAAAAGACAGATGAGACAAACTGAACAAAGCAATTGTCTGGGTCGTTACAATCTATTTTTTAATTTGAAAATAAAAATATATGAAAGCATGACGACCTTTACATACAAAAATCTTCGTTTCATACAGTATTAAATGGCAGTGTTTATATCTGATAGTGAAAAATAAATAGCAAGATAGATAAAGAAAGAAATAAATGTCTTCATTCTGTATTCAGTTATTTAAATATTATTATTTTTATTTATTTATGCTAATTCTCAGAATTCCTTTTTGTCCAGTGGGGACCACAAATAGTGTTACTCTCATCAACCAGTATCGAGAGGAGGAACCGTACTTCCTTGCAACAACAGGGACCACAATGAGCGTTACACTGACAGGAAACCAACATTTTTCAGAGATCAGAATCTCAGAATGATGAGATGACTCGAAAAAAAATCTCCCAAAAAATCTCCAAAAACGCTTGAAAACTGAAGGTTATAGTTTCATCATCAATAAATCCCACACATGCTAGACCATTTTTTATATATATTATATAAAAAAGATAAAATGTTCAATTTTAAAACAGAAATAAATAATTTGTGCGTTCCCTAGTATATTTCCATGTTGACAAAACAAGTTAATTGTCATTAAACTTAGATATCCTGTAATATACATATGCATGCATAAAACTCCCTGGGGTCTTCAAAAAATGTTTTTTTGCATGTGATGCGTGTTACTTTTTAAAATATCAGTAAATTGTTTAATATAAATGATACAGACATCAAAATATATGTGTTCCCTTGTATATTTATATGTTGACAAAACAAGTTAATTGTCATTAAACTCGGATGTCCTGTGATATACATATGTGTGGTTAAATGTGCCTGGGGTCTGCAAAAATCTGCAACAAAACAGGAGAAAAAGAAGAAGGACATTTTTACCTTACTTTGGCAACTTATTTCTCTTAATGTATGACAGGTTGTGACAGAAATACAATGATTCTTGGTTGTAAATCTCCCTCCCGACCTGTGAGGGCGCTAAGCAGCGAAAACAGAGTTCTTTGGACAGGCTGGTCTCACAGTTCTTACCCAGGGTCGTGAAGTCGGCCAGTCTGGATGAAGGTGAGACTCCGTTGCAAGAACGCATTGACCCGGAATGTAAATGATGTGGCAGCCGCAGATTGGAGAGGCGGTTGCATTCGTTTACCAAGGGGTCATGTGTGACAGCATAAAAGTGCGCAGAGAATCGCAATCTGTTCCTTTGCTTGGTTTAAACTTTTGAACTGTAAGGACTGTGAGAGACCCCGTGAGAGATAAAAACGTTTGTCTGTAATTGTCTTGTTTTGTATATTACTAGACGGCTAAATACAATTCCGGAGCTGTCGCTAAGGACCAGCACTAACCCGGAACAGCACTGCACGATTGTCACTAATAAACTGTATTACCCACCACGAGCATTACTGCACACACCCAGGACTGGTGACCATGTTAGTATTATTGTGGGGAGATATTGTTTTTATTATTTGGGATTGCAACCCGTTGTTATTTACGCTGCTCAATACACATTGTTGTGTATTGCCGGGGTCTTATCATTTGGTCACCAGACCTGGATAAAAAATAAAAATACCTTTCCAACTGGATTATAACTCTCCTTGTTTCTTTCATCACACACTGCATCACTCCTGCACCCGTACATAATTAGCCATTTTATTGGCATTGACTTTTTTTCTACAATTCACCTAAGAGTGTTGGGAACTACAAATTAAAAGTGAAGTGGTGATTTTGGCTGATTTTCTTTTGCTGTGCCAATACCCAGAAAACACGTAAACTATCCTTGCTGTATAGAGAGTCTCTGGCAGTTCTCGCTGATAACTTGGCGCAAGGAACTACCGTTGATCTCAACATCAGGCTTTGTATTTTGTTTATATTTTCTGTTATTGTTTTTGTGAGTCTTCAGCAACCCATATAAGAGCAATTTCAAAGCTGTCTTTAAAAAAGGACCTGTGTTACCTAATTCGGGTCACATACCATGGAGGTTCGGACAGTGGAGAGTTGCAGGTTTACATAGGTTAGGGAGAAGGGACTAATACATGCAACCCCCATGATCTCGCCTCTGAATCTCAGCCTATACTTGTAAAAAAAGAGATAGCTGTGGAAATACCTTAGAATTCCCATACATTATGTAGTTTTCCTCCATCCTAACTTATTTAACTTGGCTGGATTAACTACTGTGACTCCCAAATTACTTAAAGCCCAATTGAATTACATACTGCACTGATTAAATTATAGATATAATCACAATAGCTATTTTTGTTCACTGCATTATTTAACTACTTAGATGGGTTATCTAAAATACAGTCTTTGCTCTGCAGTTTCCGTCACTGTCTCGGACTTAATTAAAAACTGATCTGTCTACACATTTTTTATGAAATCTGGTTTTACATCCAACAATATATATCACAAAGCAATCATAGCATTGTATATTTGGTATCTTAGTGGACTCAAAGGAAGGAACCTCAGAAGGTCAGTGGCATGTTTGTGCATAGATATTGAGTTTATCAACCTCTTATATTTAATGAAAAAATCCAGACAGAACTAACACCTGCTTCATAAACAATAATGGTGTTGCAGTGATTTACACCCCCCCCCCCCCCCCTGCTGGATTACAAACCTTAATTTATCTGTTCCAGCTTTGTATCTTGAGATGCGAGCCATCAGCAGAGGGACTGATAAGGTGTCGAGCCAGCGCTTCTCATACTTTGGTTCATTAGTTGTGGGTGAGGAAGGTGATGATGGTGCCTGCACAGAATAAATGAGAGACATTGAGCACATGCAGCGCAGTGAACAAGGACTGGTGTCTGGGATAATTTATCAAGCTAAATAATCCCATTAGAGCTGTTTCCAGAACTTAAACAGATGTTTTAAGGTCTCTGCACAAACTATTAAATGGGGAGTGCAACCCAGCATTTGCATTTTAATAGGGGCAACAGTGGGTCCTATTCACAAGGCTTTTAACATGTAGATGGATTAATTCAATTTTGATATTTATTAATCTGTTCTAGACTCTTGTTGGTTTCCTTAACAACATTCTAAGTGCAATGTGTACCTGTATTTAATTCATCAAAACATGGTTTACAAATATACAACTCTTTATATAAAGCTTTCTGAATGTGAACTAAAATAGTACTTTATTTTTGTTTTTGACAATTTGTTTTGATTTATTTTGTCGTGCGATGTACTGAAGACACTCATAGAGGTAGATTCAAACAGAAATAACAGAGAAGTTATAAGCAAATATTTTGTATATAATGACATACATTTTAGAGTTTCCTGTGGTTTAACTAGTTTGTAAAATGCTACATTTTGAAAATTGCAAATTGGGAATATGATTTGATGTTCGCACAGCCCTACCTGTATTTTAAGACACACATTTTGAAAGTTTATTTTGAATGTCCCCTTTGAACAAGGACATAATCGAGGTGTTGTGTAAGTCATGCAATATATGGTAAGTAAACACAACTGGGCAAATGAGGAAGCCTCATGAAAATGTCATTGTAACCCTGCTGCTTCCAAAAGCAGATGAATACAAAATATATGTTGACAACAGAACCTTCCTATTTGGTACTGTAGTTTACCACCAGAATAGGCAGGTTAGCATCCAGATCTTTTGGAATGCGTGCTGCTGCAAAATATGCCCCCAATCTTACTTCGTAAGGTACAAAATAGGCCAATATTCCAAACATGGGACCCAAGGGAAAAGATGCCGCCATTCAACCGTTCTAATACTCAACAAAGCCAAGAGTAAGAGACTTTGTTTCTTAAACTTGAAAGTGCAGTGCAGTCTCCTCAAAGATCAAAATTAGTGCAAGAATTATTAGAACGCCAAAGCCAACAAAATATATGCAAAGCTTCTCATTTTAAGAATGCACTACACAATGGTGATTCTTTTTGAGAAAATAGTTATAAGCTAAGGAAAACCAAATAGTTAACAAATAGTACAGTGACCAAACTATATTCTGTTATATTTTAATGCATTTTATTTATGTTTCCTGTCTTTCATTGTTGGAAATCCATTTTATTTAATCCAGCTGTTTCTTTGTATTTTTTCAACATGTTAGTGTCCTCTATTACATTTCACACATATTCTTTGTAATGCAAATTCGTCGTGAATCTTTATCTGTTCTGGGCTTTACTATGATACAGGGTTAGAAACTAACAAAATTGTGGTACTAGTCTAAAGGATTACACTGTTATACATTTAGATTTTTTTTATTATTATTATTGTTTTACAAAGGCACCTTAGTAAACGCTCCTACAGATAGATCAATCACCTGTTTGCATCTCGTTACTGAGCGACTACTGTACTGTGTGCTGAGAAACTGACACTGACAGCACCAGACGGGATGACAGAGGAAAAAAGTCTCTCAGCTGTGTCACCTTGCCGATCACGAAGCTCCGTCTGAAATTAACACCGATTATGTTTATTTTATTGTTCATTACATGTGTTGCTATTTACAAAAATGTTGTCTGGTTTGTGGAGTTGGGTATTACAGCCTTTGAGTGATTAAATAACTATGAATTACTACCTACAATAATTAGTACACACATACATAGACAGTCTTCACTAAATTCCCAAGTTAAAGACAGTACGTTTCACTGTAGCCCTCATGATGAAATTGTTAGCTAGGTGGCTGCATTTTTTAAAAAGAAATTAGCAGTGGGAGAAAACTGCTTCAGCAAGTACAGTAAAATCTGCCAGAACTGACGGACGCTGAATCTACTAGGATGGATACTAATATCAGCATAAAAAATACAAAAGGAAAATGAGGGAAACACAGATCTTTTCAAGAAAGCTGGTTGACTTTGTATAAAAGGATTTGAATATGTGAAGGATCGCCTTTTGGTTTGTCAGAGCCGCCAGTGAATGTTATACTTTTTAAACACTGCAATAACAGTTCAGATTGTGATTGTTCTAATTGTGTGCCCTTTCATAAATGAGGCCCTTTATCTCGGAACGCTACAGCGATGCAGATTTAATGGAATTAGGTACGATATTAAAATATATTTCTGGAAACGCTGAGGTTCCCCACAAATACCAGTGTAGTGTTAGAAAGTGGTACACCATCAGAATGTGATATGCATACCAAAACGTCAGAAATCAGTACGTTGTTGTAGGAACAATTCAATAATTGATAATTTAATGTTTATCTGGGTTGATTAGTTCTCCTACTAACAATATTTAATTGACGTGTTACAAATAGAGGATTTACTATGAACACACATTCACGTGCAGACACAAGGAATGTTTAATCAATAGTATAATTTTATTAAGTACACAAAATAATAAACAGAAATCAGAAAAGTCAGAAAGTAAATGTCTTAGTCTCTAAGCACAAAACACAATTAAAAAAAACTCTCACTGTTTGACCAGCAGCACTCGAGCAAGCAAGCAGGCTGTGACGTAGTAGCTTGCTCACACACACACGACCACATCCAAGCCTCAAATGAAAGGATGCAGACAATCGTAGAATATATCACATTAAGCTTATTAATGGTATATAGATTAAGTATATGGCAAGTTTACTTTTAAAGAAATTCTTCATACAAGAATATGAGGTAGATTACTTATAGTTACTTCATCAAGTTTCACAAATAGTTATTTCACACGCAAAGTGTGCAAACTAAATAATTAACAGTGCTAAGTGCCCGGACAGAAGTCATAAAATGGTACATTTCATAGTGGAACTGTTTACTATTTCACATTTTCACAGCTTGTCAGTATCTTTTTTTTCAGTGCTGTTAAAAAATGTATATTTTGGAATATAAGTTAAATATAGAGACTTAGCATTATATACTGTGACATCTTTTTTCTTTCTTTTTTTTTTTACTGTTTGAGATTTCCACTGAAATAAAATACTCTTCTATTTCCCATTAATTACATTTGTGATATTGAGTTTTTTTTGTCAGTGTTCTAGGAAAGCTGTTTCTAGTTATATCTGCCTATTTCTGTACTATAAAATACATTCATTAATATGTTGATTAATTGATTGAAACTGTGCCTGCATAGTTATTGACTAGGAATCGTGCAGTGGGGGTAATGTGTTTGTTTTGTGTAAAGTAGTATATTTTGAGTATATTGGCCTACATACAATTTATATAGGCATTTTCACGTACATTACATTACAGGGCGGCCCATCAAGTGAACAGTCTTAACTTAAATGGTCCTTGATTGATTCACTAAACTGAATGAATCCAACAAATCGAGTCAGTAAAAAGAATCAAACTGCACATCACTAGTTTTCAGGCCAGAAAAAACAGGTTTAAATAGCGTGCCTATCAGTGGTTAAAGCCTGGTTTCCATACGCACTGATAAATGATCACTTTAATGAGCACACTGAAATTAACGTCTATTATTAAACACGACGTGAATGCAGCTCATCTCATTATTCTGAGCTGGATGTTAATTTAAATCATCATCAAACATTGCAATGAAAATCACACATTCATTCTGGTTACCATAGTGTGAAGCACTAAATTTAGTGCACGCCATAATATGCCAAGTATTGCATGCGATAATGAATAACATTGCAGTAGTAAATACGTAAATCATGAACGTGCACACTCATTGCAATTATCGCACACCATAAAGTTTAGCGCTCTTTTGTAAAGCGCTCTTTAAAAATGGACTTTTCTGAACGTGAGAGTATATCTGTACATTTCTTTTAAGTACTCGCCCAGAGGACTACTGAGACACAGACATCAACTAGTCCTCATCAGATTTAATTCCGGTGAGCGTGAGTTTCTAACCCTACTATGATACATCTTTAGTGTGGTGGTTGTAAAATGTGCTTCACCTGGAACACAAATAAATTCACATCATCACAATAAAGATCTTGTTATGGTAGTTATATTTAAATGTTCTTAAATCCTTGGTTATAACTTGATAAAACACCTTACATATCACACTGAATATTTATATTAATACTGTCAGCAAAACCTAATTTTAGCATCACAGAGGAATCAGTTAGCAATGACGTCAGTGTCTTGAGATGTACACTACATGGAGACTCAGAAATAAAGAAGAAATAAAGTGACAGTAACATCTAATTTCTGAAAATGAAGCTTACTGTGTTCGTGGAATTTCCATTTAGATGTAAACCGCTGTCAAAAAGTGGGGAGGATCTTCCACTGCTGTGATCGCTTGACAGTCCTGGAGAACCTGAACAGCATTAAAGGAAATTGAAACAATGTAGCTGTCCTAATGATCTCTGTTCTTTGGTTTTTATGACAATATCATATATTTTATTGCATAATATATCACTGTAATCAACACATGGTTATATCCCCACATTCTGTTAACAAATAACAAAGTAGTCATTGCAAAAAAGAACTGCTACCTTATAGAATTTACTGTACATTGTCTTTGAACAACATTACTTAGGGTAGCAATAATAGTATTTTCAATGCTTGTATCCAATATTGTGAAAACAGATTTGCAATTAAACAAAGTTGTTTAACAATTTTTTGCAAGACATCTCACAAAACCTAATGGTGTTCTCACATGAAGATTTGTCTTATTGACCCTTCTGAAGGAAATGCTACTAAACGGAAATGCTACTAAACATAGTAACAAGTGCACATTTTGGACTGTGTAAGCTAAGGATAGTTTGTATATTTACTGAACATTTTACATCTCATTAATCATTTGGTCACTGCTATGAAAGGATACATGGTGCATGGAATTATAGCACATTGCCCCTCAAGACGTTTCATGAGAAATGTTTTATATGTTTACATAATCTATTATGGATTATCCATCATTGGTTCAGATATTTTATTTAGTAATTAGATGCTCTGGTTTCTAAACTCTTACAACATTCCTAATTTCAAAGACAGTACCAGGCTGGTTTCTTGATGAGGAAGCTATTTTAAGGAATATGGTTTGAATTTAAAATATGCAGGTTTTGTTAATAATTTTCTATGTTGTTTATCCTTTCTCTGTAAATTGGAACCCTACCAAGCTCTACATTGCTGCTTATTAGTGTTTACAGAATCATAGGCCAAGGTCGGAAATAGGCTTGTAACTATATGCAACTGTAACTCATTTTCCCATTTCAGAGAAATCCTCCTTGTTGTTGGATTACCTTAGCGCATTCTGTGTGAATTTTCAGTTTACATGCCAGAAATACAATTCCAGCCATAAAAGTGCAACTTGAAATAACACTGACTTTTTTTTTTTTTTTTTTTTTAAACTGCAGGAATCAAGATTTACCTGCTCACAGTAATAAAAGTAACCTGTCATTCAATGACTGCTACCAGTGGAGGAGAACAACGCCTGTTTTTTTTTTCTAAAATCACTAGTAATGATATCAGTTCCTAGAATCATGTTTGTATAAACATTTGCATATGGTTTACTCAGGAGTGCATTTTCAAGATCCTGATCACAGTCAAGGATAAATATAGGCAAAATAAAATATAAAAGATAATGGCTAGTCTATATAGTACCTACGCTAGTCAAAACGACAGATAATAATACAGTATATATGTTACAGTTCATGTGTAAAATTGGTAAATCTATAGATCAACCGATAAATGTGTAGATTTACCAGCTCAGTGGTCAATAACTAAGGAGATGGTAGTAAACAATCTCTTTTACTTACATCCACGATCACTGTCTGGCAACAAGAATTCACAATACAAAATAATGTTTTGCCGGCAATGTTTGACCGCAGAGCTGGTAAATCTACACATTTACATTTTACACATGAACCGTAATATCTATAAAAAATAATGTACACCCAGCTGTGCATAATAAGGCTTTAATTCTACAGAGAGTTTCTGGTTACATATACTGTAGATGACTTATGAATGTAACCAGAAACCCGACATAGAATTATAGATTTATATGTATAGTGCCTCCAACTCCCCTAGAGGTCTGTATATTTGATGTATATGGACACCCTGTCGGGCCTTATTGCATTTATAATCCAGGTCAAACAGTGGATTAAAAAAAAAAAAGCATAAATCATGTTTAGGGCAATTTTTTTTTTTTTTTTTTTTTTTATTAAATATTCTTATGCCAATGAAGTAGTCCCATGTATAACTTTGAACTACAGCCCCATTTAAACTGAGTAAATTAATTTAATTGAAACATGCAAAAGTAAGTAAATCTTTATTTTTTATATTGTGTACATTGTCATTGAAAAGATACACCAGGGGGCGGAGTTGAGACAGCACTGAGTTATTTATTTTTTTTCTCTCCGTGCAAGACATTGTTTTAGCAGAACAGATGGGAGGAATAAAAATAAATTCAACGCTGTCTAGGATTTCAGTAATTTTTTAAGGTCTGTGTAAGAGAGGGGTGGATAATGCGCAAACGTGTCTTTTTGTGGTTTTCTGTAGCATTTACAAACCACTTCGAAGTGATGAAGTCGGGGGGAGTGTGTATATTGACAGATTCCCCAGTTTTATTTTCATTTAGACAGTGGTTTATTCCAGCTCGGAGACTAATGTAGCTTGAAATGTTATATTCTTCTCCATGGGCATTTCTTACATTTTCATAGAAATCCCTTAGTATTTTATAAAGATTTTCTTAAGATGTGCATTTTCCACAGTTGAGACAATTCGTTTTTTCTTTGTCAGTCCTGAAAGACAGTGATTTTTTGGGGGTATTTTTTCTGTTTTGCTGTCTTCCAGTGTATGTAATGGTAATTGCAGGTAATTGGTCACTCAGTTTTATAGTTATTGTACATCTGTAAATGTAAACAATATGGCTACCGGTACTTTAAATTATGTGAGGCAATGAGTGATTTTGAATATGTGTAAAGGTTCCAACTGCCCGTATTGGATGTGTAACTCATGAATATAATACAATGTGTATTGGTACAATATTGCAACTGAGTTTGTGAAATGAAGTATTTACATTATATTAATTTGTTTTAAAAAGATCTGTCAGTTCTGAAATGTTTCTGAAGTTGTTTTGACCCCATAGGAGATGAATGGTGAACCGAGCCATCTTTTAATTATTTTCTTTCATTTTCTGTTATACAGGTATGTTGTCTTTCTGTATTTTAATTTAAAAATGTATTTTGTTTTCGTGTCAGTTTAAAATGTGATTTCTTTCAGCAATGTCTGTGAATTTGTATTTTCTTTTAAATCGATTTAATGTCATTAATTTCAGTAATGTGTATGTTATGTATTACCCTGGGTTAATGCATTAATGGACTAGAGGGAGATGAATGAGCGCAGGCAGGGAAAGAGACGCAGGTTTCAGCTCTTACTAGACAAGGAAAGATACACACGCACAGACTGGTTACAGATGGACACGGACAGCTGGAACCTTGCTCGACCAATCACATTGCTTGTTTCACGTTCCATTGCCAGACCTAGATTATAATATTTGTTATGAAACATGGTGACAGACAGCCATTTTTTAGTTTTGGTATTGAATTGTTTGGTTGTGGTCCTGTTCTGTAGTTTCTTTTGAAAAATTGAGATTAGCAATCTTACCATCAACAGGATGGATGTCCAATCTCATTATACACAAGCCTTGTGCTACCACTATGTTTATATGAAAATTATAGTTCACCATGTATTATGATAACAATACACATTGATAAAAAATGAAAGTGAAATGCAGTTCTATGCATTAGTATGTTGAATCACAGAAACAATATCTTTGCCAACTATTACTGGTGCTTTGTGGAATTCTGTTTTTTCTTGATGCTCTTTCAGTTTTGTAACTGCGGAAACCCTGATTTTTTAAAGGATTTGTGTATAACCTGTCAAGTTTCTCTGCATTTTTTACTGTTTTTCTACCAAAATGCACACACTATTTACAGTAGGCTCCGTCAAATTCTGCAAAGACAAATTATGTTTTTTCTTTTGTTTATTTCAATTACAGTATATACTTTTTTTAAAAAAACAGTTTACATCAGTTTACAGCTATTTTTCCTCATCTAACATCTTGTCCCATTATGGCTACTGGAACACTGCTGCAGCAGGTGATGCTGGTTTCATACCCTGATGGCTTTTTTTGGGAGGGCAACATTCTTTCCCTGTACTACTATCACTGAAAAATAAATACATACATGAATTAATACATAAACAGATTGACATGAGATTTACAGTCTATTTTATTTTAAAGCAATAAAATATTGTACAGATAACCTCATATACACCCACCCCTCGTTATATCGCCCCTCGCTATACTGCGGATTCGGATATATAGCGGTCCTGGAGTTGGCTCCCCATTTTTACTGTCTAACTGTGTATGCTTTAGCTGCAATATACATAGGCAGTTAGAATTACTGTTTGTTTTATTTCTTACTGCACATCACAAACAACAATATACAAAACAATTAAAAACAAAGCATTAATATCGTACTGTTATCATATACACACATATTGCACAATAACATAAAGCAAATTAAATATCTTCTTGCTGAAGCGTTTTTTATTTTAGCCAATGAGGTGTTCACGTGTGGTAGCAATGCGCTAGCAAAAGCCACAAGGCAGTGACGTCAGCTCCCTAGCAACAAGCCTCCTATGTTTGTAATGGGATTCTTTCAGTGCAGCGGGTTTGTGCATTTGAGGAAGGAGAGGAAGACTCATGAAATTAATTGGAGACTGAAGTTGATGAGAAGCAATTACCCTCCACTGTATGAATTAAAACGATGTGCTGCTTTTTATACGAAAAATTAGAAAAAGCAGGTTGCGTAGAGGATTTATACTGGACCCTGACAAACGAGGGAGTGGTTGTACAGCATTTATTTGTTAGCCTATTTGTTTTTCTATGGATCTCTCGCTATATCGCGGCCCTCGATATATAGTGGATTTATACTGGACCCCGACACCTGTGATATATCGAGTTAGTGGTGTATAAGCATTTCATTTCTATCATTATAAGCATATTTGTCCAATACATAACTAATTTTGCTTCCATTCAAATCTAGTAAAAAGAAAGAAAAGTTAATTTAATATAGTGTTTAAATCTAAAAAATATGTAAATATCGTAAATGGCAAACTATGGTGGTTTGTCTTGTAATGCTTCTAAACAGAAACTTAGCGGGTTTTTTTTTTTTTTTTTTTTTTTACATTACAAGATTGCTGCATTTAAATGTCTGGTTCATGTATTAAGAAAGCAGTATCACTTATTTGCTAATTTACAAAAAACGTAAATAATATAATACCATAAGTTTAAAACATTAGTTTGCACCTTGCCAGAGGCTCTCTTGGCAGCCTGTTCTGGGTTTCTCTGTAACCAATAGAAGATCAGCTTTTACCACAGCTAGCCAATCAGAAGTGACAGGAATGGGATGTAAACACTTCCGCAATTCAGTTTTCAGAAACTTGCGTGGCTCTCTAGAAATATACCCAGAGTGTTTTTCTAGCAACAGAATGAACATAGGAAAAATAAATAAATAAAAGCAATTTGTCCAACTGGCAAAGTATAATGGCAAAACTTGTCCCTCACACAAATCTTGTTGTCCCGGGCATCAGAAGATATGAATTGCATACCCCTGTAGATATATAACTTTTGTGAACGTTTTTCAGAGTTGGTTGATATTTTAATAATTCAAACATGTGTTAGTATGTCTTTATTTCTATTATTACAGTATCGTTACCATAACATACAAAATGAATGAATGAATATATGGCCTATGCAAAATGCTGGTTTGGAATGACCAGGCTTCTGGTTAGGAAAAGGGCACAACTGAACACTGGTACTGACTTCAGCTCACAAGCAGTGGTCTTGGTATTTAATTTACTGCATACAATCACGGTTGCATTTGGCATTTTACACAATTTAAAAATGACGTTTCAATGGTGTCTAAAATGAAAAAAATGAAACCCAACAGGCCATTGAGTTAATTCACCCTTGATGACACTGCACCATGTGACACTAGAAAGACCATATCCTAGCAACCTGAGCATTTATTGCCTGTACAAGTTACCTCAGGAGAAATCTCAAGTGAGGATAATAGGTACATCTTTGACTCTTATCATGGTGTTACTATTTCACCAGAAAGAATGAAGACTCTAATTCCGAGACTGCAGCTAAAATGTAAACATGCCACCAAGCTTTGGGATAGATCGGAGTTACCCAAAGCAGTTCATAATGCTGAAAAATTATTATTATAATTTCAAGTGATCTGGAAAGGTAGGAAAAAGGACAGCAAGGTCCAGTACATCCTACAGGTAGTGCTATAGCTTATATGGACATAATACTGGCTCTTTAATACATCAAGTATTTGTGATTCAATGCATATAACATGCAATTTCATTATGTAAAAATCAATGTATTATTTACCCAATACTTCTTGGCATGCTCTTCCTGCTATCATAATAACACATTTCTTTCAAAATGCACCTATGCATTTATGTATCTATGTGACAACAAATGAATGGGAAAACTATATATATATATATATATATATATATATATAGATATAGATATAGATATAGATATAGATATAGATATAGTGGTAGAGTAGATGTTCCCAACCTTCATTTCAAGGCTTTAGGACCCTGGGTGGTTGACAGACATCAACTCCATCTTGATGAGGGTGGCTGCAAGAGGCAGCTATCTTAGGAAGGTAACTGGGTAATTGGGGGAATTAGCTCAGGGGTAATTAGTTAATGGAAACACCTGTGCACACTTAGCCATGCATAAAAGGAAGGGAAACCCCATTGACATGGTGGGTTGTAGAGGTGTATGGAGAATGGAGAAGAGTGGTGAACAAAGAAGGTGCTGTGAAAGTAAAAGAAGGAATACTGTTTTGGTGGGGTAAACAAGCTCAGCTTGTCCCCGTTTAGGTAGGGACGTTTGGTGGACCAATTGGTCTAAACAAGTGTGCAAGTTTAGGACTTCTCCAGTGGTTAGGTTTATTTTGCTAATTTTTTTTTTTTTTGTAAACAATAAAGATTGCTCACCTGTGCATTAAAAGATAACCTTGACTCAAGTGTGCTGTGTTACAAAGGAAACGGTGAGACCAGACACTGGTGAGAGCAGACACCGGGAACACTACATACAAAGGTTAAATTCATCACTATATATATATATATATATATATATATATATATATATATATATATATATATATATATATATATATATATATATTAAACCAGTGACTTCTACACCACAACATTGTACAGTACAAAAGTTAATATCCTTAAACATTTATTTTTCTTTAAAATAGAAATGTGTGAGAAGAGATTCATAATTCTGTTGTGCAACTGTCATTTATAAATATTGAGCAGGAAAAGTGCTGCAGTCTTCTTCCATTACTCTCTCTATGTTTCTTACCTAACGGGAGCTTAAGAAATGATGGCGCTTCCCTGAGGTACTGAACGGTGATGGTAACTTCATCTCCGGCACTCCGCAGTAGGTGAACCTGTCAGTGTGATAAATCACAGCTAGTTTACCACAGTAAAGCACTAAGTAAAAAATCCATAGCAAAGTTCATATAAAGTGTTACATCTTTAGCATTCAAAATATAAATGTTGGAAACTTCCTCAGCTGGCCACTGTCAGTCCATTCTGGAGACCACATTTTATATAAGACTTATAAGACTTAAATATAAGAATATTTTGATTGCAGCTTTTGTTATTGTATAGCTTGAAATGTGTACAATACAAAAACTACTTTTGTGACACAGTGGAAGAAAGACTTCAGATTAACACTGACTGATACTATGCATCACAAAATAATCTCTGTTCAACCAAACTCAGAGTGGTTTTATATATAGTCATGTACAGTACAGCTTAATTTCAACCGAGGGCAGTTCCCTGTTAACAGAAGAAAGGGCTATTACACCCTCTCACGTACCCATCCTGCCACTTGTACAGTCTATAAAATGAGTGACCATTGCATTTTGGGTAACCACTTTAAAAACCATTCTGTGGCTCAAAGTTCTGCTTCTTCAACAGAGAATGATTTAAAATAATTTTTCCATGGCAAAGAAATTGATATAATTGATATTGAAAACTCTGCTGGAAAAGAGTAAATGACTCTATACTGGGATTGTTAAATGTAACCACTTTATTTTAGGACAATACTAAGTAACTCTAGGGCAAAATACTGATACAGAACAAACTTCTACTAGATTTATTATTATTATTATTATTATTATTATTATTATTATTATTATTATTATTATTATTATTATTATTATTTCACATGACGATTGTGTTGACATCACTTAGGAAATATCCCAGGTGTGACATTTTATAAACAAACATAAAATCCCCAAATGACAGACATAACATCTGTCATTTTTGATAACGTCAATTAAAAAATACATTCCTGTTTTGAATGTGACATTACATTGCTATTTAAAGATTAAATGTCCCACAGTCATGTTCAGTTTAACACAGAGTTTTAATGATGTATTATATTGCATTATTCAGTGATTCATCAGAATAGCTGAGGAAACAAAACCAATATTAAAATGGGAGAACTTTCCAGTTAAAATACATATCCTAAGTTGTGTATTGAACAAATGTAAGCTCTTCCTTTGAACTTTGCTTGATTTATTTTTACCATGTAGACATTCTTGATGTTTTTGTTTGTTTTTATGGTCAGTAAGGTAAAAAAAAAAAAATAATAATAATAATTATTTTAGCGGTGACAGAAAGAGCAACTTGCCATTGGTTGAAATATTTATCTTAACTAATGTATTGTTCTATTTAGATTATTTTGCATATCTTATTCTGTTTTCATGTTGGTGGAGTGTAACCATGAACCTGCTCCCTGTAACACTCTGCCCATTGTGGCTGTAAGAAATATACCAGTAAGCAACACCACATAGGAGGCATTTATTACATCCACAGGGGTAAGAGTGTTTCAGGGGACACGGTACTGTTTTAAACTCGTCTGAGAGCTCTATTGATGGTGCTTTACACTTCTGAGCTTAAAAGAATATAACTGTGATAATTCCTACCTAAAGTTGCACTTTAATACTGCCCTTTAACTAAATAAATGTAATAATGGATGCAAAGGAAATAGAGGACACAAAGCAGGCTTACACCTGGTGACCTGACAGTGCTTTCTTTGATCAATAAAATAGACCCAAATGCTCCGTTGTTTGATCTGAGCAAAGATATATTATAGAATACATTTGGTTATTTTCCACAGTTGAATAATGACTAAGGGGGTGGGAAATATCGAAACAATTATGCTTATGTTGTAAAATATATTGGATAGATACATGGAGTCCAGGATACACAGCAGTAAGTAATGAAATTGATCCAAACACTACACAGCTGACGTGGTTTGTCTTTGTTTTGTGACCAGAGCTAGCAACTTTTCTTAAAAATATATTTTCATGAAAATATATTGAATTATCACGCTGAACATTTGAAACATGTTGAAAAATCACCACATATTATAATTTTTTTGTATAACTTTATTGATTTTATATCATCAATAGAAGTACATTTACAGAAAGCAATCAGCAGTGGGGAAATGTGTTTTTAAATACGGCGTTTCGGCTGTGCAGATGTTTGATATGATGTGCTTGAATAAAACTTTTGAGTTGTATCCGATAGTTTGTCTTTCATTTTAATATCGATGTTGTTTAAAATGTAACTGTCATTTTAGGCAGTTTTAGGTATGAGTATAACCGCAGTGGTTCTAGTGTTAAAAAGAATTAGGCAACTGGCAAACAAGGTCGCAAAGGCCAGGGAATCTGACTGCAACTTGGTCAGAGGGATGTCATTGGGCTCTACACCAAAAAGGGTGATAAGGATAAGGGTGATACGATTGGGGGGGCGTTTTAGAATGAGCTGAGACCGAAGATTGCAAATGTATGAATTTAGTTGAAAACCAGTTTGCTGAACGAAGGAATGGGCAGAGGGAAAGGTTGAGCTGAGGGAGCTGGATGTCTGAATCTCACGATTTCTTAACGAGAAAGAGCATCAGCAGTGTTATTAGCAATAACGGGAAAGTGTTAGGCTTCAAAATAAAATTATTAATGACTGAAATCCAGACTAGCTGGTGAAGAAGTTACATAGTTACAGGGGAAGAGGAACAGCCTTTATTAATATGAACCGATTGATTATCACTGATTATCACAAAAGATTAAGAAAGATTTTTCTGCCAAAATGAGCCCCAAAGATAGACTGTGTTGACAATAGGGAATACTTCATGTAAGGCTGTGGATTTAAGCTCAGGAGGAAGTCTTTTTTTTTCTGGGGCCAGACATCTGAGAACCATTGATTAACACTAGAAGCCCCACGGCGGTCATTTTGGCGGTTTTTGGTTTTAAAATGTAATTTTCTTCAGTTATGTAACACATGAGGCTGTGCGTTCGTGTACCTTTCTGTCCGTATGTATTAAATATTCTCACAAAGCATGAAACACAGGAGTGCAGAAATAAAGGAGATATATTACATTATATCTAAAAGCCCCATGAGCAGTCACATTGACGACCACACAAAAAACAATTGTATTTTGATTATACAGAACGGTATTCTACTTTATTATACTGAAGGTAAAGACGTTAATTTGGTCTCGATCTTATTGCAATCTCAGAATTTCTGGATCACAGGGTGTTTGACCGTGGAGATCTGTCTGTTACTCTAAAATCTTGGGATCCTCGGCTGTGTAAAGAAAAAAAAAATAACTTTTATCAGTATCATAAAGCTTTTTCAGCCAAAGTAGCTTCTCAGTTTGCATTTGCAGAGCTGCTCTCGACAACATTTTTTTATTTATTTTTTTATTATTATTTATATATCTTTATTTGTATGTTTTTTTTTCTTTTGTTTTATTTGTTTTTTTTAGGAATTGTGCGTCTGGAGTTTCTCCTATTCATTCTTCATCTCTGCCTGATTTTTTTACAATGATTCTCATGGAAGACCCATCAAACATTCTGATGGCAGACAGCTGTGCATTAATTTCAATTCCTCATTCTGCATTTCCAAAGGATGCCATTTTTTTTACATGTGCAGTTTTGTGGCAATGCTCATTCAGGTTCCATCAGCCCTCTTTCATCTAAATGACATTCACTTTCTCCTTATATCAGCCTCTCCAGCTGTAGCACTCTTAGAACACATGTCTCTCTTCTCAGCAGTCTGTGTCCCCCTCTCACAGGAGAAAACCATCGGTCCAGTTCATACTCTTGAGTTCCTAGGAATAACTTTGGATACTATTTGATTTGAAGCCCAACTGCCTCCCGATAAACTGGAACATATTCGCTGTCTCATTCAATCCTTTCATATCTCACCCTTACAGCACTGGAATGGCCTTTCTCTGTTTAACGATAATTTCATTGCTGCCCCCCATGACCTCTCACTCCATACGGATGAGCAGCAAAGAGATCCATGCCAAGGATCGGGGTACTATAGCGCACAATGTAAACCTCAGCAGGTACAGAGCAGTGGTTGTGTGTTGTTATTATTATTATTATTATTATTATTATTATTATTATTATTATGTGTTTATTTAGCAGACGCCTTTATCCAAGGTGACTTACAGAGACTAGGGTGTGTGAACTATGCATCAGTTGCACAGTCACTTACAATTAAATCTCACCCGAAAGATGGAGCACAAGGAGGTTAAGTGACTTGCTCAGGGTCACACAATGAGTCAGTGGCTGAGATGGGATTTGAACCGGGGACCTCTTGGTTACAAACCCTTTTCTTTAACCACTGGACCACACAGCCTCCTCAAGGACGTGTGTCTTTTGTACATGAAGGCAGCCAACACAGGAATTGGTTTGTGTAATTAGGTCACTAAATGTAGTTTTGCGTCAGAAAGAGGCACACTCCCAAAGTACTCTAGACAAGTTGATTCTGGAAGTACTGGAACAGCTGAACCTGTGTCTACCATCAATGCAGTGGGCCATGGTTGTCCCCCAGGAGGGCAAATGACAAAAAGTCAAAACAGGTTTCCACTCATTAGTGTAGAGTTACCTGTGTTTATACTTAAAACAGTCACATCTGGTACAGTAACTTCAACATACTTTTGCAAAATGTCCAGCAGTCTTACCACACTGTCTGCATTGAGCCTCTTTAGTAGGGCATTTGGGGTGACTAGCTAAGTGCATTGCAGATCCACAACGAAAGCATGTCCTACCGTGACTTGCTTGTTGAAACCGTGCAGCTTTCACTTTCTCTGG
This sequence comes from Acipenser ruthenus, assembly GCF_902713425.1. Lineage (NCBI taxonomy): Eukaryota > Metazoa > Chordata > Actinopteri > Acipenseriformes > Acipenseridae > Acipenser > Acipenser ruthenus. Next base: position 43,776,968 of record NC_081193.1, on the reverse strand, counting down.
TGTGCTGGAAGTTTGACTTTTTCTGACTTCATGTCTGTATTGCCTCGCTCTGGAACATGATGGTACTGACTGCACAGCCTGACCAGCAGATGCAGTGCCCTGTGTAATTGCTTTAGCTTCTACCAAAGCTGACTCGATCTGTCCAGCAATAACAAATTGCTTTCTGCAGTGTAAGATCTGGTTCGAGAAGCAAGCGTTTGCGTATGCGTATTTTTTTCCACAAGCTAGTCCTTTATCTTGACATAAGCGAAGTTCAAAGCAGCAAAGTTCTGATCAGTAGATTTGCCTGGGGCCGTTGATGAAATGTATTTCATTTGGCAGCAATGTTCAATTTAGGCATGAAAAAGGATTTTAATGCAGCAGGCGCAGCAGCGTATGAGTCATCAGCAAGCGGAAGAGTGTAGACCATACGCTCTGCTTCAGCCCCGGGGTAGTGTATTACAGTGTGCGTTTCCTTTCATCAGAGAGTTCCCCTTCATTTATCGCAAGTAAATAATTTTCAAACATATGAATCCAGGAGGTAAAAGGCATTGTAGGCTCACCAGGACTTTGCAAGAAGGCAGCAGGCAGTGTAAGTGCAAGAAGAGCCATCCTCGTTGCCAATATGTTGTATTAAAGAAGCAACACATTAAGTTTGTCTATAGGCTTTAATGGCGATCCAGCACCACCAACAACACTACCTTCCATTCTGATTTTCTTTCCTTCTCTACCACATTAGACTGTAAGTTAGCAGCGCCATCTATAGTATCTATTTGTAATACAACTCACTATACCACACTGGTCATTTACCGTACGGAAGAGCACTAGGGCCAATGCGATAAAACAAATAAAAACTCGAAATTTCAATGTAAACTCTCTGTTTCAAGTTGAGCAGAGGATTCCCCAGCACCCACATTGGACTGCAAGCACAGCTTACAATTCCAAAGTTGCTAGTGCTGAGCGATCCTTCAGTAAACCGTCTTTGATAAAGAATTACCTGCAGTCAAAAATGTCACAGGAGAGACTGTCTGCAGTGGCTATACTGTCATTGAAAATAGACTTGCAAGACGAGTAAACCTTTTTGATGTAATTGAAAAATGTGGATTATTTTACATTATTTACAAAGAAAAAATATTATTATTATTTGCTTTAGAAATTTCAGGTTATAAAAAATGAAATCAAATTAGGTACCTATACCAATGTTCAATATATGAATATGCTGAATAACTGAAACAAACTTATTTGTGACTTTTTGCATTAAGCTACCACATTCATGAATACATGCTTTTTTCGCTTATATGAGTTGTCTGGAATGCATTTGTTCTATGGGCTAAGTTTTGTGATGCAGACGTGTTTTTTTTATATAGAAATGTCTTCATACTAACTTTTGTACTTGCTATCATTAATTTAAAAAACCGAATTGATGCCTAGTATGAGTAATACATTTGTGTGACTAATTAACGTTAGAATATGTTTTGTTTGAAAAAAAAAAATATTGACTTAAATTTTGCTGCTGATGCATTTATTTTCAAAAGGTTTTCTTTTGGTTAAGTGCTGCAGCTGAGCAGCAGAAACCGCTTTGATGTTGTTGTTCATGGTTCCTATTGTTTGGAAGAGATTACAGATTCAAGAAAAATAACTTTGTGGTTAGCAAAAATTAACTCACTCATCTTAACACAGTAAAATACAATTTGTAAACGGTAAGCTTTAAAGACCTAACCCTTATAAAAGTTTACTATAGTGAGAGGATAGCAAAATATAATAAGGAATAGGTTGAAATGAAAGAGGTATGGTAAAACATACGAAAGGTTGGCAAACCATGGTTAATGCAAGGAAAAAACACAAAATTATCTTGCAAATTTACTATGGTAAACTCTGATAAGGAAATACAGTGTGGTTCCCTCGTTACCTCACCCACATTAAACTGAAAGCAAATATAACTAGGGGCTAACAACGGAACTAGCCAACAACACAAGCTCCACGACAGACCATTATCTAAAGCATAGGAGCTTTGCGATCTCTAACACTGTAACCAAGAACACAACTAGGAAGGGGTGTTTTTGTGATAAAAAAAAACAAAGCATGAATTAAAATGAATATGTGAAAAAGATATGTATCATAATATGACACGTGGTTATTAGGGCTGTGCTGATACTCAGAAAATCGAAATGATTCCCTTTAACATGTTTTAAGTTGTTTGGTATTGATTAAATGGAATTAAAATGTGTTAATTACACAACACAAAACAAAGCATTCGTTTGCTGCATTTGTCAACACAAGTCTGTGATTATGAACGATTCTGATTTCACTTCCTCATTCTCATTTTGCTCGTTTCTATAGGAACGTGTTCTCTGCAGCGAATTATAGGATTGTAGTCTTGGGCAAGATTTAGGCCTAACATTTGATTAAACTCAACAACAAAAACTAAAATTCTCCCAGTATGCTCAGCTGTAGATAATTAAGTCAGTGTTTTAAGCTCTTAACCCTTTAAGGACAAAGCATTTTTCAGTGGGATGCTCCCTCAGGACCAGGGTTTGTTTGGCTGTATAACTCTCTTCCTATAAACATTCACTAAAAATCTATTTTTACAGTAGCATCATGGAATTAGTGTCCTTTTTTCAGAACATTATAAAGTACTTCCGAAACCATACAAACTTTTCGCTTTTTTTTTTCAACACAATATTAAGGTTTTTTAAACGTTAAGTATTTTTGTATTACTATGTATTCTGCTTAGAGATACAGATATAAAATGTGTTATTCTATGTCCCGAGGGACCTTAATACTTCCTAAAAGGCAGCAGTGTGGAGTAGTGGTTAGGGCTCTGGACTCTTGACCGGAGGGTCGTGGGTTCAATCCCAGGTGGGGGACACTGCTGCTGTACCCTTGAGCAAGGTACTTTACCTAGATTGCTCCAGTAAAAACCCAACTGCATAAATATAAATGGGTAATTGTATGTAAAAATAATGTAATTGTATGTAAAAAATAATGTGATATCTTCTAATAATTGTAAGTCGCCCTGGATAAGGGGGTCTGCTAAGAAATAAATAAATAATAATAAAAATAAAAGTTGTGTTGAAAAATATTGATGTTTGGACAAATTACAAGACATTGTTTCACCTAAGTGATTGCAATAACATAATACACGTTTATTCTCAGGGTCTTTATAAGCAATAATGGACAGTACTCAATTATTTTCTCAAAATAAATATTTATAAATAAAATAATAGTTATTCATTCCATTATTATCAGTAATAAGGAAAATAAAACATACCTGATACATTAGTTCATGAAATAGTATATGCTTATATCCTCTTGTTTCTTGATATTTACAAATGTTGTAAAAACATATATGTTTAAACACAGGAGACAGAATTAATGTTTTAATATAATTATAAGTCACATTTTTTTTCTTAGCTGTAAACAAGTTCCTGTGTCATGTTTTGTTTCTGCCTGCTGCTGTAAAATGTCTCCGCCCTTTAAAAATGAAATGCCTGTCTCATGAAAAGAAAGCAAGCAGGTAGTGAAATGCAATCCCTTCCCTATCCAATGATATGCATCTGAAAACTATATTGCAAAGTATGGTGGTCCAGTAAGTCAAAGAAATGAAGTGCGTTTTTTATCGTGTTTACCCGATCATGGGCCCAGAAGGACACTTCAGTATGAACTTGTTTACATGATCACGGTCCTTATTATGGGCTAATGTAAGATCACAGGTATGTAAAGAATCAATTGCTTTTGCTAGTTGCAACATGTTTTGTGTCACTTTATGGCCCCATCTGGCAGTACAGCAGTAAAAATGTCAGCATCCTGGTGAAAGGAAAATTAGCTTCCAATCAGCTTTTAAATCTGTCAATGCAGAAGTTAATTGCCATTGATTGGTACTCAAGAGGCTACAGAAGAGGGCAAACTCAATTGCACAGAAGAGTGCAAACAAGCTTTTCTTGTGGAATTAACACAGTTTTATAAGGCTTGTTTCAGTTTATTAAATGTTAGCCTTGAGGCGGGTTCTCGGGGAGCAAGCTAGGTCTCTGCCTATCTTTCTTTCCTGTCAATTAACATTTATGTTCTATTTAAAGTACCATCTTATCCTCACTCGCTCCCTTATGTTCTGAGCTTTCTGTAAGCATACAAACATACATCTATTTTTTGCTATGTCTGAACTTTCTTTGTCATCTGAATCAGATGGCAAGTTTATTTAGTTTCCTACCTGTCCCAATCAAATCTTCTGCTCCTAGCAGGCCCCCTTTCCCCGCTCCGAACATCGCTCTGTCCCCACCAGCAATTGATCCCCTTCTCAATCTGCACAATTCAATTTTCAACGACATGAAAGCTCTCATACAACCTATCGTTGATTCCATCCAATCCATAAACACCCGCCTCAACATCCTTGAAAACCGTACTAACACAAGATCATCACCAGCCGCCATTACCTCTTTCATTTCAGCTCCAGCTTCAGCGTCTGCTCTGGCTTGGTCTGCTTCTGTCCCCACAGTCAATGTCCAGGAATACAACCTTGTCTCAGCAGTTGCTTCGGGTTCCCATGCAGTCACTTCTCTACAACACCATTCTCTATCTCCTCACATCACAGTTATTATTGACCAAATCATAGAAGTTAAAGATGTCAATTTAGTTTCTATTCTAATAGCAACATCAGAGTTTTTAGATCATCGCGATGTCGACTGTGGGAATGTCTCAGTAACCCTCAAGTCCAGCGATCCTCGCCTTCTAAAGAGCCTCACCATTGGAGAATTTGTGCTTGCATTTTCAGTCTACTGAGACATTCAATGCTCTGCTTATCCTCATCGCCGTCAGGAGCTCAATCAATATTTATTTTATGTCATGGAGTTATCAGTCAGATATGGCGGCACAATGTTTTATGATTACCATAAATCCTTTTCTGCTGAAGCAGCTTCAATCCTCACTGCCGATAACATCATCACTGACTGGTCTTATCCCGATCTCTTCAACAGGATATTCAGCGTGTTACATGCAAACACCTGCAGAGTTCCAGCCCATTCCACCCACATGTGCTTGACAGCTGCCTCCATCTCATTCCATATAGGTCAACACAATATTCCCCCTCTACTCAGAACCCACCTTTCTGTTTCAAATCATATCCATCCATCAGCTCCTCCTGAATCTTCCACCATTCAGGACAGTCATGGCCGCGCCATCAAAATTTCCGGTTCCAAACAAATCTTCAATAATTTCAATTCAACTTCTGTTAATCTAAATTGTGCAAAAACCTTCACATCTGCAGCTTCTGCTGCGACGCCCATTCTAAAATCATCTGCCCAGTCGCTTCCAAATGACATTCAATAATGTTTTCAGTATTCACTCCAGTTATCGTTCCATCCCTTGCCCACGCCCTCCAGTATCACACAACAAACACTTCACATCGTACCTCAGCGACGGCCTTCTGAATGGTTTTTCCACCGGGCTTTAAAAAATACCTTCATCTGCGAAAACCTCTGTTCTGCCATCGCCGAACCCCAGATAACCAGCTCTCTAATTCAAGCTGAAGTCAATAAAGGCTTTATGGTTGGCCCATTCCCAGCACCTCCTTTCACTTGTTACCGTATCAATTCCATAGGCATTGCCACTTGCAAAGTTTCAGGCAAGAAGCGATTAATTATCAATCTTTCAGCACCTCATAGATCTTCTACTAGCAAGCAGTATTAACTCTCTCATTTCTCATGACGAATTCTCTCTCCATTAAAGCAAGTTCACAGATGCCATCAAATTCATCAAGATTGCTGGTCGTGGTTCCTGGCTAGCCAAAGCCGACATTCCCGATGACTTTAAAGTTATGCCAATCCATCCCTCTCTTCATCACTTGTTTGGAATCCGCTGGGAAGACAAATTCTACTTCGCCACTCAACTCACCTTCGGCTGCTGCAGCAGCCTGAAGATATTCGACTCTCTGTCTGAAGCCCTGTGCTTGATCCTTCTCAATTCCTATCACATTCCCTTCCTGCTCCATCTTATGGATGATTTTCTTCTAATATGTGCTCCTTCGGATTCCTCCAGCTCAAGCAATTAACAATTTGAAATCTCTCTTTTCTTCAGTCAGTGTTCCTTTATCAGAAGACAAAACCGTGGGCCCTTTTAACTCCTTGGAATCGCTCTGGAGCCAGTCTACCCCCCTCTAAACTGATCCGTATTCGTTCTCTCATCAACATTTCCAAATTTCAACTTCCATAAAAAAACAAGACCTGCTTTCCCTCCTCAGTCATTTTAACTATGCAATTTGCATTATACCTCAGGGTAAGACCTTCATTTCTTGTCTTCTGGCCCCATCCACCACAGTTGAGAACCTCAATGCCTACATTAACATATCCTCCAAAGCCAGGAAAGATATAAAAATGTGGGCCACATTAATCACCTATTGGAATGGTCTTTATTTTATGAAGATTTCATTTCAGCTCCTCACGATCTCGCCCTCTTTACCGATGCTTCCCTCTCAGGATTTGGCAGATTCCTCGGATTTGAAGGGTTCTCTAGCGAGTGGCCCCCTGAAATTCATAACCTATCCCTCTACCTCAAAGCCACAGCTCTATTAGTAATCTACCCTATCTTTACAGCTGCGCATCTCTGGGGCCACCAGTGGGCAAGGAAATCAATTTATTCTACAGCGACAATAAACCTACAGTCCATATTATCAATAAAGGTCATTCATCCTCTCCCCTGATTATCAGTCTACTCTGTCACCTCATCTGGATCTCCGTATCTCAAAATTCAAGCCCGCCACCTCCCAGGCATACATAATAATGCTGCTAATGCTCTCTCTTGCATGCAGGTCCCGATTCCTCCAGCTGGTTCCTTCAGCCTCACCAACACCACTTCAGACCCCACAGATTCAGCACCTATTGCTGGATTGAATTCAACCCTTTCCAGTCTGCTTCAATCTGCCCGGAGCTACATTGCCACGGCTTTAGCCCCATCTACAAAAGCCACTTATTCTTCAGGATGGTCATCATTTTCATTCTTCTGCGTTCAAAACAATATCCAACCTATCCCATTCAATCAAGACTGTATTGCATTTATAGTTCACACACGGGACTCTCTTCTCCTCTCTTCTGCTACCATCAAGTCCTACATCTCTGGAATTCAATATCAGTACTGCCTCCTGTCAGTGCCCTCCCCAACTCTTCTAGCCATACCCGCAGTTCGTATGACACTCCACGGAATCACCAGAAGCTTCCCCCCATCTCGGCTATCCATATCAACTGACCTATTATTTTAATTCATTTCAATTCTCCACAACGATCTAGTCATGGAAATTTTCTGTCTCACCGCATTCTTCGGCTTCCTCAGATGCTTAGAACTACCAGCTTTCCCTCTTCAGATATATGTTCCAGTGACCTATCCCTGGTCCCCGATTCCCATTTCATTATCCTTCTACATTCCTCAAAAACTGATCAGCTTTATCAAGGATCGTTCATTCAAATATCAAAAATCAGTTCTCCAATATGTCCCTACTCCTCCATGCTCAAGTACATTTCCTGCAAGAGTCCTTTACTTCCGGCAGACCCTCTATTCATCAATTCTTCCCGAACAATCATGACAAGACATTGGTTCACTACTCATCTAGCCTCCCACCTGTGAGGGCGCTAAGTAACGGGAAAAGCGTACCCTGGACTGTTTGGCCTGACACTTCATTCACAGGGTTAAAATAAAGTCGGTCATCTAGAAAGGGGGCGGATCTTCGGTGCACTAACTCATCGACCCGGAAGGGAAATGATGTGGCAGCCACTGATTGGAGGAGTGGCTGCTATCGTTTGCCAAGGGGTCATGTGTGACGGTATAAATAGGGGATGTAGCAACTTAATCTGCTCCTTCGTTTTGGTTAGAGAATAACCTGGGAGGACCTGTGATTTGTGTGGAAAAAGTATTGTGTTTGTTTTGTATCTAATTGTTTCTTGTTATTAGTAGACGGCTAACACATTCCGGAGCTGTCGCCAAGGGCCAGCACAAACCCGGAACAGCACTGCACTTGTATAACGAATAAACTCACTAACAGACTTAGTATTTCGAGTTTCATGTGGGTGTATAAAGAACTGGACTATTATTTCGAGACAAACCTGGGGATTACAATTTAAGTAATACACGCCACTGTATTACTTAGAATAATTTATTGTTTACTTTTTATTTTGCTTTCAGGCACTGGATTTACAAACCCATTAAGCAACATTGCACCTGGATTATAATTGTCTGTTTCTTGGTCACCTGCACCAGTACACTGTTAACCAGTTTGCCACACCATCTCATCAAAATCATGGGTCACTGGTCTTCTTCAGCCGTCAATGCATATATTCGCTCTTCTGTCTCTGATATCTCAGCAGCTCACCAATCCATCACTAGCATGCCCGGAGTGGGGGCTACCTAATCGTCGGGCCCACCAAAGGTTTTCCCCCTTATTAGAAGGGTTTTTTTCCTCTTCACTGAGCAGCAGGTAAACACACAGCCATTCCACTAACCATCCCCTCTGTTTGCCTTGTATGTCTTTTCTATATTGTATATATGTCATGCGTTGTCATGCGCTCTTTTGTTTGTTTCACAGTGTGGGATTCTGTGGGGAGCCGGTGGTCCATTCTTTGGGGGTTAGTGATCACACTTTCCTGAGGCTTCAGCCACCCTCACCGCTCAAAGGGAGGTCTTCACCGCGTGAGTCAGAGGGGACCCATGGCCACACTCTATTCTTTCACAACTCATGTGCTTTATCTTACCTCAGTCGAGAGGTTATTCTGCTTTCAAGCTATATGTGTCCAGAGCTCGAGTCCTAAACTAACTCCTTCTTTCTTACTTCCCTCTAGGTTCCCTGCGGGTGCTTCTCCGTGCCTGGCTTTGGAAGCCTGTGCCTCACCTCATCAGAGGGCAGCACCAGACCAGTCAGGGAGTCCATTCTATCATTTACTTTCAGGTCCTTAATCGCACCTAGAACCAGCTTCCTCGCCCGACGGTGCCTATTGTGTGTTTTCGGGTCGCCAAGGTTGCCAAGCAACCAGCCTGAGGCCGAGCCCTACTCACCATCAGTCAGGGACCTCCTTTTCTATCGATACCTCTCAAGCACAAAACCTGAAAACTGCTTGATCATGAGCTGCTCTTTTCAATCTCAAGATGCACAAGCACCTCAAACCTATTATCAAGCTTCTCAATTGCTTTCACTGCCCTAGCTTGCGCCCCGTGAAATACATGTGCATGTGAAAATAAATCGGACCTGACGCGCCTGCCACGCGCTGAATAAATGGACCTCAAAGGGTTAATGGAGCACTTGAAAAAATACATGCTAACAAAAAAAATAAAAAAATAAAGGCAATTACTTTGCTACTTGCACAGCACTAGTGGTTAAAGCAGGGGTGTCAAACTCAGTTCATGGAGGGCACATTGTCTTCTGGCTTTCGTTCCACTCAAGCTCTTAATTACTTAATTGGTCTAATTATTTGATTAATTGGAGAAATTTAACACTCCTCTCCCCAGTACTCAAAATGTTTTATAGGCAGTATACCTTGAATCAATTGCATTTTTAAATCTTCAACTGTAAAAGTAAAAATATTAAATATGTCCAGTTGAACTAATAATTAGATCAATGAAGTTAATTGAGAGTTAAGTTGAAATTAAAACCAGAAGACACGGTGGCCCTCCATGAACTGCGTTTGACACCCCTGCTTTAACCACTAGTGCTGTGCAAGTAGCAAAGTAATTGCCTTTATTTATTTATTTTTTTTGTCAGCATGTATTTTTTCAAGTGCTCCATTAACCCTTTGAGGTCCATTTATTCAGCACGTGGCAGGCGTGTCAGGTCCGATTTATTTTCACACGCACAGTTTATTTTAGACGCACTGTTTAAAAGTATTTTTTTTTCACAGTAAAACAGGTTTAAAAGGCATTGCATATCAACAGGACACTCAGTACTGCATCTCCAGCCCTGCCCCACCCCTTGTTCTCTATATTTTTGACATACCTCGTAATAGCAGTACATACCGATAAATTATCTCCTGATCACTCATTTTATCACCAAATTCCTCAATAATGTGATCCAAGTTGTTATTTTATTACTATAACATCTAAAAAAAAGCTCTGCAAATGTCTGTGATGTTCTTTGAGCGCTGGATGCGGAAGCAGCTATCTTGTTTGTTTATGTCCGTGTCATCTATGCTGTGTCGGATCTATCAGTATTCATGAGATACAGCCCTTTTTTTTTTCGGCTTTACTCGGCCATTGAATGGAGCGCAAAGGGTTAATCCGAATTGGGTCCCAAATCCAACACAATATCGGAATATAGTTTTTATCTGGTACAATGTTAACTATTTAAGGATGTAATAGGGAAAATAATATTTAAACACACTTACCACTTCTTCATGTGTAGAGTTTTCTACATGAATTCCATTAACCTAAATGGGTAAACACATAAAACAATTATAAAAAAGTAAAACACATCTAATGATTACTTCTAGGATTTTTTTAGATGGAAGATTCCACAACAACTAAATGGTTTTTTTTTGTTTTTTTTTGCTACTGTCAACAAAGGTAAAATTGTCTATTTTGGTAAGTGTTCTCACAAGATTGGATAAAATGTAAATATTTTTTTTCTGGGAGGAAATGTTAATTTGTAATCTCTGGTTCAATGTTATGTGAGACTTTCCCGGGAGAACCTCTCTGTGAGCTGCAAAATTGTCTTGCAAATTTACGACGTAAAATCTGATAAGGAAATATACACATTGTAGTTCCTAAACACAGGGCCGGATTAGGCAAGCATACACTTGCGGGCCCCCCACCCCTGAACAAACAGTCACACACATATACATATACTCATACACACACTTCTATATACATTGTAGCCTTTATAACTAGCCCTCCACCCTTTTATAACAGATATAATTCTCAGTTTTAAATTATTATGAACAAGTGAATGAATCTGACAGAAAATAAAATTGTAGGGGATGTGTTAAATAAATTTCAGAATAAAACCGGAAAAAAATGAAGCCTACGTTAAATCCTGTAGCACATCTCGACAACGACTTTTTCTGAGTTACTGAATAAAAAAACAACAGTTCAAATAAACAAGGAACACCATATGAAGTTGAAAAAAGGTAATACATATAGAATGCTCAAACTTTTGTTCACTAACAGTAGCTCAACAATAGTCGCAATATTGTTAATAATGTTTTCTTGTTTTTTTGTTGATCGGGTGGGTTTTGACTCGCTTCATTAAAGAAAATGCCCTTTTCTCCAGAGCAGAGAAATCGCCAATGTTTTGGCATACAAGTAAGTTCAGGTATTACATATGATAGATTTCTGTACCCTATAGAATTCTGTTCTCTTGATGATTCCACGCCGACATAACTGCATTTTTTTCAAAGATCGTTGGATGTGAACGTTTGATGTTTCTGAACAGTATTTACATGTAATAAAATGAAAATGTGTTTTAAAAGAAAGAAAGTCTTATAAGGTTACTTTAAATCAAGGGTTTTGTTTATTGAGCAAAGCAGGAGGCTGAGCGTACTGTATATCTTGGAAAGCAGTAGTGTTAAATGTGTTCTTTTATTTTGCCACAGAATTAGTTTTGTCTTGTTTACAATACTTGTTACAAGCTGCAGCAGAACTCAATGTCAGTGCTTGACAATACAGCGGAGCTCAGGCTCAGTGCACGTCCAGCGATCTTTGAAAAACTGCATCTGCACAGGCATGGAATCATGTGGGGATACAGAATTCTATGGGGTACAGAAATCTGCGTAATACCTGTCAGAACAATTTGATTTTTAGATGCATGCCTCCCTTTGAATGTCAGTGAGTTTTTTCCAGTTTAGGCACAAATCTGTATATGTAAAAAAAACACATAACCATTTTGGCCCCCCCCCCCCTTGAGTTCAGGCCCTAGACGCATGCCTAGGCCCAGCCCTGCCTAAACAATGAGACCTTATCTTCTTTCCCTTGTTACAGTCAACTGGAAGCACAGCGAGTACAGTGTCTCAGCACATAAAACAGAACTTTCATACCACCCCAACAAAATATTGCAAATACAGTAGCATTGCTCACAAAAAATAAACATTGTGCAACGTTAAAATATTCTGTTAAAGTAACTGTAGCTAACAAAATAATTCCATAGATATTACCATACCTTTTTCAGGTCTCAAATGTGCATATTTTAAAGAAACACATGTTATAGCAAACATTCACAGTTTGTGTGCTTGCCTTACAAGATGTCTGTTTCTGCTTTACTTCCTTGGTCATTTCACCCCAGCAGTAGTTAAAGCATGTTACTTTAAAAATATGTCAGTCAATATGGATAGTAGCTGCTTGGCTATTGACAGGAAAGAAGCCAGTGAAGAGGTGTGGACTCTTTCACCCTCCAGGTGAAATGATCCAGGAAGTGGAAATCAGTCTAAAAGCATGGCTTGCAAGAAGAGATTTCATTAACCTACAGTAGGACTAGATAAATACACGTTTGCTAAAATATGTGTTTTGTTCAATATTGCCCTTTTGAAACATATAATGAATAGATGTGCATTACTGAGAAAATGTACAATTTTGTTTTGTTTTGCTACAATGTACAATATACTACCTGCATATGAATATGTATGTTAATGTTGTACCTTGTTATACAGTACACTGTAATTGCATCCTTACAGTGTTAAAATACACCTCTAGTTTCCTGATATTTAATTTGTAAAATAGCTATATACTTCTTGCCAAGCAGAATCTTGACACTAAGCCAATCAAAGTCTGAACAGAGATTGATAGGTGGTGAAGAAGTGTTTTTCTCCCAGTCCCAACTTTATTTACAGAACAAGCACGACAAAAAATAATTTCAAACAATGGCAAACATAATGATTTATGTTATTTTTTCACAAAAAGAAAACTTTAAATGGAATCTTTGGAAACAAAGTAAAATATGTACAGGGATAACAAAAAAGAAAACCATTAAATAAATGAATTTCCTTTGGGGTAAAGTGGAACAATGGGGCAAAGCTGGTATGTTAAGCTCAAAGCTTTTTTGCCTTCAAAATGTTAATTAATAAATAATAGCAACAATTTCAACGAGGGATACTTTAAGCCACATGCTTAAGAATTAAACATACATCTTATAAAAAAGTACAACAAACTGGCTCTCCAAGAGCTTCAAGAGCAGTTGGTATGGGTATGAAATATCACAATTATTTTAACCAGTTTGAACCGTTCTTGTTATTCTTTAGGTTGGCTCTTTGTAAAATATTGAAATAGTTTAAAGCACTCCTGTGGCCTCTGTAGAGCTCTCAAACATGTCCTCTCTCAAAATACAGTGGATACACCAGTGTAACCAATAAACTTTCCCCCTGCAACACACTTCCCCCAGGGGATTTATGAAATAACACCTTTGTTTTATGTGGTTTTTCATACTGATGTATTTCCTCATCAAATAGGAGAGTGTTACTTGGGGGCATAGTAGGGTACTCTCACACTGACAATCTATATCTAAAGAAGAATACATTAGTTAAAAAATTATTCACACCATGTTTCTCTTTAAACAGCAACAATGAATTGAATTGGGAACAGTGATGACTTATTTAATGACACCTTTGAAGGGCGATTGTTTTCCGGTCTTTTGTTTTTTAATGTGTAAGCCTGTAATCAGCTACATGCATTATTAAATACATTCAAGTTGGCTATGTTTTGTATGAACACAGATATTAATTAAAATGTTTCATATGCAAATTAACAAAAAAGGATTTAGAAGATTGACATTTTATGGACTAAAAACACATACTTGAAACCCCCTGCATGTATTGTATTAGATTTTCTAGCTAAGAGAGTGAGGGATGAGTTCTAAACTTTTAATTAGTCATTCCCCAGCAAAAGAAACAGACTATAAAATGTAGCATTTGGCAAATTATGCACCTGTTGAAATGCACACCCTATCCAAAACACTGCATAGTGGATCCCATTAACACAATTTTAACACCTGTTTTAGTAGAGGCTTTTAAGATGAAGAACGTGTGTGGATGAAGCCAAGTGTCGATACAAACCAATATTCTAAACAAACCTTAATTTAATCTATTGTCATCATTCAGACTATTGAAAAGACAAAAAGTAAAGTTGCTCAGATTGTGTGCTGACTGACGATAGTTGAAGGGACCAGAGTATAATTTTTTCAAGCCATTGACGTTAACCATACCGATATTGAGAATAAAATATGATATGGTTGAAAATGGCACTCTGTTTAGTTGAAAGATCCTCTGCCTAAATTAAATCATTCTAACAATAGAATACGTTTACAAAAGCAATTAAAATAAACAAATAAATAAATAGATACATTTAACGCTTTCTGAACAGGAACCAGTTTTGCAAAGATTTGCTCTTTTTAATTGTATAATGTTCTTACCTGTAACACTGCATCTCCGATAAAGAGCATTCCTGTTTGATCAGCTAAAAGACAAACAGAAAAGACTGTAAAAGTTAATGTAAATGTTTGAAAATAATTTCAGAATCTGTGTGGTTCAAAAATAGTAATTGTGTCTTACTGGGTTTCTGTGATGCCATGAGCAATCAGCAACACTTTTAGGGGCTGATGTGAGGATAGGCGCAGTGCAAACAATTGCGGCTGCAAAATCCAAATTGCCTAGCGGCCAGGCAATTTATGAATTATTAATTATTTTGCACTGCGGCCTACGTAAACTCAGGAGCAATGCAAATTACTCAACACGCAGAAATCATGAGCTTCAATCATGATAATGAGGGTCGCAATGAGCGCTGCCTGTGCATCGTGGTATTTAGTGGTCACACTTACAGCCCATTTGATAATGGGTGCAAAACGCCAGGTGAAAACCATTCTTTACATATACCACATTTTTAGTGACCGCTATAGTCCCACTTGATGCCAACATGGTTTTTGGCAGCATATGGGTGTTTTCAGCCTCAAATCACTTTGCATGTATCCTTACAGTGGTACCTTAGTCTCACGAATATGCTCAATACAGCATATCCAGCTCATGCATTCTCTGTCTTTTGGCAGATTCATTTGAAATTATGCAAAACAGATATTTTGCATCTTTATAATGGCCCATGGGAGAAAGTATTATTTGTTTCTTTCATGCGCCTCTTCCAAATTATTAATTAAAGAAGTTTTTTATAACATTCAAAGCTTACAGAAATCCTAATTAATTTGTACAAAAGTTAAATAAATCAGTATAACTGTACTAAAATATTATCCCAGATCGCGTCCCATATTTGATTTACACCTGCACATATTGTAAGTATCTCATTTTAAATAACAACAACAAACTACCATTCGTTTTGCAGCAATTAATTAAGTTTACTTCAAGTCTCAATCTGGTTTCTTCATACACAAAAAAGAATTGAATCAGATAGCTTTGGACTATGAACATTTTTGGTTACTAAAATTAGATTTGAAACTGTTTACCATACATGGTACATAACATACATGGAACAGGCTAATTTCTCATATGCCAGAGACTGCAGACAAACCAACAAAGTTCTGTGACTGATAG
Organism: Acipenser ruthenus; assembly: GCF_902713425.1. NCBI lineage: Eukaryota > Metazoa > Chordata > Actinopteri > Acipenseriformes > Acipenseridae > Acipenser > Acipenser ruthenus. The sequence continues at coordinate 43,761,501 of NC_081193.1, read as the reverse complement.
TGTTGCAAGGACTAACAATGACTAATAGCGACAGAGATCCAAGATAACTATAGCTATAATAACTAGAGTTATAAAAATGATGAAAGTGTGATTTAATGGTTGACAAGATACTGGCTACCAATCCCAACTCAACCACTATTTCATTACAAGTCAGATATAAAATCTAGTCAAACCAAGACCCCATTGGAAACCAGCAGTTTCATAAACGCAATAAGAAAGCAATACTCCACGACATGCTGTGCAGTCATTCTTACTCCACACCCCAGGCATTCCTATAATTTGTCTTTTGAAGCTGCAAATTAGCTGGAAAATCATATTACTGCTGAGTGAATTTTTCATATGTTTTTTTTTCAGATATTCAAGGTATTTTTGTTTCATACCGCAGTTTGAATTTATTTTCCTACAGAGAAAAAACAAAATACAAAAATACAAAAAACTAAAAATATAAGTGCTTACTTAAACGTTTTATACACTTTACTTTGGTAAGTAAGGCTAACGTTTGAAATCACTGTTTCCCTAGTACAATAATAGTGCTTTGCACCTTTACATTTAGTTCTTCCAAACGGGCTACCTATGTCCCTTTTCAGAACAAGTTGAACCTGGTCAAGGAGGCAGTCATGCAGTCAACCAAGTCACTTATCTCAGTCAACCTAAACAAAACTGTTCACTGCATTATATAAAAAAAACAACTGGTGTTTGCAATTACTGTACTGTATTTAACTTCTATACCATATCCTTAAAATCTGAACCAAGGTTGTGTTTTTTTATTTTTTGTTTAAATACGCAGTCAGTTTTTATGAAGCAATGCAACAGCTCTCCATCCTGATTTCAGATCCTGCAGTTTGGCTGAATTTGGTGCTTGTTTTATAAGGTATTCTCTGTGTAGGTAGAGATTGTTCAGACACGCAAAGCTAAATTCACAAAGCTTTTCCCTCCTAACTGTCATCAGCGTATTTTTTTCATTAACGTAAAACACACCCAATAAACCAGAAATACATCAATTTAATTTAGATCATGTACATAGTACTACGTTGTTTCTTATTAGTATATACAGTGAAAAATATACAATACAATAATGATTACAATTTGAAGTAAAAAGCTTGGAGAATTTCAACCACTGTTGTTAAAAGTTTTTTTTTTTCTTCTGAGTAAAAGTAAAAATGAAATCCAGAAAACAAAAAGATCAAGGCAGGACATAAGGGACTTGAGCTGATGTGAGATAACATGTTTTTAAGGCTTTGGTTATTAAAACTATATGCCTGTGACAGGGTAGATGGAATCCCTGCACTGAAAAGTTAACCTTCCACCAGCAGGGGGAAACAGGAGGAACCTGTGCATCCATCAGACTATGTTAACCTATAAGTGTGGTTCAGGGGGCGGAAGATAGGCTACTCCCCATCCTTTGATCTCCAATCAATCAAAATCTACCTATTTAAAACATTAGTCACACTGTACAGTTTCCTCCTCCTCCCTCCTCCTCCTCTATAAACTCAACCACCTTTGCATCGGTCTCCTCTGGGGGGTTAGTGAGTCGCACTTCCCCGACCTTTGTGCAAGCAATACTTCCTTTACCTACACAAGGGAGGTTCTCTCAGTGAGTCAGAGGGGACCCCCGGCCAAACCCAACCTTTTAGCATCTCATGCACTATCACTCGCCTCGCAACCCGAAGATCTAAGCTTATTCTAACTAACCTCGCGGAAGGATCTCTTCCTTTGTAACACGGAGCAATCTTCTTGTTTCAAGTTCACTGGGGGTGCGTCTCCGCCCCAGCTTTGGAAGTCTATAATTTACCTCATCGAGGGCAGCTCTCAACGAGCCAGAGTTCAATTTAATTTCTTCCTTTTAGGTCCTCAAACCTCTGTGTGTCTGGTGGGCCCCGATAACGGAGGGACTCCTCTTATATGTTTTCAGGACCCTGACAATGGAGGAGCCCTCTCTTATATGTTTTCAGGGCCCCGATAACTCTAGGTCCGACATCTCTACAGGAGCCTGGCTCCCGTCCCGTGAACTGGCAAAAGGGGCAGCCTCTCCACCAGTTGGGGCAGTGTTCCTGGGACCGGGTAAGCACAGCCACGTATGTCTTGACTAATGAAGTAAATTTTTCTGTTTTTATCTCCTGCAGCCTAAGCAGGTATATATTGCTTCAGAAAATCTCAAAGCAAATACCTGTGGGCAGCAAGGATCCTGCATCCTGTCACCGACCAGAACTCGGTTCTAATACTTTTGTCTGTATTTAAAAGGGGCAGTAACCATTTAATTTAAACCAGTATTTTTTTGGTTTGTTTGGTTGTAAATAAACTTTGGTTACCCCTTCACCTGAAACTGAACTCTCTGTGTGTCATTTAGAGGCCTTCCACAATGCCCTTTCAATATTTTTCTTTATAATGCGTAATAGATTTTTACCTTTTACCATTGCTGGTGTTTGGTTGTGCTCAGGAGCTAGTGCTACAGTGCCACCTTGTGGCATAAATAAATCTGTGCGCCAAGTGGCATTTCCAAATATATTTCTATCTTGTGTCCAGTGAATTCCCACACCCTCCCACATGGTTATTTGCATTTCTTATTAAAAACTGTTTAACTATGGGCATATGGGCATTTCCGGACCATACATTTTACCAATAAAGTATCTTACTGATTATGATATAATGTTGAATGGCTTTCTTTGGGGTTCCTTGGGGCGACAGATGAAGATCTAACTTATTTTTTCATGAGTTCTGACCTTTGATCAGGTGGGCTATTGAAGGGTGTTTTTTCAGAAACACTTGCCCAACTCAAATGAACCTTTGTAAAAACAATAGAACCTCAAAGTTACAAATACACCAGGACTGGAAATATTGTATTCATAAAAGATCTACACATTTATCTAAGGTATAATAATATGAATCCAAGCAAAAAGAGTTGTGTTTAACAGGCATCTCATGTTATTTACAGTGACCAGAGACCTGTTTCTGGTTTAACGTGGTGTGCCTGTCTGGTCAGCTTATAGGTTTGATGGTTGTAATTTTGAAGTTGTTACATTGTTGTCATTCTGATATTTTATGGTATAGTCATTTAATGAAAAACCACATCCTCCAAGTTCCTTTTGTTGTATGTAGACACATTTAAGCAATTCAAGTTGGACTGCCTTTTTTCTGAAGGCTTCTTGTTTAAATGTGTGTGATTAAATGTGGGTGGTGCTGTATGTAATTTACTTGAAATTAAGTAATTTCTAAGGGAGTTCATCTTACATGGATGCCCGTTGAAACATTAAAGCTGCTCTCTTTGATGCTTATTCACACTTTAATAATTGTGCTATAATAATGAAGCAGGGGATTCATATGTTTAGGAATTAAACTAAGAATAACAAACTTTAGAGTTGTTTTGGGGTCTTAAAGTTTTTACACTGTATTTTGTTATTTTAATACAGTACCTATAGTAATAGATTCTTTATTTATATTATAAATATTAAAGAAAGATCATCTTACCTACTTGATCTTTAAATATTTTTGATATGACCACAGGCACTTTATGCTCAGCACCCCCCTAAAAAAAATAAAAATAAATAAATAAAAAGATTTATTATTCAGTTAAAATATGGAAATTAAAAGCCAACATCAAAAATCACTTTAAAATACATAAGTAAAAAGGTATACTTACTTTTATGCTCAGTCCCAATCCCCCAACAGCTTGTCGTCGAAGCGTAACAGTTCTGTGCTTTAAAAAATTGCACAATACTATATTTAGGTGAAAACAGAAAAGTGCAACTGTAATTTAGCTTGATAAAACACTAATATGTTTCAAGACAAGGTAATGAACACCACCTTGGATCTACACACTGCATACCAATATATGAGGAGGTTAAAATCAAACTGGGCTGTTTTGTATTTTGCAAAAATCTTGTGTAGTGGATCAAGGGTTTTGTTTAGTTTTGAGCCTTTGGCCTACGTATACATCAACGTTTGGTTTCCTTTTCAGGGTCAGTCAGTTAAAGAAGGTGTAAAAGATCTGCACCACAGCAGAAAAGGGCCTTTGACTGTGATCGAGTCAGTAAGAGCAAATTAGATTTAGGCCTACCATCAGAGTAGCAGTGCATTGACAGTGAACAAAGAAAGGAAGACAAAATGTTCTTGGGGTGCAGTATAGCCAGTAAGTAAGAAAGAAAGACGCACTGTAAAAGGAACAACACTGTATGTCCACGAGGCTTGTGTATGTTTACTGTGTTTTGAATAGTGAATTAAAAAGTCTTTTTAATTGCATTACAAATTATGATCTGTTTATTATCAGTAATCACCTTGTGCTAATAAGAACCTTAAAATCATAAACGTAGCATTATGGGTTTCACCAATATCAGTATAGCAAAATGAAGGTCGTCCACTTTGATTTCTACCTCCTTATATAAATTTACCAGATACATAAACATAATCAAGTAATTTTTATATCCATCCTGTTCCTGAAAACATGATATGTATCTGCCTCTCTTTACCTATCCATGTAATTTTCTATACAGTACAGGAGTATCACAGAGAATTTGTTTTTGACAGTCATGAAACATATTTATAGCTTAAATATGCTCCCTTTTCACCTACAACTATCCATTAGGTTTTAAAGTATTTGAGTTAATTCAGCTCAAGAACAAACACTTAAGCCCTGGTTAAATGAATTGAGAGAAATACAATACAATAATAAAATACATTAAAAAAAACATTAAACTTATTGAATAAGCCAATAGTTTGCGTTGCCATTTTGTACTGCATGTGTTCACATCCAAAAAAACATGATCTGTGAAATCTTGTTTTGGTGTTTGTGTTCAGAATCAGGGTTCTCCCCAGGAATTCTGTACAGCCAGGCGACAGAACATTATAGCCGGGAGCACTTTTAACAGAAAAATAAACTTGCCTTACCTTAAATATATAAAACAACAAAGAATTTGAATAATGCGTTGTCTTTCGTTGACTGTATCTGGTTGCTCTTTTTTATGTTCTACATTCTTTTTCATTACTGTTTTTTGTTATGGTAAATTACCGTGCTTGTTTAGGCACTCTACAGTTGGACTGAGGAAAGATAATGTAGGTTTATTGGAGTTCACAAAAAGATAAAAACGGTAATCTTTTCACTTCCTTTTTAGCTTAATTATTGAGCTTATTGCTTCATATGTTATGTAAAGTTTTCAGGGCATTTTGTTAATGCACGTCGATTTTTTTTTTCCGCTGTTCTACATTTTTTTTAATGCAACTGTTAATTTTAACCATTTTTTTTTTAGACAATAGTACTCATACGTTTGGTCACCATCATAACTGTTGCATGAAACCGGAGTGTAAGAATCCACACCTCTACACTTAAGCATTTGTATGTCAGCTGACAAGTGTTCAGCTGATATCCCATCATGCCTTTCTTCTTAAAGACGTACATCCTCTATACATGAACCCCCAATATCTCTCACATGCACCTGGGTACATATTTTTTACAATATCACAACAAAAGGAAATCGCTTTTTTTTTTTTTTTTTTTGGTGTATATAGCTATTATGTACTATATATAACCTTACAGTAAAATAATACGACAAAAATTTGACTGAATGATAATACCCAAAAATAATCTTAATACTATTTAATAAAGTAGCTGGCGCAAATATAATATTAGCTGGTGGATTGTGCCGATCGCAGGCTTATTTAGAAAACCCTGCATTCATTGTCACTATTTAAAAAAAACAAAAAAAACCTTATACATTATTATTTGTTTATTTAGCAGACGCCTTTATCCAAGGCGATTTACAGAGAGTAGGGTGTGTGAATTATGCATCAGCTGCAGAGTCACTTACAACTACGTCTCACCTCCTGGTTACAAGCCTGTTTCTTTAACCACTGGACCACACAGCCTCCTTACACATGTAAGCAGTTGTCTAATTATTGTAATAGTTAATGCTTTAATATTAAGAAAACTTTCAATGAGACAAACGACTGCACAACTGCATAACAGTAGCTATGTTTTCAACGACTGTTGGCACCAAGATTGAAATATTCTTTTTTTTAGATCTTTGATGTTATCATGCAGTCAGATTTTGGATATGCACGTTCCAACCTTGGAATGCCTGTAAACCAGGGCCAGTTTTATTTGACTGACTTCATTCCATGGGTCAAAATGTGTCGAATTCCAGGGACAAATTGAAGAATCATAGAATCATAGAGACAGAAATACACTTCCTTATGTTCTCTAATCCCATTCCAAATCTTGTGTTAAGAAATAATTATCGCACAACTGCGGAACAAATGATGCAAAGGACAATGAAACAAAAAGCATAAAAAAAAAATGTTAACCAAGGAAAAGGGCACAGAGCATTAGTGATTAGCCATGTACATTCTCAGGAATTTCACATTTTATTTTATTCTCTGAATAATCTCAAAACAGATTATTCTGTTAAACCACTGAAATCTCAGCAGCAAATCAAACTCTCCATCTAGTTCAATCAATACAGCCTACATTTACGTTTTTAAGATTATGATTCATAGCATCGAATCCCACTGTTGAAAAGTATTGTAATAGAAAACTACTTCTCTTATAGTTATAGTAGTCAATAATTGTCTTGTATTTTGTTTTAACTTGGAATTCATATTACAGTGAAACAGTGAATACTAATACTGATTGCATTGCTGAGTGAGGAAGGGTAACTGCACAAAACACATTTATAATTTTTTTCAACTTCAATGGAATTAATAGCTATAGCCTATTGGCACAACTTTAGCACAGTACATTAACAAGCCTCTTTTGTGCTATGAGGGAATCTTAATGGAAACATTTAACAAATAATTGCATTTAACCATCTTTGGAGATGCAAAATAAATGCAGAGACAATTAGAACAATCCAGTTACATCTGCTACAAACACGGGTGGCCACAATTAGGTAAAATGGGAACATTTCTGTTATATTGTTCTACAATCTTACGAAGTCGTTGTAAACATCCTTTTTGATGCAATGCCCAATACACACAATATTAGCATAGCCTTAATTAACATAAAGTGACACCCACTAGCACAGGGCCCAGTGCAAAGAGTTTATGTAATGTATTGGGTGCAGATACTGCCAATTCATGGCTCCAATTTAGTTTTCCTTTGTTCTCTGTGATATTGCTGTTGGAGCCTTCACCCATTACTTTTAATACTCAATCAAAAAAAAAAATCTTGGTCTTGTAAAATGCAATGAAAAAAAATCAAACAAGCAAAAGATTAAATACAACAAGCTTTTCAAATAGATCTAGAGGCAGCAATGCAGCGTTAATGGAAGAATGATACAGTAGATAAAGACAGATTTGGGATTTTATTAGTTGTTTAGATGGATTAGAGATTCTAGACAGACAGTGAAGCCATAACTTAGTGGACATGTGTAATTGTGAGCTTTCAAGGTTAAAGAAAAGCTAACCAGAACGCCATGTGATTGTTGACCAACTTAATAAAATAATATAATTTATTTGCAGCCCTTAAATTATGGTGGGCTCCAAATTAGGTGTGCTTCCTCTTACAAATTAAATACATGTATAGTATTAAATTGACATGATATATAAACATGTTTACACCAAAAAATAATACTGATGTAAGCATTGAAGGAAGAAATGATTACGTTGACACCAACTTAATTTTCAGGAATTGATACAATTAACTGTTGTGAAACTACCTCAGAGGCAAAGGTAAATAAAGTTGAATTTGTGCAAATTGGATGACAATCATATGTAACTACTGTAGTGAATTATGTATACAATTTATTTAAAAATAAATAAGTCTCTAGTCGCCCACCCAGGGATGCCAAAATGTAGTGAAACACAATTGAGACATGGATTGTGTACTGTATGTGTGGCATTCAGAGGGTAAATGGGCAAGACAAAAGATTTAAGTGACTTTGAACGGGGTATGGTAGTAGGTGCCAGGCACGCCGGTTTGAGTGTATCAAGAACTGCAACACTGCTGGGTTTTTCATGCTCAACAGTTTCCCGTGTGTAGGTAGGCCAGTGGTCAAAAACGGCTCATTGATGAAAGAGGCCAAAGGAAGCTGACACAAATTGTGCAGAGCAACAGATGGGCTACAGTTAGTCAACTGACAGTCCAGTACAACATTGGTGTCGAAAGACCCATAAAATAATGCACAACTCGTCGTACCTTGACACGAATGTGGTATGGCAGCCGACGACCTAACAGAGTTCCACTTCTTTCAGCAAAACACAAGAAACTGTGGTTGCAGTGGGCTAAGGAAAGAAAACACTGGACACTGGAGGATTGGAAAAACATTGGCTGGTCTGATGAATCCTGGTTCCTGCTGTTTCACGCTGATGGGAGGACTAGGGTATGGAGAAAACCACATGAGTACATGCATCCATCATGCCGCGTGTCAACATTGCAGGCTGGTGGTGGTGGTGTGATGGTGTGGGGTGTGTTTTCATGACACACATTGGGCCCCTTGATAAAAGTGGAGCAATGTTTGAATGCCACAGGATATCTGAACATCATTGCCAATCAGGTGCATCCCTTCATGGCAGCAGTGTATCCATCTGCTAATGGATTTTTTCAGCAGGATAATGCCACAAGGCTAGGATTGTCCAGGAATGGTTCCACGAACATGACAGTGAATTCAGCTTACTGCAGTGGCCTGCCCAGTCACCAGATCTCAATCCAATTGAGCATCTGTGGGATGAGATGGAACAAGCTATTCGGAGTAGAGATCCACTACCAACCAACTTGACACAACTGTGGGAAGCATTTGAGTCAACATGGGCCAGCATCCCTGTGGAACGCTTTCGACACCTTGTAGAGTCCATGCCCCGATGAACTGAGGCTGTTCTGAGGACAAAAGGGGGTGCAACTCAATATTAAGAAGGTGTTCCTAATGTTTTGTACACTCAGTATATATATATATATATATATATATATATATATATATATATATATATATATAACACAAGTAGCTTTCGAGTTAAGATGAGTGAAAGCAATAAATTAAAAAACAAATGGGTTGTAGGGAGATATGCAAATAAAGAGCCAATCAAATCACGTGAAAGTTGCCTAATGGCTTCTACATTCACAGCATTTTAAAAGTCCAAATACAGCAGCTGCATACATGTTTCGCCCTTTTTGGGGCTCATTAGTACAGCGCAACTGTATTTTGACTTCAGAAAGGCTCAGGAGAGTAAGTAAAAACAAGTAGCTTTCGAGTTAAGGTGAGTGAAAGCAATAAATTAAAAAACAAAGGTTATAGGGAGATATGCAAATAAAGCATTACAAGAGCCAATCAAATCACGTGAAAGTTGCGTATATATATATATATATATATATATATATATATATATATATATATATATATATATATATATATTGTAGCGTTTTCTGGGGCGGGTTCTTTGTAAGGCGGGGTTTACACATAAAGCCACACAACACAAGTCCAAGTAAAGGTTAAAACCTGTTTATTATTTTCAGGCTTTGGCAGCGTTCTTGATAAATAAAAATCAAAACAAACAAAGTAAATAATCTGCCACCAGTGGGAGGTCCTTCAAGCGTTGTCTTTTCAGGCCGGGGTTTGTTACCGAAGGTCATTTTCATACGGGGGGGGGGGAGGGGGGGGGTCCAAGTGCCGTTCAGGTTCTCCAGTCCAGTCCTAGTTGGTCGTTGAGTGTTCAATTCTTGTTGTAATTATATTCTTTAGCTCGTAAGGTAAGCATCGGATGAAGTGGTCAATCACTATTCTTTCCACGATGGCACCAGTACTGAGGGTTGCGGGCTCCAGCCATTTTTTTGCTAGGTGGACAAGGTCAAACATCTGTGACCTGGGTGCTTTCTCGGGTTGATACGTCCAAGTATGGAATCGCTGTGCCCTCAAAGAGACAGTGATTCCCAACCGTGTTAATATTTCCTTCTTCAGTTTGTCATAGTCATTGGCTTCTGTTGCCTCCAGATCAGACCATGCTTTTTGTGCTTCCCCACAAAGAAATGGAGCCAGTATTCCCGCCCACTTTATCTTTGGCCATACCTCTCGTTCTGCAGTGCGCTCAAATGTCTTTAGGAAAGCCTCAACGTCATCATCCGGCGTCATTTTCTGCAGATACCAAGTAGCCACGATGGGTAGACCAGCAGTCTGATGAGCAATTTTCACCGCAGTAATTTCCGCAGTTAATTTTTGCATGTCCCTATTCATCTGTAGTTGGCATTTCCTTTGTTCCTCCAATAACAAGCGATTGGTTTCCGCTTGCTGCCGATTTGCTTCTTGTTGCATGTTATTGGAAGTGACTAATTGCCTCAACAGATCTTTCATGGTTGTCTGCCCTTAAAACAACCAAAAACTACCAAAAAATATATACATATATATATATTGTGTAACCTCACTGCCTTGCCCGCATTCTCCACCAATGTAGCGTTTTCTGGGGCGGGTTCTTTGTAAGGCGGGGTTTACACATAAAGCCACACAACACAAGTCCAAGTAAAGGTTAAAACCTGTTTATTATTTTCAGGCTTTGGCAGCGTTCTTGATAAATAAAAATCAAAACAAACAAAGTAAATAATCTGCCACCAGTGGGAGGTCCTTCAAGCGTTGTCTTTTCAGGCCAGGGTTTGTTACCAAAGGTCGTTTTCATACAGAGGGGGGGTCCAAGTGCCGTTCGGGTTCTCCAGTCCAGTCCTAGTTGGTCGTTGAGTGTTCAATCCTTGTTGTAATTATATTTTCCTCTCTGTACAACCTCCTTCTCCACAGTACACGTTCTCTCTCCAAATACCTCCCACTCCTTCACCTGCCGGGATCAAAAAGACAAAGAAAGAAATCCAGGGTGCGGTTAAATAGAGCAACTGATTAGTATCACCTGTCTGCCGTTTGGCTCTGATTACAACTGGAGACAGGTGTGGCTGTTCTGCTGCAGTCTAGAAGTTTCCACTGAGCTGTCCGTGGTCCTGCCTCTGTGGAATACTTCACATTGCTGTCCGTGGTCCTGGCAGCCAAAAAACAAAGAAACCTTGCAGGCACATAACGTCCATCCACAACACAACCCCTGAAACCGCTACAATATATATATATATATATATATATATATATATATATATATATATATATATATATATATATATATATACACAGTATAAATATACTGAGTGTACAAAACATTAAGAACACCTTCCCAATATTAATTGTACCCTTGAGCAAGGTAATTTACCTAGATTGTTCCAGTAAAAACCCACCTGTATAAATGGGTAATTGTATGTAAAAATAATGTGATATCTTGTAACAATTTAAGTCGCCCTGGATAAGGGCGTCTGCTAAGAAATAAATAATAATAATAATAATAATAATAATAATAATATAGAACCCGAATTCCCTTGACAATAAATCGACATTCACACAACGTGTCAGAAATATAAAACAAGATTTTATTCAAGAATAAAACGGGCGCACAACTAATTTAATATTACATAAAGGAAAGGCGACTGGTTAGAGATATGCATGAATAGTATATGGTTAATTGATTTCTTAGTCAAGCGATTACAAATGACCACAACATTATTAACATACATGGTTAATATACTAATATTAATTATGGCTGATCACACAAAGTGTCTACTTTGCATTAGTATTTTCAATACTCGTTTCTCGTTGTAATCAATCATATTTCATATCAAAATGCATGAGAATTAATTCAACTTCTCATTCAGAACAGAATCCAACATTCCGCTAACTAACTTATCAAATTAGTTTTACCGTGTTAATTTAGTTTAGCCATGATCTACCAAACTGATAATATGTTATCAACCTCAATTGATTATATATTAAAATTAACAAAAGGAATAGCTTTTTTTTTGGTGCCTATTATGTACTATATATCCATTAGGTATATAACCGTACAGTACAATAATACAACAAAAAATGGACTGAATGATAATACCTGAAAATAAAATAGGGCAATGATCAACTTCTCTGCATTTATTAGGTAACTCCTTTGAGTTACACATTTCAACAAACAAAATACATTTCTTGCACACTCTACAACGGGAAGTTATATTCTATTCCTAGAACAATTATCCTCTAACTTGATAGCATTATCTACAGTTAATTTCTTGAGTAATAAAATGTTTCATATTTGATATGTTGAATACTTATCGATTTTCAACAAAGTCAGTCTTCTTTGGTGATGAACACTGCAGCTTCTCCCATATCTCTTAGTTTGAAGTTCCAACGAAAGAAGAAGACGGTACTTTGCTTGAAGTACGCATTGTATTGTGTCGGCTCGCAATGAACAATAGTTCTTTTCAAAGGGAGGTAGGTTCTGATCTCCAACAGTCCTGCAACATTATCTTTGGCTTGTCGGAAGGTTTCCAACTGGAATGGGTTCCGTTAATCAGACGTACTCACAGTTTAAAGAATGTGTCTGGGTTATTCCATGGCAAACACATGGGTCTTGGGTGTTTAGAATATTTCACTGAAACAACACAAGTCCTCTTAATTACAGTGCCTTGAAAACGTATTTGCCCCCTGTCTGATTTTCTGCATTTTTGCACATTTTTCACATTGCATTTGGTCAGATTTTTTTGTGAGTTGTAGTAGTATATAGAGGGAGTCTGAGAGAAAAAATGACACAAAATTTTGGTGCTTCTTTCATTTGTTTGGTGTGCAAGGTAATCAAACATGCAATCTTCAGGTGTGAAAAAGTTATTGCCCCCCCCCCCCCCTAGTTAACTCAACCCAATTAAAGGCATAATTAGGGTCAGTTGTTTGAGTACTTTGGTTAACAACCAGGCCTGATTTGGGCCAGCCCTGCCCAATATAAATCTGACTAACTTACCATCAGAGTGAAGTTGTCAACACACAGGTTCTGGAGGCACATCATGCCACGAACAAAAGAAATTCCTGAAGACCTCCGGAAAAAAGTTATCGGTGCTTATCAGTCTGTAAAGGGTTACAAAGCCATTTCTAAGGCTCTGGGGCTCCACCGAACCACAGTCAGAGCCATATTGTCCAAATGGAGAAAGTTTGGGACAATAGTGAATCTTCCCACGAGCGGCCATCCTGCCCAAATCAAGGCGTAAAATCGTCCAGGAAGTCACAAAGAACCCTAGAACAACATCCAGGGATCTGCAGGCCTCTCTCGCCTCGGCTAAGGTCAGTGTTCATGACTCCACCATCAGAAAGACACTAGGCAAAAATGGCATTCATGGCAGAGTAGCAAAGGCGGAAACCATTGCTCACTAAGAAGAACATGAATGCTCGTCCTAAGTTTGCCAAAAAGCACCTGGATGATCCTCAAGATTTCTGGAACAATTTTCTACGGACAGATGAGTCAAAAGTGGAACTTTTTGGCCTACATGGGCCCCATTATATCTGGCGAAAACCAAACACTGCATTCCATAGTAACATCCTCATACCAACGGTCAAGCATGGTGGTGGTAGTGTCATGGTTTAGGGATGCTTTGCTGCGTCAGGACCTGGATGCCTTGCCATCATTGAAGGAACCATGAATTCTGCTCTGTATCAGAGAATTCTACAGGAGAATGTCAGGCCATCCGTCTGTGAGCTGAAGCTGAAGCGCAGCTGGGTCATGCAGCAAGACAATGATCCGAAACACACAAGCAAGTCTACATCAGAATGGCTAAAGAACAAGAAATCCAAAGTTTTGGAATGGCCTAGTCAAAGTCCAGACCTAAACCCCATTGAGATGTTGTGGCAGGACCTGAAACGAGCAGCTGATGCTCGAAAACCCACAAATGTCACTGAGTTGAAGCAGTTCTGCATGGAGGAGTGGGCCAAAATTCCTCCACAACGCTGTGAGAGACTAATCAATAACTACAGGAAGTGTTTGGTTGCAGTTATTGCTGCTAAAGGTGGCGTAACCAGTTATTGAATCTAAGGGTGCGATTACTTTTTCACACGGGGGCATTGGGTGTTGCATAACTTTCTTTAATAAATAAATGAAATATGTATCAAATGTGTGTTATTTGTTCACTCAGGGTTCCTTTTATCTAATATTAGGTTTTGGTTGAAGATCTGAAAATATTCAGTGTCAAAAATATGCAAAAATGCAGAAAATCAGACAGGGGGCAAATACTTTTTCTTTATACGGCACTGTATATATATATAAGGGCGCTGGAAAGAAAAGGTAAGTATGGTCTAAATAATTAGATAAAATCTAAAGCTTACAGACCAGGAGCTAAATGTATTAGCAGAAGTAGTGGGGAATTACAAAAGGCTTTTTGGTGCTGAATCAGCAAGAACATTAACGTCAATTAAACATTAAGGACAAAAATGTGCTCAGTAGGAGGAGGGCAGGGGCCTTGTCCCAAATCAGAGCGTCCTGCGAGATAGTCAAAGCAGAGAAAGTAATTGTTAATAGAACATTTGTTTAACTCTTCATATCAAAAGACAACAAAGCACTCGCTCAGTCAATTAAAAGTTCACTATTTCAAAAGGTGTTTGGCGAAACTTCACTTTAACATTAGATGCCGTTTGACTACACCTCAACTCACATTCATTTGTTGAACATTTACAGTTTCTTTTGTATATTTCAAAGCCATTTTAAGCATAGCCTACTTATCACAAGTACATGGTGACTATATATAAATATATTAACATAGCCAAAAGTGTTGCACATACACCTGCCTCATAATCTTCATATATCCCAGACTGTCTGAGGATTTGCGAGTACATTGTAACATTGGAACTCAAGTCGCTATTGAAAAATATGAAATCTTTAAAAATTAAACAAACTTGCTTGAAACAAGTCGTTTAAAATGGTCTGTGTTGGTTGCAAACCATATATATATATAAACAGTATATATATATATATATATATATATATATATATATATATATATATATATATACTGTATAAACCTGTATAAACATACATATATAATATTGTAACGATCCTGGTTCCCGCAGGCAGGCGCATCACACAGGGCGAGTGCAATCCGCACACAGGCAGAAGGCGGGCGTGAACCCGGGACCTCTCACACTAAAGCACAGCGCCGATACCATTGTGCAAAAGAGCCGGCTCCCTTGCAACGAGCGTATATCGGGCTTATGTCTTTGTGTGTGATTACGTCACCTACCTGCCCTACTGCTCTCTTCCCCCGTGCACGCTACAATATATACAAGCTTTCCTACAGAACTTTCACGGAAACATTTTTAATAACTGCGCACTAATAATAATAATAATAATAATAATAATAATAATAATAATAATACCCTAGTCCAAATTCCATAGGGACAGTGCAAGACTCTCGTCAGTAGAATGTGGTTATAAATTTTGTTGCTGTTGTTGTTGTCATTTGGGATCTAGCGGTCCATTTCTCAGTAGATGCTAATCCACCCAGGGTGTTGTGCCAAATAGTGTCATCAGAAGAATAGTGTATCATTTGTAGTCAGAACACATGCACAGTCATGTGATTTCATCTGCACATGCCTACAATATTTTTTCCTCCACCTCTGCCAATTTTGAATCACCTTTAATTTTGAATCAGTACATGAAAATGGAAGAACTGGTTTAAGAAAACATTTACATTTTTTAACTGAGGGTAAATACCCTTATGATTGTTGCGAAAATCAACAAAGAAGTTTAATAAGATATGCCGACAAGTTCTCTTTGAAAGGCAGCAAAGTACAGTATTTAAAACTGTTACGGAACTCACCAGATTAGTCTTCAGTTTTTCTTTACCCACCAGATTAGTCTGCCACTTTTCTTTTAACAGTTTTAATTAATGAAAAGTTATGCTTATCATGTTTCCTAAATAGACAATTGGTAATACTTATTAGAATAGTCATATTCTGTATATGATCAGCTCATAAACATACCAGTAAAGAGAGTTTCACTGTCTGTTGGGTTATCGGATGTCGCAGGTAACAATAATAAAGTTAATAATTCAATTATAATATAAACAAACTAAAAGTAGTTATTTAAAAATTATCCCAGTGTATGAAAATAAAAAATCCTAAAAAACAAGGTTTAAAAAACCCAACGTTTGATTGGAAGCGATACTGAATAGACATCGTCGATTGAGAAACCCTTTTAATAAAGAGGAAAGTACCGTCCATCAAATACAGTTCTGATTAATTAAGATCATTGAAATAACATGAACATTAAGTTATTAGACAAGAGTTGTCACTGTATATAAAGCAGCCCAGTTTTGTCAACTTTGTTTTACAGCAGTTCCTGACAATGATCGGAGCTTCCAACCAAACATTGGAATGGGGTTTTAAATGTTGTTTTTAGGATTTGTCCTACATTTGAAATATGTAGGAGTAATTTGATAGATTATATATAGATTATATATAAGTACTGTCGGACAAACTGAAAAAACTACCATCTGTACTGCTAGCAGTGCTAGACATGACAGCGTTACCCAACAGTGATTTGATTTAATTGAATAATTGGCTGTGACTGGTCATCGATGTGAAAGTAGCCTTAAAAATTACTGGACCGTCAACGAAGAGCAACGCAAAACCTGGTCACACACTCTGTCAGCAGCAGAAAACATTAATTCGCCATCTTCATCAAGCTCTTCCGAAGGTCACACTGCGTCTGCTGTCCAAATACAAGGCAACTTTCCCAGAAGCATTTTTAATAACTGCTCGATATCTGGAAATATTCAAATTACCAAGGAAAAGACTAATTATTATTATTATTATTATTACAATTGCACAATCTTTTTTTTTCCAAACTTTGTCCTCAGTTTACTTTCACAGAAGCATTTTTAATAAATGTGCACTAATAATAATAATAATAATAATAATAATAATAATAATAATAATAATAATATGTTTTATTCAAATAAAAGTATACAGTTTTAAAAACACTGTTTTGTACACTCATTTTATAGAGAAGATTGTTGTTATGGAGGACTATATTTCTAGAACGTTCATTTTAGAGTGCTTATGTGGAAGGATACGTAATAATGCCTGGTAATGCCCTCTGTGTCGGGTCTTATTGCTTACATATATATATATATATATATATATATATATATATATATATATATATATAAACAGCAAAAAGCTACCTGATGAAGGACATAGTCTGAAACTTTCTGATAACTGATTTTATTTATAATTATTCACATTTTTATGCACCTATATTAGCTTTTTTCTTTATTTTGATTCTTTTGGTACACAGCAGTTGTCCTTTTTTTCAAAAAATAAAAAGATATATATATATATATATATATATATATATATATATATATATTCCAAAATCTGTTGCACAGGGAGGCGTTGCATTGGCTCTGACGCTCCCTGGGGTGGGGATGGGAAACCGGCGAAACTTATTCTCCTCGTTGCGCAACAGCGAACCCTACTGGCCAGACAACAAGCATATTCATAGTGGATAAGAAGCATAGCTTCTGCTCTGGATTGCTCGGCGTAAAAGTGATTCTGGCTTTAGGCTTGTGAAATCGGAGGACCCTCATACACTCTCAGAACGTCTGTGCTGTGTGCGGACTCGCTACGGTGAGGAGAAAGAAAAAACATAACTGGACATTTCAAATTGGGGGGAAAATAAATAAATAAATGGTCACTTAAAATTTTAAAAAATTCATATATCACATCAATATGATGGCTATACAATCTGTTTCACATTGTTACTTTAGCCGTAATCTTCAACGAGACACAATTGTGCTGGCGACACTGCCAAATAGTGTCACTATTGAAAACATATATGTAGGCAGTATTTTGCTGCGCTAAAGAAGTAAATACACTAATTAGCAGTACAATGTATTTTGATATCCAAAAACAAAGAACGCAACACAATTAAAATATCAAATCAATATGGTGGTTGTACAATCTATTGCACATTGTCACTTAGTCGCAATCTTCAATGAGACACAATTGTGCTGGCGACACTATTTGGCAGGGAGATGCCAAATACTGCCAAGTGACACTATTTGGCAGCGATACTAATTGGCATAACTCTGGGCATTTTTGTAACTTTCTGGAGCCCCGTATTTGTCTTTTTGAACGGATTCGTGGAACCGTTTCATGTTTTTTATTTTCTTCTAAAACAAATATTGCCCAATGAATTAGATTTAAGATGTTTTACTTTAACTATATGGTTGCTCAAGCCTGGTGATGTTGATATACAGGAGACCACGCGCACCAATTCCCAGCTAATTTAATTAATTTTGCAGCACAAACTTGACTTTTTTGTTCTTGGTAGGTACCCATGATAGACGCAATTTAAGGCTAGAGTACAATCAATTGCATCTTATTGCTAAGGGAAAGAACAGTCTAGGCTTAAACTAATCAGCTATCTGATGAACAAAGTAAGTTAACAAAATTGTAAAGGATGAAAAAATGATATTTCTGTGCTTTGCAAAGGGCTTATTTATTTATTTATTTATTGTTTTACTATACTGCAAAGGGCTGCATTTTTTAGTTGTAGTAGCTTCAGTATTTTTTTTTTATAAAATAACTGAGTCAAATTTTTATAAATAAATTTAAAAAACACTGAATTAAAAGCCTACACTTTCTAAACTGCATGGAAACCATGCCTATATACTGTAAGACAACACAATGCATTACAATAAAGGCTAGAAAAAAGATTAATAATAAGTGTATTTCTTTCGTAAAAAAAAAAAAACCTGTTTTGAAATGGAGCTATAGTTCTTTGAGTCACTATACACAGCTCAATTATTAAAATGTTCACTTTTGCTCCAGAAAAAGGAATTATTTAAGAAGAAATGTAAATTGCAACTCATAATATATTCCAGTTTCGTTTCTGGCAATTGTCTTATTTATATTAACACACCAGAATGCTATTATTTATGTTTACATCGGACTAGAGAGTGCCATGGATGGGCAACTTTCCATTGAAAGGGAAAATAGTGGGAGCTTTTTGGATTTCAATGGAAAGTCATTTGAAACATCATGAAAGTACTTACGTTTGAATTTGATTCACTTCCACTGATGCAAATGACGTCTTGTTTCTGAATTGTTAATATTTCTTTTGTTAGATTTAGTCGAATGTCATAAGAATTATTTGACTCTTCATTATACAGCAATGCTATTCCAGTCTTTGTCTGTTGATATAAAAAAAAAAAAAAAATGTTAGTACAATAAAAATACATTTCTGTTTTTCAAATAATGTTTTTTTTTTAATCATGTTTCCACTGGTTTATTCATCCAAGACTTCTAGTAATAATTAATTACCCTAATGCACAAGGGAATCAATCTTTGAGTATGTAAATTGGAAAGCAATTATTTCTCTACTTATGGAGAGCAATCTAGTTAGCCCCTGAGCTTTTACACTGCTCCTCCATTTAATTCCAATACGGTATCCACACAACTGTACACGCTAAGGATGCAAGTCGGTTATGATTGGTTCAGTTTTTATCTTTCAGTAAAACCGAAATGAAAGTTTAAAACTGTAAAACTGCATTTGTGCATTCAAGGGAAAGAGATATACCATTATTACACACATGTCATTTTTTTTTAACTGTGGCAAATAAGCTCAGTACAGTGTTATTGCATCACATATACCAATGTATTATACAATTCAGCACAATAAATAATAAAATAACGTATTAAGAGACATTCAACTTTTTATTTATTATTTTATTGGTTCCCCACAGTGTTGCAGTCGGTTGTAAGTGGCAAATCACATCTGAGTAGAACTGCAGCTCATGTGATATACAGTAGATACATGTAGATACCCTTACACTTGGATTCAGTCAATATGCTGATATAATGCAACATTTCATTTAAAACAATTTCAAGATATCTGTCTGCAATATCCCTTTCGTTTAGCTTCAGCCGGTTTAGTCTAGTTCCACGGTGGTTCAGGACCTCAACTAATATTTTCTTTCAATACTTTTGTTTTTGGCTGTTTTGGTCAGTGTAACATCATTGCTTAATTTGTAATTAGGTTTCCACAGAGTAATTTAACAGACATGACACACTCAACTTTTTTCAACTCAAACACTTCTAGATTCCTCTTTTCACTTGAACTGTCTGTATGTAGCAAAGACTGCAATGAGCTCCCAAAAATGCTGCCGACTTAGTGCTGAAACAGCCAATGCTTTTTCATTGTACAAAAATATGTGGTTTCAGTTCGTTTTTCTCTTTTGTGATATTGTTTGGTTTGGAATTTTATTCAAATATCGGTTTTGGTTTGTGAAAATCATAACCGTTGCATCCCAAGTCCACGTAACATAGAAATGAAGAATTAGAGCAATACATTCAAATATTCAAGTGGTAAATGGTTAAATCCTACCAATAGCAATTATGTTTTCTTGCAGTGTGACAACCCTTCTGAAAGCCTATATAATCAAATACCTAGCAGATTAACATACTTGCTCTTTTAGTTGTATGAGTAATGTACTTAGCTAATATCCATCCACCAGTTCAACAGGAGCTCGAAAGCGGATGTCAGCAAGCTACCAGCCTCTGGAGGACAAAGGCCAGTCCTGCAGGTGACCTCTTGACCTCATTACAATGAGGAGAAACAGTTCCTGGCAATTTTGCGTCCCTGACCTGTGGGAGAGCCAAAACCAATGCAACGCTCTCGCTGGAATCCCCAGCTAAGACTGATAATGTTGCAAGGCCAGGTCGTGAGCCTGCACTCCCCTGACTGCACAACATGCACCCATGCCTTTACCAGGTGAGCAACTTGGGGACTACAGATCATTCTTTATTGCTTGCATAATGTGCAAAGATAGAAAGAAGGAATTTTTAAATCCTTGACTGTTTCAAGCTAAAGGAGAAGAGAAAAATCAGTTGTGTACACTTGCTTATTTTATAATGTCTCCATAATTCAAGTTGTTTTTGGCTGTGAATCTTGAACTTGTAAGAGTACAGTGGAAAAGCATTCAGATTAATCAAGAAGCCAGGCAAGAAAAAAAAATACAGTGGAGTAAGACACAATGAGAAAACAACCCTTATTACAAAGGCATACTGTGAAACATTAGTCAGAATGCTGGCACCAGACAGGCAATCATTCACTCTGTGAAAGAATAAATGCTATTGGGATGTGTTTTTGCCCTGACAGATCACAAATATACACAGGAGCAGGTGTAAGGATATTCTTTTTAGCTGTATCCACCCCTCTCCATCACAGGTATTATATAATACCATATCTCACAGAATCAGGCTTGGCAAAGGTTGAGCTACATTTAGCATCATTTAACTCTCAAATGTTAAAACAATATCTTTCAACATGTACCCAAGTCCCATTGTATTACTGCAGTAGCATGACCAGAAAGTAAAATGACTGGAATTTTCTAATCAGTTTCAGTCTTGAACAAGTCGCCTAACCAAGAGTAAGACAATGAGGTGCAGAAGAGAAAGAGAAATCATGCCCTCACAGACTCCAATACATTCCAATTTATGCTATCCCTGAGCAATCATTGAGCATTCAGCTAATTTTGGAAGAAAGGGCTGAGTATGCTGTTAGCTATTAACAGCACTGCCCCTGTAAACACAATGTAATCATGAGCCAAATCATTTAGTTCATAATCTTTGTAGTGAAAATGTACAAAGTACATACACATTTAAAGGTACTGTGAATACGTATAGTACAAAGACATTCAAGAACAGTCTATCTCACCAGTTTTGATGTAACTTGACCATCAGCCTCCCGTTTGGTGTTGCTATCTAAGGTTACCTTCAATTTAGATTTTAGGGAGATTGAAATGTGATTTTTAGTGCTATTTCATCTAAAGATGTCAATATTGTGTTTTCATTGCACCCATGAACAGTGGCAGTCTAATTCAGTGATATCTTAGAAATGTTTAAGATGATCACACAAGACAATGCTCGGTCTTCAACCTCTTTTAAAATATATAACTGTCTCTCGCTTTTGTTTGACTCAAACTCAATGGAGTTTGTTACATATCAAATTTAGAATAGACTTTTATCCCTCAACACCCTGAGATGTACAAGATTTTGTGACTGCAATACTAATACAATTCAGAATCAATCATAATTAAATAATTCTAAATAATTCACAAAACAGGAGCAAGGGCTGTGTAGAGTAAAACTCTAAATAGGCATTATATGTGCTGTGACTTTAGAAAGCGGACAGAATTTCCCCTTGGCTCGTGGAGAGCCGCCCTTGTGGAGGTGAGGCTGAGCTGATTGGCCTCCAAGCCTGGGAAGCAAGCTCTACTTCCCCCAAGGGGAAATGAATAGAAGGACAGTGGAAAGATCAAAGAGAAGTCTCTTCGGCTTACAAGGGTTTCCTATGCTTAGGGAGGTTGGCGCAGCCAGACCTCTGAGGCAGAGCCATGTGAGGATACCGGAATGCAGAAAAGAAAGAATAAGAAATGCAAAGGAAGGGACTCCAGAGAGGGAGCCTGGCACAGATGAAAGTAGATAGTTCGTAAAGAGTACACGGTTTCCCTTCCTCGTGGAGGTGAGACCGAACTAATCAGCCTCTAAGGCTGGGAAGCAACCGTTACTTCCCCCAAGGGGAACCTAGAGTGATATAGAACAGGGAAACGAGAGTGTTAGATTTGGCCGGGGGTCCCCTCTGGCCCATGGAGAACCTTCCTGGCTGAGGGCCTCTAATGTTGGCAAATGAGCTTCACTAGCTCCCAGAGAGAGACCGCAGTGGAGGAGGAGGGGAAGATGGAGGAAAACAAAAAAAACAAGACAAAGAATTAGGGTGTAACCCAGATTGGTAGGATATAACTGGGGGGAGGAGCCCTAACTCCTGCCCCTCAAACCACACTCAAACCACACTTAAGGTTACAAAACTAAAACCAGTTTTCTTTTATTTCTATTGTAATAATAATATAACTCATTGCATAACTCAAGCAATATCTTTTGAAACTGCTAAAAATTATATAATTATATAAAAAATATATAATACACATTTGAAGATGCAGTAGGTTTAATTTCTCAGCTTGTCATTCAGCATTTTTCATTTGAAAATACTCACTGCTAGATGTGATGTGCTCAGCAATTGTCTGAATGTTTAGATTCATATCTGTGTATTCCACAAAACAGGCATTTAACCAGCAGGTACACAATGCACCTGCCTGGTCAATAATAAAGGGAACAGTCATTTCAAGATAGGAGTTGTTCACCTCATAGGGCTATAGGCCAATTTCAAGCAAGCCTAAAAGAAAAACAAGCAATCTTAGCTTTTGACAGTAGATACTTTTCAATCTCACAGATTCCTGCATTTTCAATTTTTCTGTCCTTTGGCACACATGACCAGGGTAACCTAAATGCAGAATGACCTTTACGGGTACTTGAAATAAAATGGACTGCGCATGGTGTGTGCATCTCTCAATACAACATATTTGCAATTTATGTAATATTCTTCACAATACTATTAATAACAAAAAATAAACATTATTAAAGAACAATGACATCTTACAGGCCTGAAATTGGAGCGGAATGTGCTAAAATCACACCAACATTCTGTTATAAGAGTCAACCCTATACTTACATACATAGATACATACATAGAAATAAAATATTGTTTCATATGCTTGTTAAAGTGACAGGAGGGATGACATAAGATTTTTAAATAATATTTACAAAACGGAACAGATTTAATATTTATAAATTACACTGCAGTTGCGAGTTATTAAGTATTTATTTAGTAATAACATGGTTGTACAAAAGGGTCATGATTTTGATAACACAGGGGAAACGCTCAGTCATTGCGGTAGTGCTGCAGGGAGTGGTCTGTCCCAAGAGAATGGTTTTCATCAAATTTAGTGCCTGCCGCAAGTGTATTTGTGCTTACGCCAATCACTGCCGAGTGGGAGGTGAAATCTGATGCCCAATCGTGAGTCAGTAACATTCCCTTTCAGAAGCTGTTTGCGTTGGCACCAGGATGCTCAGCAATTTTGAGTTGAAAAAAAGACTAAGCAGCACTAGCTCTGTGTTTTTGCAAACACAAATGATCATCTGCTCACCGGGCTGCAGTATTTACAAGTGGGGGTCCCTCTGTCATGGCAAATTTCACCCCCCACTGTAGTTGTAAACTGTAGTTGTAACGTGGCAATTCAGTTTTGCCAACAGAGTAAAAACAAAAACATATTTTTGTGTTTTTTATTGGTATTTTATCATAATGTTTATACTTGTATTGCTTTTGTTATTTATCATCTCTGTATGCTTTACATTACATTGATCTGCCTGTGATTAAATACATAACCTTTACACTAAATTAAATACATAAAATATGGTTTCATTATGATATATAATGGTAATTAAACCATATATGTGTGTGTATGTATAATATACTTTACATATTTACCAGTATCTCAGTTATTATTTGTAACATTGAAAAATCCAAACCAAATTTGAGTACATTTTGACTATTTTTGTCTCTTTATACCAACACACAACCGATAGTCCATTGTTTTGTAGTTTTTAATGTCTATTAATAACATTTGTTAATATACTTTTATAGGGGGGGGCTAAATTTGCCATGACACCTCCACAGCCTGCCACTGATGTCAGCACCCCGAAGAAGCTAGCTGTTTATTTTGTTTTTGTTTATTTGCGTATTATTAAACGTGCGGATAAGCGCTAAAACGTGCTGGGTCTCATTTTAAAGGGGCAAATGAACGTGAGTGAGTGTGGCTCCATTACATATGG
This sequence comes from Acipenser ruthenus, assembly GCF_902713425.1. NCBI lineage: Eukaryota > Metazoa > Chordata > Actinopteri > Acipenseriformes > Acipenseridae > Acipenser > Acipenser ruthenus. The sequence goes on along the minus strand of NC_081193.1, from coordinate 43,736,962 downwards.
TGGCAGTGTATGCAAAAAGAAAATAAATTTAAAGAAGCTGATCGGATCTGGAGCCAACAGAGCTGGAGTTGCTGCTCCAAAAGTGGGAGCAGGCAAGGAAAGCACCGCTGTCTCCAGCCCAAGAGGGAGAAGCCCCGCTGTCTCCAGCTGAAGAAGCTCTGCTGTCTTCAGCACCAGTGGAAGTGGAGTCGTTGCTGTCTCTGGAGCCACAAGCTGCAATCAAGGGGGAGGAGATGAAGAGCGCACCTCCAACAGCTCCAGCCTCCAACCCTGAACGCTCGTCCGGTGTTGGTCAGTGCGTTCCCTTGTCCTGTGCTCTGGGACACCCTGCCGAAGGTTCCAGACCTCCTATCGTTGGGCCTAGAGCCCAGGAGTGTGCTCCACCAGGCACAGTTTCTCGCCTGCTCCCCAACTGCACTCCCCCGGCAACCCTAGATGTCGCACCACGTTTGGCACACGTCACTTGGGCTCCCCCTGCCTGTTATTGCACTCCCCTTTGCAGTTCAAAGGTCGCTTCGCAAGTGCCAAGCCTCGGACCTCTGCCTGCTGCACCACCCACCAGATCTGCGGTCAAGGAGCAAACGAACATGAGTGAGTGCGGCTCCATCACTATATATATTCATTAAAAACCATTATCAAAAGTGTTAATTGTCTATTTTGTTTAATAAATGCATTGTAAAAGCATGTGCGATGGGGTGTTTCAAAACCACATAAAACAACAACAATTAATAATGAATAGAGCCCAATGTTCATGTTTTTATTGATGATGCAATTAAGTTATATAGTAAACAAACAAACAAAAATACACAGCCAAAATGTTTGTTCTGTAGATCCTATTCAACAGAGGAGGGGGGGAGAGAAAGACCAACACCAACATGCATTTTCCATTCTCTCTAAAAACAAATAAACACAGAATGAATAATAAAATATAAATGTAGATATGTATATATACTTATGTTTTGTCTTTACGTTCCTCTTCTCTTATTGCTCCATGTTTCACTTCCTTCTATCCCCGGCGCCGATGATTACGCTTTGAATAAGTCTGCCTGAGATGTCTCTTTCAAAATGCCAACACATCACCCAGCGTCGGCTTTGCGCCACAAAATGTTAATGACACCATGCCTCATAGGTTATGCCAACCACTGGCGCTGGCGCTAGCCCTTAAGAAGGCACAGAGCATGGCTTCAAAACTGCATTCCCGTACAAAAAAGTTTGTGCTGACTTTGAGCTCCAAAGATCCTGCCCAAACGACCTTTGCACTAGCGCCACTACTAATTGGGCCCAAGATAGTTATTACTAGATACATATTTAGTAACTAGTGACTACAATGCAATTACTGTAACTATTAAGAAACGTTTTAATTACTTGGTAGCTACTTACTGTGGTGATTGGTGTTACTAAGCTAAAAAAGGATTGCAAAGTGAATTTAGCCATTCAGGGCACTTACATTACCAGGTAGCAATAGTGGCCATGTAAATACATTGTATAACTGTGCACTCATTATTTAAAATAGGATAATTAGAAGGTATACATATTGTACAAACCATCAATAACAATATAATTTTCATGCAGTGACCCAGTAATTACTATGTTATGTGCAACAGTACAACATGTTGTGATTTGACACACTTCTATACCCTGCTTCACCAAAGATACCTCAGTCTTTATGTAGGTATTATTATCATTATTTATTTCTTAACCGACGCCCTTATCCAGGGTGACTTACAATTGTTACAAGATATCACATTATTTTTACATACAATTACCCATTTGTACAGTTGGGTTTTTACTGGAGCAATCTAGGTAAAGTACCTTGCTCAAGGATACAGCAGCAGTGTACCCCACCTGGGATTGAACCCACGACCCTCCGGTCAAGAGTCCAGAGCCCTAACCACTACTCCACACTGCTGCCCCCTGGAGGGCAATTTATCATCCAGGTTTCTTTAATAAAGGTCAATTTTTAATAAACACTGACAATACTGTCAAACTGTCTTATGAATCTATGGTGAAGACAGCAGTTCACTAGTGTATAGCAGAAGTCCTCAAACTTGTTTTATTTGTGATAGGGGCTTAGCCCAGGTCTCTGGGAATTAATTGACAACTTTAGATTTCTGTTCCACATTATCTCTGGCAGTATGCTGCCTACTTTCCTAATGATTACACTCAGAGCACCAGACCTAATTTTACTTTGGCCTTGAACATTCATTAGATGAAAATTTCTTTTCTTGGTTACTGCTGTTTATAAACTCTGTTCATTTCAAAGTTTTCTCTCTAACCTTTAACATTGATGACTTACTTTGTCATTTGGTTTCTTAAAGAGCAAGGAGAACAGCAGCAACACATTAATGGATCATCTGACATAATCTTTTTTGTGAAGCTTTTAATCAGCCAAGATTGTTTTTGTTGCAGTTCTCACACCCGTTTTCCATTTGATTTATCAGTTAGCTTTTATAGACGTTTTGCCCTTCATTTATCAAAGCCTTATACTCTATAGTTTGCATCATTTGTGCTTGTTCTGGCCCCTGTAGTTGGTTTGGGTTCATTTTCTAAGGTCAATTCCATTTTGGCCACTAGACGGCGCTGCTCACTGATAAGGTCTGTTTGCTTAAGTTCCTATATCCTGTAAAAGAAGAATCCTTGTTAGCATTGAAAAATGGTGAAAGTCACTCTGTGGAGCTGCAGATCAAATGCCATCCTTCTTGCAATTATTTTGTAGAAGCATTGTCTGTAAGTAAAATCAATAATAACATACTTACCTTTCAATTCGTGATGATATTTTACATGGACGATCGTTTACGTGATAGATTTACGTATTTTTTTGATAGCCGCATGGTTGGAGATATCTGTTCTATGTAATTGATCTTGCCATGTTTGGGGAATTATTTTGCACACGGCAGCATATTTCTGAGTTATGATAATATTATACCATATGTAAAAATACATGCTGTGTTATTAGTGAGAATTAAGCTTAGTATTCAGCACACTCATACTTCTTTCTTTTATTTCAGTTTTACTCAGTTTCTAATACTGTACCTACAAACTGGTGGCAATAAATCATCATTCAACACTACAGTTACTGGAAAGAGTTTATCTATCTGTTAAGCTTAAGAAGGGGACTCTTTTGAGAGGGCAGAATAGTAAAAAGACACTCTCAACGGTGATTGCAACCTCCAGTGGACAATATATCCAGTCTGCTCTACTCCTCTTCACACGTCCAATGCAAGATGTCAGCTTCAGAACATATGAGCCTTGCAACCAGGTCAGAGTGCTCACGTTCATTTAAGTCATCAAGACACTCCAGCAAATCTGCAGCAAGCTTGGCTGCATTAGAAGCTCGCGCCAAGGCTGAAGCAGCACTAGCAAGAGCATCATATGCACAGAGAGAAATAGAAGTGAAAGTGAAGAAGCTTAAAGTGGAGGAGACCCGCCTGGAAGCCACATTAGAGGCTCTTCAGCAGGAGAAAGAGGCGGAGGCTGCCCTAGCTGAGGCTAATGTCTTTGAGACAGCGGTGGATGCAGCTGATATGGCACAGTTGTCTGGGGTTGACGACAACAAACAAGGCTCATCCTACCATTCTCTCGAGAGGACTGAGAAGTATGTACAAAACCAGCAAGCCTACTTGAACTACCATCAGCCATCGGCATACAAGGAAGTCTCACAGCCAGACGTCAAGGTTGAGTCGCCTCCCCCAGTTGATCACCTCCAGCCACACGACTCCTCTCCTTCCCACAACAAGCTGGTCCAGAGCTCACAACCACGTCTACATCCTCTCTCTCACGCCCCCACTCATACTGGAGTGCCAGCCACCTCAAGACACCCAACGACTCAGCATGAAGTGAATGTGCCTAACCCCACCTACAGGCTCCACACCTCCCAAGCGCTACGCAGATGATGACGGCCAGCCACCTGGTGTAGAACGTCATGAGTCCAGTGGGACCCATTCTGATCGTGCCAATGCTGCAGATCTGGCGAAGTTCCTAGCACGCCGCGACCTCCTCACAGCTAGACTCACCAAGTTCAACGACAAGCCAGAGAACTACTGGGCTTGGAAGTCAATATTCTCCAACGCCGTTGAAGGCTTCGACCTAAAGCCCAGTGAGGATCTCGACCTACTAATCAAGTGGCTTGGGCCAGAATCAGCTGAGCATGTGAGAAGGATGAGGTCCGTCCATGTCAGTCATCCTGCTGCAGCCCTCAGTGTGGTCTGGCAACGGCTAGAGGAGTGCTATGGGTCTGCTGAAGCTATGGAGACAGCCCTCTTCAACAAGCTTGAACGCTTCCCGAAGATCTCCAATAAAGACCCCCAACGTCTGAGAGAGCTAGGTGACCTTCTCCTCGAGTTGGAGGCAGCCAAAGCTGAAGGTTACTTACCTGGCCTGTCCTACCTGGACACTGCAAGGGGCATCAAGCCAATTCTGGAGAAGCTCCCCTTCAGCATGCAGGAGAAATGGATGTCACAGGGGACCAGATACAAACAGGAGCATGGTGTCAGCTTCCCACCCTTCTCGTTCTTCTCCAGTTTAATCTGTGCAGAAGCAAAAATGAGGAACGACCCAAGCTTTATCACTTCCACTTCTAGCGCAGCACCACCTAAAGGAGAGAAATTCTCAACGAGAACAGCGAGAGCCCCTATCACATTGCACAAGACAGAAGTGGACAATGCCATCCAGAAAGATGAATCTAAGAAGGATGACCCTAACAAACAATGCCCTATCCACAAAAAGCCACACCCCCTGCGAAAGTGTAGAGGCTTTAGGGAGAAACCCCTAGAGGAGAGAAAAACCTTCCTTAGAGAGAACTCTATATGCTTTAGGTGTGTCTCCTTAACAGCACACCAGGCGAAGAACTGTAAAGCTGTCATCCAGTGCCCTGAGTGCAAAAGCAACAAGCATATTGCAGCTCTTAACGCTGGTCCTGCCCCTTGGTCTCACAAAGATGCCGTCAGCTCCTCCACACAGCATGGCGGGGAGGAAGACGAGTCTTCCTCCTCTCCAGTTGCCATGTCCACCTGTACTGAGGTCTGTGGAGACAGCCCCCCGGAGAAGTCTTGCTCCAAGATATGTCTTGTTAACATTTACCCAGAAGGTCATCCTGAGAAGAAGATGAGACATACGCCATTCTGGATGACCAAAGTAACAAGTCTTTGGCTAGGTCAGCCTTCTTCAAGATATTCAATGTAGCCAGTGACGCCTCACCCTACACCCTCAAGACGTGCTCAGGTATCTCAGAGACTGTAGGCCGGCGAGCAAGAGGCTTCATTGTGGAATCAGCTGATGAAAAGACCTATTTACCTCTTCCCACGCTCATCGAGTGCAACGAGCTCCCAGACAATGGGGCCGAAATCCCTACACCAGATGTTACAAGGTACCACCCTCACCTCAAATTTTTAGTCATCAAGATACCTCCTCTGAACCCCCAGGCCGAGATCCTGCTACTTCTAGGGAGAGACATCATCTAGGTGCACAAGGTGCTAGAGCAGCGCAACGGGCCCCTGCATGCTCCCTTCGCACAGCGCCTAGCCCTCGGCTGGGTGATAGTGGGAGATGTCTGTCTTGGAGGGGCACACAAGCCTTCACCAGTTAACGCCTTCAAGACAAACATTCTAGAGAACGGATGCCCCAGCTTCATGAGTCCTTGCCTCAGCAGCTTCCACGTTAAGGAGAACTTCAGCCACACCCGCCAGCCTCAAAGTTCCGGCACCCTGTCCCTGAAGCAGAGATGCATGCCAGCCGACGCAGCAAGCCTCATGGGCAAGTCTGTCTTCTGCTACACTAAGGATGACGACAAACCAGCTCCCTCAATGGAGGATCTTGCCTTCCTGAGGATGATGGAGAAAGAGTTCCATCAGGATGCATCAAACAGATAAGAGTGGTATTTGACTCCAGCGCCCATCTCTGAATGACATCCTGCTTACTGGTCCCAACATGAACAACAGCCTGCTTGAGGTACTGCTGCGGTTCAGAAAGGAACCAGTGGCTGTGACAGCAGACGTGGATCAGATGTTCCATTGCTTCGTAGTTCGTGAAGACCATCGAAACTCCCTGCGATTCCTCTGGTACTGCAACAACGACCTGGGTGATGAAGTTGTGGAGTACAGGATGCGGGTCCACGTTTTCGGTAGTAGCTCATCCCCAGCAGTGGCCATGTATGGCCTCAGGAGAGCCGCCTTAGAGGGCCAGAGGGATTATGGAGCAGAGGCAAGGCACTTCATCGAGAGGAACTTTTACGTCAATGACGGTCTTGTATCCCTCCCCACAGAGAAGGAAGCCATCACTCTTCTTCAGAACACTCAAGAGATGTTGGCCCTCTCCAACTTACGCCTGCACAGGATCGCCTCTAACAAGGCAGAGGTCATGAGAGCCTTTCCTCCAGATGACCTAGCTAAGGGGCTGAAGGACCTGGATCTGAGTGTCAACTTCCCTCCCATTCAGAGAAGTCTCGGGGTGAGCTGGGACGTCACAGAGGATGTCTTCACATTTCAGGTGTCTTCAGCAGAGAAACCATACACTAGACGTGGAGTCTTGTCAACGATCAACAGCCTGTTCGACCCGCTTAGATTTGCCGCCCCAGTAAGCATTCGAGGAAGGTCTCTACTCAGAGAGCTCACCATGGAGGCCTGTGACTGGGATGCCCCTCTCCCAGAAGAGAACCTCAAGGAATGGAAGCTGTGGAGAGACTCACTGAAGGAGCTTGAGCAGGTCAAGATCCATCACCTCCACCTCTTTCAACCAAGCACACAAGAAAGAGATGTGCGTCTTCTGTGATGCATCCACGAACGCCATTGCGGCAGTAGCTTACCTGAAGACAACTGATGCCAGTGGAACATAGATGTTGGCTTTATCTTCGGTAAGGCTAAGCTTGCTCCACGTCCTGAGATCACCGTTCCAAGACTCGACGATTCTACGTGTATGTGAATAACAGGGTGCAACGTATCAGGAGATCTACCAGCCCAGAGCAGTGGAAGCACGTCCCTACTGACCAGAACCCTGCTGATCATGCCTCGAGATCAGTCCCAGCAGGCAGCCTGACTCATTGCACATGATTGACAGGACCAGCTTTCTTCTTCAGGTCAGCAGAGCTAGAAACCCTTCACACATCTTTCGACTTGGTTGATCCTGGATCTGACTATGAGATCCGCCCCCAAGTTGCTTGTCACGCCACAAATGTCTCCAGCAACAAGTTAGACCCCAAGCGCTTCGAGAGGTTCTCAAGCTGGCAAGCACTGACACACGCAACAGCAAGGCTTGTGCATGTTGCTCACTCCTTCAAGGTAGGCAACAGCTTCAAAGGGTGGCACATCTGCAAAAAACCCTGCTCCACCGAAGACCTGGATCAAGCCAAGAACATCATAATCCGCAGTCTGCAACACAACGCCTTTCAAGAGGAATTAGAATGCATCAGAGAAGGTAAAGCCATTCCTAAGCAGAGCCCACTCTTCAGTCTGTGCCCCTACATCAATGATTCAGGCCTACTGAGGATTGGAGGACGCCTGTCCCAAGCAAGCCTAGGTAAAGATGAAATCAACCCTCTCATCCTGCTTGGACAGAGCCACATCGCGACTACTCATCCGTCACCACCACGAGCAGGTCCACCATCAAGGGCACCACTTCACTGAGGGTACCTTGAAAGCAGCTAGTCTGTGGGTCATCGGTGGAAAACGGCGCGTCAGCAGCATACTCCATCAATGTGTCATCTGCCGAAGACTACGTGGGAGGATAGAGACTCAGAATATGTCTGATTTACCTGTGGATCACCTCAGCACTGACCCTCCCTTCTCTTTCGTTGGGTTAGATGTATTTGGGTCATGGATGGTTACAGCACGTCGCACCAGGGGTGGACTAGCAAGTTGTAAGCGCTGGGGTGTGCTGTTCACGTGTATGAGCACCAGGGCCTTACACATTGAAGTTATTGAGTTGATGGATTCCTCAAGCTTCATAAATGCTCTGCGACTGTTTTTTTCCATCAGAGGACCAGCCAAACAAATCAGGTCCGACTGTGGTACAAACTTTATCGGTGCCTGCAGAGAGCTGAAGATGGAGGCCGTTCAGAGCGACAAGGAGGTCCAAGAGTACCTGAGTGACAAAGGGTGTACTTGGGTCTTTAACCCACCGCACTCATCTCATATGGGAGGCAGCTGGGAGAGAATGATCAGCGTCACAAGGCGCATCCTGGATTCCATGCTGCTGAAGGTGGGTCCATCCAAGCTTACTCACGAAGTCCTGACTACGTTCATGGCGGAAGGCTCAGCCATCGTGAATGCTCGTCCATTGGTTCCTGTGTCCATGGATCCAGACTCCCCCCTCATCTTGACGCCAGCGACACTCCTCACCCAAAAGGTTGCTGTAGTTCCTCCTCCCCAAGGTGAATTCAACGAGAAAGACCTCTTCAGCCGGCAGTGGAGGCAAGTTCAAAGCCTTGCCAACACCTTCTGGCACCGCTGGAGGAAAGAGTATCTTCCTACCCTGCAGGGCCGTAGGAAGTGGCAGAAAGAGAAGCCCAACCTTCAGGAGGGAGACATTGTGATGCTGAGGGACTGTCAAGTGAAAAGGAACGACTGGCCCATGGGCATCATAGTGAAGACCTTTGCTGGCAGAGATGGGAAAGTAAGAAAGGTTGAAGTCAAGACAGCAAGAGAGGGGTCATGCAAGACCTTTCTGCATCCAGTTTCAGAGACTGTCCTACTCCTCTCTCCAGAGACTGATAAGTAGCTTTAAGTTCTAGTGTTAATGCTGGCATCTTTACAGATACCAGACGGGAAGTGTTCTGGCCCCTGTAGTTAGTTTGAGTTCATTTTTTAAGGTCAATTCCATTTTGGCCACTAGACGGCGCTGCTCACTGATAAGGTCTGTTGTTTGCTTAAGTTCCTATATCCTGTAAACGAAGAATCCTTGTTAGCATTGAAAAATGGTGAAAGTCACTCTGTGGAGCTGCAGATATCAAACGCCATCCTTCTTGCAATTATTTTGTAGAAGCATTGTCTGTAAGTAAAATCAATAATAACATACTTACCTTTCAATTCATGATGATATTTTACATGGACGATAGTTTACGTGATAGATTTACGTATTGTTTTGATAGCCGCATGGTTGGAGATATCTGTTATATGTAATTGATCTTGCCATGTTTGGGGAATTATTTTGCACACGGCAGCATATTTCTGAGTTATGATAATATACCATATGTAAAAATACATGCTGTATTATTAGTGAGAATTAAGCTTAGTATTCAGCACACTCATACTTATGGTTGTTTTCTTTCTTTTATTTCAGTTTTACTCAGTTTCTAATACTGTACCTACGAACTGGTGGCAATAAATCATCAGGGCAGAACAGTGATAATGGAAAATACATTAGACAATGACACTTAGCTATAACTATTAAGAAACAGTTGAAACAGAATGGTTTTTAAATATTGTTTTAGATATTCCTTGCATTTTATGTTAGATATGCACATTTATATAAATGATAGAATTACAACAACCGAACACTGTTCTTCCATTGTTTTCTATGGAGGTCAGTCATTCTGTAATAACAGGAAAGATGACACTAAAACCACTGCTTACTGATGAAATGTTTCACAGGGTCCCTTAAGCCTTGCTCTCAAAAAGCAGTCTTTCAGTGGAGTACAATGATTATTTCAGACATACAGAGGTAAATAAATAAATAAAATGTTATAGTAATATAGTGATCCTGACATTGCTGTGACTGTGTTCCTTGGTAATAATTAAACTTCCATTTTTATCTTGTAACAAGATACAAGAATGCCATAACCACTTAAATCTCAAATCCATTTATCATTGGAGTTCAAATAACACAACACACCTAATTTCAGTTTTTGAAGCCTGCAGGTTCTTTGCTCTCTTTCGTTTGATGGCAAATCTTGGGTGCATAATCTGTGGCTCAGATCAAATCCCCCCTCTCACAAACTATCTCCTGTTGATGCTCCTCCAGACGGGCCATTAGTTTGCTCACTCTGGCTAAATTGCTAACAGGAAATCAAGGGCAACAGTGTCCGTGCAAACATCTCAGAAAATAAAACACTGGTTGAGCTACTAGATGTGCATAAATATATTTTAGGAGTAAAGTGTAAGTGAGAAAACATTGTCACGTCGCTTTTTGTAGTAGAGAACAGTTGGGAAACTGACAGTGTTGCTGTTACATTTATAGATGCAAAACAAAAAGCAAAAGAAAAAAAAATACTGTTCTGTTAATGACATAAAATGGAGTCGTCAATATTATTAACAGACTGGCTAGATAGATCAGCCCCAGCCCCAGTATGGTTACCTTGCAGTGATAACAATTGTAACACCAATTACCCTGACAGAGTTAAGGTGCAATAGAGGGTGGTCCCCCGCCTGTGGCTGCAGTTGCTCTTCTGTTTGAAATAATTTAGTTTTTGCCTTTCGCTTAAAGTCATTCAAACTTTATTGCAGAATGTGGTTGTGGGTGCTCTTTTTTTATTATCTTTGTATAATTTAGTCACCTCATTGGCTTTTATTTCTCATTTGTTTAGTTGAAGATACAATTAACCTTCTCTTGGCATACTAACATACAATTATACTGATATTACATTCAATTATAGTGTTCTAGATAGGCAGAAAAACAGATTTCATATGCTGAATTCGAATTGTTTTTTTTCCTCAAACATTCAAAATAAGTACAATTAGCACAACTTGTTTTCAAAGGGGAAAAGGAAACCCCCCATCTAACCTTTGCTAAAGCTGTATGTTTCTACCGTTTAATATATGAAGTGCTATAATTGAGTCTTAGCCCTTACCAAAAGAAAGATTATATGTACTTGATGTTATTCATAAGCCATAATTAGACTTAGACTTCTCAGTGTCCTTTAAACTAGATGGCCCAATTTGAAATTACTACAATAAGGCCAAAGAATCATTTAAAAAAAAAAAAAAAACCCAAGTCATAAAAAAAAACAGCTTTTAAAGAATGATGTACCAAGCAATCATTCCAAATTTTAATAATAAAGTATTTTAGAATTTTCTGGGATGTTTACTTCTGAGTTCACCACACATCATCTTTATAATACATACCTTTGGGTTATTTTATGAATAGACAAAATCATCAAGGATAGCTCTGTACTTTACAGAATATACTGAAAATGTAAACATAAAATCCTAACTGATTATTAACATTTTCACACTAGGTTATAATGCCTGCTGCCACTTACCTTCTCTTGCCTTCAAATTCAGGAGTAAATTCACTCCCAAACTCCCACATTAACTAATCCTAACCTCAGAGGTACACTAGTTTCGATAATGAATCAGTAACTTCACTGCATACAACATCTACTTCAAGCTACTTGGTTCTGTTTATGGTTGCTTTCCCAGTGTATCATGAACCACGACTGCAGTTGTGACATGGTTCAAGTTTGCAGTCATTAGGAGGGTGAGGGTTTACTGTCCAACACATTTCTGGACTAGTATTGTGAAAATCGTATTTGTCAATTAAAAGACATTTGGTATAACTTTACATTACAGGGCATATATAATCATGTAATAACATGATACTAGCATGGCAACAAATGTATTGTTCACAAGGCCATTACCAAGTAATTGCAGAGTAGTTACCAAATAACAGCAGGAATCCTTTGTATTAACCCAGTTATTTCTGCCAGTGCGACCAGAAATGTATACCTATACTACCTATAATTAAATTTCTTATGTCACAACAGAACGTAAGGCACAACTAACTAGCTGTTACCTGTACATAAGATACGTAATTTAAAGCTTCTCAACCTGATGGCTCGTGAAGACTAAAAGGACGGCAATTATTAATCATGCCTAATTACTGTGCTTGCACTAATTAAACAAGGCTTTATCGCGTTTTATAAAGATTAAGAACCTGTAAATCAAGAGAAAGATAGTAATCCCTTTTGTTGCTCTAATGGCATTTTTACTTGGGTAATCGTAATGTTTCTTGCTGACAATTGATTCAGTTCTATTAAAAGTGTTAAACCCTGTTTTTTTGGAAGCAAACATAAAAGTTATCTGTTTTATTTGTGTGTGGGTGGTTGTATCCAGGAACAGTATTCATTTATGTTAAAGCAATGATGAGATGCTACAGCATACAGATCTAATTCTAGCTTGTCGGGTGTTATACTCAGGTAGAATGGAAACAGTCCTTGCAAATTATCATTAACTAACCTCACACTCATATGACCCTGTGACAGGAATGGCTGAGTGGTAACATCAGGCCAGATGCAGGAAGAAACAGGCACTGCAGGGAGTTGCGCCATTTATTTAAACAAATAACACAAATAAAATAAAAGGTTTTAAATAAAACAAATCTCGAACACAAAAAAAAAAACATAGGTCAGGCTGGGCAATCGCCTTCACTGTTCCTATATTTAGTTTGATTTTTAAACTCCTCTCGCTCTCGCTCTGTTCCCTCCTCCGAACAGCCCACCCTGAGTGCAGAGAGCTGCAAGCTTTTATGTAGGTGACCATCTACCGATTAGCAATAAATTAATTACTTAATCAGTTCGGGAGGTGGCCACCTTCTGCATGAGGTTTCTCGCCAGAAACAACACAATAACAAAACCTATGGCTTCGCCGTAATATTTATAAACACATATAAATAAATAATAATAATAATAATAATAATAATAATAATAATAATAATAATAATAAAACTAAACAAATACAAAATAATGAATTGCACAGGGACGAAGGGTTTTGCCCTGCCCCCTTTTCATGTGCAGGGCTCTTCACCCTGTCACAGACCCACTAAATGAATGTTTTGTGAAATGTTAATAAATAATATGAAAATCTAATTAAATTCAGGGATAGAGGTACAAACCAGTTGCAAACGAGTCGGAAGTCTAAGGTGAAGCGCAAGCGCAATGCTGTTAGCGACTTTTTAGGGAATGCTTTGTGGCAGCACTAAAGCTGCACTTACAACTGCATCAATTTGTTAAGAACTTTTGAAAGCATGTTTTAAACAGTTGCTATTGTTGCTGCCATTTCCCAGTCCGCTTGTTCTCATGTGTTGCCAGTTGTGCTCAATGCATTTTTGAGGCGAACACCCAAATACCTATTTTCCCCTGAAAGAAGGGTGTACTTACAAGCCTTGAAAACACATTTCTGTGACATTTCTGGTTTCCCCAACATGTTGGGAGCAGTAGACTGCACACATGTGCCGCTAACCCCTCCAGCTCATTCTGAGCATCTGTAAAAGAATATGAAACACATCTATTCTATTAATGTGCAGGTGGTTTGTAATTGTGCACAATAAAAACTGACAGTACACATTTGGCTTATAGGCTACTCATGATAATACAAATTAGTGGTATAATGCAAAACTCTTGCTGGTCCCTTGGAATTCGTATTAACGAGAATTGACTGTCCTCCACCACGTATCATAACTTGTCAATGCGGCGCCATGATCTATTTTGTGTTCATTGTCTAAGCTACTAAGTAGGCCAATTTAAAAATAATAATAATTAAAAAATCACTACAATGTGTACCAATGTGTACAATGCAGCAGCATGATTTATTTTGTGTTACCGGTAGCCTACAGGCTAAAGTAAAAAGAAAGTGCGCTATATGATATTAATTTGATTATACTACTGTACTATATACTGTGTAGGCCTACTGTACACATTTATATTTTTTACATAATGGAATGTGTAGCCTACCCAAAACACATAAGTGTTATTTCAGCACAATGATTTATACATTTAAAATACATTGAGCACTAGAAATGTATGTGTGTGTGTGTGTGTGTGTGTCAGGATGTAGTGGGTGGTGCAACAGAAATGATGTCACAGCAGCTGCTTTCCAATCCAATCCAACCCCCCCCCCCCCCCCCCCGCCCCCCCCCCACCCAGGGTGCTTTTAATGTAGATTCAGGTTAAAATAGGTTGCAAATAAAAAAAAAGAAAACTACTGAACAAAATCAAATAAACAAGTCCTGTACACTTTCAATTCAAACAATATTCCTTCAGTGCAGCTGGTGCCAAGGTTATGCAGCGCGGCACAGGGGTCTGTGGCCAATCAGTTTTTCGTGCGTAGCATGTAGCTCTGCACTGGTCATCCCTTTCAGTCCTCACAGTCTGCAAAATGGTAAGGCACAAAAGAGGTAGCAAAACAACAAAGGCAATACGATGTGGCTCCAAAAACTGAAGCGCGAGCTTCCCAAAACTGCTTCCTTAAATACTGCTGTGCCCGGATGTCAGCACTTCCAGTCAGGAGCACCCCTATCTTTGAGCACAGCGCCCTCACAGGTCAGGAGGGAGATTTACAGCTCTGATTCATTTTCTCCTTGTCATGGTGTGCAATTTTATTGCACTTTTGCAGTGTAGCGAGGGGCTACTGTATGATTATGAAAAGCTTTTTGATAGAAGCTTTTAATATAAGGTGAGGGCACCACTATAGAATCTGATGGGATTAAACTGTCTTTCATTATTTATTCAAAAAAATATTGAAATGCTAGAAATCTTGCTATGTGACTGTCCCGTCTTAGTACATCTACCCCTCAGTGTTTTATTTATCATTATAAGAACCCTTGAGTTCACAGATATAATTTTCAATAGAGAGCTGCCACCACATTTAGTTACAAAGGTTCTGTCACCATGTAATGTGTATGTGTGAGTTATGTCGCTGGTGGCCATCTTGGTCTAGAACCATAATGGCCACCTTTGCACAGCTACATGGCATTGTTTAATTGTTTGATAGACATTTGAATGGAAAAAGTGCGGAATGTGGCCAGGTGGTGATTAGATGATTGATTGAATCAATCAAGCCCCTGGCCACATGGTATAAAAGGAACAAAGGAGTGTTTGTTTAGGAGAGAGTGTTGGAGATAGTTCAGTTAAAGTGTATTGCCCGGCCTGAACAGAGAGAAAGAAAGAAAGAAAGAAAGAAAGAAAGAAAGAAAGAAAACACCGGGATAGCTGAAGGCACTTTCAACTAAAGTTCTGTGTCTGGGTGTGGCCAAGTGGTGAGTGAATACAGGTGTGTGCAGTGCAGAGCGGATACAAAACAGACAGACAATAACTTCCAGGTGCAAGGGTGTTTATTGATTTATTTAACAATGTCCAGAGCTTTATGGCGAACACCAGCAAATAATAATGATGAAGTGATACAGTGGCGTGTATCACTCTGTATTTGTAAATCCCAGGGTTTGACCCGCAACCAAAAGTCCAGTATTACACACCAACACTAAACACAAAACACAAACACAGTTCTTAGTGACAGTGAATAAGTGTTAGTGCTGTATTACAGTTCTCCGTGAAATGCAGGGGTGAAAGTGATGTCCGGGTTTATGCTGGCTTTCGCTACAGCTCCGGATCATGCTACTGGTAGTCTATTAAAAAACAAACACTAACAAACACTAACAAACACAAGACAAAACTCATGGTTCACGATACTGAAACACAGACTCCTTGTAGGTTTGAAACACTAACCATTTACCAAGGAACATATCACTTACACTACGACCCCTATTTATACCCTTGCTCATGACCCCTAGGTTAACGAGCACATCCGCTCCTCCAATCCTCGGATGTCACGCCGTTTCTCGTCCGAGTCATTGAGTTTGGGTACCGTAGCTCCGCCCCCTTCCTAAATGACCGACTTCCATCTACCCTAAGGAATAAACTGTCATGCCATTTGATTTGAAGGGCTCTCTGTCAATCAAAATCAAAACCCGGGTAGTATCAGGGAATTTAAAACCTGGGTTTTACCAGGGTTTTCGGGTACCTGTGTTGACCTCTAATTATATATCCTTAAAATGTCAAAGTGAATATATATATATATATATATATATATATATATATATATATATATATATGGGCCCGGCAAAATCCTTGGATTACTGCAAAAGATTTGACACAAGAATTGAGAGAATATGGTCAAGAAATTCACGCGCAAACAATTCAACGATACTGTAACAAGATGAATGTCCATGGGCGAAAACCAAGATGCAAACCTTTGTTAAAAATAATACACAAAAGAAAGTGATTGGAGTTTTCCATTGAATACTTAAAGAAGCTTGATGATTTCTTCAACCAAATTTTATGGTCAGACAAATTCAACACTTAACTTTTTTTCAACAAGAAAGCAATAATATATTTTGAGGAAGAGAGAAGAATTTAAAGAAAAGTTCATCATGCCCAATGTTACACATGGTGGAGGTGGTGTGATGGTATGGGTTTATTTTTCTTCCTCAGGCACTGGCAACCTTTGCATTGTAGAAGGAATAATGAATGCTGCAAAATATTGAGAAATTTTGCACTCTCATTTGTTACCCAGTGCTAGAAGGCTTGGGCGGAGGTTTGTATTCCAGCAGGATAAAGACCCTAAGCATTCTGCAAAGTCTAAAAGGGAATTTTTGAAAAAGTTGAAGATCACAGTTATGGATTGGCCATCTCAGTCCCCAGACTTGAATCCCATTGAGATGTTGTGGATTGACTTGAAGGCTGCTGTTGCAAAAAGGAAACCAAAGTTGATTGCAGAACTTAAAGCTGTATGTGTTGAAGAATGGGCAAAAATAGCTCTGGAAATATGCCAGTAACTAGTTTCAAAATACAAAAAAAACCAAAAAGCTGCAAGCTGTAAAGGAAGCAAAGGGTGGGCACACATAATACCAATGTAAGGGTGCTCAAATACTTTTGTCAAAGTATGACATTTATGTAAATTTACAAACATTGAAAGTGTAGTGTATTAAAAGCCTTACTTAAATCACAAAAAATAAAGTAATTCATCATTCAGTAAATTGATTAAAATCTAATGAATTCATTAGAATGATAATTATTGTACATAAGGTACTGTGCCAAAGTTTTAGGCAGGTGTGAAAAAATGCTGTAAAGTAAGAATGCTTTCAAAAATAGACATGTTAATAGATTATATTTATCAATTAACAAAATGCAAAGTGAGTGAAGAGAAAAAAAAAATCTACATCAAATCAATATTTGGTGTGACCACCCTTTGCCTTCAAAACAGCATCAATTCTTCTAGGTACACTTGCACACAGTTATTTGAAGGAACTCGGCAGGTAGGTTGGCCCAAACATCTTGGAGAACTAACCACAGTTCTTCTGTGGATTTAGGCAGCCTCAGTTGCTTCTCTCTCTTCATGTAATCCCAGACAGACTCGATGATGTTGAGATCAGGGCTCTGTGGGGGCCATACCATCACTTCCAGGACTCCTTGTTCTTCTTTACGCTGAAGATAGTTCTTAATGACTTTCGCTGTATGTTTGGGGTCGTTGTCATGCTGCAGAATAAATTTGGGGCCAATCAGATGCCTCCCTGATGGTATTGCATGATGGATAAGTATCTGCCTGTACTTCTCAGCATTGAGGAGACCATTAATTCTGACCAAATCCCCAACTCCATTTGCAGAAATGCAGCCCCAAACTTGCAAGGAACCTCCACCATGCTTCACTGTTGCCTGCAGACACTCATTCGTGTACCGCTCTCCAGCCCTCGGTGA
The DNA here is from genome assembly GCF_902713425.1 of Acipenser ruthenus. Lineage (NCBI taxonomy): Eukaryota > Metazoa > Chordata > Actinopteri > Acipenseriformes > Acipenseridae > Acipenser > Acipenser ruthenus. The sequence goes on along the minus strand of NC_081193.1, from coordinate 43,719,507 downwards.
ACAAACTGCCTTCTGCTACAGCCAAATATTTCAAATTTTGACTCATCAGTCCAGAGCACCTGCTGCCATTTTTCTGCACCCCAGTTTCTGTGTTTTCGTGCATAGTTGAGTCGCTTGGCCTTGTTTCCACGTCGGAGGTATGGCTTTTTGGCCGCAAGTCTTCCATGAAGGCCACTTCTGACCAGACTTCTCTGGACAGTAGATGGGTGTACCAGGGTCCCACTGTTTTCTGCCAATTCTGAGCTGATGGCACTGCTGGACATCCTCCGATTGCGAAGGGAAGTAAGCATGATGTGTCTTTCATCTGCTGCAGTAAGTTTCCTTGGCCGACCACTGCGTCTACGGTCCTCAACGTTGCCCGTTTCTTTGTGCTTCTTCAAAAGAGCTTGGACAGCACATCTGGAAACCCCTGTCTGCCTTGAAATTTCTGCCTGGGAGAGACCTTGCTGATGCAGTATAACTACCTTGTGTCTTGTTGCTGTGCTCAGTCTTGCCATGGTGTATGACTTTTGACAGTAAACTGTCTTCAGCAACCTCACCTTGTTAGCTGAGTTTGGCTGTTCCTCACCCAGTTTTATTCCTCCTACACAGCTGTTTCTGTTTCAGTTAATGATTGTGTTTCAACCTACATATTGAAACCTGTTTGGTATAATTGTTTAATCATACACCTGACTATATGCCTACAAAATCCCTGACTTTGTGCAAGTGTACCTAGAAGAATGCTGTTTTGAAGGCAAAGGGTGGTCACACCAAATATGGATTTGATTTAGATTTTTCTTCTGTTCACTCACTTTGCATTTAGTTAATTGATAAATATAATCTATTAACATGTCTATTTTTGAAAGCATTCTTACTTTACAGCATTTTTTCACACCTGCCTAAAACTTTTGCACAGTACTGTATATGATTTATTTAAATGCATTTTGTAACATTTATGACCCTTGTCACAAAGACGGCCGGAGTGGGTGGCGTCAGACCAGAAGCAGGGAGTAAACAGACAGAGACTTGGGGTTTTGGTGGAGCTGAGCGAATGGTTTCGCTCAGCATTTAATAAAACAGCACAGAAAATAAAAGGTTTGAACAGACAAAAACACGGGACACGGCACTTGCGCCAAAATAAACAGACATACAAAACGACTAAACACTAAACAGACGGTGCAGGACAGACGAACAAACACGGTGAGTACAAACAAAACACTTATTATATTTCACTTTTACGATTTTACTCCTCTCTCACCCGTTCTCCACTCTCTGAACACCTAACCCCGACTGCATGCTACGTGTCTCTATATATACTGTTGTGCTGGGATTCAATTACTAATTAATTATTCACTTGAATCCCAGCACGTGAATTAATTCTGTGCAACCCCGTGCTCACATATTTTAAATGCACGTGCGTGATGTGCAATCCCGTGCCTAAATACAAATATACACTTTTTAAATACACGTGAAACACAGACCCGTTTATATCCCGTGTACCAATCTATACACCAACATTAACACACGCACACAACATACAAATGCACACAGGGACGGGGCACATTGCCACATATACCCCCCCTTGTGCGCAGCACACATGGCCTCAACGGCCACCTCCCCCCTTAAAAATCCAGCAGTCCAGGACAAAGTCTCGGGCTGGGAAGGGAGGCTTCAGTGGGCCCATGGCTGGCCATGCTGTCAGCACCCCTGCCGGTAGTGGCACGGCTGACAGCCTGTTGGTCCCGTCCTGCAGCGAAAAAGCTGCGGGGGCAGGTGGTCCCCCGACCTCCCCCTTCTTCGTAGCCGGCAGCTCCCTCCTGTGGGGCTCCGGCCACAAGAACTCCTGCAGCGAAACTGCTGCTGGGGAAAGTGGTCTCCAGACCTCGTCCCCCTTCTTTGTAGCCGGTAGCTCCCTTTGGTGGGGCTCCGACCACAGTACTGCCGGCAGCGAAGAAGCTGCAGTGGGAGCAGGTCTCCGGACCTCCCCCACGATCTCCGGCAGCGAAACTGCTGCAGTGGGAGCAGGTCTCCGGACCTCCCCCACGATCTCCGGCAGCGAAACTGCTGCAGTGGGAGCAGGTCTCCGGACCTCCCCCACGATCTCCGGCAGCGAAACTGCTGCAGTGGGAGCAGGTCTCCAGACCTCCCCCACGATCTCCGGCAGCGAAACTGCTGCAGTGGGAGCAGGTCTCCTGACCTCCCCCACGATCTCCGGCAGCGAAACTGCTGCTGGGGTTGGTGGTCTCCAGACCTCCTCCCCCTTCTTCGTGGCCGACAGCTCCCCTTTCTGGGGCTCCGGCCACCGTACTCCCCGTGGTGGAGGTATGGGAAGCAGAGACAGCTCCTGCTGTTCTGCTTCTGGCAGTGGCAGAGGCAGAGGCAGCTCCTCTGCTCCTGGAAGTGGCAGAGGCAGCTCCTGCTCCTCTGCTCCTGGAAGTGGCAGAGGCAGCTCCTGCTCCTTTGCTCCTGCCGGTGTAGGTGGCGGAGGCAGAGGCAGCTCCGGCTGCTCTGCTCCTGCCGATGTAGGTGGCGGAGGCAGAGGCAGCTCCTGCTCCTCTGCTCCTGGAAGTGGCAGAGGCAGCTCCTGCTGCTCTGCTCCTTCTGGTGGAGGTGGTGGAGGCAGAGGCAGCTCCGGCTGCTCTGCTCCTGCCGGTGAAGGTGGGAGCAGCGTGTAGTCTCCCCCTTTTTCAGGGGACTGGTGCTGCTCTGCCTCTCTTGCAGCGGACTGGTGCGGCTCTGCTTCTGAAGGGGAAACCAGCAGGCATTCTTCCTCTGCTGGTTGTGCTGGGGAAACCAGCAGGCATTCTTCCTCTGCTGGTTGGGCTGGGGAAACCAGCAGGCATTCTTCCTCTGCTGGTTGGGCTGGGGAAACCAGCAGGCATTCTTCCTCTGCTGGTTGGGCTGGGGAAACCAGCAGGCATTCTTCCTCTGCTGGTTGTGCTGGGGAAACCAGCAGGCATTCTACCTCTGCTGGTTGTGCTGGGGAAACCAGCAGGCATTCTACCTCTGCTGGTTGTGCTGGGGAAACCAGCAGGCATTCTACCTCTGCTGGTTGTGATGGGGAAACCAGCAGGCATTCTTGCTCTGCTGGTGAAGGTGGGAACAGCTGCCTCTCAGGCTTCGGATTCCCGCGGTCCCCCCGTCTGGGCGCTGGACGCTCGCGGTCCCCCCGTCTGGGCGCTGGACGCTCGCGGTCCCCCCGTCTGGGCGCTGGTTCCTCCTCTTCATACTGGGTGGGGCATATGGCCAACGTGTGCCCATAAGCCCCACAGCCAGGGCATAACTCTGCTGCGAGGTTCTTTAAAAAAACCTCCCAGCCATCATCCCCGACCTCCTCCCTTTTGGGCTGTGGACGCCCCGACTCCTCCCTTTTGGGCTGTGGACACTCGGGTTCCCCCCACTCAGGCGTAGGACGTTCGGGTTCCTCCCACTCAGGCGTAGGATGTTCAGGCTCCTCCCACTCGGGCTGTGGACGCTCACGCTCCTCCCACTCGGGCTGTGGACGCTCAGGCTCCTCCCACTCGGGCTGTGGACGCTCAGGCTCCTCCCACTCGGGCTGTGGACGCTCAGGCTCCTCCCACTCGGGCTGTGGACGCTCAGGCTCCTCCCACTCGGGCTGTGGACGCTCAGGCTCCTCCCACTCGGGCTGTGGATGCTCAGGCTCCTCCCGCTCAGGTACTGGAGAGGGCAGCGACTGCTCCTCTCCCTCTTGCTCACTGGAAGGCATCCCTCCCATGTCTGCAGCTAGGTAACCCAGCACCACCATGGTGAGGTCACGAACGGATGCCGGGTTGTGCTGTTGCTCCCAGTCCTCCCATCGTTTCCCATCTCGCATCTGCAGTGCGTGAATAACCATGGGGAGGTCACTGGCGAAGTTCCCCTCGGGGTGCACCAGCCAGTCCCATATTTCCCGGGACGGTGGGGAACCCGGTGGCAGTGGGGGTAGAGGGGTGGCTACTGCCCCGTTGTGGCTGTCCTCCTCCCAGCCCGGCATGCAGGATGAGGGCTGCAGCTGTTGTTGCTGCTGCTGCTTCTGCTGCTTCCTGCAGCTCTTTCTTCCCATCCTCGCTTTACTATTTTTTTTTTTTTCTTCACAGAACCCCCTCTCCTGGTCTGACGCTTGGAGGCGGTATTATCCCACGATGACACCACGTGTCACAAAGACGGCCGGAGTGGGTGGCGTCAGACCAGAAGCAGGGAGTAAACAGACAGAGACTTGGGGTTTTGGTGGAGCTGAGCGAATGGTTTCGCTCAGCATTTAATAAAACAGCACAGAAAATAAAAGGTTTGAACAGACAAAAACACGGGACACGGCACTTGCGCCAAAATAAACAGACATACAAAACGACTAAACACTAAACAGACGGTGCAGGACAGACGAACAAACACGGTGAGTACAAACAAAACACTTATTATATTTCACTTTTACGATTTTACTCCTTCTCTCTCACCCGTTCTCCACTCTCTGAACACCTAACCCCGACTGCATGCTACGTGTCTCTATATATACTGTTGTGCTGGGATTCAATTACTAATTAATTATTCACTTGAATCCCAGCACGTGAATTAATTCTGTGCAACCCCGTGCTCACATATTTTAAATGCACGTGCGTGATGTGCAATCCCGTGCCTAAATACAAATATACACTTTTTAAATACACGTGAAACACAGACCCGTTTATATCCCGTGTACCAATCTATACACCAACATTAACACAGGCACGCAACATACAAATGCACACAGGGACGGGGCACATTGCCACACCCTTTGTTTGAATGAAGATGGGGGTAGCTTTCTGATGAAGTTATGATGTAATCTGCTTACATTTAAAACAGCCAATAAAAATACCTGATGGAGGGTTTACCAATGGGATGACTAGGAGAGTCGACAAATTGAATGGCAATAATTAGAGATACACACCTATTCTCAAATCTTATAAAAATTCAAACACAGGACATGATCATTTTCTCAAAGCAAAGAAATAAATATCTCTATCTCTCTCAAAGAAAATAAAAAATGTCTTAAGAAAGCTGTCTTGGAAAAGCTACATATAAACATCTTGTATACAATTGGACTGAATCGCTGACAAGACTCAACAACATTGCTGTAACAATCCAACTTCATAGCTATGGTACACTAAATCATCGACCCGGAAGGGAAACGATGTGGCAGCTGTGGATTGAGGGAGCAGTTGCCCTCGTTAACCAAGGGGTTATGGTTGACGGTATATAAGGGGACGTAGCGAGGTGATCTGTTCCTTTATTGTGGTTACACTAAACTGGAAGGACCTGTGATTTTGTAAACAACTGTGAGTGTTTTGTTTGTTTTGTCTGTCTGTCTAAAACCCTGTTATTTGTTCACTAGACTAGACGGCTAACACGATCCGGAGCTGTCGCTTATGGCCAGCACAAAACCCGGACAACAACAACACTATTGTACACGTAGATAATTGTATTTCCCCACTTGCACTTGTGTCATTCACTCGGGACCATTCACTCGGGACTTGTGATCGTGGGTGTATTTATGTGTGTAAATTTACTGTGTTATTATTTGGGACTGTAAACCCTTTATTTAGAACAGTGCAATACACACTGCTGTGTATTGCCTGGGATTGTTATTTGTGCTCACCAGACCAGGATTATAATTACTTTGGATTATCGTTGTCTTGTATTTCATTTATCACCACATCACTAATGCACTTGCACACTGCAAACCACTTTGACACAGTACCCAAACAGGTTGCTGGTGCCTTTAATTCAGTCAGTGGAGTCAATTGTAAATGGGTTACTCAGGAAAACAATGTGTTTCATGAATGGGTCACATTTTTGAAAAAGTAATTCAGGCCACTGCCTACAGGTTTCACAGACTACTACTGTTTTGAATTCTGTGATGGTTCTGTCGCTTACAAACCACTTGTAAACTCTCCTGACACTGAAACAATTCACTAATACTGCACTAATCCTGTTGAAATTAAGAAGGCAATTCTGCAAGAAGTACTGCATTTAGCACCATATGCAGGTCTTGCAGAGATTGTTGGTGCTGCAGTCTCTCTGCCAGTTCTAAATCCTCGCCCGCTTGCCAAAACCAAGATCGGGTTAGTTGTAAAAAAGTTACCCTGCATCCCACTGGGGAAAGTGGTGGATGATTCTACCATTGCCAGTCAAGACAACTCATCTTCTCACAGAAAACAGGGTGTACGGAGACCTGTTGGATGACCTAAAAAAAAAAAAAACTGCCGCAAGTTGAAGTGAGCCCAAACAAGCCAGCATTCTGCAGTTCTTCCTTGGTAAAGCAAAAACAGTGTGTAAATAATTTCCAGTGATTAAAAATTGAAAAGGCTATAATCCTACTGTTTGATTTGTATTTATTTTTTGTCTAGTTAGGATTGCCTGCTTGTTCTCTTGAGTTTGTTTCAACAAGTTATTTACAGTTTTCAAAATGTTTACATGAATAAGTCTTTTTTTGTATAATTATTTACTTTCACCACACAACATTGCAGGCAATGTGACAATTAAAAATATATACATCCTAGTGTTAATAAATTTTTTTTAATGGTTTTGCTTTACGTATTTGGGCCAATGCCAAAAATAAATAATTTGACAAAGATGGCGAATTTGCCGCGTTCAGTCTCATATATATATGACAGGAATATGAGGGCTTCAGGAACCTGGGCACAAGGGATAATGCACTCCATCTTTGAAAAGGGCAGTGAAGCCAGAGGCCTGATATTAATGTGGGTTAATCAGGTAATTGGTAAATGCCAATCAGCTGCGACTGATCAGTTGGGGGAATAAAAAGGCCAGAGTTAGTTTGCACTGGGTTGGGATGTATGAAGTAAGAAGAGAAGAGTGGTGAAGGAAAAGGGTAAATTACAACATAAACAAAGAGCAGTAGTTTTGGTTGGGATAAACAAGATTAGCTTGGCCCTTCGTAAATGGAGAAATTTAGAGGACTGAGTTGTATCACTTATTGTAAAGTTTAGGACTCTTTGGGAAGAGTTAGGTTTATTTTGTTGGTTTTGTTTTTGTTTATTGTATATAATAAAGATTGTGCAACTACGCATTAAACACAACAAGCGTACTGTGTTAAAAACTGATAAAACACCCCTGATGCAAAAAAAAATTAAATTGGTATATAGCCAATAAACACTGGAAATGGTTATTCAATTCATGATGACTTCACCTCTTTCCCATTAAAAAAGAAACCCCAAACTACTACAAGAAAACCCCAAAACAAACTACCTTTCCCAGAGCAGGTGAGCAATGTCCCTCCTTCCTGACTTGTATCTATCAGTGATTCGATCTGAATACTTTAAACCCACCCCAACTACTGAGTGGCAGCTAATTCCTACATTTCAATTGACTCTGCATGCAAGATTTAAAACATGATTACAATTATGAACAGAAAGACTTGTTCGCGGGATTTAAAACTATATTACAGTTGTGTAGTTAGAATTTAAAACAAAATTACAAATTGTGGCAAAATGTAAAAAAATGCCTAGACACACAAAACCCCAGAAGAATGTACCTGTGACCATAGCATTTAGTTGAGAAAGACAGCAAAGGAAAGAAGGTACAACTTAAGTGTGCAAGCACTGCCGAGTTACATATTGTGACAGAACAAAACACCCAAGCATTTTGGAAAGTAATTGAGAACAATCATTTCATACAGTATATAAAAAGTGAAAGCCCCCAATTTTGGGGTATCTTGAAAATAACTACAAATAAGCACCGAAAAATTAAATTAATAAAAAACAAAAAAACAGAAGCCCTAGTATAAAGAAGATGGGGTTTCATGGCTATAGCAACCTACAAACACCTAAAAAGGAAGGTACTAAGTCACAATATATACATAATATATACCAGTATAAGTTGTAGTCAAAAGTTTACGTACCCCAAAAGAAATGTATACTTTCTAGAAATTTCTCGAAACAAAAGTTACAAGAAATAGATACAATTATTTATTTTTTTTGCAAACCTCCAAAAATGCTAATTCAAAAGTATTCATACCCTGACAAGGAAAATGAAATTAATAGCTAGTTGAGGCACCTTTAGCAATAATAACCTCTTTTAAATTATTAGGATATTTGTCAATGAGATTTTGGCATGATTCTTTAGTGATTTTTGACCATTCTTCAACGCAAAATTGTTCCAGTTCATTCAAATTCCGAGGATTTCTTGTGCACAGCCTTCTTCAACTCATACAAAGATTCTCAATCAGCTTTAGATCGGGACTTTGACTAGGCCATTCCAGAACCTTGATTTTATTCTTCTTTAACCATTCAGAAGTAGATTTTGATGTGTGCTTTGGATCGTCGTTATGTTGGAACGTCCAGTTTCACTTTTAACCAAGTTTTGTAGTGGAGGGTTTCAGATTGTTGGCCAATATCTTTTGATATGCTATGGAATCCATTTGACCATGTATTGGAACAAAATTCCCTGTGCCATTAGAGGAAAAACAGCCCCCAGTAGATATGGTGTTCTTTTATTTGTACGCCTTACCAGACTTTCTCCAAACATAATGACTATCAGCGTGACCAAATATCTCACTCCACAAAACCTTTGACCAGAACTCATATCCATCATTCAAATGCCATTTTGCAAACTTTAAGCGATTGTCCTTATGACGTTTTCCTGAGAATGGCTTTTTCCTTGGCCTGCGACCATTGAGAGTTTCACCATGCAATACTCGACCTATGGTTGAAATGGAAACCCCAGTCCCACTTGCAGCCAATTCACTTTGAATATCTTTGGCAGTCAATCTCAGATTGTTATTAACCTTCCTCACAATTCTTCTACTTGTTTTTGGTGAAAGAACCTTCTTTCTTCCAGACCAAGGGAGGGTTGTGACAGTACCATGAGTCTTGTACTTCTTGATAATAGAAACAATAGTTGAAATTGGGATACTCAGATGCTTGGAATTCTTCTTGTATCCTTCTCCAGCTTTATAACAATAAATCATTTTCTGCCTCAGGTCTTCAGATAGCTCTTTACTTTTTCCCATAATGATTTATTGGTAATGACAGCAATCATCCTATGCCTAACCTACAATCCAGCATTTTCTAGACTTTTCTAGAATTAGGTTCTGCATTATCATATTGAAATTTCTAGCACGTTGTAGACAATACTGCCATAGCATCAAATGGTTTGAATACTTTTGAATTAGCTTTTTTGGAGTTTTGCAAAACAAAATAAAAAACAAAATAATAATAAAATGCTTAAATAAATAATTGTAGACAACTACTTCTGTACCTTTTTACTTTCATCCACAGAAGCAAAACTTTTGCTATAAAAGATTTTTTCTAAAATTCTTTGTTTTTGAGAAATTTCTAGAAATTATAAATTTCCATTGTGGAATGTAAACTTTTGACTACTGTATATGTAAGCGCATACTGTAAGGGGAATAAAAACTGTATACCATGAACCATCATTCAGTATTGTTTACACCACAAGAATATATTTAAAATAAATGGCAATGAAATGTGTATTTTTTTACTTTTTTATTTATGAAATCAATTAATTCAGGGATTATTTTACCTGGTGGATCTTTACTTTCATTGTCAACAGACTATATGCTAAATCCCCAGCCTAATAATCTGACCAGAGCCTCTGGGGAAGGACCTGCCCCTTCAAAGCAATGTTGTTCTCAGGAAACAGCAATGAGAGAGCAGGCTTCCACAAGAGAGAGCTGAGAGCTCAGCCAACTACACAGAGTGCCAGGTTCAATTTAATTTGCTCATGTGTGTCAAGCTCGGACACTGCTTCTGGTTTTCTGAGATAAGATTTTACCAGAACCAAGTCCAATTTTGTTTTATTGGACATCTTTACATTTTCTTGTTGACAATTAAATGTTTTTTAAGCATCCGTGTCAGTTGGGTGTTGAAAACGGGACATGTTGAGTTTGTGAGACAAACGTTTTTTGTTCAAGCTAATCTTGATTGGCAGAGAAAGTTGTATTGCACAGGGAGTTTTTGACACAAAAAGCGATGCAATATATATGATTTTTTTTTTGTTTAGCATATACAGTATATATATATATATATATATATATATATACACACACACAGTATATATATTACTGTATACTTAACTATCACTTCTTATCCAGCATTTAAAACAAAAGCATGAAGACATTAACTATTCACGGCTTTAATAATTATTTTTGCTTAGCAGTGCAGCATTTGAAAACTGCAATACTTGTGCTGCATACATTTTAACAGTTGAATTCCTTGGACCATATTCATATTCTGATTGTAAGTCACCTCTAAGCCCTCTTTTGCTAAAAATAACTCAAGCTTTGAAGATGGTGTACAACTTCAAAGTGCCTTCTGAAGTTTAAGCACCGTTTTTTAAATAAAATGTATCATGTTATTTTTTATGTTAAGGGAAAGAATATCTGCATATTATAATAAGGAATATGAGGAATATAAAGGTTGCAGTGTTGTTTCAGAGATTCATATTGTAGTTGATTATGCTTGTGAAGTTAGCCTACCTATTTATTCATTAGTTCATTAAGTATTCAAAGGGTCTTCAATGTGAATGTGATATAATTAACCAGGGTTGAAAAAAAAAGAACTCCAGCAGAATGGAGTTTGTTTGCTTGCAACATAAGCTAAAGCTGAATTTGAATGTCATTTTTTTTGCAGCCCACAGACTTAAAGTGATTGAAGCTAACAAAATAATTCCATACCTTAAATCTTACGTGTTGTGAAAACATCATGTGATATAGTAATTTTTAAAACATGATACCTGTTACTACACTAGGTTAAATAAATCTCAATTTGCAAGCTATGCTGTCAGATAGTGAAACACCTGGAGGGTCTAATTGTCCCCACCACTTCTAAAACTTTTTCCCCGTCCTTAGCCAAACAGCTGCATCACCTATTGACTGACACATTTTATTAGCTACAATCACTTTAACAGTAACTAATATTTTATCGAAAAAAGTACATTTGAGTACTATAGAAATTCAGACATACATTAACAACAGATTCTGTCTATAAGTATTTACCAATGTTAAGTTAAAAGTACAGTACGATTAAATGTTATCTATAGCCAAGATTCAAACAATATCTGAATTCTGAATCTGAATGTACTATATGTGTTCAAATTATTAAAAACCCATAAGAATTATATATAATATATTTTAGCCCAATGTATATTCCTGTTGGCTTTGGTGTTTAAAGAAGTTACAAAAGAAAAAACCTGACCTACTACTGTACTGTTGTAATTTGTGGGTACATTTCCTTTGTAACTATTGCAACTTTCTAGGGCTGCTTTCAGCATGTGTCGCTTTTATAGGATACAGTAAGTAAATTCATCAAACTTGCACAGTGATGGTAGAAATGTTATCAATGTTATTTATGCTCTTTTGCTAAAGCCAAAACAGTAGACATTTTAGAATTTAATTAGAGTAGTGATTTTAATCTCAGGGTAGTAACAAACCATACGTGCACAATGCTGGTTATCCCGAGGTGGTTCATCCAGTCTAAATCATTAATACTGAGTTTATGGCATGTCTTTGGTGATATAAATATATATTTTTTATATTGTTTGCCATAGTGTATGGATGTTTAAATAAAATGGTTAATAATAATAATAATAATAATAATAATAATAATAATAATAATAATAATTATTATTATTATTATTATTATTATTATTATTATTATTATTATTATTATTAACCATTTTATTTAAACATCCATACACTATGGCAAACAATATAAAAAATATAATTATTATTATTATTATTATTATTATTATTATTATTATTATTATTATTATGTGGTCTGTAATGAATTGGATTGTAACTCCATGGCTTACGTTTTGTGCAGTGATAAGAATATTATTCCTTGAGGTAGATGGATAACCACTTATAAAAAACAAAAAAACTGAACTGAAAAAGAGTGGGACCTGAAGCTAAAAAATTACAATTTAGAGAGAGTAGCCATGATGAAATACTTCAGATAGGCACCAACAAACAGCCTGGATATTGGGAGAGGGGTGAAGCAATTTATTTTCCTGTATTTTTTTTCCAGCAATATATTAAAATTACCTAGGGATGGAATTAAACTCACACTATAACCTTTCATACACCAACAATGATGTGTCTCACACATAGGAGCTTAAAACTGGTAACGCCCTGTGACAGAAATACAGTGATTCTTGGTGGTAAATCTCCTTTCCTACCTCTGAGAGCGCTAAGTAGCGAGAACAGAGTACCTTGGACAGGTTGGCCCGACAGTTCTTTCCCAGGGTTCAAGGGAAGTCGGCCAGCCAGAAAGGGGGCGGAACTTCGGTGCATTAACTCATCGACCAGGAAGGGAAACGATGTGGCAGTCGCGGATTGGAGGGGCGGCTGCACTCATTTACCAAGGGTCATGTGTGACGGCATAAAAAGGGATGGAGAGATGCAATCTTTTCCTTCGCTTTGGTTACGAGAAAATAACCCGGAAGGACCTGTGCAGTATCGTGATAACATATCGTGAGTGTTTGTTTTGTTTTGTCTATAATTGTTGCTTGTTGTATTAATCACCGTCGAGCCCTCTTGAGGTGTCGTGGGCTAGTCGACGAAACACCGAGGATGGAAGGTGCCCACTTGAAGACCCCAGAGATGTACCCTACTTAGCTCAATCCAGACAGTTGTCATGCTGATGTGCTGGGGAGACCGCACTGTGGTTGATCCCCGGAGCCAACATCACAGCCGTTGTGTGTGCTAATGCGCTAGGGAGGCAAAATAAGCTGATCCCTGGAGCCAGCTTTACACTTCAGCCATCAACACCAGGCAGAAGGATATCTACATCATCATATAGAAGGAAACGCAAATGGATGGAGACACAGATGGATCACATTAGTTTACTGTAAAGCTACGTCTTAGTTGGTGCTTATCTTGGCGAGAGCCGAGTTCAAATCAGCATGAAGTTTAACACCTACTCTTGTGTAATGGAAATCATAGATTACTAACACGTTCAGGAGCCAAGGGCCAGCACAAAACCCGGAACAGCACTGAACTATTGTCACGCAATAAACTGTATCTCCCACCACGAGCATTACAGCACGCACCCAGGACTGGTGACCGTGTTTGTACATTGTGGGAGGGATACTTGTATTTATTATTTGGGACTGCAAACCCATTATTATTTACCCCGTGCACTACACATTGCTGTGTTTTGCCAGGGATCATTATTTGGTCACCAGACCTGGATTGTTAAAAATAAAATACTTCCAACTGGATTACAAATCTCTGTCTGCTAATTACCCACCACATCACTCCTGTACCTGTACACTGCAAACCACTTTACCACACGCCCTTATAAATTACCTTTGTTTCCAAATAACAATTAGTAAAACACTTTGAGAAGCCCATCATTGTTTCAACTGAAAGGTTTATCTGAAAATGGAATCAAGCCACTGCAACAGTTAAACCAGCAATCTCCTGAGGTTGGTGAGACAAATCATAATAGCTAAACATTTGATCGTAATGACTCAGTGAGGAGACTGTTTAACCTTCCAGCTCTCTCTGGCAGGGATAAAGATTCAAAATGATCCTTTCAGACTTATTTATAAGTAATTCAATCTAATGGGAATCTCTTGTCACTCTGAAATGGCTGTGTCACGTAATGCCAGGTCATTTAAGATACACGGTTGAGAGACAAGCAGCTAAACACCTGCACACACCCCCTTCCCCCCAGTAGAAAGGAACAATTTAGAGTAATTCTTAAATTATATCATAGTCTCAATGGGCCAGATTTTTATGACGTCGCAAAGTGGTGGCGCCTGCGCAAAGGTTGGTTGGGCACGATTTTGGGAGCTGAGATGGATTTACCAGTGAACAGGAGGATGAAGGGAAATGTAGTTCTGAGATACATGGGAAGCCATCTTGAGGCAGGGAATGCAATTTAAAAGTTTAAAAAAGTGGTCAAAATGTAAAAAAAGAAAAAATTAAAACAATACACACACGTAAGGTAAACAGTTGTAGCAACACATGGGAACATGTAACACAATAAAATAAAAAGGTCCTTATGTACCCTTAATACACATTAAAAACTACAAAACAATGGCCCTATTGGTTGTGTGTCAGTACAAAAAGACAAAAAGAGTCAAAATGTACTCAAATTTGGTTCAGGTTTTTCAATGTTTCAAATAATATGAGCTACAAGTAAAGTCTGAGACATGTTGCATTTTTCTACTCTGATGCATTATGATGCAACAGTTTACTAAAAGCCTCCACTAGTGTTTTCTACTATTATAACAACCTTCACTTGCATAAAGAAGGAAAAACACTGAGTGAAATAGCTCGCATCAGTTGATTTTCAGGTGTGGTATCCAAAGCATAATCAACAAGGACAGAAAAATATCATCTGTAATTGACAAAACCAGGACTGTAAGACCCAAAAAGCTGTTTAACAAGGATGAGCAATACTTGAAGATAATATCCTTAAGGAATAGAAAGAAGACAAGCATTTAATTGACAACAGAACTGACAGAAGGCACAGGTATCATTGTCCATCCATCAACAGTCCAAAGCACCTTTGACCATTGTTCCATATTCTAATTTCTATGTTCTTGTACATTCCCCTTTTTTAACAGAGGTTATTGCAACACATCCTTTAAGTCCTGATTTCAAGAGTGACCTTTGTACTGTTGATTTGATGGACGATGAGACCTGTGCCTTCTGCCAGTTCTGTTGCAAGTCAAGGTTGTTATAATAACATGTCTAAGACTTTTGCACAGCAGTGTATATATGGTTTAATTACCATTAATTACCATTGACTGGACTAGGGCAGATATTGAATGTGCACCACATCTGCCAAAAATCAGATTATTTTGTTATAATTGCAGACTTTGTCACTGCAAAAGTACAAAAAGTACATTTCTAACTGTCTGTGTGTGTGTGTGTGTTTTTTTTCCGATTGCTGTGGTAAAATGCAAAACATTTGGTAATTGTTGTGCTGTTTGAAAGTCATGGTATTATTACTGGTAAGAATAGGAAATAGGGACCCTGAAATCAAGCTTTGGCATGGGGCCACCGGGGGACAAACGGCAACACTCTGTAAAGGTTATGCATTTAATCACAGGCAGATCAATGTAATGTAATGCACCAAGAGATAATTATTTATTTAGCAGACGCCTTTTTCCAAGGCGACTTACAGAGACTAGGGTGTGTGAACTATGCATCAGCTGTAGAGTCATTTACAATTACATCTCACCCTAAAGACGGAGCACAAGGAGGTTAAGTGACTTGCTCAGGGTCACACAATGAGTCAGTGGTTGAGGTGGGATTTGAACCGGGGACCTTATGGTACCAAGCCTGTTTCTTTAACCACTGGACCACACCGCCTCCTATAGATACTGCATCCCGGTGAGCAGATGATCATTTGTGTTTGCTTCTCCACCGAACATTGTTGAAACGTTTTCAGCACTCTTTTACAGTTCTTCGGATGCTGGTCAAAGAAGCATTCATAGATGCAGCTATTTGTTTCCGTGCCACTCACATTATTCGCCCTGGGTTCTCGATGTTTTGTGCCATATATTATTGTCAACTTCCTGCAAAAATATCTAGTCCTCTGGCCAGAGCTGTATTGACTGGAGTTAGTGACTCGAGTCAGACTTGCGTCGCAATATTTGGTGACTCGACTCGATTCAAGTCATTGTCATCAAATGACTCGACTCGACCTGAGATCTGAGTCCCTGCAAGAAAAGACTCAATGACTAGTCCCTGCTCAAAAGACTTGATCAGTTACACAATCAGTTTTGTTTTCAATAACCCCAGCCCTTCTTCTGATGTATACAAGTCCTGCCTTTTTATGAGTGAGAGGAACACGTGACAACACAGAGAGAGAGAAGGGCGTTGGTGGCATGGAAGATAAATCATGAGTAAGAGTAGTAGAGTAAAATAAGCTGTCTGCATCCTGCTAGGACTGAGAAATGCCAATCGTTTTTGGTCTTTTTTATTATTTCTGACCAAGTCAAGTATCAACAAGAAATTACTTATTTGGTGAGTCAATCAACAGATTTTTATTTAAGTAAGCGTAAAACTCAAATGTGATAGAAAAAAAGGGGTTTAAGTGTTTGTTGTCTGGTTTAATCTAAAGTTATACTAAGTTTTTTTTGTTTAATTGTTTTAGAAAACAAAAAAGAACTGGCAAAAAAGCCATATTTTGCTAAAATTGTTAGTTGTTTTTAAAATCCAAACTTCCACTTGTGAATCCAAACTCATGTACAAGCTTATAAACTTAAAAAAAACCTTTGTTTTGCACACAAATTTTTAGGTAATAATGCAATTTACAAGAAATGCCACCTACAGCATCCATTACGGTACATCCAACCCAATTCAGCATAGGCCTCTGTATGGTCAATAATAAGCTGCTTATAAATAGGCCAAGGAATAGTGAATTCACTGAAATGGAGAGACAAAACACAAGGCAGAAACCATGGACTTTTAATTGGTGAACATCAGTGGGTCAAGTATAACCACATTATTGTGCACCTCAATTTTGTACTTGTAATTGAAATGTTCTTTTCTTTCTACTTGTAGATTGCTAATCTCCTGTAAAATGAATCTGATTAAATCAAACTCCCTCGATTGTAAGAAATATAAGATGGAACCCAATAAGGATAAAACTAGGTTAAGTTAAGTAAGACAGTCAAAATGATCCTTGTATATCATTAAGTGCACCACAAGCTGTTCCCAAATTGTGAAAAATAACTCTGTAGAAAGATAACTCAAAAGGTATGTTAGATATGTCTAATATACTTGATAACAACCAAGTTTCTTTCTTTTTAATTCATGTTATATTATTCGCCTCTGAAGAATCAAATCCCTTAAAGTACATTTCCTGCCATTCATATTTCAACAAGGGTTTGCTTGTAATTAGGGATTGGAATTGGACCACAAAAAAAATTGTCAGCTCTCCGATACGGATTTGTACATCAGAGGTCTGTATCTCATTGCCAGTAGACCACACAGCTCAATAATACTTTTACAGCTACTACCAAGGCTGGTTCAGAATACAAAATTTGACCACCCCTGTAATTTTATAGTTGACGAAAAAAGTATAGGCACGCTACACTTAATATAAAATAATTCAAGAAAACATGTTAAATACAAGCATTTACTGAACATTAGCCACTAATTAATATGACAAAGACCAAAATACACAATTTTTGGTAGGTTAACAAACAATCTATATAAAAAAAAGCACTTGAGCAATTTCAAATAAAATTACAGAAGCATTGGCACCCCTGGTTTAGTATTTCATGTGTCCTCCTTTTGCTTATATCGAGGCTTTCAGATGTTTATGATAATTCTTAACCAGTATGATACAGTTATTGTGAAATCTGGGCCCATGTTGTCTTTCATATTTTCTTTAGCTCAGACAGATTGCATACACAATGCTTGTCTACAGTTAATCACCATATCAGTCCAAAGCATTTCTATTGAATTGAGATCTGGTGATTGAAGGCCATTCCATCTTCGCTTTCTTCAAGAATTCCAGAGTTGACTTAGCCGTATGTTTTTGGTGTATAATATAATATAATAACTGGTGAGCAGTTTCTTTTAATGGGCTCTTTCAAATAATATTTCCCGTAATACACTGCCGGTTGATACGGGAAACACACACTCATTAACACCAGCAACCAACCACATCTCACATAGTTGCTGTCTTCTCTTGTTCGCTTCTCAGCCGGGAAATGAATTACATGCCCGAGATTATAAAAAATACTGCACAGGGTAATATGCGATAAATGAGAATTTAATGCCCACTCTCGGGTTGGGATGTTTAGATAAACCCCCTGGGCTTTGCATCCTATCCCTTGGGTGGGCACTCAATTCTCATATCACACACTACCCCATGCATTATTCTCTATGTATAATAGAGGTGGCCAAACCGTGGCTCTTTTGCAGTTCAAGTGCAGCTCCCGGTGAAATGCTGGGTGATGCACTTTGCAGCTCGAATGAATTGAAGAAAGAATAATAAACAAAAATGAAAAGAAAGTAAAAATTAACACTAGTTTATTATTTTTGCTCTTTGTATTCATTCGTGTTAATTATTCTTTCTCCTCTCTTGTTCTCTCTCATTCTCTTTCTCCAGTTTCTTTGAGCCTGCATGTTCACTGCAAGGATATTTTGTCACTTGTTGACTTTCGACACCGCGCACTGTTGCGTGTGTATTTCGATCAACACAGAGTGAAAGCCAGATGTGCAGTTGAAAGTAAATTTCATAATTTTGAATTAAGTGCTTGTTTGTTTTGTGGAGACAATTGCATTGAGCAAACCATCCATGAGTAATAAATGAACGTATGAGGCTTTAATCCATTCAGGACCAAGCATTTTTCAGTGGGATGCTCCCCCACGACCAGGCGTTTTTTGGCTGTAGTTGACTCTCTTCCTATAAAAATTCACTAAAAATCTATTTTTACAGTAAATGGTGTCCTTTTTTTCAGAACACTCTGGGGAACATTATAAGGTACTTAAGAAACCATCTAAACTTTTTTAAAAGTATTTTTTATTATGTATTCTGCTTAGAGATACATGTATACAAATGTGTTATTCTATGACCCAAGGGACCTTACAGTACCTCCTGAAAGTTTTGTTGAAAAATATTGATGTTTGAGTAGATTAGAAGACATTGTTTCACCTGAGTGATTGAAATGACATAATACACATTTATTCTCAGGGTCTTTTTAAGCAATAATGAACAATACTCTCGATTTATTTTCTCAAAATAAATATTTATAAATAAAATAGTTATTCATTCCATTATTATCAGTAATAAGGAAAAAAAATGTACCTGATACATTTAGTTCATAAAATAGTATATGCTAATATCCACTCATTTCTTGATATTGTAATAAAGTCATTCAAGGGCACTATATACGCTTGAGGATGGAAAGAGCTTTATGCCCTGTGATTTCACTGTATAACCACTAGAGGTCTTGGCCAGACTACAAGCGAGTCAGGAAGAAACTACATTGCCCAAAAGGCCACTGGGTTTGGCTTGTTGGCTCAGTTAATTGATTTATTGTTGGCAGGTGGACTTAAATCAGGTAATTACAAGCCCTTTAAAAAGGGACAGGTTCAACCCGTCTGGGAGAGGTGTATGGAAGAAGGGTACATGTGTGTGGAGCTGGAGAGAAAAAACAAAAGATAACAAACGTGTTGTTGAAGAAATTAAGTTTAGTATTTGTGTTTGTTACGGATAAACAGCTAGCTGTCCAGTGGTTAGACAGGGTTTCCTTATAAACGTTAAGTTAGCACACTTTGCCGGAGTTAGGCTTTTGTTTGGTTTGTTTGTTTTGTTATAGTGAATTAAAATAAATACATAAAGAACACCAAGAGTGTTGCTGGACTGCAACTCAAGTTTCCTATCTGTGGTTTACTACAAGACCTACTACACCGCGGGGTCACGTCATCACAATATTTATACATTTTGTAAAAACATATATATTAAAACATGAGATAGAATAAATGTTCTAATATAATTATGTCAAATACATACATACAGCGTTTCCCTTTTTTATTAGCTCTAAACAAGTTCCTGTGTTGTTAGTTTCTGCTTTTGTCTCTGGCTGCTGTAAACTGTCCGCCCTTTAGACATGAAGGCTGGGACCAAATCAAAACTTTGACAACCCGCTAATCACACTTAACAAAACTGTATTTAATAGCGTTTTATTTTTAGTATCTTATTTCTTCTACTCATAAAAAGAAAACACTATTAAATACAGTTATGTTAAGTGTGAGCAGCTTCAAATGTCATTATGAAACAAATCACAACACATTTTCATCTGATATCCTCCTGGATCAGACTTAAGGAGAAACAAGCTGGCCTCTTTAAAAGCATGCCTCGCAGTCAGCAGATGCACCTTTCGGCATTCAGTAAAGAAGCTGATTTAACGACTCAAGCAAGTTTTGTATGGCAAGCATGGAATATTCAGAATTAATCGTTTCATGAAATTGGAGTGTTGGCACTAAACTAGAGAATGCATGTTTAAATGTTATATTGCAGGTTTAAATATTATATTTACATATATTACATCTTGTCATGAGCAGGTACTGTAATCCCTTTCAAAATCAATACAGTGCATTTGTCATCCACAAAGCTCTCAAAAGTATTTAATATATGCAGCAGTAATAATAATAATATATTTTTTTTTTTTTAAACCCAGCATTCAGATCTTCAGGGGAAGAGCTTGTCAAAAAGTATCCTTACGAAAATGTATCTTTTTTATGTGGTGTTTTTGGTGAAATAAGGGCAGTTGTTATATGTTGCTTCATAATAACTGAATATATTTTATTTAAAGTGCATAATCAGCACTTCACCAACTATGCTACCCAGCTCCTGGTCCAGGCCCTGGTACTCTCCCGCGTAGACTACTGCAACTCCCTCCTGGCTGGCCTCCCTGCGTCCGCCACCCGTCCGCTCCAGCTCATCCAGAACTCTGCTGCCCGCCTGGTGTTCTCTCTGCCTCGCTTCGCCCACGCTACTCCACTACTCCGCTCGCTCCACTGGCTCCCGATCACCGCTCGCATCCAGTTCAAGACTCTTGTACTAGCCTACAGATGCCTTGACCAGACTGCACCCAGCTACCTCCAGACCCTCATCTCTCCCTACACCCCCACTCGACCTCTCCGCTCCGCCTGCACTAGAAGACTGGCTCTACCTCCGCTACGCTCCCCTGCCTCCAGAGCCTGCTCCTTCTCCACCCTTGCTCCGCAGTGGTGGAATGACCTTCCTACAGATGTCAGGACTGCCCAGTCCCTGACCACATTCCGGCGCCTCCTTAAGACTCACCTCTTCAAACAGCACCTGTAGAACTCCTCTGTTTGTATCCTGGGACACTATCACCTTTCATTTAAATGTGCTTTATTTTGCTCTTATCTGCCCCCTATTTTACTGCATTTAATCCTGTACTTCAGAATACTGTAATCTGCCAAGTGTTTAACCTGTAGTACTTTGTATTTAATCACATCCTGATGTAACTATCACTATTTAATCATATCCTGATGTAACTATCACTATTATCTGCTGTATTATTGAATTGTGGTTTGTCACACTTGTACTTTGCTTGAACAAAAGTTATTGTATTTCTTGCTCTTATTGTATTACTTGTATTGTAACACTTGAAATGTATTTGCTTACGATTGTAAGTCGCCCTGGATAAGGGCGTCTGCTAAGAAATAAATAATAATAATAATAATAATAATAATAATAATAATAATAATAATAATACATACAGTGTCAACAGAAATAATGGAAACACACCAGTGTGTTACATTTAAGGTTTAATACACTGTGCATGCATGTCAAGTCTCAAGGTTTACCCGTGATTCTCATGTTTGTGCATAAGTTTGTTATTGTTTGCGAGGCTGCGAAACCCTTTATACATGATACAGCGGTATATCCAATACAACTGTCCAAGCGTATTATTTTTATTTTTTTTAATGTTCTTTATGGTGTCAGTAGTTATAAAGGCAATGCAAAGAAAGACGCCATATGGTAAGAAATAACAGAACAGTTGGAAATTGATGGTATGTCTATCTCTTTATTTCACCTTAATTTTGGTCAAAGTGACAGGGAGCGCCACACACTGGTTTCGTATTTCTGTAAAATGATGCTTCTTTGTTTTAATAATGTTGACCAATAATAATAATAATAATAATAATAATAATAATAATAATAATAATAATATTCACACACTAACTAAAGATTTTATTAAAACTAAAAATCAATAAAAAGTATATCAAACTAATTCTCAATATTTACAAAGAAATATGTGTAGACACAGGTGGCGTGTATAAGAGGCTTGGGGAGGCTAAGCCTCCCCAAAATAAATTGCCCAAACCCTCACAGAAATTGTTCTGACCAACACAAAACATATTTGTGACAGAAGATCGATTTTTTTTTTTTTTTTTTTTTTACTACTACTTCCTGGAATTGAGTCTTCCAAAGTTTACAAATTTAAATGAGAACTTTCAAAGCGAAAAAGTTGTGATTACCACTCTGCGCAGCAAAATGGTTGAGACTTACACGGACATTCTCCAGTCCTACATGGAAAGAAATTATGTCCTAATGACACCACTCAGCAAAATGGATCCTGCAGATGCATCCAAATTCGTACCTCTTACCAACATGTACCTGGGTGTTAAAGTGATGCAGCAAGTTTTACAGTGTACGATATTTTTTCTGAAAATACGATAATTTTGAGGGTCCAATACAATATTTCCACATTTCAGATCTGGCAACGCTGCTTGCATTTCAATGTCATTGGAGGAGGCAGCCGACGAAAACTCTGAATCCTTTTTGCTCATTCCCTTGCCTGGAACATCCTCTTTACAATTTTTACATTTATTCGAATTGCTGTTATTTATACAAACAGCTTGATCCGAATCTGATTTTACAGAACTTGTGGCAAAATATTTTCGTAGCATACTGTCTGTTTTCACACACTACCGTTTTGTGAAAATGTGATAACTGTGATGCCAAAGTCAGAACCTTCGACTGTTTGAACAAATGCCACATTTCAGAACACTGTTTGTGGTGCCAGATTATGAATGTTTCTGAAGTTTTTTCTTTAGATTTTTCTAGTCCTTCACTCCATTTTCAGTGGTTTTTTTAATTTCTGAAAAAGTGTCTGCAAGGAAAGCAGAAAACCGCCTCTGCCTCTTTACTGTACTCTAAATATGAAAACCTATTTTAATATTCTGATGAAAATGAATGGTTTTGCTTACCAAAGATAGTTTCCGGATACACAGGTAAACAAGGCTACGACGGTCCTGTTGCAGTATCACCAAGGTCCAAAATACAGGATTAGTTGCATTTCAATGTCATTCGTGGAGACAATGCTTGGCAGGTTTAACGTCCATTCTTCCCGCTGATCTGAGCCCCATATAGATAGTCGAAAGTTTACTGGTAAGAGTGCAGTTATTTTGTTTGCAAATATACCTTATGAAATACATTGAATGCCCTTTGATTATAAGTATGATAGTAAGTGCGTGTTTAGAAGCTTAATAGTCAGTATTAATAATTGATTTAAATTGGTGTGAAGTGATGGAAATGGTGTTCAAAATTTGTGTAGGTACTGTAGGACTGCAGAACAGGTTAATGGATTTAAAGGTTTTAAAAAAAACAGTGCAGCTTGTTATCTTACTAGTTTTCTAATTTGCTTAAATAGGCATAACATGTTTTCAAGTAAAAGCTAGTGTTAAACTTCATTTATTTTCCGACTAATGTTGGGGAAAAAAACAACAATGTCAAATGTATATGTAGCATCCCTGAGTGGTTTCGGACTCTGTTTTGTGCCATAAATTATTATACAGTACAAGTTCTCAAAAAGACGCAGGAGAACGAATCCAGTTTATAGCTTTTATTTGTGTCCGTCGACACAATGAATGAAACTTAGTATTCAGACTCACTTGTAACAGAGTAATAAAAAAAAATAATGCAAGTCTTAATTATATATATATAATGTGTCTTTCTGTACATCATTGGGTTCAATAAATGCAGGTGGGAAAAGTGTGGAATAGCCTCCCCAAACGAAAGACTTACGCGCCGCCTATGTGTGTAGATGTATTCTTTTTGAATGATTTACATGTTAAATCAGATCACAAATAAACATTCACTGTTAAATGTAATTTTTTTAATGTGTGTGGTGTACCCAAACTATTTCTTTGTTTTAATTATTTTATTTTGTCTCCACAAAAGGAGCTAAAGCATATAGTATTTTCTTTTCATGACTAGATACAGTGTTTTTTTTTTTATGTACTTGTGCTGTATAGGTGTTTTTAAAGAAAACAATGGTAAAAATCATTTTCTAATAGTGACAGTGCCTCTCGATGATGGCTCTACCTTGTGATAGTTGACCTTAACTTTCATTAGCGCCCTCGCCCATGGCTCGGGATGCATAACTTTCGCGGTCAACTATCACATAGTAGAGCCAACATCGACGGGCACTATCACTTAACTGTAATGCACAACAATGCTAATATTTAAAATACCTTGCTCACAAATATTTCATGTTTTACAGTATGGGTCTTGCAGCTCTCGACCATATGGAGATTTTGGTATGGCTGTTAAAGAAACGGGCTTGTAACCAGGAGGTCCCCGGTTCAAATCCCACCTCAGCCACTGACTCATTGTGTGACCCTGAACAAGTCACTTAACCTCCTTGTGCTCTGTCTTTCGGGTGAGACGTATTTGTAAGTGACTCTGCAGCTGATGCATAGTTCACACACCCTAGTCTCTGTAAGTTGCCTTGGATAAAGGCATCTGCTAAATAAACAAATAATAATAATAATAACTACATACATGTCAAAGTAATTCTGTCAAACCAGGCACTAGGCCAAAAGCTTGTACTGACATTTACACGGCAGGGAAATGTGAAAATATTTTTTAACCCTTTGTTGTCCATTTATTCAGCACCTGTCAGGCGCGTCAGGTTTAATTTATTTTCACAAAAACTATTTTTTTTAAACACACTGTTTAAAAGTAATTTTATTCACAGCAAAACAGGTTTAAAAGACACTGCATAGCAACATGACACTCGGTACTACATTTCCAGCCCTGCGCCACCCCTTGTTCGCTGTATTTTTCACATATCTCTTCATAGTAGTGGATACTGATAAATCATCTCTTGATCACTCGATTTATCACCAAACTCCTCAATAATGCTATCCAAGTCATTATTTTATTACTATAATATCTCAAAAAGCTTGGCAAATGTCCACGATTTTCTTTGAGCGCTGGATGCGGAAGCAGCAGTCTTGTTTGTTTATGTTCATGTTATGTCTGTGGTGAAGGGTCTATGCATATTGCTCAGTTCCGCCTCCATTTTTACCTGCTTCTGATTAGATTCCACACCTGGTAATCATACACTGCAGGCAGGCTCTCCCAGGAGCGTCAGGTACTTAATTAATTAATTGCAATAATTACAATAAATGTACACACATTTTACACAATACGATTTACAATATATAGACACAAAACCCACTCTTCATGTGCAGGCTCCTGCCCTGCCACAGTAACGTTTAGCAATTGTAATTGAAAATGGCTAATTCACACAGTAAATGATTGTTTTAGATTATTGTTCACTGTAATTTAAAATAATTTAACACAGATCATTTCTTCCCCAATAATGTATGTTACCTTTTTCACTTACTAAGCAGCAGCATTACCTCGTTATCATTTTATATATATATATATATATATATATATATATATATATATATATATATATATATATATATATAGTAGTGGTATGGTGGGGAGAGAAGGGGGTGGGAGAACAGGGGAACTGTTATTTTTGTTGTTGTTGATTGTGCGTGGTTGTGCTTGTATGTTACTGCTCGCTCTGTATCTCTCACTACATCGGCTCCATTCTCCCTGCCTGCCTGTCAGTTCTGTGTGTGGCGTAATTACATCACTGTTGGGGAGGGGCGGGAATGAAGCTGTAACCTGCCGTGTAGAGGTTAGAATGTTTGCCTAGCACGCCAAAGATCAGTGGATCAAAAACATTTTTTTTATATTAATGATACTTTTATACTAATATAATTTATTCGTTTTTGTTCATGAATGCGAACATCCAAAATGCTAACAGTGTATTACATTTTATATATTAAAAATTTTAATGGTTATAGTAAAATTAAACATCCTCATTTGAAAGCTATCATTAATTATACAGTGAGATGCAAAACTTTTGGCCATAGCTATACTGCTAATTCACTCTATTCTAATAGGTCAATTACAACTGTACCTGCAATACTGGCAAAATACAATACACATAGCCTCGGTTTACGGTGGTCTGTACTGGGAGCAAGATATGTTTATATATTTGACCCATAATATGAATGTTATAGTTTATTACATATGATGTAACTACTGCTTGGAACTTTTTGTCTAAACAAAATCACCACAATGCACAAATAGCATCCCCAAATCGTTGTCAGCCAAAAGGCTAAAATATGTTCATGTTCCACATCGAACAAGCCAGTCTGTCTGCCTCACAAAATTCTGCCTTAACTAACGGTTGGTCAAAATTCAGTATTTAAAACAAAAACATGCCTTTGGGTGGAGGTCTACTTCAGTCTCGCATCAGTTACAAGCAGTGGAAGGGGCGAGGCAACACCAGCCAGCCAAGTTAAGACAACTCTCTGCAAATAACACAAGAGACATCCATCATCATGGTCCACTAGGTGTATGAGGTCTATTGCCATGCTAGTGTGTTGGGGGGTTGTGTATATCTGGGCACTGCTTATGCAGGTCTAGTAAGAGACAAATGCATAATAGTGGCACCAACATCACACTGTAACGCTATGAATTCCACTGCCGTGATCAGTGTCTAGTGTGGCATCCACATTTGATGTGCGTCGGTTTGTTGGGTGGGGGGTGGGGAACTGCATGCAGGGCAACATGAGGGGGAGTGTATTAGGGCTGCTACGATAAAATCAAAAATCGATTTTTCGATCGATTCCATTCCTCATTATATACATCGATATAAATACTGGACAATCGATTCAATATTTAAATTTTTGTAACACGCATACTTAATAACATTATTTAAGTTTATCAACGAAAATGCACCGAAAGCCCTACCTTGCTATTTACAGTATTTCTGCCAGACAAGCAGTGGGCGTGCTCTTTTCCTGCTCGTGTCAACTAGCATCTGATTTGCTGGTCCCATCCTACCAGCGAATCGGTTTTGAAAATGCTTTGCATGCATCTGTGTATTCGATGTAAACAAACAAAAAAGCGTGCCACCTTGAACCAAGAGCAGGACAACAGGCTTGTATTCCTGGCAAACAGCTGGTAAATAAATTGTGTACATTGAAGAAAACTGACTGTACAGTTAGCGCTTCTTTGGAGTTTCAAAATGAACTGTTATATTATGAATATTTAACAATATTCAATAACGTTAAAAAAATGATCAGTGATGTTAAATGCAATTTTGGAGTAACGATAAGCTTGACCTATAACTAGTATGCATGTTGTGCTAAGTACATCAATTTATTTGTATTATTATTATTATGATGATGTTTTAGGCACGGATTTCCGCATTGTGCGTTTCACAGATAGTGAAGATTAGCTGGTACAGTATTAACAAGATGCAATGCGTGATGCTACAGCTGTCACTGAATTAAAAAAAAAAAAAATACATTTTTCATAAACTTGTGTCTAGTTTATATAGATTACATTCCAAACTACTGTAATGTGTTTGAAATAAATATTTTAGTAACACTCCTGTGTATGTTAAACTTGCTTTAGGCTTGTTGGGAATGTTGTGTTTCTTTTTTCTCCTCACGCTACCAAGGCGTAATTATCCCATGCATTCACAAGCTTTTACTTAACTACAATGATATTAAAATAATCATGTCGTGTGGGGGTGGGGGTGGGGGAGGTGGAGAGGAATGGAAAATGTGTGTGGACGGTACAATCATTGATATTTATTTGAACAATTCGATTTTGTGTGCCCAATTAATGGATTGCTATTTGGATGCTTAACTGACAGCTCTAGAGTGTATGAATCTGTGTCCTAGCATAACCTTCTGTTGTATGAAATTGCAGATGTTCAGTGGCATATACAGCCTTTTGCAAGGGAGAAAGGGGTGATGGGCGGGCATTAGCAGTCATAGTAACATGCACGGGGGAATGGGAGCACTTTAAGAACAGGACACCCATGTGACAGATGTTTGACACAATGATATTGTCACCTGCAAAAATGGAAGTGTATGAGGTACACTGTTATGAAACTGTGTTTACATGGGCGAGTGGAATGTGCTCTGTCATGTCAGTTTGAGAGGGCAGCACCAACAACACGGATCAACAAAAAAAATTTCAGTGTGATACTGGATGAGCAACAGAATACAGTTTAATGGGAGGGATGACCTCACCATCACAGTTGGGCTGTATACGTTGTGCTGCAATACCAGTATGCTCTGTATTCTCCAGTGTTTTAGGACTATGTTGGAAGATAGGACACACATGCATTCTGTAAATAGCCATCCTTATGCAATGTGCCCTCCCCGACAACCTCGGAAGCCTCCCAGTATTATTATTTTTGTTAATTTAGCAGACGCCTTTATCCAAGGCAATTTACAGAGACTACCGTGTGTGAACTGTGCATCAGCTGCAGATGTTATGTGATTTGCTCAGGGTCACACAGTGAGTCAGTGAGTGAGTAAGCCGGGATTTAAACCGGGGACCTTCTGGTTACAAGCCCTTTTCTTTAACCATTGGACCACACAGCCTCCTACAGTAGGTCTCTAGGGAGCACCTAGTGAACCATGACAATGGATGTCTCTTGTGTTATCTTCAGAGAGTTGTATGTTGTTTGTCTTAACTGATAATGGCTGTCTGTGGTTGCTTGTGTTGCATTGCCCCTTCCACTGCTTGTAAGGCTTGTAAGGGGGTCATTTGGCAGAACAGGAATTGGGTATCCCAAGTTAGTCAGGTCAACTATTGGGTTGGGGGTGGGTGCCATGTTGAGGGGTTCTCTGGCATAGGGGAAAGCACCCGGATTTCAAGTGTTAAGCTTGTGCTGAGGACTCGCTGTACCTAAAACAGGACTAATAAAATTTCCTATCAAAAAGTATGTGTATGTTATAATAAAGCAAATAGTATTATTAAGGCTGTAAATCTACGTTCAGTCGTTTAACCTTTTAAACGGGCAAACAAGTTATGTTTCAGTAACTTCACATTTGTATATTTTACTTGCATTATTTTAAGACCCATTTTAATCCATTTTGTATTTTAAGTGTTTCTGACAGATACACACAGTCAAACATAAGCATATATGAAAATATAATATGAAGAAAAACAGATCTTACTTTATACTTGCCTTTTGTCTTTTTTCAGAGAATACATTTAACATTAAACTGCAGTCCTCAAGCTGCAATAATCCATGTCAGAAAACATTAGTCCAAAAAAACTTTAGTTCAGAAAACTTTAGTCCAAAATCAAAGAGTTTCTTTCATTTGTTATGTATTTACAAAAAATAAAATTAAAACGTAAGAAATCTAGATAGCGTACTTCAACGGTAAAATCCACTTTTTAGATTCTTCTGCAAAAAAGTCTCTCGACTGGTACTGAAGTAGCTGGCACGGTGAGGTATTTGTGTCCAATTTTTGCCAGTCGCGGGTATTTGTGACCTTTCACTGCCCACCGCTTCAGTGGGTTGCTTTCAACATCCAAATCGGGTTCACATAGGTACTGCTCAAGCTCACATTCATTTACATTTGATGCCAGTGGAGCTTCGCGCTGTCTCCCTAGAAGAAAACACAGAGTTGAGTGGGGATCCTCACGGCCTTTCTTTGCAGGTGGGGTTGTTTCGCTCTCTGTTTGAGAGGTGGAGGCTTCGTTATCAACG
Source organism: Acipenser ruthenus (assembly GCF_902713425.1). Taxonomy (NCBI): domain Eukaryota; kingdom Metazoa; phylum Chordata; class Actinopteri; order Acipenseriformes; family Acipenseridae; genus Acipenser; species Acipenser ruthenus. The sequence goes on along the minus strand of NC_081193.1, from coordinate 43,690,164 downwards.
GCTGCGAGTGTGTTTTCAGTGGCTGGGAAGATCACTGTGTGCATTTCATTCTTTATCGCCCCATACGCTAGCTCCTTCAAATCAGCATCTGTAAACTCCAGCGATTTGTAGCGTGGGTCCAGTAGAGCTGAAAGCATCGATACTGACTGTGCATCAGTAATCTCAAACCTTGTTCAGATTTCCGTTTGAACGTTTTGATGGAAGGGAAATCTTCATTTGAAACAACGAGATGGTTGCTGATTAACACATGCATTAGTGGATGTATGAAAGATGCAAACACGTTTGAAGTGGTCTCGCCAGACAGAACAGTTGTAGCACATTACAGAGGCTTTAATGTACTTGCTAGAGATTCAGCAATTTCCCAACTCTCGTCTTTCATTTGAAGTGTGCGGGCATCTGTAAGCTTGGTGATTCTCCTATCACTTAAGACAGCACAAACTGCCTACCTTTGTTCCAAGAGACGCTCCAGCATGAGAAAGCTGAACAAGCTGATGTTGAGGAAGATTCATTACACGTTGCTGTTCTTGAAGCACGTTCCAATCAGAAGTGCTGTGCTTAAAGTGACCCAGAAGATGCCTGAACTGCAAGCTGTAGCTAGTGTGCAGTGCAACCAAGATCCATTGCAGCTCATTTCACCAAGCCTCCGCATGTTTGAAGCATTATCATGAACAACAGCTATAGCTTTGCAGTGAAGATTCCAAGATTCTGCTACGTTTTGAACAAAATTGGCAAGTATGACGTCAGATGTATGACGTTCTTCTATTTCGGTTGTACACAAGACTGCAGTTTTAAACTCCCATTCATTAGTGATGTTTTGTGCGAGAAACGAAATGTAAGAATCTTGTGATCTTGATGTCCAACAGTCTGTCGCCAAGCTTACGCGTGTAGCTTTATCTAGGGCTTCTTGCAAGTTAGTTTCCACAGTGTCATACAGACTGTGTATTCGATTTAGTACAGATGGCCATGATGGTACCTTGTAATCGTGCTCAATGAAAGACAGCAACTGGCGAAATCCATCACCTTCCACTGTGCTAATGGGCAAGCAATCTCCTGCAATCATTTCTGCAATTAGTTCTGATATCCTTTCGGCTTTTACCGGGTCACAAGTCCGCAGGCGCGTAAATTGTGTAATCCGTGCCTGGCTTGCAGTGACTGATCCTTCATTGATGCTCTGTGGATGCCTCAGTTGAAGGTGGTTCAGCATTGTACCAGTGGAGCCTCCCCGATTAAACTAAACTGCTTGAACAAACTGTACACCTGACAGTACTTTCGTCAATTTTTACAAAAAAATCCCAAACGGGACTTTTCTTAATACAGTCTTTACTACCACATTAGAGGAAAAAGTTGATTAATGCACATCACTTTGATTGGTTGGGGACCGATCACATGAGAGAACACCACGATAGGATAGGAGAAGAGGGGGATTGGGGGTTGACGCAAATGTAAAAAGTCAAAACTACTGTAGAAAAATACGTAATATAAGGAAACGCATTCTTTTTTTTTGTCAAGTGGGGTTTAAACGTAATTTTTTAAAATGAAAATATTTTGTATCCACATTTACCGTTTAAACTCTTACAGCCTTAAGAATTATGCACACTGAAATGGGGAAACTGAAGGCTAGTTTAAAAAAATCTGTGACAAAAAAATTAATTGAAAGAAATTGGTTAAAAAAAATAAAATTAATGGACTTTTCTGGCATTATGTCACGTTGGCTTGTTTACATAAAACAAGTATTCATGCTGTTAAATGGTGCCAGCCAATTTGACTTGCAAAAGCTGCAAAGAGAAACAACAATCTAAATACCAATGTGATTGTACTTTTTTATGATACTGATATACATACACACTTGTTATCAATATATTAATACAAATAAGCAATGATTTAATGGCTGAGTAACCAACTGGACCCACAGGAATTCCCTACATATAGCTAAAAGGATGAAACTTGATTTTTTGCTTAGATGATGTGACAAAACTTTTTACGTTTTAACCTTTTGTATATATCAAAAAAAAAAAGGATGATATTTTTAAAGCTTTTATTACAGGAAGTTCCTCTATGCTTACTGTCTCTCTGATCTCCCAACACCCCCCACATACAAAATACTCAAATTGATGTCTCAACATGACACATAGTTGCAACCTCAGGGCAACTATGTGGAAAAATAACACCCGACCTACCACATACAATTGGATCTATAATTGGACATTTTATTTTGCTGACAGTTTTGCATTTTCCACCTGCTAACTACAAACTAGAAATTAATCTGTACGTGTAAACGTGTTTAGTTTTATACCGATTTTTGAGCATTTGTATTAAAAAAGTACAAGATTTACTGAATCAGCAAAATGATTAGAGCCTTTTCAGATATTCCCTCCCAAACCAATACTTTATTGTTTATAACAAGACCTGGCATATACAGTGTCATCTGGTATACCAGTTCATGAAATGCTTAATAAATAAAGGGAACAGTGAAGCTCCAATGCACATTAAATTAATCTTAATGTAACAACTGTCTAGTAAAATTTGCCTGACAATTCTTAAGGGAAATCATAGGCTACTACAAATTACAAGTGTCCTCCTATGAGCTTTTACACCGCCAGTGGTGATTCAAATATGCTTAGTTTTTCAGTAAGAAATAAACTTGCCATGGTCACTGACAGCTCATAACATCTCTTTGTTTGGTGATTTAAAGGATACATTATTTTGTGATTGCAGCCTGTGATGGTTCCCTAGTGCTGGTGTGGAGTTGGGGCTCAGGTGCAAGTTCTGTCCATACCCAAGGAAGACACAGACAATTGCAGTTCCAGCAAGACACACGTGCTGGCTTTACTGGCTTTATTAGGATTCTCAAAGACAAGGACGCAACACAGCTTTGTTTCCAAATAGTTGCATACATTGGGCATACTGTGTTACATTGATTTTTCTTTCATATCTTGACTTTTCGTAGGTTTTTGTGACTTCGTAGACCTACCCGCGATGTATGAAGTAATTTTCACTCCCATAACTTAGTTTCATCCCTGCTGCGGTAGTTTAGTTTTCAACTACTTTCTTATGCAAATGTACAAATCTCATTATAATATCGAAGTTTCATGCTTACCCTTCATGTATTATCATTTTTGGTTTGTGCCTGTTATTTGACGCATGCCTCTCTTACTGGTATAGATTCTAGATATGTGAAATCTAAATGTTTACAGGCTTTTAGTTACTTTAAAATAAAGCACCTTAAAATATAAAATAAACCATTTTTTATTTATTAATAGTCTATATTAAATAACAATAGCAATAAATAGATTTCCACATTAATAATGGAAGGGAAACTGAACAGGCTGGCTGTAGGGGTGGCGTCAGGCCAGGAAATGAAACCAAAACCCACAGCAACTGCGAGGTGATATGCTGAATGCGCTTGCTTGCGTGTTTTAATAAATAAAAAGATTTAACAAAACACTGAACAAAACAAACGGCACGTTGGCCAAAATAAATAGACAGACAGAACAGACAGTGGATGAACCCCAAAACAAGTATTGTACGAGTCCTCCCACACCAGTAGCATTTGCTGTTATATTTTTAGTTTTTAATTATTTTCTCCTTCTCTCTGCCGTTGTCCACTCCCGGACACACAACATTCACCCTTTTATGCAGCTGTACCGAGATTGGATTGCTAATCAATCATTTAATTGGAATCTTGGTACATCTGCACGTGAACTACTTTGTGCACTTCCCATGCTTCCATACAAATACCCCTTTTACTCTGCATGTGAAGTGATTGTGCCATCCTCGTGTCTAAATACAAATATACATTTTATAACACTCGTGCTACATAACCCCACATTATATCCCATGCACCAACACACATACACCAACATTAATACAAGTTTGCATATGGCATCTTTAACAGCCTAATCCCTTTATAAATCTGAATTTAAAACAGCTGCAACTGCACCTGTATTATTGTCTGCTAATATATTAATTTTTAATTAAAATTTCAAAACTTCGTCTCCCATGGAAGATACCGCTTACATTGATTTAACTGTGTTACCTCCCGACGAATTTAGAGACCTTTCTATTGGAGAAGCGCAGAACAACAATCAAATTATTGAATGCAATCGCGCAAGCACATCTACTCCCAAAGTAAATGGAAGCACACATAAGCCAACACAAAACACCAATGTCAACCTAATGCCCATAAATGCAGACAGGTGGTCCCATTTTAATATTAACAACTGATTGTTATAGTGAACTTTGTTCTGAGCAGCACATAGTTGGACCTGTTGAGTTTTTACAAGTAAATTGTAGCTAGTGATAGGGACAGTTGAAATTGTAATGACAAAACAAATTCAAATAATGGTGTCTCTTGGGACTTCCTATCCCATTTAATTTCTACACACCATTTAATTTCTCCCCTAACTATAGGCTTTTATGAAGACAAACCACAAAGCTAGATTAACGTGGTCTTACTCAGCTGGATGCAGTGTATTGATTGAGTCCTGGTATAATATAACGTGAGGTGCATAGTCTCACTTAGCCCTGTGCTTTACTATAACACCTGCCTTTTTGCGCTGGGCTGGACTAGAGTGGAGCCTACTCTAGAGATTATGCTAAAAATCACCCATTTGACATTTCCAAATAACCAGCATTTGTGCAACATGCACAATATGAGGTATATCTTCAAAAAACTGTGCCTAAGATTTTATCATTTTCAAAAAGAGAACGTGGATCATGGAGGATCTCTGACCAAAATGTTCATGAGTGTTTAGAGATGTGGACAAAATCGATTTTCTGTCTGTCTTGCCAAATTGAAAAAAACAAAACAATGCCAAACAATACATCACTAATGTGAAGAAGTTGGTACAGGAAATCTAATGCAATCAGTTAAATCTGTTATGGCAGCAAGGAATCGTGCAGCATGACAATTCCATCTGACAAATGCAGTTTTATTGTGGTGGCGTGGGGTGGGCGACTGTTTGCTAGCAAAGGAGAATTGACAGAAATACTGACTAAAAACGCTGAAGAATCTGAATAACCTTAACCTGTTGTGACTTTTGTTTTGTCAGTTGCGGGACCTATTGTTCATATGCAGCTACAATACAGCAGTATGTTTATGTACTTTGTTATGTATTGTCTACAAATCAGCACATTTCAATTACAGTGCTCCCTTGCTAAGACACACCCACAAGATTTGATTGGAATTCCTGTTCTGATTGATTTTAACTGAATCGTTTTTTGTTTTTTTCAAAGCCAGTTTGAGTTGACAGCAGCACTGTGTTCCCTCAATCAACTGGTTACACAGAAAAATAACACGTCAGCCCCTGTAAGACAGGAAACTGAGCAGTTCAAACATGCAAAAAAGTCAGTTGTTTGTGTAGTAAAGTGGCATATGAAACTCTGCATAGAAAAGTGAAAAGAAGAAGGTGTTTTTATATAAATTTGCTAACCTTAATTGCAATATTCAGATTGTATTTTGTGTGTCATGTCTGATATTTAAGAAATATGTAGGAAGCTTTAAAATGTCACTAGAAAGTACATTGAGAAAGTTGTTTTGCTCAGTTCATATCCCTGATGATCCGTGTCACTTCAAATAAGTGATTCAACTGAGCAAACATATCTTACAATGAAGCTAAAAATATAGTTTCTAGCTAGTTGTATACAGTTACAGGTTATATTTCCATCAAACAATTTTCCTTTGCGGTTAATTTATAATAGTATTTTATTTATCTTATTAGTATGATCTATTGATTAATAAGTGTATTCCAGTGGAGGTTCCTTAGAGGAGGCAAGGGAGGCAGTGCCTCCTCAAAATTTCAAAGTGAAAAAAATACAAATACAAATTATATATAAAAACAAACAAAATAAATGTATAAAATGCAAGAGATAATGACATTTGAACCTGTCACAGAGGAGGCAAGGCTCCATTATGAACTCCTATCTGCAATTAACCACAGTACTAGCAGTAGCAGATCATGTGACCTGAGCATAGGTTTTAATTGGAGGGGTCCACAGATTTTTTTTTTCATCAGAGGAGACAAGCCTCTGTTACAAACCCCTATCTACTATAACAGCTGCTACAGTGTTCGCGCTAGGCTGCGCCATTGCACCAATGACCCCCTGAAATAAAAAAATGTACCACTGAATTCCTCTTAACGCGCCCATGTGTCCCTCTTCCCAGACCAGACGCAGTACCAATACGCAGTAAATTAATGCATTTTGTATTAACATGACATGTCTGACGACAGGCTAATCTTTTTTACTTGTTTGTTTACACTTGCGTTTTCATAATTAAATTCCCGTGCCATTATTCTCCAGTCCAGTAGAATGCACTCACACCCTCCCCAAATACAGTGTATGTGATTTTATACATCAGTGTATATAATACATCTTGCATAGAGAAAACACTACTGAAATTGGAATAAAGGACATTATTATGTAATACAATGCATGTGCAGTCACGGTTTTGGTAAGTAGCATTTTCAAAACCATATTACTATGTGCAGTGTTAAAATATTGCAAATCCACAAAACCAATGAAATACATATTGTATATTTGACATTTTATTTTTAGTGTTCTGTGTAACACAGGCCATCGTTTAACCTTGAAAAAAAATTTAATACAGTACCTGAAGCAGATATACGTGTTTATCATATCAACAACATCAACACGTGTTGTAAAAATCAAGAAAAAAATGTTTTGAAAACTGTCCAAAATATATACATGGGGGCTAAGAATGAAAAAATGTCAATGCAATTTTTGATATGGAAATTGTCAAAATAAAGGGGCAGCTGGAAGGTAAGGATTTACCAGTCAGGACAATGGCATTTAAATACGACTACTATTAAACTGGATCTGTTGGTAATGTGGTTTCTTCTAATGCAGCGGTTTTCAAAATGGGGTACTTGAGAAATTCTGAAATGGCAGAGAACACATTTTATTTAGTACCACTTGCCAATCTATTGCAAACTTTTGTCATGTAATCAATGTTTAAACGCTTACACCAGACTGCTGCTATAACAGAGCGTTCAATGCACACATAACTAATTTACATATTAAATATGTATGTTTTAAATAAGCCTTGTTGTTTAAATGTCATATAAACAGTTGGGCGGTTACTGCAGTCTGTCTTTGGGATAAAAAAAAATTCATATTTTAAAAAATTAAAAGCCTAGTATTTAACTCATTTTATTTCCTGTGTGCGTTTGTGCCTGCAAATTGATATTTATTTTTTTCAATGACCTGATTTAAAGTTTATTCTAACTTAAGTACTATTGGTTCATTTCAAAATACAGAATATATGGCCAATCAGAAACCAAAGTATTGCCATGCGGTCTGATTTGACAAGCCGTTACGTCTGGTGTGAGAGTAAGAGTTTTTAGCTTTCAATCCAGTGAAAAAATATTGATTGTTGGCTCAATACTAGTACCTAGCAAAGGACGATCAAGATGAAATACCGTCAGAGATTAAAAACGCCCCAAAAAATTGCGACTGAAGCTCTCTCCAATTTCCCTGCCATCATTTGTGTGGTAACAAGTAAGGACATCCATCACACTGATACTAGGTAAGCTTTTTACTGGTATTTTTTTTTTTTTAATTAGCATCAGTCCTGTACGTTTTAGTCACCAAGAATTTAAAAATGCCAATAATATGTTTTCATAATGAGGTCAACTGTAGAGATGCGTGGATAGTGAACTTTTCTTTGCCTTCTTTTCTGTAATTTTATTATCAATAAAAAATACGTGATTGCCATTTGCTATCGCAGAATAGTCCTATGTCATTTCTGAGTGATTGAGGCTGGCACGGAGGCTTCATTGATTTTAATTAATTAATGATTACAATAAAATGATGTTGATGTTTCCAACAACTAGAAACCTGTTTGAGGGACTATTTTTATCCAAAAGTAAATATATTTTTTCCATTATAATACTGTACCTTTTATAATTGTATCCATCACACACTCCAAGGCTTGTGATGGATACAATGTTATTGTACAGACCTTTTTTCTGTTTTCATTTTATCACTCTATCTCAGATGGTGGTACGTGGTGGACTAAATTTTTTGGAAAGGGGTATGCAGCTTAAAAAGATTGAAAACCCCTGTTCTAATGTGATTTGGTACAATGAATATCCTCTACTCAGCGATACACCAGCGTCACTGTGACACATTTCCCAATATTTTCCCCAAAATGAGTAGTGTAGAGACACCTTGGTTGTATCTACAGCTTTACAGTTTTATTTTTTGTTCTTCAGAAACAAAAGGTCAGTAAACGCTGTTGGCATATTTAAAACAAACAAAAATAAGAAATGGTGGTTGGTTCTGAATCATCAAACATATTGACCCCCTCACTGAAGAAAATGTCCCCCTAGAATTTTGAGAGGGGGCCACATTGACCCTCAGTCTGTAAGTCCTGGAGCAAACACTGCTATAACCACAACCAGTACAGTACTGGCAATGGCAGATGACGCAGTCTGGTTTTAATTGGAGGAGCAACCCAAACCCTCCCACCCCCTGCTGATGCACTGCTTTACTGAGTATGCGCAATTATGAGTAAAGTTGAAGGAGGTCCTGACCATAAAAAAATAAATCCATAATAAAGGTAGGGACAATTTAAAAACATCTGGGGCATCACTGCTTGATACCGTGGAATATCCCTTCTGTTTAGTCCCATTAAACCAAAGTTAAAAGCGAAGCCAGCGTTGTTGACATGTGTGGATGATAGTTTTACTCTGCATTTCTGCTAATTGGAAACACCTTTCAGCGTGTTCCAGATAAACTACTATTCCCAGAAGACACTGCGCGCCCGTATTCCCATATTTTCCCCAGCACAGGCAAACTCACTGTCTTTTCACCTGTACGGTCAGTATATCATTATTTTGTTGGTCATTTATTTAAGTTTAGCAAATTAAGTCAATAGGATGTGCTTGATTTTTTGGCTGCCTTTCTCTTGCCGTAACAACTTTGTTTAGAAAATATTTTATGCAAAGTATGTTAGTGACTTGGTCTTGAAATTGAAATTCTAGATCAATGTTGTGTACAGTGTGCATTGTAGAAAATGGTACTAATGGAATTGGAGAGAAAAAGCTGACTTGACCCAGACACCCTGGCCCCAAGACATGCAGACATGCAGTGTGTTAATATAGATAAGGATGGCCTTGCACACATACAAATGGATGGCTGTGACAGAGAAAGAATTAATCTTGGTGTGACAGAGATAGAATGATTCTTGGTGATAAATCTCTCTCCGGACCTGTGAGGACGCAGTGTAAAGGGAACAGTGTGCCCTGGACTGGATGGCCTGACAATTAATTCCCAGGGTTAGGTGGAAGTCGGCCATCTAGAAAGGTGGCTCAGCTGTGGTACATTAAGTCATTGCCCCAAAAGGAAAGCGATGTGGCAACCACGGATTGGAGGAGAAACGGCTGCACTCGCTAACCAAGGGGGCGTGACTGAAGGTGCAAATAGGGGACGTGGCTAGGTGATTTGTTCCTTTGTAATGGTTAAGAGAGAATTGCTGAAGGATGAGTGTAAAAGAACCATGAGTGTTTTGTTTGTATCGTCTAATTATACTGTTTGTTATTTATTAGACAGCTAACACGATCCGGAGCTGTCGCTACAGGCCAGCACAAAACCGGACAACACTTCACCACTGTGCACGAGTAAATTGTATTTCACCACGAGCACTACAGCACTCGCGCTGGACTTGTGACCGTGTTTGTGTTTTGTGTGTGTGTTTAATACTGTGTTTATTATGTCGGGCCTGAACGCTGTACACATGCAGTACACATCGTTGTGTATTCCCAGCCCTCCATTTCTTTACTGTTGTCATCAGACTTTGGATTATAAATAAATCACCATTTCACCAGTACTTTGTTGTCTGTCATTGTTTTGAGCACTGCATCACCTCTACACCTGTGCACTGCAAACCACTTTGCCACAATGGCCTTGCAATAAAATGAAACTTGCAAAAGAACAACTCCATATATGGAACAAGTTGTATAGCTCTTTTATATGAAATTTGTGGGAGGTGTATGCTGTATGAACAACATAAAAAGAGGATGTAATGAAACAGTCTAGTGTGTTTTTGCTTTTGTCTGAAGCTGTGCCCGGTGTGAGTGTGCACTGTAGCTCTATCATGAAACAAACTCTACGAAATAAACTATCTTGGAAGAACGATTGTTTTTTTGTGCAAGAAAGAAGACATACATAGATTTCCACTACAGCATTTTTAAACATACACTGGCAGTGTGTAACAGTTAAGTATATTAGAATAAACTATGATGGGTTACTGTTTTCTTTTCTCTGTTGGCTAGTGGAGAAAATGCATTTAACAGTCGAATTGGGGTAAAACCTGTTTGAACTGCTCATGCAGATCTCTTGATGTACCCCAACTACTAATGCACTGGACTTGCCTGACCTAAGCACCACATTACTGGATCCTCATCTGATGCACTATCCTTGCACTATTGCACCACTAATATGTCATTTAGGTATGACTTGTTGTAATCCTAACTTATTGCATCCTAGTTCCTATTGTACTTTAGTAGTATTATTTGCACTTACTGTAAATTATACTGTATTTAAATATTAATCTTGCATTGTAACCCTGTACATTACTGTCCTGTAACACATGTAAGTCACCTTGGATAAAGGTGTCTGCCAAATAAATAAATAAATAATAATATGTTGTCAGTCAGAATACAATTATAAGCCTCCCCGTTTTTGTTTGGCCATCAGCCGCCACTGGTGTAATCTGTAATTAATTACTTGTTGTAACTGATTGGATACATTTGATCATATTTTAAAATTCGTATGTATCTTTTGATCATATACTAGAAAAAAAAACACAAATACCTGTTTTGTTTGTTTAACCTCATGGAATACATAAATACTAGTTGAGAAACAGGGTACCCTGAAGGCGCAGCCTCTGATTAGCCTTGCCCCTGCTGTGTACAGTATTAACCAAAATGGAGAGAAAAGCACACTGTTATTCCAACTGTATGGATAAACCTCAGGAAGTTTGTGTTTGGTTCAGTGAAAAGATATTTCTCAGGTTGCTCAATTCTTTTTTTACAGTGATCATTTATCTCATTATAAAGACAGGCATCTGTGAAATAAATTACTAGATAGACTAATCTTTCTGAATGTCAGATTTGACTATTACAATTTCTTGATAAATTAACCTCCTTAATAGCAGTGGAAATTGCTCTTTGTTATGAGTGGCAGGAGAATTCATTTGTAAACTGCCTTTGCCTTTCAAATGTTAGTCAGTCAAGGCACATGGATGTCATTAGTGACATGTGAAGAAATCTAAGTAGCTGAAACTAAACTGACCTGATTACTAAATTGTGTTACAAACATTTCTGCTTCAAATTAGTTATCCATCAGTTGATTTAGATATTTTGTTTATTGCCACCAAAAGCAATTTGACAACAAAACATGATTGAATACTGTGCTTATTTAAAATTGAATAGTTTCCACCACAGTAACTTTCTAATGTGAATTAGATGTGAATCATGGGCTAAAGGTTTTTTTTTTTTTTTGTCTCAGTATTACCATTTAATTATTATAATACTCAATTCCTCAGCATTTCCTATGAAAAAGATAATTATGACTATACTAACATATATTTAAACCAATTTCCATTTAAATAAAGACACACCATCTGAAGTAGTGTTCCAGTATTTTTTTGCATCCTGAAATTGTTATGGCTACACTAATTACATTTCATTGCCAAAGGTAGTTCAAGCTGACCTTTATGATCATTCTCTACCTTTTTTTTTAGTTTCTATGAAAACAAAGCAAACAATAAATATGTATTATTTCTTTGGTGTGCGCTATGTCAATACATATGCCATGCATCCAAGTAAGTCTGACTTATTGTAGTCTTGTCTTGCTCTCTGCTGTTTTCACTGACAGGCACTTGTGGATATCTATTTCTGATTCTTGTGTTTGGCACCCAGTTTGTAAGCAGTCCCTGTATTATCTGCTTGTCTGTGTGGAAAATCTGCAAAGTTTCCTCTGCTTGGTTGCTCTGAGAAGCTTTCATCCTGCTTTGCAATCATTGTGTTCATTTAAAGCCTTGGCATAACACCTGTAGAACTTCCATTATAGCCCAGAATTTAAAACTCACAATTTTCTCATTTTCCTATGAAATACATGTGACAAGGAGAGCCTTGTTGCTGATTCTTGTCCATATGTGTGCAGCAGGGATGCTGAGCTGATGGGGAGGTCCAGATTGGCTGGGGGGGGCATGCCTGGGGAGGCTGCGTGGAGCTCAAAAGGCGTCTGCTTGAGGTGACTGCACTAGAAGGGGGTCTCTGCAGACCAGAGGCTCCAGCCATGTAGCGCCAGCCCTGTAGTCGTGCGTGTGTCACGTCATCATTCTAGGCTACAGCCCCAGCACACTGCTAGATAGGAGGCTGTCTGGGAAGGTGTGAGCTGGCTCTCCACATGACTCACCATAAGGCCCAACCCTTGAAGGTGGCCGGTGACCAGTTCCACGTGGGCCTCTGCCTGTGCTGGAGACTGGGCACAAATGAGCCCGCTGTCCAGATAATGTAGCACGCTGATTACTTCTCAATGGGGCCAGGATAGCTTTCATGCACTTCGTGAAGGTACGGGAAGCTAGGGAGAGGCCAAATGGTAAGACACAGAACTTGTACGATGTTCCCTTCCTGTGCGCTGGTTTTATGGGAGATGTGGAAAACTGTGGTGAACCAGTTGCCTGGCCTGATTGGCTGCACCAGCTTTTGCATCGTCAACATTTTGAACCTCCTTCGACTTAGATACATTTTGACCTGTCTGAGGTTGAGGATTGGTCTGAGGCCGCCATCCCGCTTGAGCACTAGGAAGTACCTGGAGTAGAAACTTGTCTCCAACTGGAGGGAGTCTATCATGCAAATAGCCTGTTTTTGCAGCAGAGCTGCTATCGCCTGAGACACCACCACGGCGTCCTGTGGGTCCGTGACTAATGTTACATTCATGCCCCGAAAGGGACCATGCTTGAACTGCAGTGAGTAGCCGGTCTGAACGGTAGTAAGCACCCAGATGTCCGAGGTGGACGGACACCAATACTCCAGATGGCTCCCTGAAAAGGGGCCTGGGCCTGTGGCAGCAAACTCCTAGGGCTGCTGCACGGCTTGTAGCTTGCCCTGAGACTTCTGTCTCTGCGTCGGGCGGCAGAACCTATTATAGCTTTCGCAGGCTGCAGCTGTGGGCCGGTTCTGAACACCACCTCTGACAGCAGGCGCAACCAGCTGTGCCGATGTTTGAAGCTTTTGGAGGCCTAAGGCGCCAGTTTGCCGCTGGTTGTTGTGCACTGGGGGTGGTCGCTTGGGAAGCAAGCAAACCTGCTACTTCGTGGATTCCTGCACACGATGAGAGCACTGCAGCATCTCGTCCACCTCGGGTCCAAACATATACCCTGGTGTAAACATCCAGATGTGCAGCCATCAGCGCAGCCAGGCTCCTGCCTACAGCCTGCCCATTGAGCTTTGAGACACGGAGCAGGTACCTATTAACCAGGTGCAGGTTATCCAGCTGTCGTGGTGAGTGCCTGTGGCTGTCAGAGAGGGACCTCAGCAAATAGGACTGGTAAGCTACCAGAATACCACGCTTAAGGATCATCTCCGAGACCCGGCACTGCTTGTTGGGGCAGATAGCGTCCTTGGACAGGAACGCTAAATTAGGCGCCTGTACCAAAGCAGTAATTGGGCCAGGCCCAGCTTCTCCACATCATGCACCCTATATAGGGTGTCCATCGACCGGGAAACAGCAGGAGATGTAGCCGGGTGACTCCATGATGAATCGATCTCAAAAAGAAAATCTGTTTGCACTGGGACACGGGAGAGGTGGTAGGCTCGTTATCGAAGGACTGCCTTGTTTCTCCTTCTGTAGGCCAGGGCACTTGCAAAACTGCAATGGCCCTCTTGCCGACATGGAGAGCTTAACCACAGGGGAGGTGCTGTCTGACTCCACGTCCTCAGATGGGAACGCCTGCTCCTGTTTGCCCACCTCCTTTGAGGTGGCGATGGACAGCATGTCATCCTGTTGCCAATCTGCGCTCACAGCCCCCTGGGGCCCCAAAGGGACAGACGGGCCAGGCAGCGCCAAATATTCACATAGCAACTCTGCGAGCACCATCTGCTCTAAGTCCGCCAATCACTAGGAGAGGCAGAGGAGGATGAGAAAGACTGTGAAGACGGCTTCCTGCGTGGGCTACTTTCCCAACTGTGTCATCTGATCTCCCTTGGCACAGAGCTACCTCTCTACCAGAGGGTGATGGGGAAGCCCACTGTGCAGGTGTAAGGGATGCAGAGTGCTCTGTAGAGCCGTGGGAGATGCACAACAGACCTGCACAAGACCACCTTGGTACTGGACCAGGGATGTAAGCACCGGTTGGTAGGGGGTCGGAACCGGGACAGTATGTTACGGCATTGGGTTGGAACCAGGACGGTACCGAGATGGTACCAGGTCGATTCGGTGACTTTAGCCCCGGGTGGGTACGGTACAGTATCGGTGCGTTACCAGTGCTGTAACCTCGGTCCCGATTTGGTATGGGACGGTACCGGGTTGGGTCGGTGACCTCGGTATGGGTCCACCGGTTCACAGTTACCGTGGGTAGCACTGTACAGCTACTGGCAAAACCATACAGTCAGTACCCACACAAGACTAATTAGGAAGAGTACGCCTGGAAAAATAAAAAGATTTAGCAAATTAAATGAAATGTACTGCAGCTTACTTGATTGCAGTAGAAAAACTGCCATTCATTAAAGCTTTCAGATTGTGACAATGAAAAATAATGGTATTACTGAGCATGCAAGCTGCAGCATGCCATTTCCGATACATCTGGACACAATTAAAGGCACAGTCACCAATTCCATACACAACAACAACAAAATATCTCAAATATAAAATGCTGAGTTAATTGCAGTCATCAACTGCATAGATTACCTATTCAACAGAATGCGGCAACAAACAAGTGAGTACTGACATAAGTTACTGTTTTTGTATCACTTTAGTTTCCTAACAAGTTGTTATATTTTAAGTAGTTGAATATGGTAGCAACCAACTTGCTCCTAAAGTGGCACCTAACAATTGGATTGGATTTGGTGACCAATTTTTTTTGGCCTAGGAGCCATTGGCTCTTAAGGAAAAAAGTTACTCTGGAGCCCTGTCTAGGCTGCTGGTTGACAAAAAAACTGTATGTTCTGAATAAATAAATAGTTATTAATAAGTTAAACTGTGTTGTTTCTTTCCGTTGCCAATAATTAGCTTTATATATGAATCCTAAGCAAAATTACACAACATACTACACTTTGGCCTTGATTTAAATTTAGTGGTCTTGGTGTCTGCTACAAATTTATTGAACTGAAGGCCATTTTGGCTTTGCCCTTATACAGTTCATATTTTAGAAACATATTTAGTACACAATGGCCAAACTAAACACCTCCTGCAGTATAAGGTACAGTCATTTTAATTTATTAATAATGTTTATACAACCACAATCCTTTTTGCAGTAAATGCTCACAAACCAAGTGTTAAAGAACACAAGTTCCTACCCAAGGAGCTAAAAAAATACCAAGCTGTTGACAGACAGTAACTGCAAAGATTGGAAAGAAAAGGGAGAGAGTAAATACGTTTCTTATCATTTCAAGTAAAGTTACTTCTCATTTCAGGTAAATTACTCACTACATTTCCTTTACAGCAGGCAGAGGTATATTCATTTATAACTAAAACAGTTTTAAGTCTTATAAGAAAAGCCCAGTTCATATTTAAAATGTCAGGGCTCAGGATTAGTGATGGAGAACGTTTCTCTCCATCACAAGCCCATACAAACATAACTGTGGGACATACAATTTAATACAAAGACGTGATAACCACATATTCTGTGAACTTGACCAGCTCAGCTTTTCACTATTGCCTTAAGGACAGAGTGGATCAACGAGAAACCTGAACTTTGAAGTAGTAAACTGGGCGAGTAGGGAAAGGGGAGTTGTAAATAGGCTGCCACTTTTATATCCCACAACCCTTACAATATTGCAATATTGTGGATTAAGCCCGACCAATCAGCCCCACTCCCCCTGGCTCCTGCCAGGTGCATGTAATAATCCCCGGGAGCCTTTCCCCGTGCTTGGTGGGGGCCAGCGCTTTTGCAAGATTGCACCAATAGTCCAGTATAGGGGAACAGTGTCTGTTGCAGACCGTTCAACTTAGTTTTGCAACCTGGCATAGTTCAGTGCAGACACATACACAAACAAAGTCCCAGTGCCAGCCCTTTATTGCAAAATATTTTTTTTAGATATAGCTAATCTTGTAGACTGTCACTCAAAAGACAACACATACTTTTACAGCACGTGTATTGTGTAAATAGGTGGATTCCACTGAAACTTTAAATGACGTAAAATATTAGTTTGAGTTGAGTCAATGATAAAAGGGAATCCAATGGATATTATACATAGATACAGTTTGCATGACACTCACTTTCAATAAAATAATATGCTGTATTACAACTAAACTTTGATTTGTTAAGATATTAGGGTTCCATTTTTTTGCACTAACTGTAATGTATTAATGTAATATGTATGTGATAGTTTTGCTAAAAATGTCATTTTGATCAGTTAAAGCTGAAAATGTGGAAAGAAGCCAGGCAGCAGAGATCAATGTTAAATATAGGGAATGGTTTTATCGTTGTTGAAAATGGGGTAAAAGGGTGTAAAATACAGACGTGGTCAAATTTGTTGGTACCCCTCCACAAAAAACGAAGAATGCACAATTTTCTCTGAAATAACTTGAAACTGACAAAAGTAATTGGCATCCACCATTGCTTATTCCATATTTAATAGAAATCAGACTTTGCTTTTGATTTTTTATTCAACATAATATTGTAAATAAGAAAACAAATGAAAATGGCATGGACAAAAATGATGGGACCCCTAACCTAATATTTTGTTGCACAACCTTTAGAGGCAATCACTGCAATCAAACGTTTTCTGTAGCTCTCAATGAGACTTCTGCACCTGTTAACAGGTAGTTTGGCCCACTCTTCCTGAGCAAACTGCTCCAGCTGTCTCAGGTTTGATGGGTGCCTTCTCTAGACTGCAAGTTTCAGCTCTTTCCATAGATGTTCGATAGGATTCAGATCAGGACTCATAGAAGGCCACTTCAGAATAGTCCAATGTTTTGTTCTTATCCATTCTTGGGTGCTTTTAGCTGTGTGTTTTGGGTCATTATCCTGTTGGAGGACCCATGACCTGCGACTGAGACAGAGCTTTCTGACACTGGGCAGTACGTTTCGCTCCAGAATGCCTTGATAGTCTTGAGATTTCATTGTGCCCTGCACAGATTCAAGGCACCCTGTGCCAGGCGCAGCAAAGCAGCCCCAAAACATAACCGAGCCTCCTCCATGTTTCCTGTAGGTATGGTGTTCTTTTCTTTGAAAGCTTCATATTTTCGTCTGTGAACATAGAGCTGATGTGACTTGCCAAAAAGCTCCAGTTTTGACTCATCTGTCCAAAGGACATTCTCCCAGAAGGATTGTGGCTTGTCAATATGCATTTTAGCAAATTCCAGTCTGGCTTTTTTATGTTTTTCTTTCAAAAGTGGAGTCCTCCTGGGTCTTCTTCCATGGAGCCCACTTTCGCTCAAAAAGCGACGGATGGTGTGATCAGAAACTGACGTACCTTCACCTTGGAGTTCAGCTTGTATCTCTTTGTCAGTTATCCTTGGTTCTTTTTCTACCATTCGCACTATCCTTCTGTTCACTCTGGGGTCGATTTTCCTCTTGCGGCCGCGCCCAGGGAAGTTGGCTACAGTTCCATGGACCTTAAACTTCGTAATAATATTTGCAACTGTTGTCACAGGAATATCAAGCTGCTTGGAGATGGTCTTGTAGCCTTTACCTTTACCATGCTTGTCTATTATTTTCTTTGTGATCTCCTCAGACAACTCTCTCCTTTGCTTTCTCTGGTCCATGTTCAGTGTGGTGCACACAATGATACCAAACAGCACAGTGACTACTTTTCTCCATTTAAATAGGCTGAATGACTGATTACAAGATTGGAGACATGTGTGATACTAATTAAAGAAACTAATTAGTTTGAAATATCACTATAATCCAATTATTTATTATCTTTTCTAAGGGGTACCAACAAATGTGTCCAGGCCATTTTAGAATATCTTTGTAGAATAAGCAATAATTCATCTCTTTTCACAGCTTCTTTGCTTTATTCTATGACATACCAAAGGCATGCAAGTATACATGATAAAATAGCTTTTAATTTCATCACTTTTCAGGAGGAATGAAGCATTATTTCAATGAGCTGTAAGGGTACCAACAAATTTGAGCACGTCTGTATATATATATATATATAGACACACACACACACACACACACAGAGTTAAGGTCATATTTTATTTATTGTTTTAAAGTTCACTGTTGAGGCTGCTCCAGTGACGAAAGCTGCTCCAGACCTGTCCTCACTTAAGCTTTCTTTGTTTAACAGAGAATTGGGTCAAGCTGAGGACACCTTTCCACTTAGCAAAGCTACACCTGCTGGATTCTCTTTCCTACAGAAACCACGTTCCTCAGGGTGTGGAGGGGGTGTGGCTTCAGTGTACTCTTTTCCCAAGCACACTCTACCACAGTTTATAACTTCACCCTTGCTGTATATCGTCCACCTAAACACAATCCTTGTTTTCTCACTGAGTTTTCAGATGTTTTGGTTTCGAGCACACAGAAAACTCATTATGGGTGATTTCAACATTCACATAGTGTTCTACTGCACCGCTCACAAAAAAGTTTCTAGCACTTCACTCAGATGGTATCCTCTCCTACACACATACATGGTGGTATTTTGGATTTAGTCTTCTGTCATGGTCTAGAGCTGTCTAATCTTGCTGTGACTGACCTGGCAATCTCTGATCACTGTATGATTAAGTTTAACCTTGCTGTTCCTCTCCCTCCACACACTATTTTTACTGTCAACTGCCAACCAAAGAGGTTATTAGCTCCTTTGTTTTATTACTGCCATCCAGTTTCTCCACTCGTAGATCCCATCTCCTGCCCTGTGACTGCAGTTAATATATATAATGCCACCTTGACTAGCATTACTAACTCCTTAGCCCCACTTTTCCTTGGCTCGCTGCTGCCCTTGGTATTCCTTGGGACCCTGAGATCCTTGATAATTATAGGCCCATCTACAACCTGCCATCCCTGGCTAAAATGCTCAAACACAACAATCTTTTTGAACAGTTTCAATCTGAATTGAGATCTTTACACAATACTGAAACAGAGCTGCTAAAGGTCACTAACGATCTTCTGTTACAGATGGACTCTGGTAAATTGTCTCTTGTACTGTTTAATCTCACTGCTGCTTTTAGTACTGTACACCATGGGAGATTGATTGACCGCCTCAAATCCAATGTTAGTATCTCCAGCACAGTGCTTGACTGGTTTAAATCTTACCTTTCCTCTGTATAGTTTGTTACAATGGGTGGCTATTCTTCAGGTTCTCTGGCAGTGACCTCTGGGGTTCCTCAGGGTGCAGTCCTACCTCCGCTTCTTTTTTTGTATTTAGATGCTCCCTCTTGGGTAGGTAATCCAGAAAACATAACATGGGTGTTAATATCTATACCGATGACACTCAGATGTGTTTATCTTTTAATCCTTCTGATAAAGTCCTGGATGAGTAGCATAACGTTATCCATCTTAATTTAGGCAAAACTGAAGTTATATTGATTGGATCCAGACATCACAGTCCTTTGATGACAATCGACTTGAACTTAAATCTGCAGCAAGCAAAGATTTCCTTGATCCTCTTTTGACTCTCACACCCATGCGATTACAAAAACCTTCTATTTCTGTTTAGGAATATTTCTAGAATTCGACTCAAAAGGATGCAGAGATTCTGATTCATGCGTTTGTCTCTTCCAGGATTGATTATTGTAATTCTCTATTTATAGGCCTTCTCGATTCTACCATTTCACAACTTCAACTTCTCCAAATCTCTGCTGCGTGCCTCCTAACACATACTAAATGAAGACAACACATTAGTCCTATCTTTGCATCCTTACACTGGCTGACTGTTAAGCAGAGTATGGAGTTTTTTGTGAACTTTTGTGAACATCTGAATAGTTCCACCTTCATTTTATATATTCATTAGGTAAAGACGGGACTCCTCTGCCTTAATATGTAAACCTGCCTAACCCTGGGCCAAGGCATTTTGACACAAATGACATTTTCTGATCTGGTCAGATTTCTCATGAGATTCATACTTTTAAAGTGAAAAGGTTCAGTAGAAATATTGATTACAAAGGGATCTGAAATGTGCTGTATTTTGTACAGGATTCATTTCAGACTGCATATGGGACTAATGTATACTGTACATTAGTGTAGCATAAGCCTTCACTCAGACAACATTGTATATGCTTTTTAATGTTTCTAAATTTAGTGCGCCCAATTATTTTACCCCTGATTTTACCCCTGATTTTCTCCCCAATTTGGAATGTCCAATACTTGTGTTTCTCCTCACGGCAGCAATTCCCCACGCAGCTCAGGAGATCCGAAGTTTCAGTGGGCATCCCATGACTAAGCCAGCTTCCTCTTTTACACCCAGGAGCCCGAGAGCGGACTCTGGAGAACAAAGGCCAGCCATGCAGGTGTCCACTCTGAGCTCACTGGCCACCTGGAGAGCAGGGTTCACTGTAGCACGATTAGGAGACGCAGTCCCTGGCGATTTTGCCTCCTTAACTCATGGGAGCGCCAGAGCCAATGTGATACTCTTTTTAGAATCCCCAGCGAAGACCAGTGACTCCGCACAGCCAGCACGCAAACCTGCACTGTATGACTCACCCGACACACCACGCGGCTGTGCTTTTACCAGGTGAGCCACTCTGGCTCCCATTAATTTTATAGACTTTTGATAAATGTTGTTTGTGCCACGATTATCATTCAATGGAGGAGAAAAATTGATTAAATGGATGCCAGTTGTCTTTGATAGGAAAGAAACAGATTTGTAGAAAAATAAATATGAATACCTGAGTACTGAGAATAAACACACGTCATTGATTATGCTATGCAACATGGTCTATAAACCCTGGTGTAAAAAAATAAAAGTAATAATAAAATGTTTACATCAATGAAATGCAGCATCTAATTGCACATTGTCTTTTCTATTTAGTTCATTCAATCTAGAGTTTTTCAGTCAGGTGTAACATCTGTGTAACTGATAGAAGGCTGCATCTTTCATGCCTTAACCAATACAAATTTAGACATTTATTGATCTCCATATACAGAATACAGTACTTATCAAATCCAAATAACAACTTGATAACTTTGGGTTTCCATGGTTTGTGTAAACCATTTAACCATTGCCACTCTCATTATGAGTATTAATTTGCACTTGATAAGTGGCATGGTACAATGTTTTTGTCTAGTTAAAACTACCAGTCAGAACTCAATAGCTAGCACTCTTATCAACTGTTCAGTTTATCAATGTGTCAATTCACAAGGAAGAAAGATACATCTCTGTAAAAACACAGAAGGCGCAAAGCCTGACTGCTGTATATTATACGATTAGGTTAATGAAGACACATCTGTTTTACTTCTAAGTTGCATCTCCCTGTTCACTGGGAGTCACTGCCAATCCATACAAATCCTCAAAGTCATAATAATATGTCAGGAACCACTTCAGGGTGCTAAAGAATATCATTATTGGTACCTTGGCTATTTGGCTTAAGGCAATACAATAATTTTGGAAATAGAGCAATCCAACTTCCCTAAGTGCCTGTAGATGCATGTGACAGGATGGTGTGTAGTGGTGTATTCAAAGTGAGTGTCCAGACCAGATTTCAAATGCAAAACTTCTGTGTTTATTGATAAACATGGGGTTTAAATAATAAACATGCCCCTCTGCCAATTATAGTATCAGGGTGACCACAACAGGTATACAGTCCCAAACAAAACAATAAACACTGCAGTACTCCACAATCCTGTTGTGCACAAAACTGTGCTCTTCAAAAGGGGGGAAGTGGTGCTTGTTTGTGGTGTGCAGTGAGGGTAGTCCTCAAGGGGTTATGCTGGCTCTGTGGCGGCAGCATAACCCTGCAATCAGCCCGTTGCCATGGTTTATCCAATCGCTGCCTGACCCGTATCTGATCGCAATAGAGTTGTTTAGAGTACTTGCAGCTACGCACTTTCCCAAGATGGCCGACTTCCAGTTTCCACCTACCGTCAGTCCGCCAGTCGAGGGGAAAACATGCAACCAGCCTTACGCAGCGCCTTTTCTGTTGGGAGGGAGATTTACAGTTCAGATACCTTCGCTCTCTGTCACAATGCCATAGCATGGAAACAATGATGTTCTTTGTCACAGTTTTCCAGGAATACTTTCTTAAATTCTTGCAAATTGCCTGTCAAGATGATTCCATACATCTTCTATGGCAACTCGGTGGAGGCCATTGCAGTCTTATAAATGCCTTTCATGTATTAACTATTCAGAATGCCAGGTTCCTAGCATCCCCTTATAGTAGATGTGAAGAAAAAAAAAAGTTCTATGGGATAGAGACATAGGCATGTATCCTTCCGATAATGAGCACATGCTGTCAGCTTATTATGCAATTCCATATCTACCATATTTGACAGTTACAAGCAAAAAAAATGCCTTAAAAATAGTTGCCATTTTTAATATTTCAGTTCACCATTCACATCAGCAAACTTTGTATACTGGGATGCTGGGATACCAGAATCACCGTTGAGCCCTCTTGAGGTGTCATGGGCTAGTCGATGAAACACTGAGGATGGAAGGTGCCCACTTGAAGACCTCAGAGATGTACCCTACTTCGCTCAATTCAGGCGATTGTCATGCTGATGCGCTGGGGAGACCGCACTGTGGTTGATCCCCGGAGCGAGCATCGCAGCCGTTGTGTGTGCTGATGCGCCAGGGAGGCAAATAAGATGATCCCTGGAGCCAGCATTACACTTCAGCTATCAACACCAGGCAGAAGGATATCTACATCATCATATGGAAGGAAACGCAAATGGATGGGGACACAGATGGATCACATTAGTTTACTGTAAAGCTGCATCTTAGTTGGTGCTTATCTTGGCGAGAGCCAAGTTCAAATGATGCAGCTATCCAGATTAAAGCACCATAATTCAAAATGAATCTTTGGGTAATAGTAGGTGCAACAATCTCAAATGATTGAAATGATTCAAGAGTTGGTAGAATTAACTATCAACAGTTCACTAGATGTGTCACTGAGGAATGATTCTCAAGTAAGAATGTAACATGAAAATAATTCAAAAACAAAATCAAGAATATCATGGGAATACGCCAGCCAGCATGTATGTACTGTACTCGGGCCTTTTATTATGATAAATCAATCCAAGTTGTATATTGTTTTGTTAATATTGTTTCTTGTCACTGATGGTTGACTAGGATTCTGTTACTGTGTAATAGTGGTTGGTGGGCAGCAGAGTAAGCATGCCCTTCAGTCTTGTATAGAGTTGGTCTGACTGGGGATAATACAGATCTGTCACTTCAGACCTTTTCTGAATATGTGTATTTAAAAAATGTACACTTGTTTTGCTTATTAATTTTCCTTTTTTTACTAAAATATTGTAGAATGAGCCAGCAATGTTATTGTACCAGCTGTTGAACAAGAAAAAAATTTTATGTAAGAAAGACAAGCAGACAGCACAGCCACAGTGGAATCTGGTTTGACAGACAGGTACAGCTAAGTGTCATCAGCATAATAATGAAAGTTAACTCCATGCCGTCAAATGATATTGACCAAAGGCTATAAATAAGGAAGAGCAGTCCTGCGGGACGCCAGAAGCCACTTCAGAAATGGATGCAACTGAACCTCCTAATGGATATAACTGTTTCCTGTTTGAAAGATAGGAAGAGAACCAATTCAAGACAGTAGCCAGATAAACCACTAAAATTTAGTGCGTATTTCTGATTTTTTATGCGTAAAAATGGCAGATTATGTGATGATTTTGATTTTTATCAAAAAATATGCATGGCAATTTTGCTGTACTGCTTGCCTGCCTCCCCTAAAAATTACACTGACAACTACATCTCCCAGAATACAATGTCTTCAGTTACTAGGAAACTGTACACAAGAAAAAAACAACTAACAAACATTATCCAATCTCTTGCTAGTCCTATTGTCTTTGCAGCCAATCACAGTAAAAATAAGAACATTTTGAAGCTAGACACGTTGAAGCATAAACACCCCAGGGGCCCGTTTCACAAAAGTCCTGAGATTGCGATGTGTTTGCGATGAGGTTACGAGGACGCACAGGTCGGCGCTGCATGCGTTTCATAAAGCACTTTGCAAGTGACGTTGCTTGCCCTCACTCTTTTGCAATCTGCGATGAGTGAAATCACTAACTTGGTAATCAATTTTAAGGCGCAGTGACCGATTAGGTAAATACACAATGGCAGGATTGCAAAGGAAAGAAAAAAAAATGATACAATTATTGAAATGGCTGGTCAACACAAATCTGTTCTATTTGGCAAATTTTCTGGAAGTTTTAGTCACAAAGAAAACTAAAGTTTGATCACTGATGCAGTAAACACTGTTGGAGAGGAGCAAAGAACAGTAGCCAAAATAAGAAAGAAATGGATGAAATTAAAAGAAAGAAAAAGCTTAAAGTTGATTGAGGAAAACCAAAATACCTCACTGTCGAGAGAGATTTGGAGGTGTGTAGAATTGACAGGCTGTACTTTGAAGTTATATACATACATACATCGAAAGGTATATGTTAGTCATGGCGGAAAACTCGAAGAAGCGCAAACACTGTAGATGCAAATTCAACTCAGACTGGAGCAGTTGCTTTCCAGCTCCTTCATATGGCTAAACATGCAACACCACAGTAGCTGTCATCACAGCAGCTGACTGCGCAGCAGTAACGTTCAGAAAATAGGAGGCACTTTTCTACACAGAAAATTGTACGAGTCTGGAACCAACTCCCCAGTAATGTTGCTGAAGCTGACACCCTGGGATCCTTCAGTCCTTCAATTTATTATGCATTTTGAGAAGCAGTATTAGAGGTTTGTAAAGAGATTTGGAGGTGTTATAGACGCAATATAAGGTGTTGTTAACAAGGTTTAAAAGCCAACTCAAAATATTGGTTGTCTCTTAGCATTGAAATGTTGGTTTATGTTTTGAAAAATAAAATCTTGTGAATCAGATGCCAAATCTCTTGATTTCTAAGAGTTTCATGATTTCTATAGTGGTGGGGTTGGCAATACTGCTCTCTATACAGCAAGGATAGTTTACGTGTTTTCAGGGTATTGGCGCAGCAAAAGTAAATCAGCCAAAAGCAGCATTTCACTTTTAATTTGTAGTTCCCAAAACTGTTAGGTGAAATGTAGAAAAAAAGTCAATACCTGTCATACAGTAAGAGAAATAAGTCGCCAAAGTAATGTAAAAATGTCCACGCATATGTATATTACAGGACATCTGAGTTTTAATGACAATTAACTTGTTTTGTCAACATGGAAATATACTAATGAACACATTTATTGTGACGTCTGTATCATTTATATGAAATGATTTATTGATATTTTAAAATGGGCCAGTCGCACGCATCACATCACATGCAAAAAAACAAAACAAAAAAAACAACATATTTTTTTGAAGACCCCAGGGAGTTTTATCCACACATATGTATATTACACGACATCCAAGTTGAATGACAATTAACTTGTCTTGTCAACATGGAAATATACTAGGAAACACACTTATTGTGATGTTAAAATTGAACATTTGCCTGCAAAAAAATATTTTATTATATAATATAAATATAAAAAAGGTCTAGCATGCGTGGGATTTGAAACTATAACCTTCAGTTTGCAAGCGTGTTGTGTTATACTGTCAGTGCTACACGATTAGTTGAGAAAACAAGCAGTATTTTGAAAGTTGAACTCAGACAGCTGAGAATTCTCTGGACTTATTTTTTACATTTTGTAGATTTGAGTCATCTCATCATTCTGAATACCACTATTCTCCCTGAAGACATTTTCCGGCTGGGACAGTATGTAACATTACTATTTTTGTACAGTTTTGTAGTGAAATACATTATGCCCCCAAACTGTCATCTTATGAAACATGGAGCCACATTCACAAACCTACTGCACTTTAAACCATGTTGTGCAGATTTAACATTATTGCCACCAACGCCATCATCAGGATCACAATTGCAATGAAGTATGCTGTTTCTTCATGGTGTATACTGCTACTTGTCATAATATCATCTTATGCTGTACAGTACTGCATTACAGGCAACTAATCATCTATTGCAACACATGGCAGGATATTATGGGCAATGGGGAATCCAATCACTTGATTGTATTGGTGAATGTATGTGTTTGGTATTGATTTATCTTCAATGGCAAATACCATACAAATATTATATCTGCAGATGATGTTAAAAATTGTTGCAGTAAAATCTTATAATGACATTCGGCAGGTATTTAATCTTACTGCTTTCTTATTCTAAAGTATCTGATCTCAGCCCCCTCAGCAATATTTTATTTGTGTATTTGTATTTGCTTGCGATTGTAAGTCGCCCTGGATAAGGGCGTCTGCTAAGAAATAAATAATAATAATAATAATAATAATAATAATAATAATAATATATTAATGTTCAAAAACTGAATTATTTGGCAGCCTTCCTTTTTGGAGATCTGGTCCTGATACACTCTTCTAGCTCATCACACAGTTGCTCAGTTGGGTTCAGGTCTTCTTATATGACACCATGATCATGGAATCATTTTAACACAGCATGCAGTGTGTCCCTATAACATTATCATGTCGGATCTTATCTGGGCCATTCCTATGAAATTCCAAGACTGCTATAATTTGCTCTATAGCTCTCCCAGGTCCTTAACAACAGTTTTAGTTATGTTAAAGAAAGTGAATAAAGAAGTTAATGCGAACTCACCCATGTCTCATGTCTGCTGAATAAACAATAACAAAGGATAGATTATTGCCTTCCCGAATATAACAATATCCTTGGTTTTAGTTCAGAACAGAACAAGTCTTTTCCCATGTGTGACATTCTCTTCACCTCTGCAAACTTCACTACCAAATGTAAACTGCAATCCCAGTTACATTCCTGTGACCTTAAACATGGATTCATAATTGGAAACAGCTACAGAATACCACCTGGTCCAAACGATACAAAAAAAGATTGATAAAATGCTAATATATAGATGGAAGAAGACAGCCTGCAGTCAACAATGAGTAAGGCCTGAGGCATATTACAAGCACACTTCTTTTTTCAAGTAATGTAGGATCTTAATTTTTTTTGAATGGTAACTATTTTTATTTTTTTTTCTAAAATTATAGTAGGGTGACAATACGTCCCCAGAATTTTCCAGGGACAGCCTCCAGATGAGTTACTGTGTCCCCGGTCAAACAATGTCCCCGAAAGAGTCCATGATTCGCAAAACTCCCCAAATACCCTTCATTTTAATATCTTGTTTTGGTTAATATGTCTGATGCATAAATGTGTTAGAGAGAACTATACAGACTGTTTCTATTATTATTATTATTATTATTATTATTATTATTATTATTATTATTACCGTAGCTATACCATCTATGGTACGGCACTACTGCAGTTGCCATAGCTACAATGCTGACTGAATGGCGTATGGTGTAGAATACATGTGTTCCCTTTTTTTAAAGTTGTTGTACCACGCACTATGAGATTCGGTGTAAAGTGAAAATGGAGTTGTCAAAAAAGCTTCAAAAGGATTTTCCATATTTACGACCAACCGGAAAAGAAACATCTGTATTATGTTCAATATGCCAGACTGTATTTTCCATTTCAAGTGGTGGCAGGACATCTATAAAAAAAACACAAAGGTACCACTAAACATAAAGCTGACCTTAGTAAATGCTAGTTCAAGTTCTGTGCAAGAAGGAATGTATGTATATCATACCATTAGACACAATCACAGTTCCAGGTCAATGGACTGTACTTGTCTTCCAATTTAACTAAAAATTTCACCAACCCCCAAATTCTTGTGTGAGCAAATGTTTTTGTTCCATGGGCAAATGATGAACTAATTGACGACCTGACAAATGTTGAATATGTGTCACTGTCAGTTGATGCGTCGAATCACAGGGCATGTAAAATTGCTTCCTGTCTTCGTTTGCTATTTCAAAGCTTATGATGGCAGTTCGTTGTGTGCAAACTAAACTTGTTGATTTTAAAGGAGAGATGGCAGAACTTATTGCAGCTGAGATAATAAATGTTATGAACAAGTATGGAATCAAAAATAAGGTTGTGTCATTCTCGGCAGATAATACAAACACAAACTTTGTCTGCATACACAGACATGGAACAGAAAATGTGCACACCAAAGTAAAGACAAGCTAAAAAAGGGAATTGATAGGCCTTGGATGCCCTGATCACATCGTGCACAACTGTGCCTGAACTGCAATGCATACAATCCAAAAAGCCTTTTGGATATTTGCATATTCACTGTTTGCATGGAAAGACTGAAAAGTTTTTTTGTGAGTACGTAGGACAAGAATATTAGAATATACTGGGATATAGCAGTGTCAGATGGTTGTTGATGTTACCTGCTTTAGAGAGGCTCCTTCAACTTTGAGTTGTTGAAGTCATTTTTCTTGTCAGAGGAAAAGTGCAGAGTAGTTCTTCACAGAATATTTGAAGACCCATGTACCGAACTCTGGCTTGCTTTTATTCATCCAAACATGGCACTTTTTCATGACACAATCAAATCGCTTGAGGGAGAGGATCGCTGTGCAGTAGAGTCAGTTGATATCTTAAACAATCACGAAAATAAGCTGGCTACAAGGTATGAAGAAGACTTTGTGCCTGTTTTAGTGAGAAAACTACTTAAAGACCTAGAAGAAGCAGGGGTTGTGACATGTCAGTGCTATCTTGTGTCAAGAATTGCCTGAGTGTGACAATTAACGAGGATGCACTGTTTGACAAAGTAACTCTGTTAAATGAGTTTGTGACAGGGAAACTATGAATGGAATGACACAACTACAATGATCACAATATGTGGCAGATGGGATAAAGTAATAAAAGCAATTCAGGGAATCCTCAGTACCACACGCAAATATACAAAAAAAACCTGCCAGAACGGATTTTGTGCCTGCCTGGCAGTAATGCTTCAGTCAAGAGGGTGTTTTCTGTCATGAATGACCTGTGGATAGTAGAAAAATCCACAAACTACACTTGGCCCTGTCTTGAGTTCTTAAACAAACAGAGCAAGAATATAAAAATTCTAAAACAGATACATCAGAGAAATACAGCTATTAATCCAGCGAACTTCACTAGTGTTGCCAGCATCAGGAATACTGGTGAATAGAATTTTGACCCAAAGACTCACAGCGTCCTGCGAGATAGCCTGACCTACTACTGTTATGTGGTTAGAGTCAAGATGTAGTGTATCTACTAAGTAAGCAGTACATTCCTCTGAATTAGCAGTTGTAAAGCTCTGTGGGATGAAAATAATGTACAATCCACATGCTATGTTTCCATTAAACTTTTTTTTTATTAGCTAAAATTCGTATTAAAAAAGCTCGACAACTGTGAGGAATAAGGTCAAATTCGGTTAATTCATGCGAACAGAAAAAAGTTCGATAGGAGTGGATAAAATGTATCCTGTACGATAAATGATGTGCACAAAATCAATGGAAATACTTTATCAGCAAATTTTATGAGCTAGCGCATAGTTTTTTCAGTCATATGGTGGTATGTTTCCAACGAACTTATTTTATGCGCTAAAACTCATGCATATAAAAAAAGAGCTAGACAACTGTGATGCAAAGTGGCAAAATTCAGTTATCCATTCTTCGGTTAATTCATTCATTCCTTCTTGGTCCATTTTCAGTTCAGCTACACTTTATATAACCGGAATGCTCAGCAAGGTTGGTTATTCACTGGAGTTTATACACTAGTCTAGCAAGTGAATAGAACAAAATGAATGGAAAGGCATCACTTTTTTAGGGTTGATATTGAAACGACAAAAGTAGGGAAATGCGATTCCCTCCCATCCCCTTACAAGCAGTGGAAAGGGTAAGGCAACACAAGCAACCACAGATAGCCATCATCAGTTAAGACAAACAACATACAACTCTTTGCAGATAACACAAAAGACATCCATCATCATGGTCCACTAGGTGTATAAGGTCTACTGCCAGTGTGTTGGGGGCTCGTGTATATATGGACACTGCTTATGCAGGTCTAGTAGGAGACAGATGCATACTAGTGGCACTGTACCTCTATGAATACCACTGCCGTGATCAGTGTCTGGTGTGGCATCCACATGCTTGATGTGCATCAGTTTGTTGGGTGGAGGTGGGGAACTGCATTCAGGGCAACATGAGGGGAAGTCTATATATATGGTAAATGGTGACACACAGGTGCATTACAGAAGGACTACCAATAGTGCTGTAATATGAATCTATGTCCTAGCATAACTTTCTGTTGTATGGAATTGCAGATGTTCAATGGCATAATACAGTCTTTTGGCAGGGATTAAGGGGTGATGGGCCGGCATTAGCATTCATAGTAACATGGATAGGGGGAATGGGACACCTATGCGACAGATGTATGACAAAATGATATTGTCACCTGCAAAATGTTATGAAAATGTGTTTACATGGGTGAGTGGAATGTGCTGTGTCATGTGAGTTTGAGAGGGCAGCACCATCTACACAGATCAACCAACAGTGTCAGTACTGGATGAGCAACAGAATACAGTTTAATGGGATGGATGGCCACCGTCACAGTTGGGCTATATACGTTGTGCTGTAATACCAGTATGCTCCGTATTCTCCTGTGTTCTATGTTGGCAGATAGCATACACATGTAAATATCCATCCTTATGCAGTGCAGATGGATGGCTCTTGTGTTATCTGCAGAGAGTTGTATGTTGTTCGTTTTAACTGATGATGGCTGTCTGTGGTTGCTTGTGTTGCTTCTTCCACTGCTTGTAAGGGGGTGGGAGGGAATGCTGTGTTTGGGTTAAAAACCCTAATATTGTTTGGGTTAAAAACCCTACTTTTGTCATTTTAATATCAACTCAAACTGATGCATTAACAAGGTTTTTTTTTTTTTTTTGCAAAGAATATATACACAGCAGCCTCGACCAAACTGACTGCTGCCTTTTTATATTTGGCAGCTGGCTTCAATTTACAAAAGAGTCGCCAGCTGGCAAACAATTAACAATAATACAATTAAGGCTTTTCAGACTGTGACCTTCTGGGAGGTATAGTCCTGAGCTCCCCAGGACTACACTTTGTCTGCTCCCTGTCTATATAACTTTGTTAATGCATCACTTAGGGTTGATATTAAAATGACTATATATATATATATATATATATATATATATATATATATATATATATATATATATATATATATAAGTTATTATATATATATATATATATATATATATATATATATATATATAATAACTTTTTGTCTGCTACACATCTGTCCTAAAATATTTAAGTATTGTGGCGAAGAACCCCCATTACCGCAAACAGGCTTCTCACAGGCTTCTCAGAGGTCGGACGATCCAGGGACCTCCCGCTTTGAAGCATATACCGCTGTACAGGTTCGCGTCCGACCTCCGCCTGTGAGAAGCCCCTGCTTTTGGGAACCAAGGTTCACCACATTGGTGTCAGAAGTGGACGCAGGTACCCCGGCACGCACTTGGAAGCCTGTAGCCTGGTAAGCAGGTCCGAGGGCGGACTTGAGGTTGGCAGGGAAGAGTGTAGCGTGCACAGGGGTAGGGGTCAGGTGATGTACTCTAAACATGAAGACATAAGAAGACAGAGGCTGCCAATATACTGAAAGGGCTGTTTTAGTACTGGCCGCTGATTGAAAACCTGACTGGAACTTTTCATTCAACTCACCATCATCAAGAAAGCTGTGCAAACGATTAGCTACTACGCTTTAGCCACAAATGGCAGGTTTGAAATCGGTCTGTAGTTTTTCAAAACATCAGGATCAAGATTAGTTTTTTTTAGCAAAAGTTTCAACGTGGCCATCTTAAAAGCTACTTCCCTAGAAGACTGGGATCCATTTATGATTTTAAGAATTGCTGGGCCAATGTCAGAACAAAAAAAGCATATCAACATCTTAGCTGGAATGTGATCAAGGATACAGGTGGTGAAATTTCTTTTAATTACTAGCTCTGTCAAATCCTGGACAGAGATTGGATTAAATAACTCCATCTTAAGATCAGGTCTAATAGTTAAGGACATGTATAATCAACTGAAAATGATGATGGATGGGAGACCAAAGTCCTAAAATGTGTGATTTGTCTTGAAAGTAGTGGAAATCCATTAGATCTATCCGAAGTAGGCTCATTTTCAAAGATGGCACTTGATTGTTTTTACCAAGTTAGCTACAGTAGAAAATAAAGAGCTAGTATGTCCTCTGTTGATCTCAAACAGATTTGAATAGTAAGAATACCTAGCAATGTACAATACCTCTTTATAAAGAGCCAAATGATTCTTCCAAAGAGAACGATGTACATAGAGCCCCAAAGCCTTCCATACACTCCAGTTTACAACTCTCAGTTTTCATTGAGCAAAGCTCAGTTAAGCCATGCTGAATTTCAAGTAAAACACATTTCCTGAGACTTAATTGTGCTAAAGAATCACTAGCACTAGACAAAGTTTTATTGTAGAGGTCAACCAAACACTCTAGTGATAGGGGTTGAGAGTCACATAAAGTAGATTTTGGATCTAAAGATTTTAGTGATCGATATTTAATAATATGTAGGACAAATTAGAAACATATAAACTGTACATATTGATCTATATTTATCAGAAAGGCAGGTCATAAAATGTCTTAATATGAAATCTTGGCCCATTAGAGTAAGACGTTAGCCTGGCTTATCCAAGAATTTCAATTTATCTTAATAAGCTTGACACAAGAGTAAAATAATCCAACTCAATTTAACAGCATCAATTTAAGAGCAAACATCAAGGTGAGGGGGCATTCCCAGTAGTGCAATCTGCAGCAAGACCCCTACTCTGTCCTACTGTTTGAAATGCCATTGAGATTGATTTAAAATAATATTGCAAATGAAGACATAATTTCTAAAATGGATCGTTTTAATCTATTTAAAATCTAACCCCTAGACTGAATATAGTATGTGACTTGCATTGTGCCATCTCCAGAGGGGATGGCCTTGTGTGACATCACCAGATGCCAGCATTGGCACTCTGTGGGTCTGAGGTTGTTGGCAAGTGACAAACCTCTATCCACGTACTGTATATTGAATTGCAAATGTTCGTTCAGCCAGTTGTTTTAGGCAGCATCACTAACGTGCACTCACCTATAGTCAATCATATTGGTGCTATCACGTGACTTTCAAAACAACACATGCAGAGATAGAAGCAGTTGTAGGGGCGATGATATACCCAAGCCCAATTTTAACCTAAAATAATTATAAAACAATAACCCTCCAACCATGTCAACTTCAAAAGCTGTAAAGATTAACAGAGTTACACAATGTTATGGCATTACCACCAACAGGTAATGAGTTTGCAGGGCTATTAGGCTTGACTCAATAGATTCTGTGTAGGAGGGTTGCATTCTAATGCAGTCTAGTACAAAAACATATTTGACCCTTAGGGTCTGATTTTTAATGTTTGGTAGCTTATGTTTAAAAATTCAAATCACATTTTTGCATATATACGCGACATAACTTGCAACATTATTGGAAAATAGCAAAAGAGATTTATACTTCGGAAATTGTTATGTTTGATTTTGGCAATTGCTTTGGGGGGGGGGAGGGGAGGGGAGGGGGGGGGGGGGTTGTGGACAGAACATAAGAACATAAGAAAGTTTGCAAACGAGAGGAAGCCATTCGGCCCATCTTGCTTGTTTGGTTGTTAGTAGCTTATTGATCCCAGAATCTCATCAAGCAGCTTCTTGAAGGATCCCAGGGTGTCAGCTTCAACAACATTACAGGGGGAGTTGGTTCCAGACCCTCACAATTCTCTGTGTAAAAAAGTGCCTCCTATTTTCTGTTCTGAATGCCCCTTTATCTAATCTCCAGCAAGTCCCTTGGGTCAACATTGTCAATACCTTTTAGAACTTTGAATGCTTGAATCAGATCGCCGCGTAGTCTTCTTTTTCAAGACTGAATAGATTCAATTCTTTAAGCTTTTCTTCATATGACATGCCTTTTTTTATAATTTAGTCATTGCCAATTATTTTTATTATTTTCTCCCAATTTAGAATGGCCAATTTTTTTTTTAAGCTCAGCTCACCGCTACCACCCCTGCGCTCAGGAGGGCGAAGACGAACACACACTGTCCTCCGAAGCGTGTGCCGTCAGCCGACCGCTTTTTTTCACACTGCGGGCTCACCATGCAGCCACCCAAGAGCTACAGCATTGGAGGACAACGCAGCTATCGGGCAGCTTACAGGCAAGCCCACAGGCGCCCGGCCAAACTACAGGGGTCGCTGGTGCGCGGTGAGCCGAGTAAACACTCGCCGACCTAACCCTCCCTCCCCCCGGACGACGCTCGTCCAATTGTGCACCGCCCCCTGGGAGCTCCCGTCAACGGTCGGCTGTGGAATAGCCTGGACTCGAACTCGCGACGTCCAGACTATAGAGCGCATCCTGCACTCCACGTGGAGCGTCTTTACTGGATTCATGCTTGATTCATGGGTTTGCAGCAACCCTGAATTTCTAAAAGAGTACTCTGTTGAAACTGACGGGTTTCATTTGTTGTATTGTTGTTGTCTGTAGCAGAATGTATTTTGAGAAATGGAAGCATGTTTAGCGCGCAGGTGGTACAGCAGACTAGGTACACTTCTGGGATACTGTAACTCATTTTGACAGTAGACACAAGTAACCCTCTTTATATCCAATGAAACATCAGAAAGTGTTGTAAAAATAAACTTCCCCTTCACAAGTCCTTCAGTTTGAGTGCTTTGCTGCAAAATGCGGTTCCATGACTAATCTTATATTCAAACGATGACTACACTCATTCAATCCTGGCATGCACTAAAATGGCGCCGCAGGAAATTAATTATGGTATGCTAAAAAATTAATCTCCCAAAAAATGAACGCGTTAATTGCAGAAATTAACTGCGATTAAATTGACAGCCCTAAAATAAATACAATGATAATATTGCAGCGTGCACGGGGGTAGGCAGCAGCAGGGCTGGTAGGTGACATAATCACACACAGGGACATAAGCCCGATATACGCTCCTTGCAAAAGGAGCCAGCTCTTTTGTACAGCGGTATCGGCGCTATGCCTTAGTGTGAGGGGTCCCGGGTTTGTGCCTCCCTCCATCTGTGTGGATAGCCTCGCCCTGTGTGATGCACCTGCCTGCGGGAACCAAGATCGCTACAATATGTTCAAAAGCCATATTCTCCAAAAAGTTGAGAGAACAATGTATACGGTACCATACCAAACCAAAAAACTATATTGGAATATTCTGCCTGTAACAAAATACTACTCTGACAGGATTTTCCAACAACAAATCCATATTTTAAAGCTGAATTTTTCCTACCCTACTTTTGTCATCATGCCAACTCTTATTATTTTAAGTTTTAATCAATGCAATGTTGGTATTTTTACAAACATAAAACACTAATAGATATAGGGTTTCTATCAGTATTGCGTTCCTAAAAATTATCTGGGAAAAAACGACAAACAACAAAGCTGAGTGAATGTCATTGTGATTACTGTAAGAAACAGGCAAACTTTGGACTTTAAATTGATTTCTTCTTTTTTGTTTTGTTAAAAACTTTTTTTTTTACAAATTAATTTTATTCTGGCCTGCACAGTGAGCTTTACAAGGAGATGATAAATGAGCCAGTATTGATTGGATTGTGTTGAAGAACTCTACCATTTCAAGGTTATATCCTTCGGAGAGTTGGTAAATCTCATTATAGAAATCTGCCTGCTGATATACATGAATAAAGAGTGGCAGCGGGATTCCTGCATGACAGCTTTCAATGAAGAGACATGCTGTTTTCTAGACAGAATGCCATGGACAACTATGAGGTTCTATAATTCAAACAACAACAATCTGCCTGTCATTTTCTTTTCAGAAGCATATTAAATAATAGAGCATTTGAACCTTATAATAAACCGTGTGGCATGTATCCAGCATTTAAATGATGTTAAACAAAAATATATTATTTTGTTGTGTTTTTTGCTAAATTATATGCTTGTGTCTGAATTATGTGCTTGTGTCATTGTAAGGACAATTGTAGTACATCGTTGTGTAGTACTATTTAAGCCTACTCCTTTTTTTTGTTTGTTTTGTTTTGCACACGGGTGAAGTAAACTGTAAACTATGTTTAGGTATTTTGTGTTTCTCATGTTCAATTTTTAACACTACATTTAAAACACATGTATCAGTGCCATATTTGTACAACTACAGTATATATCGTTCCATAGAAATACACTGGAAAACGGAGGCTTTT
This sequence comes from Acipenser ruthenus, assembly GCF_902713425.1. Classification (NCBI taxonomy): domain Eukaryota; kingdom Metazoa; phylum Chordata; class Actinopteri; order Acipenseriformes; family Acipenseridae; genus Acipenser; species Acipenser ruthenus. Next base: position 43,653,704 of record NC_081193.1, on the reverse strand, counting down.
CGCTTATTGGCAACTTCCGGTTAATGACAACTTTTTGGTGGGAACCGAGAGGCTATAAATAAGTGGCATCTACTGTACATTATTCATTAACACTAATGAGCTTACAGTAATGCACACTTGAGCAATTCAACATGGTACTGAACAATATTGTGATCCACTTATGTTGAACAACCAACATTCTGTTAAATGTGCATACAATTCACAATGGTGTTGAAGGATATTGTACTCCAAATACGTAGTAGTTTGATGAAAAATAACATTCTGTTAATGCAAATTAAATAATTTAGGACATCACACTTTGGTTAAGACACAAAACGTGACAAATGCAGGCACTAAATAGGTATATTTACTTATTACTGCAGCATGGTAGACTCTTGTGGTACTTGGAGTTACACAGGACTCCTGAAGCCTTACAAATGCACGAGAGTAAGACATTCGGTCATTAGCCAAAGGCACTTGGTTATTCTTGAGATGTACCGGTAAATGTCCAAAGTAAAGCATTATTATGTTTACTTTGTAAAGACAGTTGGACATTAGCCAAAAAAGGCACTTGGTTACTCTTGAGATTTACTGGTAAATGTCTGAAATAAACCATTATCATGTTTATTTTTTAAACATTTACTGTTTTGCTTGATAAATGTCAACATTTACCAGTAAGTCTTAAGATTTGCCAATATTTTGACTTTTACCAAAACATAAACATGAACAACATAAAATGTATCCATCTAATTGTAAGAAATAAAGTAAAACCTGCTATACAGTACTCCCTCCTGTGGATTTATAGTGCCACCAGAATGCATCAACAAAATGACAGCCTTATAATCTACTGTTTGGTTGTACTTTGTTCCTTATTTTATTACTCTCTTTATAAAAAATAAAGGAATGTAAATGAAGTGAACAAACCATTTTAGTTATAAGGATTGTATAGTATTAATTAAAAACTACAAAATAGTTTTTTTTGATTGGGTGGTATAAAATTAACGGGAAAGGATCACAGTGGCTATGTTTAGAATGGAAAAAACCATACAGGTGCGCTGTTTTCTTACCTTCATAATACAAGCACCACAATTTTTTTAAAAGGTGTGCTTTTATTGCAGTTATAGGAAGAATTTTGTTGTCTACCCTACCATATGATGAAGTGAATGGTATGATACCCTGTTTATCAATCCAAAACGGTGAAGAACCTCCCCCCTCTGATCGTACTACTGTTATCTTGTTGTTCATAAAAAAATCAATAAAGTGCGCGACAACATACAGTAGTGCATTGTGGGAAGATAACCTACCATTCTGGCTTGCTAAAAGTCATCGTTAACATAGCCAGTGCTGCAGGCCTCTTGTTGGATGAGTAAGCATTGCCAACCATGGCCGTAACTAGTTATGAGGACACCAAGGTTGTGTCCTCGGTTGTTTTTTTGCATCATCAGTACTGATGCTCATGTACAATTCTGGTAAAGTACAAAAGACTCCTTAATTTTCTCTGTTGGTTTCCCGTGTAGCATAGATTTGGAGGTTGAATAGTAAATACCAAGCAGTCATATAAATACTGCCAGCTAGAGCTTGAAACCGAAGTTTGACCTCAATAGAATTTCAGCTCTGGTTACGATGCTGTTGCCAACCCAAATTGCTGTCCGCTTTTGGAGAAGTTATCAGGCTTTTGAAGTGAAGGTGTGTAAACTGGCATGTGGGAAGAACTGTTTGGGTAAAGTTAGGCCCTGATAGTCTTTTATTTTAAATATAAAACTATTTAGTGTTCACTAATGGGTTAACAAAGTTGACTAAAGGTAACACATTTACTAACATAGAGGATGTAGTGCTCTACAAAATATATAGTGTACTGTACCATGACATATTTACCATATCTCTAAACCATGTGTTTTCTATTGCTCACTAAACAGTAAACAAGTTGTGACATTAAATCCTCAAGTGCTACAGCTTTACAAGGTATGTGCTTTCCTTTGGCACAATATTCTCACACACTTATTTTTATATATAATTCCAAAGCGTACACTGCACCATATGGTTTTAAGCAGTACAACAGCTGGAGGACTGTGGCAAAGTACACCCTGCCCCTGTGCGCATTTGGTTTATTTCGTGTTTGTTTTGTTATTATTTAAAATGTATGTTTGGTGTGCATGGCTGTTTTAGGTTAATTACTCCTTCCCTGCCAAATCACTTCACGTGCAGAATGTGCCTAAGCTCGATTGAATTATTAACAAGCAATCGAGCCCAGGCACAACTGTATAAAGGAGTGGATCAGCCGCTCATCAGGAGGTTGAGTGTTCAGAATGGAGAGCGTGAGATAGACAGTAAGATTTATAAAAGTAAACAATTGCTTTAAACCAGCACAATACTTGTTTGTTCAGTGTCTGTTTTGTCTGTGCCGTTTTGCATTTCGAAAGAGTTTTGTTTTGTTTGTACAAACTGTTTATTTATTATTAAATCAGTGCAGCAGCACTTCATACCCTGTAGTACTGTGTGTGTCTCCTTCCTGCTCTGATATCCAAGAGCTATGCATTTATTAAAGCAGACAACACAAGATACCTGCAGGTTCTTTCTGTCTGAACCTCCAATTAAATGTTTGTTCTTATGTAAATAAACCCAGCTGAATAACTAAAGGCTGGAGGCACGGAAGGACAGTTAATAAACCACTTGTGTGTATTACAGATGACCTTTTTTTGGGCAGTCTAAAGCCGAGGGGACACTGTTGCTAGAAAAATGTAGAAAGGGATACTTTTTTTTGTAGAAAGTGTGCAACTGTATCAAAGGACTGTTGATTCTGTGGAATACATAGAATAAATCAGCCAATGAAAGTGATGTAAAACGTCATGTGACTAGCTTCTTCGCTGGCGAAAAAAAAAAGTATTTTTTACAGGTTGTATAGGCTAGTAAATAAGTGCTAATTGGTCCATTCCTGATAGTTAATGATCAATTTGTCAGTTAATGCCACGAGATGTAGTGGAGCGGCATTAAAGTTGACAAAATTATGAATATTATACACCTTGAAAAAAAAAAAAATACTATTATGAACCGTTTTAAACATTTAAAAATGTTGTGTTGACATTATAGTCTAATATTAGGAATTACAAAAAAAGCCGGTTTGGTACCGATGCTGAAGCATTAGAGCGTTCATGTTAAACTACAGCGGTGTGTTAACGGTGTGTTATGTTTCAGTTCCCAAGTTGTGTATTCAGTGGTCATTTTGTCTCAAATATGGATAAAGTGAGTCCTACTTTTTGTTTAAAGTCGTTTGCAAATATTGTTACACAGTTGCCGATATCTGATTTGTAGAAGAAAAAAAAAATCATCTGACATAATTAGGAATTCTGTTCAAAATAATATAATATAAAAACTATAACAATAATCACATTTCAACTTCTCTCTGTTTACAATTAGTTTTATTTACACGTTTATTTACACACATAAAACAGAAAAAAAAACATTCAAGCCAAAAATAATATTCAGAACAAAAATGATGAGGGTAATGGTAAATATTACTAATATAATCCTATATATATACATATTTAAGAATAAAGTTTATTTTATTATATTGAAAAAAAATGCTGCTAAATAACGTGGACACTAAAAAACACCAATAAACTTTTTGATAGGCAATATCATCTATGTATTGTCTTCTTTGTGTTGTCCATCAACATTCTAGTAGAATAGTGTCCCCTGAAATTTGAAGCAACAGCTTTCATCCTACATTTTCTAGCAACATGTAGACTAGTGTCCTCTTGGCTTCAGGCATCTTTCTCCTTAAGCCAAGAGGACATTTTCTTGATTTTTAAAACTTAACTAGCACGTGTTTAATGTGTATGTTTAGAATGTAAAATTATACTTTTAGGAGTAGATTTTATTTTACAATAAAGTTTATTATATTTTTTACTTTCTCACCTATTTTGAACAACCCATAGTGGGAGTAACCATTTTGTTTCACACAATTGAGAAATTCTTGTCAACACTGGTCTAAGAAACAAAAAGAAAAAACAGTAACTCCACTCAAACCTGACAAACCAGTTGACCTATATTATACATAATATAACACGTTTAATTAAGTTATATTAGGGTTGTCTTTTTGCAAAGTCAGTTAACTGAAATAATTAAACAGAACACAATCTGACAACAACATTGTTTTAAATATACTCCAGTTAGCCCAGGGTTCTCTTTGAATTTTCTTGTCTGTTTCTGTCAAACTAGAGGTAATGTTAGTTCTATATTCATTGTAACCAGTTTATGAATCCATATTCCTTATATTTGTACTTCTGTCAGAAAATCCAGAGAAATCCAGAGAAAAAATGAGAAATCCAGAAACACAATGCAGATAGATTATCTGTCATGAACGTAATATTAAACCTATTCAATAAAAAAACCTACCATTGTTAAAAACATTAAATGAGAAATATAAGTGTGCGCTCATGTGCATGAATTATTTTAAAACAGTAACACATATAATGCATAACATGAATGGAAACTAGGATACCATTTTGATCCAAAACGTTTTATGAGAGATGGATTTAATGTCATTTAATTTGAAATGCAGTGTAAAGTAGTGGTTAGGGCTCTGGACTCTTGACCAGAGGGTTGTGGGTTCAATCCCCAGTGGGGGACACTGTAACAATTGTAAGCTGTCTTGTATAAGGGTGTTTGCTAAGAAATAAAAATAAAAAAAAACATGGGCCAGCAACGACTTGTCAAAGGGATTGGGACATGTACCGATGTACACAGGGATTCTTCAGTGTGGTCACTGTATACAGGTGGTCCATCTACAAAGATAGTCTTTAATATATGTTTTACTGTACATATCAGTGTTGTGTTGTATGATTAAATAATACACTGCATAGCCACAGTTCAAATATATACTGATACAGTGCACTGTATAATGTATCTTTAAAATTGGATACCCCACTTCATTTACAAAATTTGTGATCCCAGTAGGACTAAATCCTGACATTATCAAAATGAAAGTAACCCTTCCAGTGATCCCAGTAGTCACAGGTATTTATTTCTCTGGAGTCTTATAATGATTCGGCATTTCGTGTTCTGTGAGTATACACAGACTTTACTCTAATAAATACACTGACAAAATTAACTGTCTGTCTACTGAAGAGCGCTCTGAAAATATTCTTATTTACTTTAATCTTTTAAACTTACATGTATTTTACAGGCCTGGGTGACAAATTGTATTTTTTTTTCTTGTACAATTTAGCTAAAATACATAATGTTAATAAAAATATATGTTTTCAAATGTAGCACAATTTCCCACAAAATATGAAAAGTAGCCATTTGACATAGTTCTGACACATTTTTACAATAAATGATATTTTCAGGTACTCACAAAATTATATGCAGTGTGAATGGGACTGTGAATGGAATATGTCATTACACATCAATTCATACAAAAACTGTTCTGTAATCATCAATGAAGGATACAGCTAATACAGGTTTAATTCACATCAGGGAAACATATTACTACAGTATTGGAATTTTAACAACAGTACTCAGTAAATTGCCAAGCAAACTCATGAGCCCCAACAAAGACTGACTATTTAAGCATTATGTCTAAAGCTGCAGCTAATACCTGCAAGATAACTGACCATGCGACAGTTAGGTGTCCGGAGCCAAAGGCAATGACTGCTGTGGAGGATGCTTTATAGAGTGTACTTTGTGTGTATCTGCTTATGTAATTTTTAAAGCAAGTTTCAAGATCCTGTTAGATTTAGAGGGCTGCTACATGATCCATGAGATTTATAATTTACATTAGTTATCAATCCAATTTTTTTTTTTTCACTAATTGTCAGAGGCTTATACAGCACCTGTAGGCTTACACATTCAATGTGCATTAAAAATAAATGTAAATGTGACGCAATACTGATCAACTACATGTTTAGCTGATAGCAACATAAAAAAGTTTATATTCAGTGCTTATATGAGTAAGATGACTGTTATAACTGCAGTGTCCTCGAAGAAATCTAAGAAAGTATAAAAATGTCATGCCATTTCAAACCTATACAGACAAAGCAAGGTTTAAAATAACGATTTTGCAGAAGAATGCCAAGAAAATCTTCTCAAATAACTAAATGGTGCATATTGTCCAAATATAATACAGTAACATCAATTAGATATGCTTTAAGCTGCCACCTTTTTTGTACCATAAGTGATTATTTATAAAAACATAGAGCAAAAAAAATGATATCAAGTGTATGACATAAGATATAAAGTGTGCAGATTTTTTTTTCCTTTTTAAATACCATTAATAACCATAGCGTACTATTAAATATAAATGAAGTAACACACATAGACAATTATGGTAAAATATTCCATCTGCTTTTAACAAGTATTTCCCACTTTGAGTACCAGTGCAAGAAAATTGAGATAAATGATTCTACTTGCCCAAGTTGGTACGAGAAGGCTGACAGGGCGCTCAAGCAGTTCTGGAGGGTGCTTCCCGGTAACATTCATTTCCCATTCAGCTGAAGGCTTTGAACACTGAACTCAGAGGATCTGTTATCAGTCATTTGTGCCAGGCTAATGCAGGCAATACAGACGTCTTTCCCCAGATTGTAGGCGGCAGAGAGAGGAAGAGTGTGCTCAGAGACAGAAGGAATTTGATGGAAATGAACCCCACTTGCCACCAGAATTGCGTCAGAGCACTTTAACTTGACATAGGCTAGGTTTACACGCAAGACAAATAACTATAGGACAGAGGCAGGGAGACTTAGAGATAAGTCGGTAAGTTAATTTACTCCTCAGGGTATGTCTGCCAAGATTATGTTTCTCCTACTGCTGCTGCCGGCCAGATGCATACTGTGCTCTGGATCTGAGCTGTGTGCTGTACAGCTCTCTCTGTGTACAGCATGTTGCCTTCTCCACCTGCTGGTTTTTTAGTACTCCTCCTATTTGCCTCGTGATGCCATGTTAGTGTTTTATGCGTATCCTCAAAGCTTTTAATTGAATGTTTCACACAATATACTGCACAGTCAACAACTGCAACAATGAATTGTAACAAGGTTTCTGTGTTAAAAGCTGAAATAATGACTATGTCCTCATGCTACCTAAATAATGATTGCAATGACATCCCAATTAAAACAGATTATTCATACATTATTTAGGTAGTCTGAATAGCGTCTAGTCGAAGTCTACTACAATTTGGTTCTTCTGTATCTTTTATATTTGATTACAAATGCAATGCATGTACTCCTGATTTAAGACATTTGATTAATGCATATTAGTTGCATTATGCAGGCATGTAATTATGACATTAATCAAACAAAGCAAATTTGCATTTCCATTATAAGAGCAACATAGTGTTTTTATAAATAGAGTAAGAAATCCAAGTGTGGACTGGATTGAACTGAAATGTAAATGAAGGAATCTGAATATATTAAGGTGGCTGTACTAAATCTGCCAGCACTGCCATAGCATGTTAAATGTTGGCATGTCTATAGTGTCATATTAATGATTTCAAACATTACGTATAAAACCATAGATATCAGCCTATATACAATGCTTAACGTCTAATATGTATATGTGGTACAGCAATTGATGATTCTTTACTTGGACTATGAATAATAAAAGAAAGTGTAAGCGGTTACACCTAAAATAATTGCTGCAAATTAATATGAATTCCAGTGCATTCCTGGGATGGAAGATGTAACTATCGATAGAGAGAATTCTATACAGTGCAAATTTCAAATCAAGATTTCCATTACATGAGAATAGGTGTTAAAACGTCATGCTGATAGTGGACTCAGCGCTCGCCAAGATAAACACCAACTAAGACATAGCTTCTTTTACTGTAAACTAATGTGATCCATCTGCGTTTCCTTCCATCTGATGATGTAGATATCCTTCTGCCTGGTGTTGATGGCTGAAGTGTAATGCTGGCTCCTGGGATCAGCTTATTTTGCCTCCTGGCACATCAGCACACACAACAGCTGCAATGCTGGCTCCAGGGATCAACCACTGTGCGTCTCCCTAGCGCATCAGCATGACAACCGTCTGGACTGAGCTGAGTAGGGTACTTCTCTGGGGTCTTCAAGTGGGCACCCCCCTCCGTCCCCACTCAGCTAAGCCCAGCTTTCTTACCTTCCTTTACACTGACGTCGCTTTCTTTCTACGATGCTTGAGGTCCTCAACCAGAATCTTTGTCTCAACCAGTGCCAGTTGCTGCTCCTCTCTGCTGCTTCAGATAAGTTCTTCACTATGCGTCGCAACTCTTGACCATTGAATCCAATGTCTCTGAGAAACCGGGTTGTGGAGTGTGCCACAAATCCTCGACAGCCCACCTCCACTGGGTAAACCTGGACTCTCCATCCACTTCAGCAGCCAGTTGAATTATTATTTATTTCTTAGCAGACGCCCTTATCCAGGGTGACTTACAATTGTTACAAGATATAACATTATTTTTACGTACAATTACCCATTTATACAGTTGGGTTTTTACTGGAGCTATCTAGGTAAAATACCTTGCTCAAGGGTACAGCAGCAGTGTCCCCTACCTGGGATTGAACCCACAACCCTACGGTCAAGAATCCAGAGCCCTAACCACTACTCCACACTGCTGCCCTATGTACTAAAGTTTCTTCCTTTCATGCTCCTCATACACAGCATCCTCCCATGGCACTGTTAACTCTACCAGGTGAACAAGGCATGCTGATCCATACCACAAGACAATATCAAGTCGAAGGTTAGTGGTGGCAATTTCAGGTGGGAAAATAAGCTGTTGTCCAACATCTGCCAGCATTTTCCAGTCCCTAGCAGCTTCCAGTTCATATTAAAATGAAAGACAAACTATCGGATACAACTAAAAAGTTTTATTCAAGCACATCATATCAAACATCTGCACAGACGAAACGCTGTATTTAAATGAAAAATTAAACATAAAAGGTTTTATTTTCTAACTTACCACATATAAAGCACTACTTCAAAAAATGAAAAACTATAATAAAATAAACATTTCGAAAGAAACTAGTGTGTAAACAGGTTTATGTACATACAAAACAGTAAAAATAAAAGTAGTTTTTAATCTAAATCAAAGGTAACATATGATTTCTCTTGCATGTGTATCACTCGCAATCTGCCCACCCTGACCTGTATTTTGGTGTTCGTGATTTGTTTTTCTTTATCTTTTTTATTTTGCTCTGTGAGCAGTGTTTTTGTTTGTTAAAACTGTATATTTTATTTTTTTGTTTAAGGAAAATAAACGGCGTAGCAGCGTCTTTTGCCCTGCAATACTTATTTGTTTGTTTTCTTCCTGCATTCTGGTCTGATGTCACCACTCAGCCAACCCTGTCACAGGCTTGTATATTTAAAAAACTAAAAATAGAATATTGTAGGTTATATTCAAAATAAAAACATGTATTGTAAAAGACGGTTCTAGTGTTAATGAAATTTAACTTTCAGATGTTCCACAAACACACACACACACACAAATATAAATTCTAAATAGTAAAACTTATCCTACTGTTATGATGGATTTCTTTTTTTTTGGTCACTTTTAAACATCTCCTTCAGAAAATTGAATACAAAACCATTATTCAACACTTCACTCATAATTGAGCACACAGCAGCAGTGCTTCAGCAGGGAGGGTATAAGTTGCTCCTCCAATTAAAACCGGGGCTCAGATGACGTCACCTGTCATTGCTAGTACTGTGGTTATAGAGATAGGAGTTTATAACAGAGGCTTGTCTCCTCTGCTGAAAAAAAAAAACCTCTCTGGGCTCCTCCAATTAAAATCTGTGCTCAGATCACGTGATCTGCTATTGCTAGTACTGTACTGTGGTCAATAGCAGATAGGCGTTTATAACAGAGAAGTGCCTCTTCTGAGGAGCGAATACTGCTGTTAATATAGGAATGTTGAATCTAGGGTTTGTTTAAAATGTAAATTTGTCTCGCATTTTAGACAATATTTTGGTTTTGTTAAACATTATTATATTGTAACGGGGCATGTAGGGTTCTGAGCGGCAGAAGAAATGAAGACGCTACAACAGGATCTTTCTTTTAATGGCAATTGAATTATTTTAATTTTCATTGAAAATTGCTGTTGGTTTATTTGCTGGCCACTCTTTTAGCTTGGAACTCTTACACACTCTGCTCACAGTGGCTTTTTATAACAATATATATAGGCCTCAGTAAAGCCCAGTGCATATGTTTGTGTCAGAAAGCACAGATATCAGCGGAGTCAATTCGAAAGAGATCAAAAGACTGATAAAACTTTACAATGCTTGATATTTATACCTTCGTAAGCAATCAGTGACTCCCCTTCAACCCGACTGGTTTCTGTCCAATAATTGAGGTAGTCGTTCTCTTATTAGACACGGTGAGCCTACCACATACTTCCTCTGTGGGAAAGGGGGCGGTGCTCTCTGACCTTATGGTCTGCCACGTGCTACATTCAGCAGGGCGCATCCATCTGGTCTTTTAAAATACCCCCCCTCGTCTCAGGGTCAGCCACGTGTAATGTGGCATGGTGCGTCCATTTTGTCTTTTAATGCACCTTCCCCCCCTCTCAGGGTCAGGCCATGTGTAATGAGAGAATTCTAAACTTGGACAATACTGCATTAACACGACTATAAAAGCACATTCACTCACAATTTAAACACAATGATTCTTAACTATAAAAGACACACACACATACACATAATGTAAATAATTAATAACATAATTAATACCTCATGCAGAAAGCCATTACTACAGTCCACCCTTTTTGTACTGAAATGTACAATTACAATCAAGTACAACCAAATTATTATATCTATTTGAGGTCCATCGAATGATGTTGACAGTTATTAGTTAACTGTAACCATTTGAGATGCTAGGTGAGTTGTTATGTTTGTATTAATTGGGGTGACTGCAGGGCATTGACATACTACATTAGTTTTATAACAGTATGCTTTGTTCACCATATCACTCCAATCACAGTGTTGCACCCAGACTATAGCTGTCTCTTTAACCATTGTCTGATATGGGTATGTGGCTTGCAATGCTGATCAAACATAACAGCAAGATTACATAACATGTGTTAATGCCATAATAATTGATGTTATTTCTGAGCAGTTGCATAGATTCAAAGCTATCAATGATCTTTTTCCAAAAACACTGCATTAGGTTCCAAAGAACAATCATTACCATGATTGCCACGCCAGGAATATCCAATCCCACCATGTGTTGTTGGCAACCTCACCAGACCACCCAATCCGCTTCAGGACTTTGGCCTCTTGTGGGGCTAATTACGTTAGTTTGTTTAATAATTAATTTAAACAATTAGTTTAATTTGAATAATTACAATAGTTCAAATTAACATGCGTTAATCAACTTGAATGAATACTATATTACCATTACCATATTAGATCACCGACTAAATAAAGACAATCTGTTAGTTATCTGTTAAATAATCTGAATATTCATTCACGTTAATTAAAGCCTCATCATAATCATTTTATTTAATGACATGTATAAGATCGAGGAATTATAATGAACACACAAAACACCCTCAACCACAACAAAGTAGGTTAAAATATTGCAGCAGTTTATTAGATAATGATACTAATGGGACAGAAAGGAAAAACTTAGAAAATCATCATGAGGTAACAGTTCACATACACACCAATGCAGCACCAGTAAACACTTATTCCTTGAATGTATATGCTTCTATATATGTTGTTTCTCAATAGGGTATTTAAACTACAGTACAAGTGGAATCCTATTGATTTCCTAACATCCAGTATAGGTTCAACATCTCATTCTAACACAGTACATTAACTCCTCTGACTCAATCTCAGTACAGGCTGTGCGGCTCTGCCAGCAGGTGATGACGTCACTCTACTGACCGTTCCCTCAGCTCAACAAGACAAACAGTGGCCCTGTGTCTACCGCTCACAGGAAAAATAACTCTAGCTAAACACAAACATTTATTATTTAAATGCAAAACAAAACTTGCTCAATTACAATTCTTCTAATAACATATCACAGCTAAGGCTGGACTGCAATTGTTTACTAACAATTATACAAGTATACTTTCAAACAAGCACAATATGAGTTAAGCACCTTAGTTACTTTTTAACAAGGTTCAAACTCTGTGAGGTTTTTCATATGCTCGTAACAAGCACAATTTAAGATAACTATGTGTTATCTATGTGTTGTAATTACAATTAATTACTCTAGTTCCACAAGGGAAAGGCAATGAAATTATACTCAACGGTTCCTTGAAAAAGACCCAAAAGTCTGCAGAATAAATCTTCCGTTGTAGTTAAATTTTAACTTTGTTGCCACAAATCTTCAAACACAAGTTGGGGCTCCTTTATCTTCAAAACCCAAGTAGGGGTTTGTGGCAAAGTGGTAAGTGGTACGTGCAGGTGCAGGGGTGATGCAGTGCAGTAATGAAACACAGAGAGTTATAATCCAGTTTGAAACAGTTTTTAATTGTATCCAGGTCCGGTGACCAAATAATAATCCCTGGCAATACACAACAATGTGTAGAGCACAAAGTAAATAACAACAGGGTTACAGTCCCAAATAATAAACACGAATATCCGTCCCACAATATACTAACACGGTCACCAGTCCTGGGTGCGTGCAGTAGTGCTCCTGGTGGGTGATAACAATTATACAGTGACTGTGGTGTAGTGTTGTTCTAGGTAGTGCTGGCGACAGCTCCAGAGACGTGTTAGCCATCTAGTGATTTACAAAACAAAAGACAATTACTAACAGCAGCAAACAAACAAAAACACTCACAAATCCTTTTTTATATTTTTGGGTTTCTCCCGGTCCTTCCAGTTTCGCTCTCGCTCAAAACCAAGTGAAGGAGTAGGTTGTGATTCTCCATCCCCTTTATGCTATCATGCATGACCCCTTGGTAAACGAGTGCAGTTGTCTCTACTATCTGCAGCTGCTACATCATTTCCCTTCTGGGTCAATACGTTCCTGCAACTGAGTCTCGCCTTCTTCCAGACTGACCGACTTCCCGGCCCGGGGAAAGAGCTGTCAGGCCAGCCCATCCAAAGAACTCTACTTTCTCTGCTTAGCGCCCTCACAGGTCAGGAGGGAGATTTACAACCAAAACTCATTGTATTTCTGTCACAGGGTTTCACACACAGACTGTGTGTTTTCTTCTTTCCTGGAATGCTTCACCTCGAAGGCAGACACAGTCTTGTTATTCTGTGGTTACGACGGAAACAGAAGCTTGTGTCCGAGCTGGGAATGGTTCTTTTTGACGTGCAGATAAACTGACTCGCAGACTTTTTCCTATCAGCAGGAGTCCTGAACACGGAGCTTTCTTTGATGTTCGTTTATTGCAGGGTACAGAATCTTCTTGCAGTCAAAAGGTATAAAGCTTAATGCTATCTTCTCTTATGGAGCCATGTTAGACATGTTAGAAACTAATTCGAGAACCAAATCGGAAACCAATTCAAAGTTCTGGCTGCAAGTTGCCAGTTCTTATAGGACTTTCACATAAAGACACATACATACTATACTATACATTACCACTACAACTGTCTTCCACAACTGTTTTGGACAATGGGTTCCCTCACCCTGCATGGGATGAATACATTATCTATTTATGACTTCCTTCGGCTGTCTCCATCTTTCATTTCCTCCATAAATTCTGATCGGATGCTCCGATCTATTTATGATCCTGTAGAGATCCTTTGTGTTGGGTTCAGTTAAAGTCCATTGGTCCAAGGCTCACTACCCCCTCCTTTGTGTTGGGTGCTCTGAAGTTGCTCCAGTCAATAGTTCACATGCTGCACTGCATACTGTGTGTCAGAGAATGAATCAAAAAGATTAGTTCAGATATGTACTTATATCAAAAATAGTTATTAATTCCAGGCAATTGTGCCTACACTCTGCTTGAGCCAAGTTTACCTCCATTTTGGCTTTGCAGAGCTTTGATTCACTCTCTGCCAGGGTTTTCTTCACCTGAGCATGGATATCTGCGAACACACTGGATTTGGGTGCCAGATAGTTGTCATGCCACCAGGATGAAATTTCAAATTCACTGGCTTCCAAGGCAGGTAAATAAATGTTTCCCATTTGAACAGAGTGAATTGATGCAAAACAAAAACCAGGGTGTGACTTAATATTGCCGTATAACAATTCTGTGTGATTGCTCAGAATACACCATCGATATTGAGCTATCTGCACTGCCCTTTCTACCTGTTGTAACGGGTATACCTCCATTTCAGTGGTTTAGTTACTATCAATAGAAACCACTGCATCACATCTGCATACCACGTGGGTGTTTGTCTCAACAGCTCTTTCTTATCATACCACTCCAATCCCCTTCCAAGTTGCTTTCTCCCCATACAATCACAGTATTATTGTTATCCACTACTCCAATAGGCCTCGCCTTAACTTCTAATCTGTGTTGATTATCAGGTGTAGCATTTGGGACGTCATATAAAAAACAATATGCCCTTAACCATTTTCCCTGGGCCATACCATTACTGCTCCTAATATACAGTATATGTCTCCTCTGAATTGAGGAGCTGTAATCTCCATTTCAACTCGCTTTTGCCTTATGGGGGACAGTATCTAATTGTAAGTCCATCAGTCCATTATTCCCAGAAGGGCATTAGCATAATATCACATTATTTTTACATACAATTATTTTTTTTTATTTTTTTTACCACATTATTTTTACATACAATTACCCATTTATACAGCTGGGTTTTTACTGGAGCAATCTAGGTAAAGTACCTTGCTCAAGGGTACAGCAGCAGTGTCCGCCACCTAGGATTGAACCCACAACCTTCTGGTCAGGAGTCCAGAGCCCTAACCACTACTCCACACTGCTGATTATGTAGTGCTTGCTCAATCCCTTCAATTAGTTCTTTAGCAACTTTACGCTTTGGCTGGCATACATTTATCCATTTCCTATCCTGTCTATCCCTTCCCCTGCTCCATATGCCATTTTCACCTGCGCTTTTGATAATTAACATAATTTAAAACAATTTTATGTTCCGGTCCAAAAATTATACCCTCTCTGGGCATGGGGTACAGTTGAGGACATTTGTCTGGTTGTTCTAATTTGCATGAAGTTAAAGTTCCGACTAGCTTTATGTGTGCAATTGTGACTCCAGAGTGTGAGTTTACTCACCCCTGTGTCTGTCCCATCTGTTCAACTGTTTGAATCTTTCCATGCTCTAGGAGGTTGACACTCTATATTTTCATATGTACCTACATGTTGCTCTGACCATATAAATGTAGGTGCATCATTGTTAGACCAGATCTCTACCCGGTGCCATCCACATAATTCTCTCAACCACTTACCTTCTGGCACACCTTTGTTATTTTTAACTTGTATATGTCCTACCCATCTACCCCCATACTTTCATGCATAAAGTGTGCCAAGGTCAAGCTACAATTAATCAGTTCAAACAAAAGCTTTCCAGGGTAATATGTTAATAAATGCTCAGTTATTACTTTCCCCTGGTCATTCTGACCCTCAGTCCAACTAGCTACCTCCCTAGATACTTTATGATTATTGTAGTGTGTCCATTCACATGCTTTTATTGTCAAATGGAATTGTTGTATTCTTGGGCATTGCATGATCGTACAGTCGTATAAGGGTGATACCATGGTTGATCTGCGATTCCCCAAATTCGATCCAGTCCAAATGTTATTCCATCTTTTCGCCATGTCTGCAGCCCCAGTGGCGAAGCAAACTGCAGCTGGATATATTGTCTTTGTTTGACGCATTGTGTTTTAGTTACAGTTGTGATGGGAGGATCCCATTCGGTGCTGATTCCCATCCACAATCCACTCCACACTAACTTACTAATACCCTGAGCTGCTAGTTGTTGTACTGTAACGGCTGCTGCTTTCTCTGCTGCCGCTTTTACTCTGTATTGTTTCTGCGGCGAGTGGGGCTGTCCGTCAATTCTGTACGCAGTAAGGCATGAGCTCCCTATTCCTGAAACACTGATCATTGTGTTTGTAGTCAGGAAATTGATATTTACTATTGTAATTGACGCTCCTGTGTCTACTAATGATTTAGATTCTGTATTATGAATGTTTGCTCTGATGTATATTCGGTTTCCCTCTATACATACATCATTACGAGAGATGGAGGCGGTGTATCCCTAGCATGTGTTCAATGGGTTTTGCACTGGGGGAGCAGACTGGCAAGGGTGCCCGTAGGAGGCATTTTGTTATTTCTTTTAATAACTGTTTGACTTCGTCATAATCTCCTCTTATTTGGGGTTCCTTGGGCTTTCCCTTCTGAAAATGCTGTTGATAAGGTCCCTTTCCCTCAGGTCTGCCCCCTTTTACCCAGCATTCTCGTATTACTTGTCCATTTCTTTTGCAGTTTTTACATGTCAGTATTTTTGGGTCCTTGTTTCCTATCATTGCCTTCCCCTTTCCACTGGTACACTGAAGCTATTTTCCCCTTCTCTTTCGTACGTTTCTTTTCGAACGCCTTTAGTTTATGCTTTATGCTTTCTCCCCATTTCATAATTTCAACATATGTGTGCTTGTGACAGGATGCGAGTGACGTGGTGCAATAATTACAATGTCCAAACCAGATTCTCCCAAAATATCCATGATTTATTAATAAAGTCCAAAAACAGAATAACCAAAAATAACAAAAGAAAAACACTCCTAATCCACGATCCTCCGTGCACGAAAACTGTGCTCTGTTATTCCAGGGATTGTGGTGAGTGATTCGTGCCGTGCTGTGAGGGAAGTGCTCCGGGGATTGTGCTGGCTCAGTGGCTGTAGCTCCCTCGCTCCTACTCCTCTGCTGAAAAGACAAAAACACAGACAGCACGTAACACCAAACAAACGAGAACAGCTCCAGCTGGTGGCTCATTCTCTCAGCGCAAAGGGTAGGTACTGACGTAGCTGCTTCCCCTTTGTACCCAGCAAACTCCTCCCTGCAATCAACGCATCACCATGGTTTCTCCAATAGAAGGCTGCCCCGCAGCTGACTGCAATGGAGTCATCCTGAGTACTTGCAGCTACGCGCTGGGCTTTGTGTAAGTGAGGGCCTGCTCCGTCTAATACCAGATGTACAAATGCTGAGTCATCTCTTCCAGCAAAATCATCGCCGCTATATGTTTTATACAGTTTCCACTATTCACCTAGATATGTAGCGAATGGTTCTCTAGCTCCTTGTTGTCTATCTGTGATTCTTACACAGTCTACTATAGGAGGATCTCTGGCAGCTTCTATTCCCGTTTTTATGTCTTTTAGAGTTTCCTGAATAGGCTTATCTTTCCCACTTTCATCATCCCCCTCTTCTCTTATAATTCCTCCATTTTTTAACTGTGGTGTAAGTTTGACTTTAATTTGTTGTGGGAGGACAGACATTAATATCTGCCATATGTCTCTTCCCTCCAATTAGTATGTGGTGACATTTGCATCTAATTTTTGTCACCAGGGGTCTAAAGACCCCTCTTCTGGGAATCTGCCTAAGGCTTTAACATGATCCTGTACTTTGCCCACAGTCATTGGTCTACTTTCAGTTACTTTTAGGAATTGTGGGCGGTCACCACGCTTAGTTACGACTTGTTTATCATATAACACAGCTACGTGCGCCCCGTTTCCGTATTTATCATATTGGTCTGCAGGTTTGTCCCAATCTACTCCTCTGTATTCACTGCCATCATTGTCCTCGTCACTGTCACTGGGCGGATACGCCAAGGCAGCGGCTGCTCCTACTGTTGGTTTTAATTTATTCCAGAAAGTGTCATGGCCTACTTGAATTTTAGAAGTTTTACATTTTATTCTACCCCTCTCTTCCATTAAGTCCTGACATTGTTTCTTATATTTATCCCTTTCATTTTCAACACTACCACATCTTATATATCAATCCTGGCAAATATAGTCTGGGGAGGTGATTGCAAAAGCTTACCTGGATTGCCCATAGGTATACCTTTCTTGTCTATAATCATATACTGTATGCATGAGATTCAAACTGACTTTGGACAAGGCCTCAGTACAGCTCAATGCATATGTTTGTATCAGAAAGCACAAATATCCACTGAGTCAATTCGAAAGAGATGAAAAGACTGACAAAACTAAAATGTTTGATATTTATACCTTTGTAAACAATTGTTGACTCCCCTAAACCCAACTGTTTTCTGTCCAATAATCGAGGTAGTCGTTCTCGTATAAGACACGGCGAGCCTACCACGTACTTCCTCTGTGGGAAAGGGGGCGGTGCTCTCTGACCTTATGGTCCGCCACGTGCTACATTCTGCAGGGCGCATCCATCTTGTTTTTTAAATACCTCCCCCCGTCTCAGGGTCAGCCATGTGTAATGAGAGAATTCTAAACTTGGACAATACTGCATTAACACGACTATAAAAGCACAATCACTCACAATTTAAACATAATGATTCATAACTCTAAAAGACATACACGTAATGTAATTAATAACATAATTAATATCTCATGCAGAAAGCCATTACTACAAAAACTGAACAGAAATCGTTATCGAATTTGATTGCAAGTTCGATTGCTAGAACTATCAGGAGGACAATACTGGATATACTGCATGGTTATTGATTTGTACCAATATCTGGTGGTATTGTGTTAAACTGTATTACAGTATACTGCAGTTTTGATAGACCAAGGCTGATTGAGAAATATGTCCGGGTTTGGTCTGTGGAAAAGGTGGCAACCCTACCTGTCACATGTCCTCCCGCTTGTGGTTAGCACACCAGACATTCCAAGGCCAGTTCACCTAAAAGGTATTGACAATGTCGACCCAAGTGACTTTTCCAACGTAAAAAAAGAAACAAGGACCAGGGGTTACAAATGGAGATTAGATAAAGGGACATTCAGAACAGAAAATAGGAAGCACTTTTTTACACAGAGAATCGTGGGAATCTGGAACCAACTCCCCAGTAATGTTGTTGAAGCCGACACCCTGGGATCCTTCAAGAAGCTGCTTGATGAGATTCTGGGATCAATAAGCTACTAACAACCAAACAAGCAAGATGGGCCGAATGACCTCCTCTCGTTTGTAAAGATCTTAAGTATGCTCACTCATGTGTGACCTCCTCTCCCATACGATTTCATGGCCCACTGGCCATGCCTTACATTCAATTGAACAGGGATTTCTCAGAGCTGGCTTCCCCCATACCCTGTGTGCTGTAGATGGATGTCACATACGGATTGATAAACCACAATATGTAGATGCCCCTGAGACATATTACAACCGAAAACAATACTACTGCATAAACCTCACTGCATTTTGTGACAATAAGTCACGGTTTATCCATGTGAATGTTGGCCATCCTGGAAGCTGGATGATGCATGACTGTTTCGCATGACAGAGGTGGCAAGAGCACTCCAGTAAGATCCACAGTCTGTTTTACCACATAACCTGCACATTATTGATGATCAGTACCTGATGACCCCATTTCGTGACAAAGGCCATTTAAGTCAGCAGCAAAAAAGGTATAATCAGAAACTGTCATCAGCCAGAATGGTGATCGAAAGAGCCTTTGGTCTGCTTAAGAACAGATTCCGAAGGCTGAAAGGGTTACACATGCGTGAAGTGCACATCCTAAGTAAAGCTGTCACAGCATGTTGCATCCTCCACAACATATGCAATCACCTGCAATCACCAGAGGGCTTGGAGTTAAGCAGTGAGGCTGAAGATAATGATGTACCTGAAGATGACCACCAATTACATGCTCATCAAAATTATATTAATGGGATCAACAAACGAAATGCAGTAGCAGCATTACTATAACTGAAATAACATTTATTTTACATTGCTTAATTTATCTTTAATTGTGTAATTGTGTTTTTGTTATCAACTGTTTTATTTTTCAAACAAAAATAAAAGAGCTGTAAATAAAGCATATTAAGAAAATAGTTGTTTGATTGTACTGTTGTTGCTGTACCACAGTGCATGCCAAAGCCAATACAACTACAAAAGTACTGCTGTAAAGAAAGAACATTTGTGAAAATCAAAGTTAGACTGTTTATTTTTTTCAAATTATTTCTAGACAAAATACTTGCATGAATGGATAAAAGGATTAATGTAAGTAGAAAAACCATATCAGGTTATCAGAAAGGTAGAACAGGCAGTGGCGGAGCAATAGCAGGTGCAGCAGGTCCATGCACTCAGAGGGCCCCGGAGGGGATCGAAAGTTTTTATTTTTTTATTTTTTTTAACAATGATACTATCCTTCGCGTTTTTATTTGCAGATGTTACACATTTGTATCACTGTAGCTGAAGGTGTGCGGTGCCAGTAATTCAGATTGTATCCTCCCTCATTTCAATAGGTATCGCTATTGTCTTAATTATCCTAACTTTTTTCCCCCAAAGGCTGGTACAAGGGACGTCTTCATGAAAGGTTTTGGGGTACTATTCAGCAGAAATATTTGCAATTATATTCTGTGAGCATGATTCATCCTGTAGTTTAGACAGAAGCTGTTGGGTACTTCTGCGGGCACCAAAATAAACTACAGCAAATCAACATGCCTGCATTTCTGATTTAAAAATAATAATAATAATAAAATGGTTTCCTATGTGAGACAATGTCTTCAAATGTCTGTGCAGAACTGTGAATTCTGTAATCATTTCTGTGATTGCAGAACTGGGGAATCCTGGTAGGATTGGTGATTAAACCTGTTAGTTTACGATTAAAAAATAGTGTAGTGTTGGATGTAAAGATGTACGCAAAATAAAATTAAAGTAGGTGAGTAGAAAACGTTCTTATTAAATATTGTTTCATACATGCTAACATTCTGACAATTAAATATAGTTCAATATTGAACACTTGATTTGGTATGTTTGATGTTTATAAATAAATTAACGTTTGGGGAGGAGGGCCCAAAATAAGGTCCTGCACTGGGGCCCATCTTCCTGTTCCTCTATCACTGAGAACAAGCCAATCCCTCCCTTTCTCTCTAACATATCAAACACTATAGAGAATGTTAGAAATAAGTTTATACTAAAAATACAATTATATACTGCTTTTAGTGACACCACATTATTTAAGGCCTGATAGCCATAAATGAGCCACAAACTTATTCTAACATGTTAAATTGTCTATAAATAAAGTACATACTTAACTCATATTTTGGATGAAGTGTCAACCACATTAAGTGCCCTACACCCCACCCCCACTCCCCCATACAAATAAATAAAAACACCTAAAAGGAGAAATGTTAAAGATGACTATGCATTTATTTGTTGTCCAGGAGAGAAAAAACGCGGTCCTGTTTCTTTGAAATGTCATTTAAAGTTCCTGAGAATTATCCCATGCATTCCAACATTTGGATTTCTCGCCTCTCCCTTCTCTTCTCTCGCATCAATTGTCTTCTCTGTTGCTGTTGTTTTTCTTCATTGTTTTTGTTCAGAATACTCTCCATTATAGCATTGTGTCGCTATGCATGTTGTTCATAGTGGTGCAGAAAGGTTTGTGTACTACTTCCATCAGTGGTTGTCTTCCTTTTTCTTTTCGGTGGTGCAGTATGATGGGATCAAGGAGTGGTGAGGTTGGGTTGAGGGTCTGTGAGGCATGGTGTGTCAGATGTCTGAGCCTGAGGACAAGAGGGAGTGGACACTGTGAATGGTGCTGGAGCTGGTGGTGGTGGTGTATGTGAGACAGGACATGGGAGTGTATGTGAATCGCTAGCTTTGGGAAACAGTGGTGTGGATGAAACAGATCCAAGTGCTGGTGATGCTCCCACGGTGTTTGACAGCAGACTATCAATTGTCTACAAAATAAAATGCATTCCAATGTTACACAGTGCATGTGGATCTGGCATCGTATAAATGACCAACACATATCCATTATATTACAGCTTATGGACAAATAAGTGATGTTAGTGTAAACAAAGCTAACTAAATAAGACATCCAAATGAAATATTAACCTCAAAGTACTCCCAGTAGATTCTTGCCTGGCCAGTCTGTCTGCTCCTGTCCTTTGCGCACTTGTACGTCACCAGGAGATTATTCCATTTTTTACAGATCCTCTCAGGTAGGAAGTTGCATCCGTGAGCTAATGTTTTGTGGGCAGTGTTGAATAACTGCCCTGTGTTTATGTTGTAGAGGTCCCAATGCTCTCTTACTATGTCAATGAGTAGGAGTGTACTCTTGAAATCTCAAGAGGGGAAAACAAAAACAGAGTATAGAACATTCAAATGAAATATCCTGTAGATAATAATACATCATGCAAACATATGGAGCTTAATTAGGTTTTGGTATGCTGACATTTATAGTCTGTCATCTATCCACTTGTTCAACCTTTAAAAAATATAAAGTGATTTGGTTACAGAAATCTGGCTTTGAAAAGCACTTTGCGAGCCAGTTCTTATTTTGTCCCTTTTGAAAATCATTGTGTTAATGTCTGTCTTTACACATTTCATATGTTAAAATATTCCAGTGCGAAACTGCTTCATATACTTTCATACCCTACAAATACAACACATTATAAAATTGAACTGACCTTGCAATAATGGGGCATGGCTTTTCAGAAGTTGGGAGCCAAATTCAGAAACCTCACGTGCTGAATAAGGTACACATTATAGTGATATAAATTAGTTATGTATACATACAAAATTGATATTTAGCAATTGTTTACCTTCCAAGGTAAATAATTTTTCTTCATCTCTCATGGAAATGAAGAAATACACAAGGACGCCTTAATGTCTAAAAAGACAAAATAATTAACATATTTCAGCTATTTACAATAATTATTCACACAGCATAGGTTGCAATATGGCCATTAGCCAATATTTATTTTATTTAGCTGATGCCTTTATCCAAGGCGACTTACAGAGACTAGGGTGTGTGAACTATGCATCAGCTGCAGAGTCACTTACAACTACGTCTCACCCGAAAGACGGAGCACAAGGAGGTTAAGTGACTTGCTCAGGGTCACACAATGAGTCAGTGGTTGAGGTGGGATTTGAACCGGGGACCTTCTGGTTACAAGCCCATTTTTTTAACCACTGGACCACACAGCCTCCTATAATGCAGCTACCTGCTGAGAATGGGAACTGCATCCAGATTCAATTAGTACATTATTTAGGAACAAGTAAGTTTCAGAAATATATAAAAATATTACCTTTCAATTGTGTACCACTTGTTTGTGAAGAACCCCCAGCAGTCTTCTCATTTGCTACAGTAGGGAAGAAGTTGTGGTGTTAATGGCAAAATTCAAGATTTGCAAATGTAAGTTTTAAGAGTGAATGCAAGTGTCAAAATGTAGATATCTGTATGGAACATAAACTATTTGAACAACAATAGACATAAGATAAAGATATAATAATCTTTCCAAAATGATGTCAAATTATAGCAACCACTTAAGTAATACATTGCAATAACAATAGGTAATTAATAAGTAACTGAGGGTGTGACTAGTACTGCCATATAAAAGCTTTCTTTCATACATGAATATCACAGCTTACCCTTAGATTGCAGTGGGGTGTTGGCCTTGAGTATGTCAGTAAATAACTTTGTTGCATATTCAGGGTCTTCACAGAAGGGGATGGAAAATATATTGTTATTATTATTTATTTCTTAGCAGAGACCCTTATCCAGGGCGACTTACAATTGTTACAAGATATCACATTATTTTTACATACAATTACCCATTTATACAGTCTGGTTTTTACTGGAGCAATCTAGGTAAAGTACCTTGCTCAAGGGTACAGCAGCAGTGTCCCCCACCGGGGAATGAACCCACAACCCTCTGGTCAAGTCCAGAGCCCTAACCACTACTCCACACTGCTGCCCATATATACATACATGAGTCTTTTTCTCATATAGTTATGAGGTACAATGAGGTGTTGGATAGGTGTACAGACATACATTGCACTGAATATCCAATAGAAGAATGAGTTTTGCATCTGTATTATGCATTGCACTTGCTTAAGAAATGGATTGCATATAACTAGTGAAATGCATATGTGTAAAATACTAAATACATGTATATCCTGTGCTCAGAGTATTTTTGCATACTAAGTACATTGGTAAATACACTAAATTAGGTAAAGAAACATTGATTAAATAATAAAATACAGATACACTATTTTAGTTTGCACGATCTGTGCAGATTCTGCGCTCGGGAGATGCATGACCTTGTGATGTCTTTTCCAGATGAGTTCAAGCAGATGGTGAACTTGGACAGGTGTTGCACAAAAGCTGCACAGAAACTGCACAGAATCTGCGCAGCATTAGGGAAATATGCATATATGAACGCAGCCTAAATTATCATAGCTCAACCGTAATGTACTCTGGGAATGTAGTGCATTGGTGCCCACTGCCCACTGTTAATCACACATTAAAAACTACAAATCCCATACCCCGCCAATATCACTGATTTATCAGTGCGATGGCTACTCGTTTGAAAACTTGTCAATCCAAGATGAGTAAAATAACAAATTATTTTCATGTGATTGGAGAGGTTTCAAAAGAAAACTGCAATGAACAAAATTCAGATATGTCAGCGTCTTTACAAGAAATGAGCAATGAAGGTATTATTATTATTATTATTATTATTATTATTATTATTATTATTATTATTATTATTATTATTATTATTATTTCAATGTTTCCATTACTGAAAAAGGTCACACAAGTCTACAGATCTGAAGGGACTAAATATATGTGTACTATATAGTATTTAAATATTAGCTAATGTGGTATTATAGGACTAATTGGACTACTTTGCCCATGAGTCTTAGTTTTGCGCTTCTCAGATAGCAGGAACTGGATTTTGTGTGCGAAACGCAACGGAAGAGAAGGACTTTACACCAATGAGAGTGCAGGGTTTGTGTGATGTCTGCCTGTCAGTTGTAATTATAAAAGAGAACCCCCGCCCACGAAGCGGAGGAGACGCCATGATAAACAAGGACCAGGGGTCATAAATGGAGATTAGATAAAGGGGCATTCAGAACAGAAAATAGGATACACAGATAATTGTGAGGGTCTGGAACCAACTCCCCAGTAATTTTGTTGAAGCTGACTGCCTGGAATCCTTCAAGAAGCTGCTTGATGAGATTCTGGGATCAATAAGCTACATGTTAAGTAAGGAGATGTGGAGAAAATCGTTTAGTACCTCACAAATTGTTATTGTTTCACATAAATAAAGTTTGGAAGAATATGCGGAGAGCTACTGTGCTCGCCAGGGGACCCTCATATTTATTTAGCGTGCAGAAATAATTTTGTGTTGTAAAGCAGTATAGTCGCTACACACATTAATTTGTTTAAAACAAATAGTCACTCGAAGTAAAATTTGTGTCTAAAAAGTAGCTGGGACACTCGTACTGAAACGTGAAGTACTTGATAATAACAAAGACAACCGAATGCTTCTCATACATCTGCTGCAACGAACAACACTAATGAAACTGGACACTATGGCTTCCTAATGGTGGAAAGGAAAAGAAAACGTAAAGGGGACGTAAGTACTGGTGAGACTGTGTTATATTTTTGGTTATGGTACTGTGTTATATTTTTTTGTTTGCAAGACTGTGATATATTTTTTTTTTCCTGGAATTTTCTGTTGTTGTTCATATCCTGATCACTTACATCTATGTATTTCGTAAAGGAGGCATTGGCCTGGAAG
Source organism: Acipenser ruthenus (assembly GCF_902713425.1). NCBI lineage: Eukaryota > Metazoa > Chordata > Actinopteri > Acipenseriformes > Acipenseridae > Acipenser > Acipenser ruthenus. The sequence goes on along the minus strand of NC_081193.1, from coordinate 43,628,161 downwards.
AAATGGATCGAGCTAGGATGGCTCAAGTGGTTAAAGGCGCCCACACAAATGATGTGGTAGCATTGCGACTCAGGGTGACTCATAGAATACATGGCCCACTGCCCTTTTCTAAATTACTGTGTGAAGTAAGAGAAAAAGAATATGTGATTGCATCCAGAGATGCTATGAAGGTTTCAACGGCCACTACAACTGTTTGAACAACTACTGCAGTCTCTGAACTGGAAAGTTTGAGAAGTGAAGTAAAGCAGCTGACTAGTCAAGTTGCCTGCCTGCTTACTGTAGCCACTGTAATATCGAAACCAGACAAGACTCCAGCTGTGAAAAGTAAAGGACCTTCTGGAGACAGGGTGGACACCACCATTAACACCATGCTAAAGCCAGAGGGTCACTCACCAGATGTTGTGCGTCCACGCGGCACTTTCTGCTACCGATGTGGAGAAGATGGCCATACTAGCCGAGAGTGTCAAGGAAGGGAAGATCTGAGGAAAGTTAATCAAAGACCAGATCCAATCCAGAAGGCAGTCGGGAAACTTTCCCGGGGCCCAGTGAAGGGACAATCTAGAATAAAATCCCATCCCATCAAGTGCTACACAGAGAGTTCGACACCAAAAAATAGCATACCTCCGGGTTTAGTGGGAACTAGCTCAGTGGTTCCTATTCAAGTAGAAGGCAATTACATAAGATCGCTACTCGACAGAGGATCCCAAATTACTATTTTGTACCAAACTTTCTATAACACCTAACTGAGGCACTTGCCAATTCAACCCTTGAAGAACTTGGAAATATAGGGTTTGAGTGATAACAAGTAACCCTATGATGGTTACTTGCCTATCCAAATTGAACTGCCTGGAAACAATGTTAGAGTGCCCCGCAAAATGGATAATCTAGCGTTGGTTTGTCCAGATCCTGTAGAACAGGGAAACGTTTCACTCTCAGTTGGAATGAATACCAGCATAGTGAGACGCCTGTTTGAATTCTGCCAGGAAGAAGCTGGAAACAGATTTTTGAATATGCTGGCGATTCATCCAGTCATCAGGGAAGCCTATGAGAAGATACAGGACCTTACTGATGCAGTTAATATGCCGCAAGATGATCGTAATGGAAGCGTGTGGTTCACAAATCAGAAGACTCTCATCCTTCTGCTGGGAAGTGTCTGCACTGTAATTGGAAAACCCAAGTTCCCTGGACCTCTCAATGACCAGATGCTGTTAGTAGAACAACCCGAATACTTGAGTTTACCTGAAGGCCTGATAGTGCTTCCGGAAGTTAAACCCACCTCTGTAGTGGCTACTCACCGCATTGCTGTGGAAATTACCCTGTGCCAAGGAACACCCCAGCTCATCTCTTCCCTGTGGAAGTAATGCCAAAGTTGAAGCCTATTGAAGATGTTAGTCCTAGTTTAACGCCTGACACGTTGACTTTGGGGATTTGCCTGTGCCAGAAGAATGCAAACGACGACTAAGCCGCAAGTTGATAAAACAGAGTGAAGTATTTTCCTGCCATGAATGGGACATGGGCTGTTTGAAAAGTACTCACCATGAAATCAGGTTGAATGACGTGCGGCCATTCTGAGAAATATCTTGACGATTAGCCCCTGCTGATGTGGAGGACATGAGGAAACACCTGCGAGAACTGAAGACTGCTGGAATAATCTCAGAGTCTAGAAGTCCTTATGCTTCTCCGATTGTAGTAGTACATAAGAAGACAGGAGCAGTATAGATGTGCATTGACTACCGGACGCTCAATAAACGCACCATCCCGGACCACTACACTATGCCAGGGTTGAAGATGCACTGAACTGCCTGAACGGAAGTAAATGGTTTTAGATCTTAGAAGTGGATACTACCAGATTCCCATGAGTCCTGCTGATAAGGAAAAGACCGCTTTCATCTGTCCACTAGGATTCTACGAATTTGAATGAATGCCACAGGGCATATGTGGAGCCCTTGCTACTTTCCAAAGTCATGGAATGAACTGTCGGAGATATGAATCTTCTGGAAGTATTAGTATACCTTGATGACTTGATTATATTCGGACGCACGCTCGAAGAGCATGAAGAAAGATTGCTTGGATTGACTAAGAGAGGAAGGATTGAAACTACCGCTGGATAAGTGTCAGTTTTGTCGACCTTCTGTCACTTATGTAGGCCACATAGTATCAGAACAAGGAATAGTGAAGGATCCAGCCAAGATTGAAGCTGTGACTACCTGGCCTCGTCCTCAAACTGCTCTTCGCTCTTTCTTAGGATTCTGTGGTTACTACCGCAGATTTGTCAAGAACTACTCTAGTGTGAGTAGGCCACTGAATCAGTTACTACAGAGTTACGCACCTCACAAAGGAAAGAAGGGAGTTAAGCCTGAAGTTTCTTCTATGGAAACATACTACAAACCCTCTGAGCCCTTTGGTCTCAGGTGGGATGGAAAGTGTGAGGAGGCGTTTCAGAAGTTAAAGACGTGCTTAACCAAGACACCTGTATTGGCTTTCGCCGATCCCCAGAAGCCTTATGTACTACATGTCGACGCCAGCCTGGATGTTAGGTGGTGTATTGTATCAAGAACAAGCAGACGGCCTGAGACCTGTAGCTTTTGTAAGCAGAAGTTTTCCCTATCTGAGAAGTACCCGGCTCATAAGTTGGAGTTTCTAGCGTTGAAATGGACTATGTCGACATACCACCTTTGATGCGACAATGGGATAAATTTATGATTGAGGAAGGAGTGCTGTATAGAGTTCTGAATCTAGTGAATCAGCCCACGAAATGATAATTGTTGTTACCTACACAATTTAGACAGGTTGTTTTGACATCACTGCATGACCATCATGAACAGCTAGGTTTTGATAAGACCTATGGTCTGGCAAGAGACAGATTCTACTGGCCACGAATGAAGATAGAAGTAGAGCAGTACTGTAAGAGCTGTGCATGATGCATTCAAAGGAAAACTCTGCCAACTAAAAGCTGCACCATTAGAACATATTCAAAGTAGTGGACCCATGGACTATGGACTTAGTCTGTATGGATTTCCTCTCTATTGAACCTGACTCACAGAATGTATGCAATGTGTTGGTGTGGCAAAGTGGTGAGTGAATACAGGCGCATGCATATCTTACCTTTGGGACAATTACTGAGACTGAATTCTGATGTAGAGTTAACCCCATCACTTAGCCAAAGAGTCCTTAGGTGAAGGAAGGCAAAGGAGAGGAGTGAAGCTGCACTGAATTCAGTTAAGGGTCCTGAAACCGTGCTGATCCTGCTCCACAAACTGAGAACTCTGTTGACTGTGTAGAGACTGACTACGACAGTGAATATTGTTATTCTGGGGACATGGAGCCTCAGATTGTGTTGCCTGACAGTAGTATTGCACCTGCCAGAATAGTATCGTCAATGGACATGTAGCCTGGTGGCTTTCTGCATCCTTTATAAAAAAACAATGATAGCATTTAGCAGCCAGGGGGAGCTCTTAAAAGGATTGTGCCTTTAGATTATGGGGAAACCTGACCTAGCACCCCTTCACGTGATTCAGGTCACTTCCTGTGTTATTTTAATTGAAGGTAAGATGCAGTAAAATTCCCTGTTCACAATCTAATAAAAATAATATTTAAAATTAGCCATCCAGTTATCATTATGTCAATAGTTAATGTTTTAATGGCTAATATAATTTTGCATTTGTATATTTTTGCAGTTTGATCACATAACACCTGTACTGCACAAACTGCAGTGGCTCCCTGTGAGGTATCAGGTTGACTACAAAATTCTGCTCCTTACCTATAAGGCCTTAAATGGAACTGCCTCCATTTATTTGAGAGATCTATTGCAAAAGTACATTCCAACACAATTTAAGATCCATGGATGCCGGACGTTTTATTCAACCTAGGACTAAGCTCCGTACTATGGGAGACCAAGCTTTTTGTAGTGCCACCCCGTGACTATGGAACATGCTGCCCAGATCTATTTGAGATTGAGTCTGTGGATATTTTTAAATCTCGCTTAAAGACAAACCTTTTAAGATAGCTTTTGCTGATTTTAACTTTTGATTTGTTTTTGTTGAACTGATATTTTATCTGTACCTTTGTATTGTTATTCTTGTACAGTGCTTTGGGTCTGAGAAAAGCACTATTATTATTGTGAGCACTATTTATTTCACTAGGTGATATGCCTGGCTGGATCTGGTCTGGGGCTTAGGGAGTTCACCTGGTAAACTTTGTCCTCGGTTTGTCAGTGCTTGGTCTGCCTGTGCTCGCTCTTGCTTTTTGTTTTCTCGTGCTAAAGAAACTTCACTTCAGAGGACTCAAGATTTGTGTATGCTGCTTTTGGCCATTGGGTGTTCATTGAAAATGTATTTTAAGAGTAATTAAAATGGGTTATCTTGCTCTGACAAGCATAACTAACGTTGTCTCTGACTTTCATTTAGTTGGAAGGGGCTTGTATCTGGGAACCACATGTTTTTTATATTCCATTCCTCTTTGAATTCATATTGGAGGTTCTATTCCTCTTTAAACTATAGATGGCATAGTCCAGGTTATGTCTAACTGACGGCCGCTACACTAGTGGGGGTATTTTCCTGTTTAGGAAGAGACAACAGTGAGAACAGATGGGCAGAATTCTCCAGTACAATGGTTAGATTTAGATTTGGTCAAATCCTTATTACCGATACAATACATTTAAACCTTAATGCGTTGTGTATCATTTATCTGTCAAAACACCCTTTAGGGCTCTACAGTGCACCTGTATGCGACCAAAAGTTCTCTGGTTCTCCAAAAAAATGTAATTTAGGTGTACGCATGCACCTATCTCAATGTGCTACTTAAAACCGCAAGGGCGAGATGTTTTATTCACGGATGTTCCACCACAGCACCTGAAGTCAGTTATGCTCCTCCGCTGAATGTTTGAGCCAATGTTTGTCTCCGACGGTGGACCCTCTGTTGGGGGGTGCGGGGACGGGACATCTTACCCAACTGTTAAATCATGATTCAGTTTACGTGCAATGCACTCTGGGAATGTATTTTATTAGTGTCCGTTGCCCATTGCAACAACACACTAAAAACTACATATCCGTACTACAAGTTCTGTCTGTTATCGATACAACAGGTGCTCATTTGAAAACGTTCTGTGCAGAATGAAGAAAATAACACATTACTTTCAGTCAGGAGAGAGACTTACAAAGATAGTGAGGAAATTCCAAACAAAGATGTTTTGTAAGATAGTGGATCAAAGAGGGCTTGTTTGGAAATGACAGGGTCGACATCAGATGAAGCAACGGTAACCGCATCTAAAACATACCAGTTCAACCCCCAGTGGTTATAAGATTTCCCCTGGCTCTCATTTGATAAAGAGAAAAATGCAATGTTTTCCACGTTTTGCACTGAAGCAGGGGAACTTTTGGCAGGGAAGATTTTTCATTTGTGTCGGGAAGCCAAATTTGAAACGAGAGAATGTTGTCACACTATCTCCAAACGTCACCTTATGTGTAGAGATGCCCACATAAAGAAAGTTCAGCCAAATCATCCCATTACCATTCAGTCTGCTGTCAACAAGCAAGTAGCGCTATCATCTGAAGATGCCAGCAGGCAGTTAAAGGCAAAATTCAACATTGCCTATTTTATCGCAAAAGAAAAATTGCCTTTCATGAAATTTGCCCCACTGATACTACTACATGAGAAAAACTTAGCTGACATTAACCCGACCTATGCAATTTGCGCTGTGCAGAGATGACTGGGCAAATCGCAAATGGTAAGTGAACTGGCTTGTCGGGTTAAGTCAGTGCATTACCTGACGACTCTCATTGATGGGAACACAGACATTTCCACCAAGGAGTGTGAAATAGTTTACGTGCAACTACTTGAGGATGAAAAGCCGGACAGCAGATGCTAATGCATTCACTTGCGAATGGTGAGTAGCTACATGATGCTCTTTTTTAGTACAGTATTTAAAGCATTATTCTAATTGACTGCAGCAGTTTTGTAAAATAATGTTAATGGGTTTTTATACTGTAAAGCAACTCTAGCTTAATCAATTCATAAAAAATAGCAAGAAGCAGCACATTATTTAAAACGCAAATTTTCATAAAGTATACATGTACCTGTACATACTTACCTGAAAAAGTTCATATCAAAGTAATACTGTATGTGACTGCAAGCATTTATTTTTTGATTTTTTTTTAAAATTAATCATCAATAATATATGGGAATTCTTGTTCAAGGAGTACTTGATGCAACAAAGGCTGCCTTTGATGCCCTTGGTCCTGATGCAAATGGCTGGATGGAAAAATTAATTGCTCTGGGAGCTGATGGAGCTGCTGTGAACATGGGAATCGGTGGAGGAATTATTGCTCTTTTATAAAGAGAAGTTGGGGAGCACGTCATCCCATTTCACTGCATGCCACATAGGAACGTTTTTTTTTTTTTACACCTGTCACCTATGGCATTTCTATCTTTTAAAATAAATTAAACAAAGTAAAAATACATTACTTTAGCAAATTTATGTTTAATGTAAATTTACAAGAGAACCCACACAATAAAACTCTGGGTTTTTGCTATTCAGTGCTTAAAACTAAGGTGTATTATATTTTGTATTGCTAGACTGGAGCTGGCGAGAAAGGAGCCGATGGTAGCTAAAGTGTACAACCTCCTTCATCTGATATGGAAAACGTACCATTTTAGCCCAAAATCAAAAAGGGAACTGTATACTTTGGGAGAACAGCTTGGTGTTCATATGTGCAACCCATCCAGTGTCAAGGGCACACGCCGGGTTCCACACATCCGGAGAGCCCTGGATGTGTTTCTCCGGCCTGGCAAAAGTGGTGACCTTGTTCATGACAGTGGCCAATATAGTGTGACTCACCATCACATGGATCACTTGACTTCAGCAGCAAGCAATGCTGACATTCAGGGGCGATCAAAAAAGGTACCCCATTTCTAGTTGCTTTAAATAAATGTAAAAAAAAAATGAAATATTACAATAAAATATAATTAGTGTAATTTTAAATATGATTTTGGGAATTTTGTTTTTAAGTGTTTGTAACTCTTGCCTCTTAGATAAAGCGTGAAATGGAGAGTGCACACTTCTGTGCATTTAACCACTTCTTGGCTGACATGTTTCATGAACTAGGAACCCTTAGCTGCACACTTCAGAAAAATGACCTTATCCTTCCCCAAGCCATCTCTGACCTGCAGAGGACAGTGTCATCACTGGAAAATATGAGAATAAGACCAAAGCGAGGTGGCATGCTAAACAAGTTCCTGGCATGCATTCAGGATCAGCCTGATTCAGAGGAGGTCACATTTGAGGTTTGTTAGGATAGGGATAGTAATTGGACTAAAAAAATGCAGCTCAATATTTAAAGGGATTTTTCAAAACTGTTTCAAGTGCAATTTATGCTATGTTATCTTTATCCATTTAAAAAGTCTGTAGATAAGGACTTAAACATCATTCAACCTTTTATTTCAACTACTGACCCATTGTCTGAGTTTTTGTTGTTAAAATGGTCTCTACAGTGGAAAAATCCAAATGTTTTTGACTACATATTTCAAAGTGTGTTCTATTTCCAGGGAGTACCACTGGAGAGGAGATGTCTCTGGTTTGAACCCAGATGACCCGAGTCATCACACACTGAAAACCCACATCACAGCAGCCATTGCTGTTGATGAGCTTAGGTCCCGCTTTGGCAGCTTGCTTGATTAAGACAACCTTGCAACAGGCATCCAGTGCTGTGGATTGCTTCAAAGTGTTCAACCATTACACATGGCCTGAAACTTATGACCAGTTGATGGACTACGGAGTGGAACAAGTGGATACCCTCCTGAAGCATTTTAGTGAGGTTCTCCAAAGGTGAGAGGGTGCTCTTTATATAATCTATAGATATGTATGTTAACAAACACAACATTTGCTTATTTCTCTAATGTACTTTTACAGATGAAGACGCAACACCGCAACACAGACACGGTGCAAGAGGAATGGCAGAGGCTCAAGATCCTTTTGACTCACATTTTCAAGGACAAATCCTACAGCGGCCTGCGGCAGACAATGTTAACCAAAGTGCCATACTGCCATAATTATGAGGTAGGTCAATACTACATTTCTATTTCACAAAGACACTCCATTATGATATGGGTCATTCTACAGAAAGGGGACAAATTGAGGTTCCAAAAAATTGAGAAATTGATTTGATATTTTTTTAGTGAAACAACCAAAATTAAATAAGAAAAAATCTTGTCTGCATATAACATAACTCTGCCAAGCTGAAATTAATTTATTTTATAATATTTCTGTTCAAAAATGTTTTAGCACATAAATCTGTCATTACCGTAACACAACTAAAAACCGTTGTATAAAGATAACTATACATAAAAACGATTATGCATTATAACATTACACATTAGTGAAATATTTATTTCATTTTTCAAAAGAAACTTTGATTTTCATATTTTACTGACTAATCAAATTAAAGTTTAACTTGGCACTTTTATCAGGTTTTGTACTGATATTTTTAACTAAGAAATATGTTAGCAATGATTAAAAGTATACCAAACTATTTTATTTAAAATCTGAACCCCTTACCCTTTGCTAATATAACTTTTTCTGTTAGATATTTTCTACAATAATTCAGAATTATTTCTAGGTTGAATTTCTTTACTTTAAATTCTATTTAATTATTTCAGGAATCAAATCATTATCAGTTTAACTGTTGAAGCTGGTTAAACATAAGTCAATTACTTAGGATAATCTTAAATCATCCTTTTTTAATTATGGACTTTACCAATCTAGTTGTATTAATGCACACTACATTAGCTTGGCCTTGCCATTGTTTCAAGTGTTACTCTTCACTCTTGATTACAGAGTGAATTTTAGTCTCAAAATATAATAATTTTTTCCATGTGTGTATTTAGAATTGTAACAGAGACAAAGTGATTCTTGGTGATACATCTCCCTCCCGACCTGTGAGGGCAGTGTGTAAAGGGAACAGAGTACCCTGGACTGGATGGCCAGACAATTCATCCCCAGGGTTAGGCGGTTGGTCATTTAGAAAGGGGGTGGCGCTCTGGTACACTAAATCATCGACCCGGAAGGGAAACGATGTGGCAGCCGCGGATTGGAGGAGCTGTTGCACTCGTTAACCAAGGGGTCATGATAGATGGTACAAAAGGGGACGTAGCGATGTGATCTGTTCCTTTGCTATGGTTAATGCTAGACTGAAAGGAGAACTGTATTGTGAACCGTGAGTGTTTTGTTTGCCATGTCTAAATTGTAACTGTTTGTTATTTAGACGGCTAACACGATCCAGAGCTGTCACCAAAGGCCAGCACTAAACCCAGACAACAATTCACTATTTCACGGAGAACTGTAATTGCACCACGAGCACCTTAGCACTCACTGTGTATGTGTTTTGGTGTTTAAAGAATGGGACTGTTTATTATTTCGGAACTAAACCCAGGGATTACAATAAAGCAATACACACCGCTGTATTACTTATCATTGTTATTATTTACTGTGTGTTCTGTGTCAGCAGACACTTGGATTAAAAATAAAACATCATTGCACCTGGATTATCGTTGTCTGTCTGTTTGTTGATCACTTGCACACTGTTAACCACTTTGCCACAAGAATCTACAAGTATTAAAATCATTCCACAAAGGATAGGCTTTTACACTGTAGACAAAAATGTGATTTAATCTAGAATGGGTTTAAATCATAAATCATTACCAATTAAATTAAACGTCACTTTTGTTAGACATGTAGGTATTATAGGTTACATTCATCAGATAAAACTTAACCATTTCCAGCCCACATTTATTTCTACACATCAGAAAAATAAGTCATTCATAAAATTACTTTAAAATACCTTAAATATAATGAAATTTGGCAGCATTTGGGCCACATAAAAGAAAAAGCACATATATTTTTCTATGTGATTTAATAACATTTTTTGTCTAACAAAAGGGACTTGAAGTGTCTTGGACATTTTTAACATGACTGTATAATGTATGAAGTTCAAAACAACAATTAACCCTTTGAGTAGTGAGTTCTAAAATGCACTGCCGGTCCTACGGGAGTGAGGTTGTTTTTTTTTGTTTGTTTTTTTTGCATGAGCTTGATTATTACGAATACAGCATACAAACAAGCTGAAAGCTATATGTTTGTATGTATGTAATATGTATGTAATGAATACTGACGAAATACAGACAAATAATTTTTTACTGTAAATAATTAAAATAAATAAATATATTTTTTTTATTTAGTTATAGGGAAAGGTTTTGACTTTTTATTGTAGGCAATAATAAACAGTGCAGTGGAACAACCATAACAACACGTCCTATCAAAAAAAAAAGGACGACGGAGAGAGAGAGAGAGAGAGAGAGAGAGAGAGAGAGAGAGAGAGAGAGAGATAATAATTAATAACACAAAGATATGTAAACAAATATTGAATTAAAATAGAAAAGAAAAATAATTTAAACAAAAATAACAAGGACATGAAAACAGAAGAAAAATAGTCAAACCCACCCAGGATCCAGAGCGAAGGAAATAAACAAATAAAAATAAATAAAATAATAATAATAATAATATAAATTAAAATATATAAAAAAAATAAAAACAAATAATATAAACTAAAAGTGTAGTTACTCTAAAAAGTATAGTGGTTCTAACTTCAAAAAAGCAGTGGCAGTTGGAAGCCACAGTTTGAAATTGGAACTTTAAGTGTAGCAAGTTGTTGTGGTCGCCATGGAGACCAAGCAGAGTGGTACCCTGCAGAACTCAGCAATGCACAGACCAGCTGCTGGTTGCATAAACATAGACTAAGGGATTTAGCAATGTGTTGCCTGTGACGTCACCACGGGGGATTTGACCTGTTATACGATACAACTAACAGGCAACTCGCATTCGATACAGATTGCCTTTAATCCAAGCAATATCCAATCATATTTAAGAACTACGTCACGTGATTCTGGTTTTCAGGTCATATACTTACAAATACCAAGCACCAGTACAACTATTTAGTATTACTGTCACCTTTAAATAATTGAACAACTAATAATTATAATAATAAAGTAGTAACGTTTACAGAATAAACGCAAATAAGCCAAATATGTAAAACTCAGTTTAACGTACAGTACTACACGTAGATAAGAATGAACGATAATTCTTAATTTCTTTAAATGCTGTAAAATACTTACTGTTATATGCTGTTTCCGTGCCATTAACACCTAGAATCCCACTGAGTTCAGAGAGTTTTGCCTCGTTTTCCTCTTTTAAAATATTGTTCATCCCTCGGATCCCAGAGGAATTTGTGCTCTAAACAGTTCAATTAGAATAACTAAATCCACCTTCATTACAAAAAGCAGCATTATATATATATATATATATATATATATATATATATATATATATATATATATATATATATATCATAATAAAAAAACGGCCTTTTATGGTTATATTATCACAGTGCTGCGGAGTAACGGTTTAAAAAAAGGTAACAAAAGAACATAATATGGACATTTTTATTCCCCTATTAATAATAATAATAATAATAATAATAATAATAATAATATTATTATTATTATTATTATTATTGCTGTCTTTTATACAAAGGTATTTTAAATATTAAGAAGGGGAGACCTGAACAAGGTGCAGTTCGGGCGTAGTTAACGATAGTTGGACAAAGATTTTAATTAGTTTTAAAAACTTGTTAAAAGTAACTCTCCCAGCATTGGTTGTTATCAAAACAGTACACTACCAAAATAACGATGTGTTGACCACCCTTCATAAAACTCTATGAGAAGTATTTCTTTCTCATGAGTCCAGGTAATTGCGGCTTTCGTTTCCATTTCAACTGTTGTTTTCACTGTAGCAGACAATCACGTGACACACACCAGTGCTCTGATTGGATATTGCCTGGAACCTGTTGCTTGGTGTAGGATCGCTGTCCACTCAAGCAATCGCATTGCCACGCAGTTGCCAGAACGTTGACAATACGTTGTCAGGGCTGTTACACGGGGCAATCCTCACGGGATTTGGTCGCAAGCGATAAAAGTTGCTAGTAAATTGACTCGTGTAACAAGGGCTTAAGTCTTTGTCTTAATATAATTATAAGCCATACTAACGATAGACACTCAGTTAAAACGGTTGCATAAAACAGTCTTTCGTTAGACTGGTCTTACTTAGTCAATTACGCAACGCATTCTGGGAATTTAAACACGTGAAAAAAAAAAAACATGGCTGACGCTTTTCTCAAACAGCGATGTTCACAGTAACTGAAAATTTGTGCTTGTTAGAGGAGTATAGCGCAGAAAAAGAAATACTTTTGGGGAAATTTTCCGAAAAATGCACTAACGTACACAAACACAAGGCGTGGAATAAAATAACAAAAAAAGTTAACAGCGTCAACCCGCTATGTGTGTGGTCTGTAAAAGACGTGCGGAAACGTTGGAAGAATATGGTACAGGACGCTAAAAAAGGAATATTTAAAAGGAAACATTCGCGTACTGGAGGAGGACCTCCCTCAAAACTTAAACGGACCACAGAATTGGTTATTGAAATCTTTGGGGAGGAGTCTCCGATGTTTTGGGGGATTGCCAGTGGGCGAGAGAGTGGAGTGTGTGAGAGCCAGCGGGAGGCTCCGCCTGTCAGCATCAGTGACCACAGTGTCGCCGTAGCGACTGTGTATCAGACAAGCAGTGCTGAAACTGAAACTTTGTTAAATAGCGACGGTATGTTGACACGGTAACAACAAAACGATCACATGAAATCAGATAATTTGTAACAACCTAAAGTTTGTTATAAGATAACTATTGATGATTGCGTGGCTATTTAATTTAAATGTGTTACTGCGTGTTGTAAAGTTAACAGGTTTACAGAAAGGATATTAACGCTAACACAACTAGCATACAAAAACTGAAACACGCATTGAAATAAATAGTAAAGTAAGTTGTTTTGTTTTTTTTCCTCCACCTATCTCAGTTGAGCAAGTAAGCGAGGTCCCACCCCAGCAAGCTGTAGTGGAGCAGCCTGAGTGCAGCACTGAGAGAGAGAGAGGGAGAGAGACAAGAATCACCATGGCTAGGATCATGGAACAACAACACCACAATTTGATTCTTGAAGAGAGGAAGCTACACTTAGAAATAGAAAAGTTAGAGTTAGAAAAAATTAAACTAAAACTAGAAATAGCAAAAATGTCTGAACAGTAAACTGCAACAAATTTCAGTACAATGGATCTTTATTTAGATATTTTTTCAGAAAAAAGTACTAAAGTATTAAATGCAAGTTTAATTTTAAATGTATACATTTGTTTTAAATAAAAAGACCTAATGAGAAATAAAGAAATCGTTACACACTAAGTTTATTATTATTATTATTATTATTATTATTATTATTATTATTATTACAATTATCAAGGTAATTGAAAGGTGTTTACAGCAAAGCAAACTATTAATAAATTAGCAGCAGATCAAAAGTATATTTTGAGGCCTGCTGCAGGCCAGGACCAGCGTCCCGGAGGGGCTACAGGTTTGTTTTGCACTTGGATTTTATACAACAGATTGTGGTTTTAAATTCTCTGGGGGATTTCATGTGACTGTAAATACTAAAAGATTAATTGGAGAAACAATTCACCGCAATCATTTGGTGAATGTATCTTCCTGAGCCATCTTCATCCACTCCTGCTTGCTCAGGCACTTCCTCCTCTTCATATACAGCCGCACTATTTGGTCCCTTCGGGTCTGGCAGTTCAAGTTCCCTGTCATTATATAAACAATAATTTAATTGCATCAAGTAAATATTTTATTTTCCACAATGTATTTTAATTATATCTTTATATTTATTTCATTATCTATAAAAAGTTAACTTAAGATAAACATAAGATAAATATACATTTAAATTGGATTTCACCCGTTATGAAGGGAGAATTAACATGAAGGCACATTTGCTCTTAACTTGCAATATTATGCAGGACTACAGCAGCACAGATAATATTACAGTCTCGCTCAGGCACCATCCTCAGTTCTCCATGTAGACAGTGGAACCTTCTCTTCAGCGCACCAAAACACCTCTCTATTACATTCCTTGATTTTGTGTGAGCGTTGTTATAGCGGGTATGGGCTTCATTGGTTGGGTTGATGAACGGTGTAAGTAACCATGGTTTCAGCTGATATCCACTGTCTCCGAGCAGTATACCAGGTATTGCACCACCTTCAAAAGCTTCATGTACAACAGAGTGCCTCAGGATGCGAGAATCATGGGTTGAGCCAGGCCAGCATGCCACACAGTTGATGATGCTCGGGTTAGCATCACAGATTATTTGAACATTTATGCTGTGGTATCCCTTTCTGTTGACATACAGGTGTTCATCAGCTGAAGGAGCTTGTATCTTGACATGAGTCCCATCAACTGCTCCCACAACATTAGGAAAATCAGCAACTGAAAAAAGTCACTTTTCATTCTGTTGAGAACAGTGGACTCAACAGGAAACATTGGCAGTCTTGTTGCAAGTTCCTTTGAAATTCTGAAGACTATCCGTGAGGCAGTGGATTTATGCAGCCCTATGAAATCTCCCACAGAATTTAAAAAACAACCCATTGCGTAAAATCTGAGTGCCAAGCAGACTTGTAACAAAACAGGGACACTATGGTTTCTGCCTGTGGCAGGCCTCAATTAATCATTTAGATCTGCTAATTTTATAATGGCTTGCCTTGGGAAGCGAAGCCTTTCAATTACCTCAGTATCAGAGTACACTTCCAGTGGATTGTTTCTGTCTTTAAATACCCTTTCTCTCCTCAAACAGTGTGCATATAGCCAGAGATTGTGGTGGGAGGCCATGAGTTCTTTGTGACAGTTAATGGTTTCCATGGAAGATAGACTTAAATTCTAAGTTAGCCTGGGTGTGAAGAGGCTAACTTTTTAGGCTGTCTTAGACAGTCTTAATTTTTATGCAACTGACTAACTTGCATTAGACTAGTCTAATTGTCAAACTAAGACTAGTCTAATGGTTTAGACTAGTCTAATATAGTTTTATGCAACCGGCCCCTGGAGGCAACACAAGTGTGCTGAGAGACAACCCTGAATGCCTGTAATCCGACTACACGAAAACAGGAGTCAAGAGGATAAAAAACAACCTCATCTTCCACACTGAATACCCCCAAACCTGGCATTCTGCTATATGTAGCAAGCACAGAAACATTAAAAAAAGAGGGATCTGGCACAGAAGACAAATTACCGTGGAAGAGGACTCAGACCCAGATAGCACAGTCCTAACTATAAACATATACCACAATGGGACTGTGGTGATCCAGGAAAATGAGGCCAGCCTTGACCTCTTTGAGGAGTCCTTTCAACCCCTGAAAGAAGAGGTGGAGAGAGAAAAAACACATCCGGCAACCACCGACCCTGACGACCCCGGCCCTGAAAACACAGCACCAATCACAGATGACACACCCGACGCCAGCCAGCTGCCCAGCTGCACCCAGCACCTGCGGGAGAGCCTGGCCCAGTTGAAGCTGGAGTTCGCTGAGTTCAGGGAGCTCACCCTGGCTAGCTTGTCCGAGGCTAGCCTCACCCAGCAGCTGCGAGACGAGATGAGCCAGGTGAAGAGAGAGAGCAGGGTGGCCATCAGCGAACTAATTACCGAGGTGAGAAACCTGAAGCTGGAGAATGAAGACCTGAGAGCCCAGCTGGCCAGTGTCATGGAGGACTTGAAGCGCCAAGAGAGGACTGGCAGAGAGAGCCTCGCTGGAGTTCCCCAACTCTAGAGTGGTGATCTCCACGCTGCTACCACGAGCCGACACCCCCCCACACATCATCGACGCCATCAACTCTGAGTTAGCAAGGGACTGTGCCACCCTGCCCAATGTGCACCTGGCACACCATCCTGCTGTGGGCCCCTGGCACCTGTACGACAAGGTGCACCTCAACAAGAAGGGGGTAGGGGTATTCGCCAGGACCCTGAAGGATGCAGCCCTCGGCCGTGGTCCAACCAGCTCCCGTCTCAACACCCCCAGCAGAGCCCAGTGGAGCAAGAAACCCCCAGATGCCACAGCACACCCCCCTGCACCACACACCCTCCATGCAGCACCCCCCCAGCCCCCCCGCACCTGGCCCGCCTCCCCCCCCACGCCCCCAATGAGCTGGATGAGATCAGGCAGCTCCTCAGCATGCTGTGCTCCAGACTGCTGAACTAAGCTCCACTGCACCCGGGAACAGCACTGCCTGTATGTAAACATCTGGAT
The DNA here is from genome assembly GCF_902713425.1 of Acipenser ruthenus. NCBI lineage: Eukaryota > Metazoa > Chordata > Actinopteri > Acipenseriformes > Acipenseridae > Acipenser > Acipenser ruthenus. The sequence continues at coordinate 43,611,952 of NC_081193.1, read as the reverse complement.
AGCTCTATACACATTGAAAATATACATGAAAACTAAAAGTAATAAATAAACAGGTAAATAAATTATATATCTATATGTGTATATACACACACATACATACATATAGTGTTAAAAAAATACGCTGTACGTACATATCTATAGATATGTATATATCTCTATGTATGTATGTATATGTATGTGTGTGTGTATATATATATATATATACAGTATATATATGTATGTGTGCTTATATACAGTATAGATAAGTACCAAAATCTATTTTTGTGTTGCTGTTTGCATTGTATTTCACTATAATTAATAAGTATAAAAACAAACAACAAATATATATATATATATATATATATATATATATATATATATATATATATATATATATATATATATATATATATAATAAAAATAAACATGAGATCTTTTTCAGTGAGTTGTTGGAACATACAGGGTTTGTATTCCTCGGCTTTCGGGCTGAAGAGCACAGACCCTGAGTTTATTAAATATGTAAATAACTTAGACGTTATCATTTTGTTAGAGACGTGGTGCCGCACAGACGTGATCACTCACCGCCCCTCAGGCTACAGGGAGGGAATAGTTCCCTCTATCAAATTGAGTACTGTCCGGCGCAGCAGGGACTCAGGGGGGATTATAGTGTGGTACAGAGGGGAGCTCGCCAACTACATCAGCCCAGTCAAACAGGGCCAAACACACACATGGCTCAAAATTAACAAGGGACTAGCCCAGTGTGAAAATGATATTTACCTGTGTGCAGCATACACGCCCCCTTCTGAATCCCCCTATTATAATGAAGAATATTTTAACACCCTCCACACAGAGATCAGCCATTTCCAGGTCCAGGGGAATGTGCTGCTCTGTGGGGATTTCAACGCCAGGACAGGCTCAGAGCCTGACTGTATAAACCCCCAGGATAACAGGCATGTATTTGGAAAGAGCCCTCTGTACCTCACACCTACTACAATCCAGAGAAACAACCCTGACCCTGTCGTAAACAAGAACGGGAGAGAATTAGTGCATCTCTGTCAAGCCCTGGGTCTGTACATCGTTAATGGCAGGATCAGAGGGGAGTCTTTAGTGAGGTTCACGTTTTGCTCATCTCTTGGGACAAGCGTAGTCGACTATGCCATCACTGACATGGACCCCTCCTCTCTTAATGCATTCACTGTCAGACAACAAACCCCTCTATCGGACCACAATCAAATCACTGTGTTCCTAAAAAGGACAGGTCAGTCTAGCACCGCACAGACACAGCCCAGTAAGCTGTACAATCTGAATCAAACATACAGATGGGCTTCAAATAGTGCAGAGGAATTTAACAAGGCAATCAGTTCTACTAAAATAACTAACCTCATGAACACTTTCCTCAACACACAGTACCAACCAAATGTGTCAGGACTAAATCTGGCAGTTAAAGACATCAATAAGATAGTTGAGAATTATTATTATTATTATTATCATTTATTTCTTAGCAGACGCCCTTATCCAGGGCGACTTACAATCGTAAGCAAATACATTTCAAGTATTACAATACAAGTAATACAATAAGAGCAAGAAATACAATAACTTTTGTTCAAGTGTGACAAACCACAATTCAATAATACAGCAGATAATAGTGATAGTTACATCAGGATATGATTAAATAGTGATAGTTACATCAGGATATGATTAAATACAAAGTACTACAGGTTAAACACTTGGCAGATTACAGTATTCTGAAGTACAGGATTAAATGCAGTAAAATAGGGGGCAGATAAGAGCAAAATAAAGCACATTTAAATGAAGGGTGATAGTGTCCCAGGATACAAACAGAGGAGTTCTACAGGTGCTGTTTGAAGAGGTGAGTCTTAAGGAGGCGCCGGAATGTGGTCAGGGACTGGGCAGTCCTGACATCTGTAGGAAGGTCATTCCACCACTGCGGAGCAAGGGTGGAGAAGGAGCGGGCTCTGGAGGCAGGGGAGTGTAGCGGAGGTAGAGCCAGTCTTCTAGTGCAGGCGGAGCGGAGAGGTCGAGTGGGGGTGTAGGGAGAGATGAGGGTCTGGAGGTAGCTGGGTGCAGTCTGGTCAAGGCATCTGTAGGCTAGTACAAGAGTCTTGAACTGGATGCGAGAATGCAGCCACAATGGCAAATCTTAAAAAGAACAAAAAGAAAATACAGCAGAAACAAAAACACAAACAAAGCTGGTTTGAGTGTAAATCTATTCAAACAAACCTAAGAAAATTATCCAATCAAAAACACCATCAACCACAAAACCCAGATTTACGCCGGAGGTACTGTGAGACCCTCAAATACTACAAACACACCCTGACACAGAAAAAACAAAAACACATCAACAAAACCCTTACTGACATAGAACAAGCTGTCGACAAAAAACAGTTCTGGGAAATGTGGAACAATTTAAACTCAACAAAAAAACAAGAACTGACAATACAAAATGGAACAACCTGGAAAAATTATTTTGAAAACCTTTATAAAGATATCCCTCAAAAAGATCTAACAGATACACAAAATGAAACTAGAGAAAAACTTAACTTACTTGAAAAATCAATTAAAGATAACCAAAATCCAATTGAAGCTCCAATCACCCCACAAGAATTAACAAAGAAGCTCCAGGCACTTAAACCTGGAAAAGCCTGCGGCCCTGACAGCATCTGTACTGAGATGCTAAAACACAGCAGCCCTAAATTACAGGAGGCAATGCTTAAATTGTTCAACATAGTACTAAGTACTGGTTACTTCCCTGACATCTGTAACCAAGGGCTTATATCACCAATTCGCAAAAGTGGAGACAAATTTGACCCCAACAACTATCGGGCCATCTGTGTGAGCAGTAATCTGGGGAAGGTATTCTGCAGTATCATTAACGCCCGGATACTGGCCTTCCTTACACAATGTCCTGAGTAAGAGTCAGATTGGATTCCTACCAAACCATCGCACAACTGACCATATTTACACCCTGCACACTCTAACAGATAAACATGTACACCAAAAAAGTAAAGGCAAAATTTTCGCCTGCTTCATTGACTTTAAAAAAGCCTTTGATTCAATTTGGCATGAAGGTTTATATTATAGAATTCTTCAAAGTGGTGTAGGGGGTAAAGTCTATGATATAATAAAATCAATGTACACAGAAAACAAATGTGCAGTAAAAATTGGCAACAAAAGGACAGATTTCTTCACTCAGGGGCGGGGGGTGAGGCAGGGCTGCAGTCTGAGTCCAACACTGTTCAATATTTACATCAATGAGTTAGCAACGATATTTGAACGGTCTGCAGCCCCTGGCCTCACATTACATGACACTGAAGTCAACTTCTTGCTCTATGCAGACGACCTGGTCCTGCTGTCACCCACAGAACAGGGGCTGCAGCAGAGCCTGTCATTGCTGGAGCAGTACTGTCAGTCCTGGGCCCTGGCAGTAAACCTCAAAAAGACCAATATAATGATTTTTAAAAAAAAAGCCAGATCTCAGGGAAACAGATATCACTTTACACTCGGAAACACCACCCTAGAGCACACCACCAGCTACACTTACCTGGGTCTGACCATCAGTGCATCAGGCAGTTTTAACCTGGCAGTGAATGCATTAAAAGCAAAAGCACGCAGAGCTTTTTATGCCATCAAAAGAAGATTCTATAAAATCAATATACCTGTCAAAATCTGGCTGAAATTAATTGACAGTGTTATCCAGCCCATTGCGCTGTATGGTAGTGAGGTATGGGGTCCACTCAGTCAACAAGACTACACTAAATGGGACAAACACCCAATAGAGACCCTGCATGCTGAACTATACAAGAATACACTGCAGGTGCAAAGAAATACACCAAACCACGCATGCAGGGCAGAATTAGGCTGATACCCAGCTCTTATTAATATAAAGAAAAGAGCACTCAAATTCTGGTTGCACCTTGAAAAAAGTGAACCTGACTCACTCCAGTACAAGGCCCTCCAGACCTAAGAGCTCAGCCCTGAAAAGAGTCCCCTATGCCAGCTGGCTTTTAAGCTCATCACATTGACCCCCTTCAATACTAACTCCAACCAGCTTCAGGTCAGCACTGCTTACCAGCCCCCAATCAGAGTAAACCAAATTATAAAACAAACCAAAAACTGGAACACTGGGACACAGAAATAAAATCCCAAAATAAACTTGATTGCTATCGGGTCTAAAAAAAAAACTACAGCCTAGCAGAGTATCTCTCCACTGTCAAAGATACGAAGCAGAGACGGATCCTGACCAAGCACAGGCTCAGTGACCACAGCCTGGCCATAGAGACAGGCAGACCTGGCTGCCCAAAGAAGATCGGCTCTGTGGTCACTGCGAGACAGGAGAGGTGGAAACTGAGATGCACTTTCTCCTACACTGTATAAAATACAGCCATACCAGAGAGTCATTCTTCATTAAAATACAACAAAAATATCCTGTTTTCAGACAACTGGCAGACGCAGAGAAACTTGCTGTCCTCCTAGGGGAGGGACACACAGCTCCACTGGCTGCCAAATATGTAGCCACCTGCCACAACCTGAGGGGCACGCAGTGACACGGCACAATTTAACAATTTAATAGTTTCAATATTATTATTTCAAAATTTATTTCAATTTCTGTATTATTATTATCTTCTATTTTATTTATTATTATTTTGTTACCAAGGTTCCTTGTTTGTATATATATACATCTGTTGATAATATGTATGTAATTGCTTTGGCAACACTGTGGAAAATAAGTCATGCCAATAAAGCACTTTTAATTGAATTGAGAGAGAGAGAGAGAGATGAATAATTCATATCCAGGTAAACAGGTTGTGGGGGTGGTGGAGCAATGCACAGAGATGGGCACCGCCACTTGACTGTCACTTGATGTTGATGGTAAATATCACTGACACACTCGCTGACATCTGATTCAGTGGTAGAATTGTATGTATTTGAATTTAAATCGGAATATGAATTCGGTATTATTACTAATACTTCTTTCTCAATGAGCGATTTTTGCCAGTTTACAAACACTGTTGACATTTTGTGAATGGGTTTATTATATGTAATTCAGTCAATATCTGGCAGAGGGCGCAAAAGACCAATAAAAGGTGTTACAGAAACCTAGTTTTAAAATATTATGTGATCAAGGGTTTTCTAGGCTCAGTAATTCAAGGTTAAAGTTGCAGAGCGTACCAGTATGTTCGTACTCCCTGGGGACCAGAGAGCAGCGAACATACCGGTACATTTGTACTACTCAAAGGGTTAACAGTTTTTCCTCAAATTAGAATACTATATCTACATTTGCTAACAAAATCCGGAAAAAACATTTGATTTGACCACAAATGAATTAAAACTATCTATCTATCTATCTATATATATATATATATATATATATATATATATATATATATATATATATATATATATATATATATTCAACCTGTAATCAACGATATAATTTTCACTGTGCAATTTATGAAGCACAACCTTTTCCTCATAAAAAAAATAATACTGTATCTATATTTGTTACAGAATCTGGAACATTTTTAAATCTATAATGAATTTTGTGCATCTCTGATATTTCATACACCAACTTGAACTTTCCTATATTTTTTTGTAGCTGAGAATTCATCAGCAAATTTATATTGTGTTTTTTTTTGTGTGGAAGTTTTTGAAGCAATTCCTCTCTTTTATGAGACACAAAGCCAATCCATATTTTTCGCATTGGATGCAGGGTTAGGCTTTTATACAGAGCTTAAACCTCTGCTTTTTCTCCACATGTTGGGGCCAATGAGCAATCCCATCGAGTCTCACGTCATCCACTGGTCTCCGTAAAATCCTGCATCTCTGTGTATCATCTCCAATGGAATCCATGGAAGGTCGGCCTCTTTTACATTTCAGAGACTTGCCAGCTTGAAGTAGCACATGGACTACTTCAGATCGGAAAGTCAGTAGGGGTTTGTGGTTAACCCCCAGCTGCTCACAATGACATCAGTAGAAAAGCCACGCATTGACTACACACATGTCAACAATTTGATAGAAGATCCACAAGTAATACCTCTTTGACCTGAAGTCAATTCTGTAGAGCTCTATAAGCATGTCATGCAGGTCGACACCTCCCATGTGCTTACTGTAGGTCTTCAAAGTTGCTGGTCGTGGAACCTGGATATACTGCTTTTTATCAACAGACCAACGCCTCACATTCTCAACTGGTGTACATCCAATGAAAGATGAGATCAAGTGCACACATTTGTTGTCAAACCACTTAACAACAGAGACATTTTTGTAGCTTTCTGTACGGTAATCAAAGCTTCCCCGTTCTTCAGTCATATGTCATTCAAGGTGCTCCTGCATGGAAAAACACCTTCCCTCATTTGTGAGGTTTTTTTTTTTATTGTACTGCTTCAGAGAACTCCTGCCTTTGAAGGGGATGGTCATTTCATCAGTTGAGTGGTGCTCCTCAATAGGAATTGCTTTTAGATTTTCCTGAACCAATGTAAGAAAGAGGCACACTTTGAAGAGTGGGTCATATTTTAGGGGATGTTTCGTGAGCATTTTGTTGTTGTCATTGAGATGAACGGCATTTCGAAGCTTATCGAATTGGTTACGAGGCATTACACCTGCTATTGGACTAAATCGGCAACTTCACTATTCCACTCAAAATGTGAATTCCAAGAAATTGTTCAATTTCATCTGGAGTTGTATTGATTGGTGTTCCACTTTGCTGCATAGAATAAAGGTTTGTTTGCTCGGATAAGTGGTTAACAATGAGAGCAGGTTGAGTGATACAGCTTGTGCAAAGGCCGAACTTTGTTGGGGACTCTGAAGGGGGCATCATATTGGCTCTGACGCTCCTGGGGTGGGAAATGGGAAACTGACAGGGATCGCTTCTCCTCATTGCACAACAGCAAACCCTACTGGCCAGACACCAAGCACATTCAGAGTGGATAAGAGCTAGGGCTGATCTCTGTTTTTCCAGATCGGTAGCCCGCCCACCTCTGCTCTGGATTGCTCAGCATAAAAGCGATTCTGGCTTTAGGCTTGTGAGATCAGATGCTCACACACCCTCAGAACGTCTGTGCTTTGTGGGGAATCACTAAGGTGAAGAGGAAAAATATAACTGGACATTCCAAATTGGGGGAAAATAAATAAAAATAATAATTGGTTATTCTAAATTAAAAAAAAGTAGGTTAGCACTTTTTTCCTTTTAACATATGTATTATGACCATTAACATTCCATGTTACTATTTTAATATTATTGTCTAACATTTGTTCAGCAGGTATTCCATCTTAAATGTAAAAGGTTGTACCTCCCTTCTGGGAAGTTCCCCATACAGGTATCTCTCAGACTCATCGCTCTTGCATAAAGTAATAGACCTTTTTTGTGTTTCCAATTCAAAATTATATGCTGTAGTTGTTGCCCCAAATCTATACAAATTGATACAATTATTCTCCAACCAGTAAAATCAGATAACCATTCAAAACATTGTTCTTTACCTAAAACCCCCTGTAACAGGGCGAGCAGCCCTGTACATTGTTTTGTTTATTTTAGAACGGAGTCCCCTCCGCCCATGTGCAGTGTATTTTGTATTTGTTTTGTTTTATGATTTGTTTTATTGTATTATATTTATGACGGCGAAGCGCCGCCGTGTTATTGTTTTGTTTATTTTTAAAACGTGTCCTGGCAGCGGCGAGATCGGTGCTCGTCCTCTGCCAGGAGTAGGGGAAAAAACTCGTGCAGAAGGTGGCCATCTCCCGAATTAATTAAATGATTAATTTTGTTGCTAATCGGGAGATGGTCACCTGTTATAAAAAGCCTGCAGCTCTGTAGCTCGTGGTGAGTGTCTGGAGCGAGAGGAGAGAACGAGAGGAGAGAAACAAAACGAAACTAACAAAACGAAACTAACAAAACGAAACTTAACTCTAGGAACAGTGAAGGCATTTGCTCAGCATGACCTGGGTTTTGTTATTTATATTGAGTTCGAGATTTGTTTCTGTTTAACCTTTTTATTTTGCTCTGTGAGCACATTGTTTATTTTTGTTTAAATATTTATTTTTGGATTATTTAAATAAAACGGCGCCCGCGCCACTGCACTGTACCTTTTGTTTTTGTTGTGCCTTCTTCTGGTCTGACGTCACCGCTCGTCATTCCTGTCACACCCCCATATACCATTGGAGCGTTATTCAAAAGTGCACTCAAATATAACAAGGCAAAAGAACAAAAACAAAGTGTGTGCACTAATTCTGTCCTCTGACCTCATCACAAGTCTATTTTAAGTAAACAATCAATCATGAAAGAAAAAGAAAAAATCCCATCCCAACTTTAAACCCCAATGCCATCAACAATACCTGTCCTACTGCTAATTTCGGTAGCATTATTATTGTTATTAATGTTTTCTCCAGGTATCTATACTTCTGTGGTTCTGCCCTGCAACTACATGCTTTCTTATTGGCATATAGCAGGAATAGCCTCAACAACATTTCCCATTTTAACTTGAACTTAATGTGACTTAAAAGGTCTCCTTTTCTTCTAGTTCCGTCTAGTTTCGTCATTTTGTTTGTATTCTACTAGTATAAAACCTTGTTACTATAACTTGCAATTACAAGGCACATCCACTAACAGAACTAGCTTTCCAAAAAGACAATGAGTATTTACTGAACTTTAAAAATAGTTATTTAAGCCATTTTAGCCATATTTTTTCCAGGGAAAAGCAGTCCACGTCACTTCTCTTTTAAACAGTCTTTATTCTTTTTAAACACTCCAAAGGGAGCACTTGTGTGTGTCTGCGGCGTGCAGATGCAGTGCCATCTCCAGCCTGTCCCCGAGTTGCCCCGTTCTGTACATATGCTTTGGCTTCCTCAGCATCTGTGAATTGTCTCTTTTTTTCTGTTATGATCTTTAATATTGCTCAGTATAGGGTAGCATATTTAAAGTTCCTTTCTCTGCAAAGCCTCCGTGCTTCATCAAACTTTGTTACACTCATCTAGTGTCCTACCCTTAAGTGTTAGAAGTTTGTTCTGATGTCTGACAACATTGCATTTTAAGTAAATGTAGACTTTTTTTTATAAAACTCTTAAAAGTATGTTGTTTTTCAGCTTCCTCTGTTTAAGCCATTTACAAATCTAGAGTAAACCGATGTTATGTGGTGCTTTAGAAGTATGAACATGATAATACATGACATGATCTGACACTGATGGTTGACTGTTTATGGGGTGAAAGCTTCTCTGAGCATTTACAAATTACTCATCCCTGAATACTAATAGCATATTTCAAGGCCCACGCTGGCAGTAATAAGACCCCCTGTTGAGTAAGATTTATTCCTTCCTGCTGTTATGAATAAGTATTTGGTTTCATTAACATCTATAATATGAGTTTATAGAGTGACTGCTTGTTTGAAATATGTATGACTTTACTGTGCAACTCTTTCAGAGACAACATATAGCAGAAAATCAAGCATTATTTCAAATATTTCTGAAGACATTTTGTTACGTTTGTTTATGTGTAATAGTGATTTACTCACTTTGTGGTTATTGGTAGAACAATAAAAAATTTTAAAAATCAATATGAGCATTATTCAGTATTTTCAAATGAATACAAAGCTTCATGTGCTTATATTACCAACATATCTGTAAGGTTTGATTTCTTCTTAATAATAATCAGACAGTCTTCTTCAGGTAAATTTAATCAAAACAGTTTTATTCAGGAACAAACAGATCAGAAAGTAGTACAGTGTACGACAACAACAGCAATGGCACTGCAAGTAAACTCACAGGTCTCACAGGATGGAATATGAGCAACAGAGCTGCAGATAATCTCACAGGTCTTGGCAGGTGGATACAAGCTCTAATAAACTTATCAAGCGTCTACCCACTGGAGTGGAACTCCACCTAGTTTCACCAAAGAACAGAGTTGCCCCCCCGCCCCTTTACAGGAGGTGTGTTAGTAGGCGTTTCGTGATGCTTACCTAAAGTTGTAGTGCGTCACTTTTAGCAGAAGTGGTTTTAGAACCAGTTTTAGCTGGTTCGATTGTGGTTTGTACATATGTTCAAAACAGTTTTTTAAGCAAAAACAACACACTGCAGACTCACCCTGCAGCCACCCAGAGCTACAGTCAGACCACAGGGGTCGCTGGTGCGTGGTGAGCCGAGGACACCCTGGCCGACCTAGCCCTCCCTCCCATTGGGCGGCGCTCGGCCAATTGAGCGCCACCCCCTGGGAGCTCCCGTCCTCGGTTGACAAAGGAATAGCCTGGACTCGAACCGGCGACGTCCAGACTATAGCGCGCACTCTACGCAGAGCGCCTTTACTGGATGGGCCACTCGGGAGCCCCGCAGTATTCATTCTTTTGCAAAACATCTGATTTCACTTGGGAGTCAATGGGGTCCTTGTATTATGTCATTGCAATCACTCAGGTGAAACAATGTCTTATTTGCCCAAACTCAGGCTCGGGTCATAGAATAACATGTTTTTATACATGTACAGTATGTATACATAATAAAAAAATACTTAACATTAAAAAAAAGAAATATTGTTTTTTTAAAAAAAAAAAGCGAAAAGTTTGTATGGTTTCTGAAGTACTTTATAATGTACCCTAGAATGTTCTGAAAAAAATGATACCTAGATGCTACTGTAAAAAATAGATTTTTAGTAAATTTTTATAGGAAGAGAGAAATATAGCCAAAAAAACATCTGGACCTGGGGGAGCATCCCACTGAAAAATGCTTGGTCCTGAAAGGGTTAAAGCACGGATATGCTCTCAGTGCATCATTCATTTACTCTTTCAAAGAAACATTTTATCTTCTTAACACTTCATTATCCCTTTCCAACAACTTACTATCAAACCCACAAGAGGCTGTCTTTGTTGCGGCTGGCCACAACACCTATCAGTACAAACTTTAATTTCTACGCATTGCTTGCACCACCTTTCCTAGGCTAAGAATTTCAAGTGGCCATTAATTGCTTTTATATTACAAGGTTTATCAAGTTTTATTTCGATGGTCTCTTTTTTCTTGAATAACCATGCAAGACCCTCTTGTATTTTCTGTCTTTTTGTGTTTTTGATTATTGTACACTTGAGCCATTTATTTTTGTTAAATGTTAAGATAGAAGCTAAACCACTGGGTGTGTAAGGTTTGTGTGGGGGAACTAATCTCAAATATTTCACACTGCAAAAAAAAAAAAAAAATGATGGTGGACTTCTGTTAGGCTTTCTTCTTGCTTTTCTTTTACCTGTCCTAAGTGTGTGGAAGTAAGCATACAAGTATGCATATGTACTGAATTAATTAAAATCCAATAAACTTCCATAGGATACTATACAGTACATTCACAATAAACTTGCTGAGAGCTGTCATTGGCGAGTTTCACCTGCCCCAAGGGGTGGAGCCCTTGCTCCTGCCATCTGAAGCACAACAACTCACTACCTTTTAAGTAACAAGGCAATATACAGTAAGTTGTGATGTTTGTATTCTTATAGAAAATGGTTATATACTGATCTCAGAAAAAAGAGCCAATTATCAGTTTACCTTAACTGCAATAAATAATAACAAGAAAAGGTCATAAGGTCAGTGTCAATATTCTATCACTTTTGATAGAAAACTAACTCATTTGTAAACATCAGAAAATAACACTCTTACAGTGACAGGATTATCAACTATACAACTTCAAACAAGCAATATCACAGGGTCTCACTAAAGCTGATATGACAAGAAGGCTACAAAGGTGTTAGCAATCTTGATAAGAGTACACAACCGCAGACAAAAGAATGCATAATTTGTTGATGAAAGTACCTTTTGCATACCAGGCTCAAGTGACTGTCACAAATACAAGTTTTGTCAAAAATATCTGTCATATTTAACATCTTTCTTTTTTATTATTTGGAGCCTTGGTTTGGTTTCAGTGGCTTATCCTTTGCATTGGTGTCACCCCTGGGGGGTGGGGGGGCACAAATGCAGTATCACATTTGATAAATAAATTTGTAATAAAAAGTATGATGTTGAAAACATGTTTTTTCTCTCAGGTCATTTTTTGCATTTATTTTGCACCCTATATTTTGGAACATAAAATGTTTTCTGATTTACAATACATCTTGTTGTAAATCTACGATTATTTTTTTAATGTAGTTGCTGGTATTATCCTTTTTATTTTCACAGCAGGGTTACAGAACAGTCAAAACTCTTGCAATACTTTTAAAAGACACGACAGTGGAATGTGAAGTTTGAATGCTGTGGACGTTGTTATCGTTATAGGTCTATTTTAACTTGTTATGTGTGTCATTTTGTGACTCATTCTCAGTAAAATCTATGTTCATTTGTCCACCTGTTTCACCCAATAATGGGTATTGTGCTTACAGTACTAAATAAATTGTTATTAGGCTGGGAATCTATACTTGATTTTTCTAAATATGTTATTCATATATGTCATATAAAGTTTGTTTGTTAATGTGTTTTATTTTTTGTTTTATGTAATTCCTTATGCGAGATGAAAAAAAAAAAGTTCATACATTTTTTCAATATAGATAAATGGTGCCACAACATCAAAACACAACTCTGCCATACATCATGCTTATTATATTATATGTACATTTAATATTTAATTATTATTATTATTTATTTATTTATTTATTTTTAAAATGTAGTCGTTGCCAATTATTTTTATTATTTTCTCCCAATTTGGAATGGCCAATAATTTTTTAGGCTCAGCTCACCGCTACCACCCCTGCGCTGACTCGGGAGGGCGAAGACGAACACACGCTGTTCTCCGAAGTGTGTGCCATCAGCTGACCGCTTTTTTTCACACTGCGGACTCACCATGCAGTCACCCAAGAGCTACAGCATCGGAGGACAATGCAGCACTCGGGCAGCTTACAGGCAAGCCCGCAGGTGCCCGGCCAGCCTACAGGGGTCTCAATTGGCCGAGCGCTCCCCCCGGGCAGCGCTCGGCCAATTGAGCGCCGCCCCCTGAAAGCTCACGTCCTCGGTCGGCAAAGGAATAGCCTGGGGCGCCTTTACTGGATGTGCCACTCGGGAGCCCCCATATTTAATTATTATTAAGCCTTTGTTTTAAAATCTGTTGCTAAAACGCCATCACATGACATATTTTAGTTTGCACTATAGCCTCAAAAGTCCTTAACAGCAGTACATATTCATAGCACAATCTAGCAACAGTACATATACATAGTAACCACTCATAACAACTGCTTGTATTCACTGGAGCAACGGCTCTGACCTCTGATGTTTTCATTCCATTATCTTGGACTTGTTATTTTTCAGCATTTTAATTTCTGCTGCAGCTCTGGTTATTTTAATACTGAATGATTAAAAAATATTATTGAATTACTGAATGATTTAAAAATGATAGTTAAAGACTGGAGTGAGAAGACGTATAAGTGTAAGTTTAATGTGGGAAAAAAAAAAAAACCTGCTTTGAAAGACCAGTTAAACCAATACTGTCAGATAGATATCATAGAATGAAGAGTCTAAACAAGAAAATCATGAATGCAAAACAAACATTATTTCAGATAAGACCAAACAGTAAGAAATAACAGCATTGCTACAACCCCCCACAAGGGCTTTGTAACACAGTATACTATTAAATACTATACAACATTTTCAAGCAGATCATGTACTTCAAATATAGTTGACACAGAATACAAAGTAGGCTAGGCTAATATAGTGAGACTGAATATAACACATACTTATTGGGAAATGTAAACGTACAGTACTGTATTGATTCAACACTAGACAAATCATGTGGAGCTGGTCTCCGATTACAAACTGAAATCTTACTACTTACTACCTGTGTATCATGTCTATGTAAAATAAGCTTTGTTCATTTTAAGTTTATTCATTATGTCCGTGTTGTAATTTATTAAAGAAAAAAGTGTGATAGTATATACTTTTTAAAGGTGTTTTTGTGTTGGTATTTCAGTCATTTTTTGTGTTGGGTTATAGAAATACTATTTCTCTGCCTTTGTCTAGGCAACGGCTAAAGCAGCAACAAACAGCAGCTAATTTACGGGTCAAAGTGTTTTCAATGCATCTTGTTGAAAAGTAAAGCAATAGTATATCTTGTCCATCCTGTAAGAGGACAGTGCTTTTATCTTAATAAAGATAATATTTTTTTCCCGTTTCTTGCTGTTAGTAAAAGGTAACAGTCATGATTTTCCTGAACTATATTTCTCGTTCAATGAAAAAGCATTGGCAGTCTCACTACTAAGGCGGCTGCATTTTCGGGAGTTCATCACACAGTTTTCTTCATGCATTATTATTATTATTATTATTATTATTATTATTATTATTATTATTCGTAGTATTAGTTTATTTAGCAGACACCTTTATCCAAGGCGACTTACAGATACTACCCTATTGGAAATGTTTTAATTGCAATTTTTAATGCAATTTCCATGTAATATAGAATTACTTCAGTAATATACTTTAAATTAACTGTCAATACAATTGAAACAACATGGCAACACATTCGTAATACAATTATTATTAGCACGCTAAAGCATTTTAAATATGTAAAATCATGTATATAACATATTGTAAATATACCTTAATGGGAATTAAAATGTTATAAATGAACCTTAGATTGTATTATAATGATCTTAATTTGACATTGTTTCTACTGTCAATTCATCACAATATGAATACATGTCTAAATGCATTGTACATAAAATGTCACTACAAGATAAACATATTAGCACCACATTGATATTGGTATTGTATGAGCCTGTAAATGTATTTTGATTTAAGTAAAATACCAATATTAATACAGTTCTACATGTCTTGTAAATCAAATGTCAATGCAATGTAAATAGAATGTAATGACATTAATATTGCGATTGCATCAGACTGTCAATGTACTGTAATGTTTGTTTGATAACATTATTAATATAATTCAAAATATATGTACAACACATTTTAATACAGTCAAAACAATATTGTATCACATTAATATGCAAGTGTTATCTGCATTTCATTGATTAAATACTGTTTAATAACAATATTAATATAATCCTACATACATTAGAAACAACGTGGCAACATATTTGTATTCAATTGTTATTAAAGAATAAACAAGCAATACACTTACAAGAATTGTATTTATCATATATTTTAATAATGAAATTATTGCACAGATGTAACATCAATTTTATATAAGGAATCGTCACTTCTAGCACTAATAACCATAACGTATTATATTGAATTTGTCTTCACATTATCCACCACTAATACCATATATGCACACACATATTTCAAATCATATTCACTTAATTGGTTATTACATGTGTTACCTGGTTTCAAACTTACAACTCCAGCAACTATTGAGCAAACGTCTTACCTATTACGCCACAAACCAAGAGTTACAGACACCGTAAAAGCGTGTTCTGATATTGATGGGAAGTTCACAACCCACTATAACGTCATAGCCTCAGGTCTTGTGTATTTAAACTTTTATAACCCATTCTTTTACTTACACCTTTGAAAGCAGATGGGAAAGGTTAATAGGTTTGGGACGAGTAAAAATCAATGCAAAACAACACATGGTGTAGCCAGAAAATATTTGCCACGGGTGAAAATATCATTATAATGTAATCATTTGTATACTTATATTTTCCCTGTTTAATGTAATTAAGTCTTTCAATTAGTACAATGTTTAATATTAAATAAGTGATTTTTGCATCTCAAATGACATGCTAAAATGTGTAACAGTTTTGATGCTTTAATCATACACTTTCTTTATGGGTCAGTATTTTTATGGCGCCTAGCCTACATGTAAACTACAGAATGAAAATGTATTTGCTTTTAAGTTTTAATTTTTATTATAAAGTTTATATTTGAAGTTTTATATTTTTATGACACAAAATACATTTTATGTACATTACTATTTACTAGTCGAGTTGCATTTATATATTCGAGCAATAGACATTTTATTTTTTCATATGAAGCATTTACAGCTTCATGTTTGTGTTCTGTTTTACTAATAAGTAATATTATAATAACGTTACCTTTTATAAAAGGGTAAAACTAATAGGTCGATCGCATGTGTTTTACTTTTTCTAGTCGATTCATTATTTATCTGTAGTCGTTATTATTATTTAGCTATGCAGCTATTATTTTCTTAACTTATTTTTTTTATTCGATGTGTAAAAGAATGAGGAATAAATCTCGTTGTTTTTTTATTATTGGTTTTGTTTTTATTTTTACGTTGTGTATGTAGCCTATGTAAAGAACAAAGACATTTAGCTGTAGTTATTATTATTTAGCCATGTATTTTATAACTAGTTTACTGTGTGTAAAGAACAGAAAACATTATTTAGCTGTAGTCACTATTATTATTTAGCCATGTATTTTATTATTAGTTTACTTTTATTTTGTGTGTGTATGAAGAGTCATTATTATTAGTTTACTTTTTTATGTGTGTGAAAAAGGATGGCGGAGAATATTATTATTATTATTATTATTATTATTATTATTATTATTATTATTATTATTATTATTATTATTAATTGGTATTTATTTTAATGTTTTATGTGGGTGTGTGTAAGCCAGAAAATGGATGGAGACAATCAGCTCTAGCATCTGGTTCAGTCACTGAAGAGGAGGAGGGCCCTGACTGAGGAAGAGATTGAGGGCATGTACACCATGGAGGCTGACCTCCTTGATGAAGAGCTGCTGCAGGAGGATGAGGAGGAGAGTGATCTGAAGGAGCCCCAGCCCAGCAGTTCAACTGCAGGGTAGTTTTGAAAATAAATAAATACAGCACAATATGGAAGTTTTTTTTTTGTCTCCATCCCTCCCAAATAAAATTCTTAATTTCAAAGTTTTATTTGTAATATACTTTTTTTTTCAAATAAAAAATAAACATTTTACTTGATAACTTGTGTGTTGTTTCTTTATTTTTATACTGAAATATAATTGTATCTCAAACAGGGCAATAGTGTTTCCAGTCTCACTTTTTGCCAAGTTTTAACCCTAGTCTGCCTTTGCCATTTCGGAGGTTGATTTTTGTAAAATACTATGCATTGCAAAACCTTATCTAGTTCTGCAACTGTACAAGATATTTCAATTCTGATTTCAGATTTGAAATCCTTGACAAATTGTGAAGTTACAACATACTGTAAGTTTTTTTTTTATATGAAACTTGGAAAGAGGTTGAAATTGGCAATTTTTAAAAATGTTATCTATTATTTTACATTTGCCATTCGGAGGTTGATTTTTTTGTAAAATACTATGCATTGTAAAAGCTTATCTAGCTCTGCAACTGTTCAAGATATTTCAATTCTGATGTCAGATTTGAGATCCTTGGAAAACTGTGCAGCTACAATACACTCCAAGTTTTTTATATAACACTTGGAACGAGGTTGAAATTGACAATTTTAAAAAATATTATTTAAAATTTTTCATATTTCGATAATTATTTTGGGGGTGTAGCTCGTATGAAAAAAAAAAATTCACCCCACAACAACATCAATGGAAAGATCTACTTAATGCCTTTCTGTAGGTGTATTGGGTTTTAATTTCTGATTTAAGGTTCCAAAACTACAAGCGTTTAAACAGAGTGTTCATATTTATGACCGAATATGGCCATTCCCCGTAGGCAGCATAGGGTTAAAACAGGTCCTCCACTTCATGGTGATGTCTAGGTTAATCTCTGGGTAAGAAGTAGTCCCTCTTGGTCTAATTTACTTCTCCTGTCTGGCTCGCCAAAATATGTTGCATTTTTAGAATGAAAAAGTGACATCCATCTTGGTGCAACAAATTTATTGAATGTTTCTGCAAACAATGTATAACCACAAAAATAATATTTATTGAATAGACTCCTCTGAATAGTATTATTTTGGAAACTTCCCATAGAATTCCATGTAGTTTCAGCAATACCCTTAAACCTAGTTCTCACTGTTTCAATTTTACAGTACAACCTTTAATAATAATTCTTAGATTTATATTAAATGAAATAAGAAAATAATAATTGTAACAGTCACTGTCCTTATCAAACAAAATAATATGAACGCCATAACAATACCCTGCTCAATATGGATTATATTCCCAATACAATAGCACAATACTGAACTAGGTCTATTGTTTCTAGTACATTTTAATACACACAGTGCCACACAGGCAGTTTTATTAATACAACTCTTTTTAGACCGGAACAGGCTTTTAAGGTTGGTCTGGTGTTTTTTCTTTTTTTCAGTGGTATTATGTTTTTCTTGTAAACTTGTATTATATGCACAATTTTCATTTCATTTGCAGCTTCGGAACCAAGTGTATTCAATTTGATCACATTAGAACGATTAGGAAAATGGTTATATTTAAGTGAGATAGAACTGAACTATTGGTTTCGCCAAATTATTTATATGCATTATGATTCTTCCTCATTTATCTTATTGTGTACCTCTTGCACACAGAATTGCATTTTTACTACCTCATTATATGTTTTGTTGGGAGGTTACATGTGGAAATTGTAAAGTGGAAAGATGTAGATGTAGGGACCTCCTGGTTCCAAGCCCTTTTCTTTAACCACTGGACCACACAGCCTCCTCGTAATGATATAGTGAAAGCTGCTTTCTGTTTTACACTTTAGTTTTGTTACTTATGTATTAACATTTATGTGTAAGCTTTTATTAACTGTGTACTTTCATTGGAAGATATACTGTTTATTGTTTTAGAAATGATGAGAAGTGGGTGTCATCAATGTCTACGTGGGGACTGTCAATGGAAATTAGCCAATTGGCTAAATCAAATGTACAATGCAGCTTATCACGGTGTGTGGCACTTATAAGAAAGGTTACAAATGAGAGGAGGCCATTCAGCCCATCTTGCTCATTTGGTTGTTAGTAGCTTATTGATCCCACAATCTCATCAAGCAGCTTCTTGAAGAATCCCAGGGTGTCAGCTTCAACAACTTTACTGGGGAGTTGGTTCCAGACTCCCACAATTCTCTGTGTAAAAAAGTGCCTCCTACTTTCTATTCTGAATGCCCCTTTAATATTTGTGTACTGCAATGTATTTAGTGTGTTTATGAAAATACAGGTAAGCTCCTGAATGAAATTCAAATATACCTTCAGAATGAATTTGATTTATAACATGAGTGAATTATACATATATTTAATACATGTTTAACATGCTTCATCATCTTTTAAATATATTTTTATTGTGACTGTTAGTGAGTAGGTCTTTTAAGCACAATTCTAACTTTATTTCAAACACATAAATGCATTAAAACACATTGAACCATGTTATTATAGCAATTATTGAATTTATATCACAATTAAAACATATACATTTCCAATAGGGTAGGGTGTGTGAACTATGCATCAGCTGCAGAGTCACTTAACGTCTCACCCGAAAGACGGAGCACAAGGAGGTCAAGTGACCTGCTCATGGTCACACACAGTGAGTCAGCGAGTGAGCCAGGATTTGAACCGGGGACCTCCTGGTTACAAGCCCTTTTCTATGTAGTAACATAAATAAAAAGTTATGAGGAGACTTAATTCCGATAGCCCTCAGTAGGGATAACTGCAGCCTCATACTTAGTCTGGGTGTTCAGATGTCTAGGGCTGCTTTCTTTTTAGGTTTCTAACACCATTTGTTGATGAAAGGTGCTAGTGCTTGTACTAGCAGGCATGTGCAAACACTCTGCCCTGACTCAAACCTTTGTTAAAAAAATGCATCTTAAGAAGTGAAAAGGTAAAGCTTGAAGATTTTGAGTTAAAATACTAATTTAGACAACAAAAATAATAATGATACTAAATCAACTAAAGCAGCCAAATGCTGAAGTATTAAAAGATAAGGAAATGTTAGTTGAGGTCTCGAGCCAATTGTGAAACTGGAATAAGCAGTACATTGGACAAAGCTGCAAGTAAGCAAACAGGATGCTTGAGAGTCATTTGAGGAAGACTGTGCTTCCTAAGCATATGGATTCAAAGGGGCATTATAGGCTACTGCTTGGAGTCACTGCAAATATGCTTTCAATTAAATGCTTCTGTCGGCAGGTCAATTTATTTTTAATAAAGTAGCTTCATTTACTCTGCATATATTGAAATTAGTTTTGTTTGTCTGATTACGTTGTTCCTGCATTCTATCGGCATATTGATTGAATTCGAGTGTAAAGGCTTTATCATATGTATTATAGCATAGTAAACAAGAAATTTGTGTATGATTTTTGGGGGCTGGCAGGTGACATGAGTTCTAGCTTTATTTTTTTTTTCTGACATAAATCTGGATGACATTTTAAATGATGTCTTTCCTCATCAGAAACTATTTTAAAATGCTGCCAAACATCTCAGTCATTTTGAAACCAAAGCGAAAATTTCAATTTTGAAAACCATGAGCTGCAGTTCTACTCAGAAATGATTTGCATGTCAATTGCCACTTCCAACCAACTGAAGCAACAATTGGGGTACCAGGAAAATAATAATGCCTCTTAATACATTATTTCATTATTTTTACATTGTGTCCAACTGTATAATACACTGCATTCAGCCTATTTGTCCCGTTCTCTTGGCTGCATAATTTCAGCCCTGTTTTAGGTTTTAAACTTTCATTTCAGTTTAACCGAAAACCCACTGGAGGTCAAAAACAGCTGAAAGAATTGATAAAAGACCTAACCGATCATAACTGACTTCCACTGACTTCCATCCCTAATTTCTTTTTTGTGGTGTCTTTAGTTGTTTTTGTTATGAGATGTGGTGTTTCTGATGTACATACAGTCAACATCTATTTGGTGTGTTTTTTTTTTCACACCCTGCTTTATTTTACATGTTTTTGCAAAGAAAAACAATAGTATATAGTCCTGTAGGAGGACATGGCTTTTTATCTTAACAAAGGTGAAAAATAACATGCACAAACTAATTTCATACTTTGACAAAAGTATTTGGGCACCCTTACATTAGTATTTTGTATGCCTACCCTTTGCTTCCTTTACAGCTTGCAGTATTTTTTGTATTTGAAACCAGTTCCTGGCATATTTCCAGAGATATTTTTGCCCAGTCTTCAACACATACAGCTCTGCAATTGACTGCTTTCCATTTTTGCAACAGCAGCCTTCAAGTCAATTCACAACATCTCAATGGGATTCAAGTCTGGGGACTGAGGTGACCAATCCATAACTGTAATCTTTTTTTCAGAAATTCCTTTGTAGACTTCGCAGAATGCTTAGGGTGATTGTCCTGCTGGAATACAAACTTTAGTCCAATAAGCCTTCTAGCACTGGGTAACAAATGAGAGTGCACAATTTTGCGATATTTTGTAACATTCATTGATCCTTCTACAATACAAAGGTCGCCAGTGCCTGAGGAAGAAAAACAAGCCCATACCATCACTCAACCTCCACTATGTTTAACACTGGGATGATAAACTTTAAATTTTTCTCCTCTCTTCCTCCGAATATATTGTTGCTTTCTTGGTGAAAAAAAGTTATATTTTGGATTCGTCTGACCATAAAATTTGGTTGAAGAAATCATCAGGCTTATTCAAGTATTCAATGAAAAACTCCAATCGCTTTCTTTTGTGTATTGTTTTTAACAAAGGTTTGTATCTTGTTTTCACACATGGACATTCATCTTGTTAAGGTATTGTTGATTTGCTCGCTCTTGAATTTCTTGACCATCTTCTCTCAATTCTTGTTTCAAATCTTTTGCAGCAATCCGACGATTTTGCCAGGCTGCTTTAACGAGTCTTCTTCCACATTTTGCAGAAATCTTTCTTGGTCTTCCACAACTGGAGCTAGTTACAGTAGTTCCTGTTCCCCTGTGTTTGTCAATAATAGCCCACACAGTGCTTTTTGGTTAAAAAAAAAAAGGCTTTCTGTTATTGTTGCTGTACTATTTAGTTTTAACCATTTCTGTTGCTTTTTTGAATCACAAAATTCCAATTTATTTTTCAGCACTTGATGATTATGTATTTTTTGATGTATTTTCAATCATGATAATTGTCAATAATTAGCAACAAATGGGTTTCATACGAAATATGTTGATTGCCCAAATACTTTTGCCAAAGTATGAAATTAGTTTTTGCATGTTAGTTTTTATTTATGCATGTTATAAGATATTGTTTTATTAAAAAGCTGAATCTCTACTTTAATTTATATCTTTCAATAGAACAATTAGAAATTATAGAAACCACATACTGACAGATGGGGAGAGACACAACAAGTGATGTTGGCACACCGCTCAGGCGCACAGGATTTTCCTAGTCTAGCTTTGATGTCCTTTTATTATTTATTTCTTAGCAGACGCCCTTATCCAGGGCGACTTAGTCATAAACAAATACATTTCAAGAATCACAGTGCACGTAATAATACAATTAAGAGCAAGATAAATACAATGACTTTGGTTCTAGCAAGTACAAGTATGACAAAATACGATTCAATAATGGAGCAGATAACAGTGTCAGTGATAGTTGCATCAGGATATAATTAAATACAAAATACTACAGATTAAATAACACTTGACAGATTACAGTACTCTAAAGTACAGGATTAAATGCAGTAAAATAGGGGGCAGATAAGAGCAAGTAAAGCGCATTTAAGGAAGAGTGATAAGTGTCCAGGGGGAAAAAAAAGAGGAGCTCTACAGGTGCTGTCTGAAGAGGTGAGTCTTGAGGAGGCGCCGGAAGGTGGTCTGGTAGGTGAAATCGTCTATGTCCTCGATGTTTTCTTCATCGAGAGTGATGGGAGGGACACATGGTAGGTTAAGCTGCATCACCAAGTCTTCTTGATGTTAATGTTCAGACCAGCCTGTTTGGCATAGTTACATAGTCTTGACGTTTTCTCTTGCATATGACCTACTGTACAAGCAGAACGAGGTTATCAGCAAAATCCAGGTCTTCCAGAAAGGACTATAGTGTTCACCTGATGCCACGTCTGGTGTCACTCATAGTTTGTCTCATGACCAGGTCAATGACCACCAAGAAGAGGACTGGTGAGATAGTGCAGCCTTGTCTGACGCCTGATCCAACTGGGAACCAGATGGTGGTGGATCTATCGAGAATAATACTACATACAAATGAGTTGTATACATGTGATTGGCAATGACAATCTTTGCTGGTATACCATAGGACCTCAAAATAGACCACAGGCTGTTTCTGCACACACTATTGAATGCCTTTTGGAAATCGATGAGGCTAATGCACATTGGAGCATTCCACTGCAAGCACAGTTCAACGATGTTTCTCAGTGTGAAAAGCTGGTCCATATATCCCACCATTTTTCTGAAGCCCGCCTGTTCAGGTCTGAGTTTGTCATTGAGAGCAGCACTAATCCTGCCCAGGAGAACTCTACAGAAAATATTGCTAGGGATCGATACAAGGGCTATTCCTTGCCAGTTATTACAGTCACTGAGGTCACCCTTCTTGGAGAGTTTCACAATGAGGCCTCTTCAGTCTTTTGGCATGGTGTTCGTCTCCCCAATTATCTTGAAGATCCAGTACAGCTCCCTGTTTGCCAATCCAATGTCTGCTTTCACATCTCTGTGAGTCGGTGCCTGCTGCTTTACCATTCTTCATAGCCCTAATGGCCATGGCAATCTTTTTTGGCTGCAGCCGTGTTTCCTTTATGTACTTCATGATTATTTAAGAGAGTTAAACTAGACTCATATTTCCTTTTGCCTAATCAAAGCCTTGATAACAATGTCATAGCTTAAGATAAAAGTACAAACGCAGACCACACACAATAAATGTGTCAATTATAGCAGAAAAAAAATGACATTTTGCTTTTCCTTTTCTGCACAATATATTTTAAATGTTTAATGGACAGGGATTTGTATTTATATTATTTATATAGGTTACAGCTAGAATCTGCTGCTGATGGCCTTAAAAATAAAAGGTTACCTTTTAAAATCCCTCAACAGGTTTAGACTGTAAATCATATATTTTGTGTAGCTTGTCAGGAATTTGACTGACCTCATTTGGTGCCACTGGGGTCATTGCGGCAAGCCAGTCCCAGACAATTTCCCTCCTTTGACAAAGGGAGTACAAAGAAACACTCCCTATGTGGCCCAGTCAAGATTGGCAGAATTTGAATCTGCAAGCTCCTAGTCACATGACTCACTCTGCAATGCACCAATGCACACAACAGTGTCTTAACTAAGTGAGTTGCTAGGACACTTCTATGCTTTAATGTTCATGCTATGTCTTTGTTCTCTGGATAATTTAACAGAATACTGTACTATTGTAGTACCTTACAGAATGAATAATGTAATGTTTGACAGAGGAGGATTAAATAAACTGGTCAATCAAAGCTGTACTGAAGTAAAACCATGTTTAAAACAAAAGCATGGAAACATAGACACTATTGTGCTGTAGATGTTTTACTAGGGTACATTGGACAGATAGAAATTTATACAGCTCATCTCCACAATTTTAAACTACTTAATTAAAAAAAAAAAAAAAAAAAAAAAATCCTGAAAGCAGGGAAACAGTTACTGCAATGAAATGGTATATAATATGTAGTGACAGACTATGAAATTGAGCATTAGAATATATATTAGAAATATTTGCATATATATTTTGGTATACATGCAAATGTAATGGGAAATGATGAGGTCAAATCAGACACATCAATTAAATACATTTCACAGAAACTGTGTTAATGCCTTATTTACTTTTTACCAGTATAAAACTTTTGAGTTTTAAATGGCTTATGAGACTAAAACATGTTCTATCCACAGGGCTCAAATGACTGGATTTGAACTAATAACATTCTGGCTGCTGGTAGATGAGTATTGTGTTTTCCCCTACCAAAATAAAATTAAAAAGTGATACCTGTCCAAAAACATCTCACGTTTCAAAAACAGCCATATAAAGATGTGATATCAACAAAAGGGGCCAAGTTCTATACAAAAAAAGACATTGCAGCTGCAAGCCATTAAGAGTTTTCCAATGTACAACCGAGCCACTCCAGGGCTGTACCGAACCCTCATGGTGCAGTTAAAGGGAGTGTGGCAAAGTGGCTGCTGATTGAAAACAGGTGCAGAGGTGATGCAGTGCAGAAATAATCACAAGCCAGGAAACTATAATCCGTTTTTGGAAAAGGGGTCTTTATTTTGTAATTCCCGGTCTGGCGACCAAACAATAAACCTCTGGCAATACACACCAATGCGTAAAGCACAGAGGTAACAATAATAAATGGGTTGCAGCCCAAATAATAAACAAACGTTATCCGCCCCACAATAATACTGAACACGGTCACCAGTCCGGGTGCGTGCAGTAGTGCTCATGGTGGGTGATAACAACTATACAGTGACTGTGGTGCAGTGTTGTTCCGGTTAGTGCTGGCCCAAGGCGACAGCTCTGGATGTGTGTTAGCCGTCTAGTGATTTACAAAACTAAAGACAATTACTAACAGCAACAGCAAACAAAAAACACTCACAAATTATTTTTCTCTTTTTGGGGTTTCTCCCAGTCCTTCCAGTTTCACTCTTGCTCAAAACCAAGCGAAGAAGTAGATTGCGATTCTCCGTCCCCTTTTATGCTATCACGCATGACCCCTTCATAAACAAGTGCAGCAGGGTCTACAATCGGCAGCTGCTACGTCGTTTCCCTTCCAGGTCAATACGTTCCTGCAACAGAGTCTCGCCTTCTTCCAGACTTCCTGGCCCTGGGAAAGAACTGTCAGGCCAGCCCGTCCAAAGAACTCTACTTTCGCTGCTTAGCGCGCTCAGAGGCCGGGAGGGAGATTTACAACCAAGATTCATTATATTTCTGTCACAGGGAGTCTGGGTTGTTTTTCCACTGCAGAGCCGTGCCGTGCTACTGACGTCACATGCAACAAAAGACAGTTGCTATAAATTATTTATCCTGTTTAAGGATAGTTGCTGTTTTTTCTAGTTGTTTTTTGTTTCGGTGCTTAAAAAAAAGAAGCTACGCGAGCACAATGAGAACCTTAGTTGTGTGTATGGTACAGCTGTACAGTATTTTGTTTGACTACATTTTTGTAAATAAGTTTACAATTATTTTATTTTCACATGTTTTTCTTTATATTAATATAATAAAGGTCAAGCATGAGAAATTTGGTAGAATTTTGTGTTTTTGAGAGTGTGAGTGTACCCGTGGTTTATGCCCATTTGCTTCAAATCGTCAGAAATTCGGGAATAAACGTTCTCATTTTTGACGCATGACTCCAGATCTTCCTGAATATTTCCATCTGCCCACAGAGAAACTACAGCCTGCACTTCCTCAGCGTCCCAAGGTTGTACTTTTCTCTCATCACACTCACTGCCTGCCATGTTTTTGTTTCTCTTTCTGGAGTGTACTCCTTAACCCCTCGGCTCGGCTTGCTGCCGGATTCAGATGTCTTGTGAGGCCAGAGTTTCACGGTTTGGTTCTTGCTCGGCTCAACAAATAGCCATGAGGGCTTGGTATGGCCGTACCATACCAAGCCCTCATGGGTCGGATGTGCCAGTGGAGAAGGGGTATAGAGTTTCTTTTAGCAGTATCCCACACAGCATAGTTTTCATTCAAATACAGTACAATTTGTTTTGAAAAAAAAAATCATGAATAAATTATTCAAATTTTACTCAGCAGGAACCAGTTGATAAGTTATATTTCAATTTCGGTAATAATGTGAAAAACACAGCTAGTGTACTCTAAACTGTTGTTAAAAAAATGCATTATAAGTAGAAAGTCAAATTTGAAAGTTATTACACCGTCAACTAAAAACAATTTGATAGTAATTTGAGTAAGACTGTGCTTATTACCCACTGTTCTTCAATCCTGACCTGTCCTTCTTGAAAGGTGTATTATGTGCTGCTTGTTTTAGCTCTCAAACTCACATCACAATAATTTCTAAACTGTACTGCCTGCAGCTTTAGAGCAATTATCTGTAATATGTAAGCAAGGTAGTTCAATTTATTGTGTATTGAAGACCTGACATGAGTTTTGTTTGTTTGCTACTACTCTTTTCTATTGATGCATGTATTTCATTCGAGTGTAAGGACGTTAGAGTCATAGTAAAATATATACAGTGGCAGCTCGTCGAAGGAGGAGGCAGAGGAGACAGCCACCCAATCTAAATTCTCCACTCAGTCACCGCTGTATGTTCGGAGGAGGCAGACACCAGCAGATGTGTTCTTTCCTGCTTTATAATTATGATTAGCATGTCTATTAGCCAATCATATTCTTCCATTTCTTCAGATGGCTATGTGGCAGGCTAGAAGCCCTGCCGTTGTAACGTGTGTGTGTGGGGAATACTGGGTTGGCAGGGAGGAGATTAAATTCATCCCTGCCAGAATACATGTGAGAATGTGGCTGGAGCCTTAATTGAATGATTGATGGTTAATTAGGCTCCAGCCACATGGTACATAGGAGAGGAGAAATCCTGGGAGAGGGAGTTGGTGGGTGAACACCGTGTTGTTTGTTTTATGTGTATACTGATCAGTGAAGGTGAATGTCCAGCTTGACATTAGTGTTTTTATTTGAGCTGTTTATTTTGGCCCTCGTGCCGTTGTTTGTTTCTTCCTGTTTATGTACTTGTTTAATAAACATGCGTAGCAGCACTTAGACTACAGCTCTCTGTGTCTGAGTTTCTCTCCTGCCGGTAACGAGCCTTGCCAGTGATGCTACCCTGTCACATATGGTGTTAAAGTGGGATAGCACCTCTGGAGATTCAGAACAGAACTGCAGGTTTAAAAAAAAAAAAAAGGCCTTAAAGAAGACCGGGACGACAAGCAACACCGATTGATGGAAGAGGGGGCTCCGTGGTGTGGAGCTTGTGGGGAGTTTGTTAACCTCTGAGACGTGTGCCCATGTGAAGACCCGCAATTTATATATAGAGTCTTGGTAACAGGCTACATATAATAATGATAATTTTGCATATATGTTTTTTGAGGGTTGCTGGTGGGCCTGAGGTAATACAGTCTAGTAGAGGTATTCCACCAGAAGGAAGATGAATGTTAATAAGCTTTTTTTATTTCATTAAATTAGTTGAATTTTGATTATCAGACCAGCTTTCAGTCAGATGTGGAAATATATTTGAACATGAAGCCCATTGGGGTCTTGTAAACCAGAATGTATTTGCCTTAAGATAATTCTTGCCATTCCATATTTGTTATGTTGCTCATTACATCATCTGAAGTCTAACTTTGTAGTACTGTATACAATTATCATGCTTGTGCTTATTGCAATGTCATTCATAAATAGTCGTACCTAAGCAATATTAAATACTGCAAAATAATAGGAAAGAGCCAAGAATACACAGCCTGTAGTTATTTCTCTTTTTATTTGGGGCAGTTTACAAAAGTAGGCTAATAAAATCATGGACAGAGCACATTGCAAAGTTATACACTGCGTAATATTCAATCATTCATGTCATAATGCAGCCATGAGACACTGTAATTATAAATTCGTTTTAGAAACATGATGAATTTACAAGACTATCATTCGGCCAAGTTCCAAGTATGGATGGTGCAGTCTCTGTCTCTGAGATGCTACCGAATTGTACTGGAGTCGTGATAATCATTCCAATAAATTCAGTTTCAAATTGATTACGTTTAAATGCTACACCTTGAAACTCATATACCACATCTGAGTGAACATTGCTGAACAGTTTCTGCATATTTCCACTCTCAGACACCGACTGCCATCACAGCCTGAGTTAAACTGACAGCAGAGAAGCTGCTTGTGATGTATCTGCATCACCGCCTACTTTCTGCGAGAATCAGAGGGCAAGTACGCATATGCACATTATTAGTCCTTTCAGGAAGGACCCTTACTAAGTTGTCCATAATGTTTATGTTCTTTCATTTCTGTCACTTTAGAGAAGAGATGGACAGGAGCAGCCAGGGGACCAAGAGTTTCACAGATTGTTGGACTTATATCTGGCCATCTGACCAGTAGGTGTTGGTTGAGTATAGGTTTTTGTGTATTTAGTGACACTTTATAACTTTTCTTTCCTAATTTGTAATAGGGCTGTATTGCAATAAACCATAGATAAACACACACTGGGTTATTTAGGGCTTCATTCCTGATATAGGCTCCCACCTTTTCGCCACAATACTATATATTCTTGCAGAGATAGTTTTCAGTAAACTGCAGCAAATTTTAAACCAAAATCTCTGTACTATGTAGACTTGATCACAAGACTGTGAATTGCCAAGTAAAAAATATGATGTGGCACTTTATTTTGTTAAACTAGTGGAGTGGCTAATGTAGACAAATGGCTAGATTACCATGCCATTACTCAAACCCATGATAGAAATTGATAGACTAATTTTCAAACCATAAAGATTGTCAAATAATAAGAGATTAAATATGAAAAGGCAAGAAAAGTGATATGACAAAAGGATTAGGCTGCTGCCGGTGTAATATTTGATTTGAATTCTCTGAGGAGTTTCTCTTTCACATTTATTTGTATATAGTAGAACAGGGGTCCTCAAGCTTTTTTTGTAAAAGGTTCAGTTGTGACTGACGACCCACCACCATATAAATGATTTATAAATACAGTACAGATACGCTCAGCGAGTGGTTCTGTATACAGCAGCAATGCAAGTACATTAGCGATAGAATCAGTCTTTACCACATGATTAATAAGAATAATTCTGGGAAAAACACACAATAACTTACCTGGTCAGTGTGAGGCGTGGAGTTGTTTTCCAGTTCCTTAATTTGTGGCTCCATGGTGCAGAGGCAGAGTCTTAAATCCTCGTCCACATATAGTTTAGCACGGTACTTATTCTTCGAATATATGAAGACTGAGAAACCTGATTCACACAAGTATGTGGAAGCGAACAGGAGAAGCACTTTAGTTGCAGCAGGTTGGGTTACAGTTGATGAAGCCTGTAAATGAGTTCCAAATCCAGTTATATGCAGCTGGATTAGCATCACCAAAATAATTAAGAAACTGGACTCTGAGTGCTGAGAGGTGTTCAGTTATGAACTATTTCATACCAGCAAGCGTCACATCACCATTTGACATTTCCAGAAAGTCACTCAGGGTTGTGAACTTTTCCACATTTGTAGAACAACGTTCGACTTCCAGTGGTGAAGCTTCTTGTTGAATGCAGTTATTTTGTCACTCAGTGTGAGGATGTTGGTTTCTTTTCCAAATTCAAAGAGTTTAAAGCGTAAGAAATGTCTACTAGGTTCTGGCTCAGGGGGGACTTGGCCTTTAGCAGAAACAGACGCACCTCATCTCATTAATACTGACATCAGTGTGTAGTTCTGCTCCGGTCCTATTTCTCTATAGAGATTTGCAAAAAGGCCAGTATTTAGCGGTCTTGCTTTAATAAAATGTACAATTTGCACAGACTGTCAAGACTTAAGAAAGGGGTCCACGTTCTTAGCTGAAAGTGCCTCCCTGTGAATCATGCAGTGTGTCCACACTACTTCAGGAGCCACCTGCTTCAATCTGCTGGCAAGCCCACTGTTTTTACTCATCATAGGCTTTGCACCTGCCTGAACCACTACACAAACTGTATCTCCTTCAGTGTCCCTCTTACCACCAGTGCGGATAACAAAACGATCCATAGCAATAATTAGGTCATTTAATTAAAGACTTTGTGGTAGGGACAGATTCTGTCACTGACTCATGGTACTGCAGAGGGCAGCCTGTGCGCTTGGTGGGAGACAGGTAACCAACCAGTTGGTTGAACAGGGAGGCTCGGCCTGGGACAGGCTGTATATATTGTAGCAACTACAAAGAACAATATACCTCCCATGGACTGTGTCATGGACTGGGGAGGAAGTTAGGACTTTGTAGTGTACCCATAATGTTACCTGTGTTGTGCGTTGCTGTGTGCGAGTGAGTGAGTGTAAATCTGTTTCACCGGCTAATCACTCCCTCTATCCTTTAGCAGCCTGCCTGCCTGTCCGTTTCTGTGTGTGAATGCGAGTGGATACAGATTGGCCAATGGGTGATGAGTGGGCGGAGTCAGCATTCATGAAAAGGTGTACTGTGCACCAATTGAGGAGAGCTGAGCTGGGAATAGTGAATGAGAGAAATCAGAGAGAGAAAGCACATTGAGAAAAGAGCTAAAAATAAAACAGCAGTTTTCACTGCTTTCACTGCACGCTGTTGTCTGCCACTTCATTGACTGCCAGAACCCCCGCTGAGCTGCTGTTCGGGTGCTCACCGGACATGGGTGCACAACCACCTGGGCCAGAGTACGCATGCCACCTGCAAGACCAGCTGTACGCTGCCCACCAGTAGTGCTCGGGACTGCCTCCAGTCCACAGAAATCCGTCAGACGGAACTACAATATGCAGGAGAAGGGAAGCCCCGGGCACCCCCCCAATCCTGAGGGACCCTCTCCAGTCCCCGCAACACCCTCCCCCAAGCGCTGGATGCCCCAGGCAAGGGAACACCCCCCCCAGCATCCTCAATGCCCATTCCTGGAAGGCAGTAAAGAAAACCACACATACACACACACAACAGAAAAGCTGTGAGGGTAAATAGAACAAACACCACAGCAACACGGGTGACACATCACAATCCAGCGGAGTCAACTCCACAGCGGGGAGGACCAGTGGAGGAGCACACGTCTCTTTTTCTTTTTTCTCTTTTTTTATCTGCAGTAGCAGAGGAAAACACAAAACAGCAAGCGCTGTAAGGCTGTAAAAGCAAACTACAATTGCAAAGCGATGTTGAAAAGAAAAAGAGTAAACACAGCGCAGCTGTGAAACGTTAAAAGCGGAGTTTCTGATTCGAGGGAAGTGGCAAGCTGACTTCCAGCAATGAAATTGAGAGGAACTCCAGAAAACGAGAGAGAGAGAGAGAGCGAGAGTGAGAGAGCTGTTTCACACAGTCTCAATCACAGCAAGTGGAAAAGGGTGTCTAGCCTGGACTACGTGCAGTCACACCACCGGGGCAGCACGTAGCCTACAGAGAAGTGGAGCACCGTCAAGGCATTGAGGCACCACATGCACTGAGCACCGCTTGCACCAGGCACCGTGTCCTCTGGCTGTACCACACCGTGCGCACCAGGTACCGAGTACTGAGTACTGCGTGCAGCAAGCGCTGCGAGCACCGTGTGCACTGAGGCGCTACGCACACCGAAGTACATGGCGCACCAGGCACTGTTTGCACTGCGTACCGTGTGCACCGAGTACCGCGTGCACTGATAAGGACAACGGGGGTAGTTATATTATGGTTCGGGGCTCTCTCTTCACAGAATCTATTGCTTTAGTTAATATTTATGGACCCAATTATGATGACCCTATTTTTTTCCAATATTTATTTTTTAAGTTAACCAGCTTACCCTCAGAAGTAATTATAGGAGGTAACTTTAATCTTGTCCTGGATCCGGTCTGGGACCGATCCTCAACCAGGCAAACTGCTTTGAATCGAGGGGCTAAGGCATTAAAAAGGGAGATGAAAGATATCTGGCGAGCTCAGAACCCCTTGGCATGTGAATACTCCTTCTACTTCCATGTTCATCATAGCTATTAAAGGATTGATCTCTTTCTTATACCAGCAGCCAATGAACATGTTATAACTCAGTGTGCATATTTATCTAAAACAATTTCAGATCATTAACCCTTGTTATTAATAGTGCCCACCTCTGGAATACACAAAAGCTCTGAACGATGGAGATTTAGTTTACATCTACTTAATGATTCTGCCTTCATTCACGTTATAAGTTAACATATTGAGTTTTTTTTGGAAACAAATCAGAACCCTTCAACCTCTCCTGTACTGAGCCAGGTAATCTCTTACTCTGCAGGTAAACGGAAGCAATACCTATCTCAAGTGTAGCTTTTAGAGACTTTTGTATGTCTTAACCATCTACATCCCTGTGTCAATGTTTAAAATGAGGTCTACAGAAGGCTCAACAAAGCTTGTCTGAAAAAAGTGTAACTTTAAAAGTAAATGCCTTTGAAAATTTACCTCTATAACTTTACCCACGGACATGTGCTCTAACACTGACACATTAATTAGCCATTTTTTATATTACACAATCCGAGCGTGTTGTAAAATACAATATCTGGTGATATATGTGTCATTTAATCTTATTGAACATTAGGCAGCTGGGTTATATGATGTAGTTATTCTCCTGAAAGGTGTTATTTCAGATCATAATTATATGGTTTGAAGATAGCAAGCTCTTTAACACATATTTAATTATAACTGTAGAAACTATTATGTCTGTCTATTTAAAGCAGCTCAATTACAGCACCTTCTGCTTTCAAGCTTTGAATTAAATAATGGCAAAGCCCTAAGTGGTTTGTAGTATATAAGAACATAAGAAAAGTTACAAACGAGAGGAGGCCATTCGGCCCATCTTGCTCGTTTGGTTGTTAGTAGCTTATTGATCCCAGAATCTCATCAAGCAGCTTCTTGAAGGATCCCAAGGTGTCTGCTTCAACAATATTACTGGGGAGTTGGTTCCAGACTCCCACAATTCTCTGTGTAAAAAAGTGCCTCCTATTTTCTGTTCTGAATGGGCAGCAGTGTGGAGTAGTGGTTAGGGCTCTGGACTCTTGACCGGCTCTGGACTCTTGACCGGAGAGTCGTGGGTTCAATCCCAGATGGGGGACACTGCTGCTGTACCCTTGAGCAAGGTACTTTACCTAGATTGCTCCAGTAAAAACCCAGCTGTATAAATGGGTAATTGTATGTAAAAAAGAATGTGTAAAAAATAATGTAATTGTATATAAAAATAATGTGATATCTTGTAACAATTGTGCTAAAAAATAAATAATAATAATAATAATGTCCCTTTATCCATCTCCATTCGTGACCCCTGTTCCTTGTTTCTTTTTTCAGGTCGAAAAAGTACCCTGGGTCGACATTGTCAATACCTTTTAGAATTTTGAAATCTTGAATCAGATCGTCGTGTAGTCTTCTTTGTTCAAGACTGAACAGTTCAATTCTTTTAGCCTGTACACATATGACAAGCCTTTTAAACCAGGAATAATTCTGGTCACTCTTCTTTGCACTCTTTCTAGAGCAGCAATATCCTTTTCCTAGTGAGGTGACCAGAACTGATGCACTTACTAATGCATTGTAAAGTTTTAGCATTACTTCCCTTGATTTAAATTCAATACTTTTCACTATATATCCAAACATTTTGTTGGCCTTTTTAATAGCTTCCCCACATTGTCTAGATGAAGACATTTCTGAGTCAACATAAACTCCTAGATCTTTTTCATAGATTCCGTCTTCAATTTCAGTATTTCCCATATGATATTTATAATGGACATTTTTATTGCCTGTGTGCTGTACTTTACACTTTTCTATATTAACTAACACAGTGTGAATTGGAATAACCCATTTATTAATAAAACAACATATCTGATTGAAAAATAAACAGCTAAATGTGAATATTAATATAATAAAGTAGGGATGCACAATTGCACGGGATGCAGTTTCTCATAGATATAGCTATGCAAAAGTGAACCCCCTGTACGTCACATAACGTGCACATGCGTGGTAAAGCCAATGGCGCTGAAGGGATGCACTATCTCATGGGGTGCATTTTCTCATGCTACACAGGTACACAGGCACGCAGGATTTAATAAACAAAAAATCAGAAAGTAAACAAACGGTTCATATGATGCTACCAACGATGGTAAGGCATAGAGGACACATACAGAAGACAGGCAGGCAAGTCTCAATTGAGCACCCATCTGTAAACAATCATTTGATCAAACATAACAACTCCAAAAAGCACACAAAACAAACCTGTTTCCACATATAAATAATTACACCAACACTATTTCCCCCTGTGCAGAGCAATCACCCTGCTACAGGTATGTTTAAAAGAATAAACAGGTATGTTTGAAAAAAACTATCCAGCGTAGATTGCTCCTCACGCCCGTTGCCTGGTTGCAGTTTGTGTGAAGCTGACAGACAGGCAATGATTGCATTTGTCATGCATGATTCATACTACAATAGGTCATCTTTGAATTAGCGTTATCTTTGAATTAGTCAACCATGGTCTTTGATTTCACTGAGAGAATAACACACTTGACACTGGAAAAAGTTCAGTGTCAGTCAGTACTGAGATCGTTGTTTCCAGGTCGATCATGTACGTGATCGTTCTAATAGGGCTAATTTGCAATGCAAAGTCGATTCTTGCTGTTGGGATCATTAAAAATGGGTTACTTACATTAAACTTTACTATTTTAGCATAGTCCCACTCCAATTAAACTATAATGACACCAGCCTGCACAACACAGACAAGTTTGTTTTAAACCCTCCTAAAAATGCAGGTACTTCTAAATTTGTATGCCAAGCTTTTTTTAACCATTGTAAACATAGCCACATTTGTAATTAACATCAGGTATGTGTACATCTGTGGCGGAGTGTCCCGCCCCTATTATTATTATTTGTATTTTTGTTTGCGGCACGGATAACAGCGCCGCGTATTTCTTATTATTTATATTTAAAAACCCCGTGAGGATGCGTGACTGATCAGCTACTGATTATTTAACTAGCTGACAGTCATGCATCCTTACCAAACGCGTGCAGACTCTGGCCGAGGGGTAATAAGATAATTAACAACTAGTTAACCCCTCGGCCAGAGTATAAGAACTTGCCGCTGTCCGGGCTGGTTGGAGTGTACAGAGGAGAGTACGGGAGAGCGGAGAGAGAGAGAGAGAGAGAGAGAGAGAGAGAGAGAGAGAGAGAGAGCAGATAAAAGAACAATTGCTATATTTAAAATATACTTGTTTCTATTTGTTTGGCCATCACGCCTTTTTGTTTTGTGTTTTGTTGTTTGTTTAACTCTTTTGTTTAGTTTTGTTTGTTAATAAATAAGCTGAGTGCCATAGCATTCAGCTTCACCCGCCCATCCATTGTTTTGGTTTCAGTTACTTCCTGGTCCGTGACGTCACCACACCTCACCACTGCGAGCCAGACTGTCACAATGGTGTCCTGCGTGGGACAAACAACGCCTCCAAGAGCCGGAACAGGACAGAAAAGTGTGTTTTTTTTTTGTTTGTTCGTTTTTTTTTTCAAATTAAATAATGGGAAGAAGGAGGAAACAGCAGCAGCAGGTGCAACAGCGCGGGGCTGGTCGCAAGTCCCGCCGGGTCTCTGTTGTGCTGGACGTCTGCCTCACCTGTCTGAGGGGTGAGGAATGGTGCTTCGATGTTGGTGACGTTGGGCATGTAGCACCCGACCAACCCCCTCCATGGCAGGTGAGGGAGGAGCCTGAACATCCTGCGCCCATGTGGGAGGAGGATGGCCCAGAGCAGGAACTGGAGGATGAGGGGTCGGTCCGTCCACAGCCCAAGAGGGGGGAGGCTGAGTGTCCACAGCCCAAGGCTCCACTAGCAGGGGAAGAATACCTGCTGGTTTCACCTCCACCACCACCGTCCGAGGGAAAGGAGCAGGAGCTGCCTCTGCATCCTCCGAGGCGGACTGGTCCACTCTCCTCAGAGGGGATCTGGGACTGGCTCGAGCTGAGAGGGATATCGTGGACGCCCTCCCTGCTGTGATCAACCTCCTGTGGGCAAGAGATGGGGAGCGCTTGGAGGCCTGGGAACAGAAACACCACCCAGCATCCCTCCCAGACATCGCAGCCATGGTGCTCAACTACCTGGCTGCAGATATGGGAGGGGCCCCACTGCTGTTTCCAGCGCCAGAGGGAGAAGAGTCATCGCTGCCTTCTCCAGCGCCAGAGGGAGAAGAGTCATCGCTGCCTTCTCCAGCGCCAGAGGGAGAAGAGCCATCGCTGCCTTCTCCAGCGCCAGAGGGAGAAGAGCCATCGCTGCCTTCTCCAGCGCGCGAGGGAGAGGAGCCATCGCTGCCTTCTCCAGTGCCAGAGGGAGAGGAGCCATCGCTGCCGTCTCCAACGCCAGAGGGAGAGGAGCCATTGCTGCCGTCTCCAGCACTAGGAGCAGAGCAGCAGGAGCTGCCTCTGTCTCCACCACCACCAGGAGCAGAGCAGCAGGAGCTGCCTCTGTCTCCACCACCACCAGGAGCAGAGCAGCAGGAGCTGCTTCTGTCTCCACCACTGCCAAGAGCAGAGCAGCAAGAGCTGCCTCTGCCTCCGCCACCTCCACCAGCAGAGGGTGAATGCCTGCTGGTTCTGCCTCAACCGCCGTGGGAGGACTGCTTGCCCCTCCCACCTCCACCAGCAGAGGGTGAATGCCTGCTGGTTCTGCCTCAACCGCCATGGGAGGACTGCTTGCCCCTCCCACCTCCACCAGCAGAGGGTGAATGCCTGCTGGTTCCGTCTCAAGCGCTGTGGGAGGACTGCTTACTGCTCCCAGCTCCACCAGCAGAGGGTGAATACCTGCTGGTTCCGCCTCAACCGCCGTGGGAGGACTGCTTGCCGCTCCCAGCTCCACCAGCAGAGGGTGAATGCCTGCTGGTTCCGCCTCAGCCGCCGTGGGAGGACTGCTTGCCCCTCCCAGCTCCACCAGCAGAGGGTGAATACCTGCTGGTTCCACATCCACCGTCATGGGAAGGACTGCTCCTGCCCTGCTTCGCACCGCCCAAGGATGCCTGCTTCGCACCACCCAGGGATGCCTGCTTCGCATCGCCCAGGGATGCCTGCTTCGCACCGCCCAAGGATGCCTGCTTCGCACCGCCCAAGGATGCCTGCTTCGCACCGCCCAGGGATGCCTGCTTCGCACCGCCCAGGGATGCCTGCTTCGCACCGCCCAAGGATGCCTGCTTCGCACCGCCCAAGGATGCCTGCTTCGCACCGCCCAAGGATGCCTGCTTCGCATCGCCCAAGGATGCCTGCTTCGCACCGCCCAAGGATGCCTGCTTCGCATCGCCCAAGGATGCCTGTTGCTCCGCATCGCCTGGTGCTACCTGCTTCGCATCGCCCAAGGATGCCTGTTGCTCCGCATCGCCTGGGGCTGCCTGTTGCTCCGCATCGCCTGAGGCTGCCTGTTGCTCCACATCGCCTGGGGCTGCCACCAGTTACATGGAACGAGGGAGAAGTGGAGCTCCCACTGCCGCCTCCATGGCCAGGGGCTCCCCTCCCGAGTTCGCCTCCCCTGCTGCTGCTGCTGCCGTCGCCTCCCGAGGGTCCGCTGCTGCTGCCGTCGCCTCCCGAGGGTCCGCTGCTGCTGCCGTCGCCTCCCGAGGGTCCGCTGCTGCTGTTGCCTGTCGAAGGTCTGCAGCTGCTGCCGTCGCCTCCCGAGGGTCCTGTTTTGCCTGGGGTCGCTACCAGTCCTGAAATACTGTAGCTGGAGCCCCATGAAGGGGAGCTGCTGGCCACGGAAAAGGGGGGGGGGGGAGGTCAGGAGACCAGCTTCCCCAGCCACACTTTCGCGGCAGGAAATACTGTGGCTGGAGCCCCATGAAGGGCAGCTGCCAGCCATGAAGAAGGGGGGGGGGGGGAGGTCAGGAGACCAGCTCCCCCCGCAGCAATTTCGCTGCAGGAAATACTGTGGCTGGAGCCCCATGAAGGGCAGCTGCCGGCCATGAAGAAGGGGGGGCAGGTCTGGAGACCACCCCCAAAATTTTTCTGACCAGAGGAGCCGGCCTGTGCGTGGTCCACTAGGACGCTACAGTTGTTGGGGTGGGAGGAGGACATCCCGCCGTGGCCGCCCCCGGAGACACCTTGCTTCCCCTGTTCCTGGGCCAGGACTGCTAGCCGGGACTTTAGGGAATAAGGGGGGGGAGGTGGCCGAAAAGGCCATGTGTGCTGCGCACAAGGGGGGGCATGTGTGGCGGAGTGTCCCGCCCCTATTATTGTTATTTGTATTATTGTTTGCGGCGCGGATAACAGCGCCGTGTATTTCTTATTATTTATATTTAAAAACCCCCATGAGGATGCATGACTGATCAGCTACTGATTATTTAACTAGCTGACAGTCATGCATCCTTACCAAACGCGTGCAGACTCTGGCCGAGGGGTAATAAGATAATTAACAACTAGTTTACCCCTCGGCCAGAGTATAAGAACCTGCCGCTGTCCTGGTTGGAGTGTACAGAGGAGAGTACGGGAGAGCGGAGAGAGAGAGAGAGAGCGAGCGAGCAGATAAAAGAACAATTGCTATATTTAAAATATACTTGTTTCTATTTGTTTGGCCATCACGCCTTTTTGTTTTGTGTTTTGTTGTTTGTTTAAATCTTTTGTTTTGTTTTGTTTGTTAATAAATAAGCTGAGTGCCATAGCATTCAGCTTCACCCGCCCATCCATTGTTTTGGTTTCAGTTACTTCCTGGTCCGTGACGTTACCACACCTCACCACTGCGAGCCAGACTGTCACAACATCTCATTTTTATACCATTC
Organism: Acipenser ruthenus; assembly: GCF_902713425.1. Lineage (NCBI taxonomy): Eukaryota > Metazoa > Chordata > Actinopteri > Acipenseriformes > Acipenseridae > Acipenser > Acipenser ruthenus. The sequence goes on along the minus strand of NC_081193.1, from coordinate 43,572,834 downwards.
CAGCATTGCTTTCAGAGATTCACCTCAAAACCTTTATGGTTGTGAGGCAAAAAAAATAGTAACTCATTATCTTTGAAAGAAACTAAATTACACTTCAGTCTACTTCCAGTTTAAGAGTCCCTCTTAACATCTTGTTAGTTTCCAGCATCCCAGTGCTGCCTCTTTTAATTAACAGATGCTTGCTCAAAACTGCCTAAACTACTCAGGCAAGATAATAGATCACCCATTATTCTGAGAAACACAATTAAGTGTCCCACATTACTCCATTACACAGAATAATTTTAATAGTACATCTTTGAGCAGAATGATTCAAACATCTGTGAAATAATGGTTTATGTAAGTATATCCTCTTGAGGTCCCTGTGATATTTCATTTGTTTGTAAATAAAGGCTTGCTTGGGACCTTGTAAGGCTGTAAAATGTATCCACCTATTCCTATAATGTGTTTGTTAATTATACCCAAAGACATGGAAGGTATTTTTTTTTTTAAATTATTTAGTAAACATTGGAGGAAACAAGGTCATTTTATTAGATCTACTAATGCTTTTTAAACTTGAACCAAGAGATGCATTGGAATGTGGGTTAACATGAGGCTAATAATATAACACACTTTCTTTCTTGCTTGGCTTTGTAATATTTTATACCATTTTTCCACCATACCCTTTTTCTCCCAAAGTGAGTAAACTGCAGTATGTATACCTGAAAGCTGTATTTGACAGTGCATTAAACTTCATTACATGAGAGTAGCTGTTATTTACTTCATACTAATATTGAACTTGGCTTTTGGTGGGGACTGTGACAGGGAGGACCCTGGTTATTCTGCACTGCCATGTAAACAGGAAGGATCGCCCAGGGCTCAGCTGGTTGGGGCACTTCGCAGGGGTCATCAGGTGGGCACCTCCCATCTTCGGTGTTTCGCTGACTAGCCCAGAATACCTTGGCATCGCATCCCCCATCCCCTACCCAACCCTGCACAGTTTACTTACCTTAGCCATCCATCACCTCTTTTGAAGTCCCCAATCGGCCTCTTTCCTCCTCAACCAGACCCAGTTGCTACTTCCCTCTGCCTACTCAGATAGAGCCTTCACTATATGCTGTAACTCCTGTCCACAGGTCATGGAGTGTGTAACAAATCCCCATCATCCCACCTGTACAGGACTGTTCCATCAGAGGCTAACACAGTTTACCAGAGTTTCTTCCTCTCGTATGCCTAATCCTCAGAATACTTCCATGGCACTGTTAGCACGACCAGGAGAACAAGGAGTGCTGAGACAATGGATAAAAGAGCTGCCTATTACCTGAGCCACATTATTTATATGAATGGAAAAAAGAGTAGGACCTAAAATAGAGCCCTGTGGGACTCCCTTTGTAGCTGTAAGAGATTGAGAGACAAATATGTCTGATTTTACACACTGAACCCGATTAGAAAAATAATTCTGAAACCATGCAATAGAGTCCTTATTGAAACCAATACCACTCAACTTTTTCAAAAGAATGGCATGATCATCAGTGTCAAATGCTTTTGATAGATCTATAAAGATAGCAGCATAAGTTTGCTTTTTCAAGGGCTGTTATGATATAATTTAAAACTTTCACCGTGTCCGGAATGAAAAGCAGACTGCATATCCGAGATAATATTGTTACTGTCTAAAAAAAGAACTTAACTGCTTGTTAACAGAAAAAAGAACTTAACTGCTTGTTAACAAACAAGGTAAGATAGAAATTGGCCTATAGCAAACCTTAAAGAGAGGTTACAGCAGATTTTCACATTGCAGGAATTTCAGCTGTTTGAATTGAAGGATTAAATAGATAAGACCAATTTAATCACATCCTGCTGACTTTTTAGGATCTATTTTAAGTAACTCAGCTAGCACCTCTGCTTCTCTAACAGCCTGCAAAGCAAAGCTAGAAAGACAAGGAGAAAGATCGATATTGTCAGGCTTCAATACATCAGAGCCAACAGTATTGAGCCCACAATCGCTCGCTACACATCAACTCTCAAGACCCACTTGTTCTCTCTTGCTATTAATGCTTTCTAAGCCTGGTATCTGTTATTAGCTGTTCTCTAAATTGCTATTTCAGGTTTTTCACTCCATCTTATTCGTATGGTTCTGCTTGACGCACGCACGAAATAATTGAAATAGGTAAATGTGAAGATGATGATTTATTCTTCATAATTTTAACTGTCTGCCAAAATTTCTTAGGATTATTTCCAAGATTAGTAAATTGGTAATCATAGTAACTGACTTTAGCCTTTCTAATAGCCTGAGTACATTTATTTATGGTTTGCCTAAAAGAAAGCCAATTACCATGATCCTTAGTAGTCTTTGCCTTTCGCCATGCTTTTGCTCAATTGAAAATTAAAGCAAGGGCTACCACGATTTTTAACTTAAACCTTTTCATTGGTGCATGTTTGTTAATAATATTACTAAAAGTGTCTTTAAAAAAGGCCCATGCATCTTCACTGAGGGAATTAAACTAATTCTATTCCTGTTTAATAATGCTAAATCTAGTAAAAAAAAAAAAAAGCCTGTTTGTTAAAATTTCTTAAGCTTCGTTTTAATACAATCGTAGAAGGAAGCTTTTCTATAAAGCCATTTCGACTACAAGCTATAAAGCAATGGTCACTCAAGTCCTGACAAAAGATTGATAGTATTAGTAAGAATAATATCAATTAGAGTTGATTTGTCAGGTAACTTGGTATCAAATCCATTAGTCCACTGGACCATGTTGGGCAAAGACTTTTTAACTAAGTCAGTAAGTGGCGCTCCTATGGTGGAGAATTCAGGTATAAACCTCCTGTAGTAGCCCACTAAACCAAGAAAGGCCCTCACTTGTTTTATGCTAACTGGTCATGGCCAATTCTTGATGGCGTCCACTTTGTTGGACTGAGGCTTTACCGGTCCTGGTCCCACAATATAGCCCAAATACTTAGCTTCAGTTGACCCCACGTAACACTTCTCAGGGTTAGCCAACAACGACACTTCCCTGAGACTCTGTAAGACAGCACCTACCCTGACTATGTGATCCTCCAAGGTTTCCGAATGGATCACTATGTCATCTATATACAGTATGCCACATCCATGAGGCGCTGGAATGCAGCCTGAGCTCCATGCAGACCAAATGGCATTACCTTATACTGGTATAGGCCCCAGGTGTGACAAAGTCTTTCCCTTACTCTCAGGTGATAAAGGAATCTGCCAATACCTTTTATGAGGTCAAGGGTCACCAGATACCTAGCCTTGCCCAATTTTCCTATCAGTTCATCTACGCGAGGCATTGGATACTTGCAACGCATTATCTGAACATTGGTTCTTCCTTGCCTTCTGTGAATTCGAGCATTTATGCTCCCATGACTTCTGAAACTTTCTTCAGAGCAGTTTAGCTTCCATTTCGTTCCTCCGAACTCCAAGCCACTTCCACTAAGCACGACTTTCTTTCTCTTGATTGGAGCCCTGCTTCTCCTGTGGGCAGCTTGCTTAGTGTGGGAAGTGCACCGCATGGGAAGCACACTCTTTGAAAGTCGCACGGCTGGTTTTTGTGATTCTCTCATCCACCCTGTGATTGGTCAGTTTGTTTATTTTGGGCTGTGCCCGAGTCCACGTGGGGTGTTTCTCATTGGTTGTTCTCGTTCCTAGACGGCCCCTTGTTCTCAATTGGTCCACTGACAAGGTCTGGCTTGCCTCGTGCAAGATACTGCCGGCACCAAATGATTCATTCAGCGATGGGGGAAGATAAAAACACTTGTCTAGCAGTTAGTTCATGACTCTTTTTAGTAGAATAAATGATATAGGGAATTGAATGTAGTGTAGTAAAAACAACGTTCTGAAAATAACTGGGGCATTCTTGGCAATTATATTAAAGTATATATTATGGCACACGTATTTCACACACTCAAAAAAATGTAAAATAAAATAGATAAATGTATTAGAATTAGCCGTAAATTTATCTGACACAGCTAAAAATTCTGAAAGTAACTGGTACAGTCTTGACAATTGTGTAAAAAATATTATGGCACAATTATTTTACAAACACGCACACAAAAAAATGTAAATGTATTAGGATTCTGAGAAGACTGCAGATAAGAACTCTACCTCTGAACACTCAAAGAGCTGTACAAAGTACATAAATTAGTTCAGAAGATAAAAGGTTCTTCATTAATGGTGAGGCAATACCAACAGTGTCTAAAAAGCCAGTGAAAAGTCTTGGGAGATGGTACAACAGGGATCTAAAGGACACAGTTTGTGTGGGAGAAGTTAGACAATAAGCAGCGGAAGGGTTGCAGAGCATAGACAACAGCGCTTTAACGGGCAAACTGAAACTCTGGTGCTTTCAGTTTGGTCTACTGCCGAGGCTGCTGTGGCCACTGACTGTGTACGAGGTTTCTTTGACAACAGTAGAGAAGCTGGAAGCTTTAATCAGTTCATAGGTCAGGAAATGGTTGGGAGTTCCACGCTGCCTCAGGAGATTGAGACATTATGGTAAAGGAATACTGCAGCTACCAGTCTCTGCTCTAACTGAGGAGTTTAAGTGCGCCAAGGTCCGACTGGAAATGACATTAGTAGAGTCACGCGATAAATGCGTAAGGGAGGCAGCACCTGTGTTGAAAACTGGAAGAAAGTGGGCGGCAAAGAAAGCGGTGGAAGATGCAAAGGCAGCCCTTCGAATTGGTGGCATGGAAGAGGGGGTCTTGGTCTCAGTTCAGCTCCTCCTACATGGCACAAGGTAATCCCAGCTCAACGGAGGAAGCTGGTAGTCAACGAGGTGCAAAAGCAGGAGGAGAGGATGTATGTAAAGGCCATGTCCCAGGCCAAGCAGGGAGAATGGATGAGATGGGAGAGTGTGGAACAACGCAAGATCGGCTGGCAAGACCTATGGACAATGGAACAGAGCAGGTTCAGTTTTTTCATCAGATCAACACATGATGTTCTCCCATCACTACAGAACCTAAATCTCTGGGTAGGAGAGGATCCCTCATGTCCTTTGTGTTCATCACCTGCAACATTAAGGCACATTTTGACAGGATATAAGATGGGTCTTAGCCAAGGACGGTTTACTTGCAACATGACCAGGTGCTGCAATGTTTGGCCTCAGTATTGGAAGGCAAATGTAACATGACCAATATGTTGCCACCAGTTCCATCAAAGCATTACACATAAAAGACAATATTCCTCCGTCCAGGAGAGCAACCACCAAGAAACGGTGTTAAAAGCAAGCTTTGCCCAGGACAACTGGAAGCTGCCAGAGACTGGAAAATGCTGGCAGTGTTGGTCAACAGCTTATTTTTCCACCTGAGACTGCCACCACTAGACATTGTCTTGTTGTCTGGATCAGCATGCCTTGTTCATATGGTAGGGTTAACAGTGCCATGGGAGGATGCTGTGGATGAGGCGTATGACAGGAAGAAACTTCGGTATGCTGAAGTAGCTGCTGAAGCGGAACAGCGAGAATGGAGTCCGGGTTTACCCAGTGGAGGTGGGGTGTCAAGGATTTTTGTTTAGTTCTGAAAATAGCTTCTATATGCTACCACTGGGATTGCTGATACGTCAACACAGGATGTGTTTCCATTCCTATGCTAATGATACCCAGCTGTATATTCGTGTGGGCAGGGACGATAGTGCTACAAATGACTCCTCCTCCTTAGCTGCCTGTCTATCGGACATTTGCCACTGGATGACCTCCAACTTTCTTCAACTAAATGCAAGCAAGACAGAGCTACTTCTTGTTGGCATAAAAAAGCAACAAGCCAATTTGGATACTTTTGTGTTTAATGCAGCTGACTGTAAAATAACACCTTCATCTTATGTGAGGAGCTTGGGGGTCTCCCTGGATAGTTGTCTCAGACTGGAGAAGCATATCTCTCTTGTGGTTAGGTCTGCCTTTTATCATCTCAGAAATATTACCCGTGTCTGCTCATTATAAACCAAAGGGATGCAGAGATTCTGTGTCATGCTTTTATAACCTCTAGGCTTGACTATTTTAATGGACTGTATGCCGGACTGCCTGATGAGCATTTTTATAGTCTCCAACTAGAGTAAAACGCAGCCGCAAGAGTCTTGACAGGAAAGGGCCGTCGGGAGCATATCTCTCAATAGCTCAGGGATCTACATTGGTTGCTTACCTCTCTGAGCTTCTGGAAAAATATGTCCCTACCAGATGTCTCTGGTCTAGTGCACAGAACTACCTTGTGGCTCCTCGCTTCCCATGTGTGACTTTGGGCGGGCGTTCCTTTAGTTGCCTGGCTCCAATGTTATAGAACGTCATTCCTGCAAATATCACAGGAGCTGACAGCTTAAATAAATGTAAAGGACTCTTAAAAACCCATCTATTCAGTAAAGTGGTGCTGTAGGTTGTGGCTGCATGGGATGAACTGGGTTTTTGCTGTTGCCATGATGTCATGCTGCTTTCTGAGTAAAAGATTTGTAATTATCCTAATGCAAATGTTATCAGTTTTATATTTATTTATCTAGGATACATTGTTTTACTGATATTCTAAATTCTATGTTTTTGTATCTTTGTATTTTGTTTATTTTATCTATTTTAAAAAGTTGTTTCATATCTGTGATTGTTTTTTTATATGTATATTGTGTAAAGCACTGTGAGACACCTTTGTTGGTCTGAAGGGCGCTATATAAATACAGATTTGATTTGAAAGGTATTAAAATGCCAGCAGCTGTAGTTTGAAAAACAAAAATGCTCAGTGTAGTCTTACCATCAAGTCAGTACTAAGTTGTAGGTTGTAGTAAGATTAATTTTTTTCCCACAGTTTATTACACTGCTCAGAAAACATTCACAGATTGTCAAATAATGTCCAGAATGCAGAATGCATGTAAGGCCTGAGAAGTGGACTGCCAGTGGACTGCAGATTGCACACACTTTATGTCCATGGCAATTTGTATATTTTTGTTGATGACTTATTACTGAGCACTGCATTTTTTACAACCTGCTTCTTTTAATAAAGCACTGGGGGGTCAACATAGTTAGAATTGTGGTGGCTACATATAGCAACCAATAAATATGTTTCTGCTGTGCTGAAACTAAAGATGTGATCTATTTTCAGCAACAAAATTGTCAATCTTTGTATACTATTTGATATAACAAAAGGTAGGATTCCTGAAACATAAAGGTGTATGTGGCAAAAAGTGCGGTTTTGTATTTGATTTAAAAAAGAAATTCTAAAACAATAACCAAAAAAGTATATATATATATATATATATATATATATATATATATATATATATATATATATATATATATATACACATATACAGTGGTTTGCAGAAGTATTCACCCCCCTGCAAAGTTTTAACATTTTGTTGGCACCTGAGCATACTCCACGTCGATTTTAAATTAGACTTTACATGTAGAATCTGCACAAACTACTCCACATTGATAAAGTTAAAAAATGCATATAGAATATAAATAAGTAAGATTGGGCCTACCCTTCAGACCGTAGAACGCCATCATGCAGATAATCAAACCAACAACAACAGACAGTGACTAATAAATGCCAATTCACATTGCTTCGTAAAAGCTCAATATTACATACATTTGCAAATAAAACTAAGAAATCCTAAGTAATGAAGTTATTATAAGTTCATTAAATATAATACTGTAGCTTTGTGTGGAAATGAAGGCAAATGCACACAGGTTTTCAGGTTCTCGAATGCAGTGGTTTATTAAGCCAGCGTGCTACTTTACCAGCCAGAGGTACAGCTACAGTTGAGCAACGTAGTGCTACTCACTGTGACAAAATAAGAAAAGAAAAGAAAATAAAGTAACACTGTTTTCGCTGTGTGCTACAGCCAACTGAGTGCAGTCTCTGGTTTCTTTTTTTGATTCTCTTAGTCTCGCTTCTCTCTGGCTCTCTTTTGCTGTTTCTTCTCCAATTCTTTCTGTTCTTCAGCGCTGCTTTGTCTCACACCACACCGTTGGTCTCAGCAACCTGCTACTTATCCCCCTGTCTAGGCCACACCCCCGGTGCACCAACCACCAATCAGAAGCATGCATGGCTTCCCGCTCTCAAACCCTTGATTGTTGCAACATCTTGTCCCCTGATTTATGATAACAATGTTGCAACCGGGGCCCGCTCACGCGGCAAGCCGAGCATCTGATTGGTGGCAATTCTCCCATCTCTGACGTCCCTGAGCACCTGCTGCAGTTGAACCTTGACTTTAGGTCACAGAACATTCCTGAATGCGGTTACAGCAGACCCAGGTTCGTTACAATACTATTCTGAATTCAACTTGTTATTGTCATTTATGCATTGCCCGGAAACGTACATTCTATTCTATTGATAGATATCTTGAACAGCAACATATTTTATCAGATTTTTAAAATCCATGTAATATAAAAAACAATACATGGGCTGCAGTGCATTAGAAGAGAATATTTTATCTTGTGGTTTATGATGTCACAGAATATTTTCTCGGAATGCATGTCAGCCAATATATATATATATATATATAGCGATATCGTGACAAAAATAATCCACGTACGCTCTCAGAGACATACTTTTTATTGCTAATACTGCTAAAAATACAAATGCAGTACAGTTGGTGCCGCCTAATCGGGATACTGATAATCGGGATTGCTGCTTAAATTGGATACAACTCTGCGAGATGGTTCTTCCCAGTGCTATTTATGCTGTATAATTAGGAGTCACTTCGTTTAATTGGGATATAGTATTTTCAAATGATGAATGGAGATAGCTTTTCAGAACAAGACAGGTTGCGTAGCACAGTACAGTGATTACACTGTGACTTGTGTAAATTGCGTAAACCACGCTGAACTCCTGTGGTTTCTCAGGCTGCTGTTGCAAAGAAAGTTGGCATGTCAACATTGTAGGTGCTTCGCCTTGTGGTAAGATGTGATTTCATTGTTTTTCATTTCATGTAGAAATAAATAACAGCAAATAATTAATTTTGGAATAAAAAAAAACATTGACTAGTATTTTAAATTATGTATTCAACATTTAATCATAATGTGATGTGATTGCCTTCTTTTTCTTTTCATTAAGACACAAAGAATTCGACTAAGGTCATCTCAACTGCCTCTCGTTTAATTGGGACAGCCGCTTATTTGGGATAGTTTTCTTTTTCCTAAAGCGACACTGACTGTATAATCAAGTTTATTTTATATTAAGAGACAACAAACCCTATACATACGAACCATTGTCAGAGTCGTAGGTAAACACCACACACTAAAATATTACTTAACCATTTTATTCTATTGCTTGGCATTTAGTAGGATGACCACCTTTTCATAATGCAAAAACGGGACACCTGACATTTTTTATGGGGGGGGGGGTATATTTACATGTTTTATACTGTACATTTAATAACAGTATTTCAAAATTAAAATCAACGTATCAACTTTGAATGCTTCTTAACATTTTCACCTCAGTATCCAATTCTAAAATCTTTTCTACATAAGGTATAAAAAACTCTTGTTGAATCATTTGCACTTTTCCTAATCCAGGAGGAGGCTGGGTGGTCCAGTGGTTAAAGAAAGGGGCTTGTAACCAGGAGGTCCCCGGTTCAAATTCCACCTCAGCCACTGACTCATTGTGTGATTCTGAGCAAGTCACTTAACCTCCTTGTGCTCCGTCTTTCGGGTGAGATGTAATTGTAAGTGACTCTGCAGCTGATGCATAGTTCACACACCCTAGTCTCTGTAAGTCGCCTTGGATAAAGGAGTCTGCTAAATAAAGAAATAATAATAATAATGACCATTTGTGAAACGATGGACTTGCAGTTAGGAGTGTGGTGACGTCACGGACCAGGATGAAGTGCAAAATAAAAAGGTACGGGGCTAAAATGGCCGCAGCTTTATCTTTATTAAATAATAAAACAAAGATTTAAACAAAACACAATAAACAAAAGGGCACACGGGCTCAAGTAAAACAAACACAAAACTATAAGTATATTACATAATAACGACGAGTACCTTGTTCACTGGCGGGTAGCATTCATCTTTTTAATTCTCCTCACAACTCTCTTCTACACGCCTGAGTGGGTCTTTTATACTGTGGCTGGAGCCTTAATTACTCATTAAACAATTACCTTATTAAGGCTCCAGCCACATTCCCACGGGCTTTATCTGGATGGGGATTTAACCTCATCCACGACAGCTACCCTTTATGAGACCGGCTTTTCGCCCGTCTCTATAATAATAATTAATACTGTCGGACGGCTTTCGTCCGTCCGCACACACAACAACAATAATAATATTACAACAATAACAACAACAATACATACATAAATAAAATACACACAAGGAGTGGGCACCCCGTCACACCGTTATAACACATTCCTCTCTGAATTTTTCTTTGGTGGAGTAGGCCTTATAGGGTACTCCTTCCTTTACATAGAGTGGTCAGATTAAATTTTTGATTTCAACAAAACAAATAAAAAAACAACTTGTGTAATTAGTTTTTAAATTAGAATTTATTCTAAGTTAAACATATATGAAATAAAAACATACCAAAAAATATTTTTAAACGTATAAAAAGGCTTTTTTAAAGACCAAATTTAGCTTCTCTTTCTGACACGGCCATTTTGGATTTTTTTTTTAAAACCCTGTATTTGTACAGAAATAATAGTATTTAAATTAAACAAATATAATCCTAGTTAAATGACTGTGTTAAACTGGAGTGTTGATGTTTTACACGTTTAAACTGTCATCTTAAAAACAGCGCGTCCTAATATGGTCAGAAGATGCAGAGGGGTGGCACCAATGCACTGACCGACAAAAATGCACCTTATTCATTTTTAAAGTCACGTAATCTCTTAAATAAATATATCAAAACCAAACAATTAATGGCTTTTATAATATATTACATTATTAATAAAATAAAAAATATACAGTGAGTATCATTTTTAAAAAAATACATTGTAGGTGTTAAAAATCCACAATAGCTGGCTCCCGAGTGGCGCATCCAGTAGAGGCGCTCCGCGAGGAATGCAGGATGTGCCCTATAGTCTGGACGTCGCGAGTTCTAGTCCAGGCTATTCCTTTGCCGACTGAGGACGGGAGCTCCCAGGGGGCGTCGCTCAATTGGCTGACTGCCGCCCGGGGGGGAGGGAGGGTTAGGTCGGCCAGGGTGTCCTCGGCTCACCGCGCACCAGCGACCCCTGTAGTCTGGCCGAACGCCTGCAGGCTTGCCTGTAAGCTCCCAGAGAGCTGCGTTGTCCTCCGACGCTGTAGCTCTTGGGTGGCTGCATGATGAGTCCGCAGTGTGAAAAAAAGTGGTCGCCTGACGGCACACACTTCAGAGGACAGCGTGTGTTCGTCTTCGCCCTCCCGAGTCAGCGCAGGGGTGGTAGCGGTGAGCTGAGCATAATAAAATAATTGGCCATTCCAAATTGGGAGAAAATAATAATAAAAATATTGGCAACGACTAAATTTATAAAAAAGGAAAAAAAGAAAAAATAATCCACAATAGCAACATATTATGTTATATTATTTTAATCAATCAATGTCACTGAAATTGTAAATGTGCTAGTTTTAAACATATTTTTCTAAGACTCATGTTTATCTAATGTATCAAATAAGTATGTTGGCTTCATAAATAAAGCTCAGCTTTATTTGTGTTCTTTGGTTTAATAAGAGTCACTATAATAAAAATAATAATAAAACAAATCTAATTTCACACATTTAAAACTAGTAACACCAAACCATGCCATCTGCCATGTCATCTGTTCTTCATCCTGTATGATCCAGCTCTTCATTTCACCTTGTGCACAATGTATGCTTGTCAAATATACAGTGTGGAGTAGTGGTTTGGGTTCTGGATTCTTGACCGGTGGGTCGTGGGTTCAGTCCCAGGTGGGGTTACCTAGATTGCTCCAGTAAAAACCAAACTGTATAAATGGGTAATTGTATGTAAAAATAATGTGATATCTTGTAACAATTGTAAGTCACCCTGGATAAGGGCGTCTGCTAAGAAAATAATAATAATAAATATGTAATGTTAATAATAATTAAACAATTAAACATGGAAATTGTATCACACTACAAACATAGGAACAATCTCTCTTTCTCATTTTGTAGTATTAAGATGAATATTTCTGTGTGGTTCTACATGCTTGTGTGGTCCTTCACAATATTTATTTTACACTGAAACATTTTGTATAAAATTTTAGCACTTTTTCTACATCTCTGTAAACTGAATTGCAGGACGTAAAGAAAATAGTGCACTTTAATATGACAGGGGAGTGAAAAAAACATAATAAAATAAAATTTAAAAAAATAAACAAATAAATAAAACAAATTAAAGGTGGCAGTTGTAACTCCCCCCCCCCCCCAAAAAAAAAAAAATAATAATAATAAAAGGAAAGTAAATAATGGTAAAAAAAAATAAAAAATCAGGAAAATCAAAACTTATAATTTTGCCCTCAGCACTGAGATGAAGGCCATCTCGCCGAAGAACTTTTCAATGGGCTGCTTGTTTCTCAAAAAAACAGGTTAAAGTTATGATATAAAATATACAGAGCATCAAAAGAAACTTATCACTTATATTTGAGCATTAAAAGAAACTTATCACTTATATTTGGATAAAAATGACAAACTCTGTTTTAGAGCAGGTGTAATGACAATTTATTGTGCTGATTAACAACTGACATCATGAAGATGCTGCAAAATGATCTGTCGACCTTGGGCAGGTGTTGTGATTCTTGGTCTCCGAGCTTGTGGCCTGTCATTGACAGAGTGTGTCTGGTTATACCGTCTCACCAGGTTTGAAATTGCTGGCTGTGAGCACCCAAGACGGTGAGCCACAGTATGCTGCCCTAGTCCAGCCTCCAACATGCTGATTGCACAAAGACGCTGCTCTCTTGACAGACGTGGCATATTGTTTTTTTTTTTTCTGTGATTTTCTTTATTGCTTTTATTCAAGCTTGCAATTCAACAGCTGAAATATATCCAGTGTCTAATAAACTGTCTCACTAATTAGGTGATTAAGTCCATATGCTTCAGTCATAGGCGGTGTTTACATGCAAGTTTTAATCGCGCTACTATAGTGCATTCATGACGTGTCACTCGCAAATGACGCATGATTGTGCTCGTTCCAAAAGTGCACGGCAAAAAAAGTGTGCGACTTAAGTGTCATTACACTTTGGTAAAGCACGGTAAAGTGCGCGCTAATTGGCCTAATTAGTCATAACCTGGGGGTTATGGATGAACTGGATCGACCTCGTCAAAGAAATGCCACCATTTTCACCAGTATTACTGGTACTCTGGCTGAACTTGGTATAAATAGAACACTCCTGCAGGTACGAGATAAATTCAAGAAACTGAAATATCTGTACCTGTAGGAGAGAAAACGCCTGCAGTCTTGCGGTCAAAGTTCGAGGTCCCAATTTTGGTTCTGGGAGGAAATTCACTGGTTAATGGGTGACCGGCCAGAGGCAGTGGCATCGGACCATTTGCTGGAATCCTCATCCTCCCAGAAGTCCTGTGAAATACCAGCCCCATCAATACAATATGGTAATTGCGCCAGCAATCATTTACTTTTGTAAACTAAAATATGCTACCGCGGTAAAGTTAGCTTGACGTTTGATATTCAACTCAAGCTAACCCGACATGAATGAAAATGGCTGTATCTCGCCAACCACAGAAGCTAGTATGCTCAAACCAACTTTAATTTAAAGGAGACCAATTGTGAATTGTTTCAGTCTCTGTTTTCCATGTGAATCCTAAGAATACTTTCTGGAAAATAATAACATACTGCACATACGCACACTTAGCCTCAGCCACGCGTAAAAGGGCTTTACCTCCCCAACCACAGTAGCTAGAGCGTCCAAACCAACTTTAATGTGAAGAAGACCAATTGTGAATTGTTTCACAAGCTCTCCTTTACATGTGAATCAAACAAATAAATTGTGAAAAACAATAACATACCGCATATACGCACACAGCCTACCTGACACGCGTAAAATGGTTTTGTCTCCTCAACCACAGCAGCTACAGCGCTCAAATCAACTTTAATTTAAAGGATGTCAAATGTGAATTGTTGTCTTTTACCTGTGAAGCCTAAGAATAATTTGTGAATACAATAACATATCGCATATACACACCACCGTCCCAGCGTCAATTAAAAGTGCTTGATATCCCCAACCACAGCAGCTAGCATTTTCAAAACAACTTTAATTTAAAAAAGACCAGTTGTGAATTGTTTCACATCTTCTGTTTTACATGTGAATCCTAATAATAATTTGTGAAAAAAACAAATGGTTGGGGATATCAAGCCATTTTACGCATGTCGGGCTAAGTGTGTGCGCATATGAGATATGTTTTGTTTTTCACATATTATTCTTAGGATTCACGTGTAAAACAAAAGCTGTGAAGCAATTCACAACTGTTCTTCTTTAAATTAAAGTTGGTTTGAATGTTGTAGCTGCTGATCCAGGAGCATCGTCTGATGCGCCTGGAGTACAGACGATTGCACGCACCGCTGCCAGGCAGGATCAGCAATACCACCACCTTTAGGAAAGGCTGGACCACGCTGATCAACATCACCAAGAGGTGGTTGCATTGCACGCCGAATTTCTGCACACAATAACAAGAGAACTGCAGGTGGGCACCCGTTCTGCTGTGCACAGTTCTGCCGAATCAGCGGTCCGAGAAGTTTGTACAGAGTAATACCCACTCGCTTCTGCAGCGCACAGGTGTACGGACATGTATTGGTGACGGCTCCATGTCCACCAGTACAAGTTCCACCAGTTGGTCAAACGTAGGTCAGATGACCCGAAATGTTTCAATCCATTGTTCGTCAGAGAAAGACTCGTGAAGCACAACCTCCTCCCACCAAACAGAGGGACGATGATGCGCCCGCATTCGTCTTTCCTGCCGATGCACAAATAGAGGTCTGTACATAGGGACGAAGTGGATGAGGGTGTCTGCTGGAAAGAAAGCTCTAGATAAGAAAGTAACAGAGGCATGATTCCTTTCCTGCAAACCCATTGCATGGGACTGAAGGAGTTCTTCCCATACAAGACTTAATCTAGCCAGTGTTTGTTACCCTTATAACTAATTAGCAAATACACACAAATTATGTATTCATTATATTAACAGCGTTTGTGTAAGTTTCCACATTTTCTGCATAATTAATTTTAATATTTCAACAAAGTACCTGTGTTTGAAACCAACACATCATGCGTTGTTTTTAATATATTTGTTTCACATTAACGCATATTTGTGATTATTGAACGCATAATACTTTTGTTTAGCACATTAACAGTTACTCAGTCGGCTAAGACTAATATATATATGGGTGTGTGAAAGGACATCAGTAGCCTAAGAAGCATAAGAAAAGCAGTAATGGGAATTGGTGAGTGCTGTCGGTTTTTGTACACACGATACTTCTACCATTTCTAGAACAACTAATTCTAAACAATAATAGTAATAACTATTATTATTTTCTTCTTGGCAGCATGAACCGTTTTAACTGCAAGCCTTTTGCATTCTAGATAGATGTAGGGTAACCTTCTCTTCATCTCTGCCTAACGCGTAAAGCCTCATGTAAACCCCTATGCATTATTTGAACGATATCCTTTATCACGCAGCATTTCTTTTCAGCGCGTTTGCTGATTTTTAAATAAACCCTCCCATTATTTTATTATTAATGAGGTCCTTTGCATTTGGACGACTAAATTCTCTCTCTAAAATAAACTCTCATGTAAACGTGGAAGCAGAACTGTCATGACCAAAAAAGCGCGAGAGATCTGTTGTCACGCTTTTCAGTTTTTGCTTGTAAACTGCCCCATAGTCACTCAAGCATGTCATGGTCAAGGATGAATGATCGAGTGATTAAAAAGAAACCAAAAACATTTTGTCAATGTCCATCATTTATATACCTTATTATTTTTCAAAATAAATGTATTATAATAGTGATTTTTTTTTTTTTTTGATGCTCGGTATATCAAAAAGTGCATATTTCAAAATACCTGAGATGGTGATATTTTCTGAAAAGGTTGTTTTTAAAGGGAAATAAAGACAAGATATACTTAAGTATATGTATTGTGATTCATATTTAATTTGAATTTCATGGGCAGCAGTGTGGAGTCGTGGTTAGGGCTCAGGACTCCTGACGAGAGGGTTGTGGGTTCAATCCCAGGTGGGGGACACTGCTGCTGTACCCTTGAGCAAGGTGCTTTACCTAGATTGCAAATTTAACAAGTTTGCTTACTATACCAGAATCTAAATCATTAATGTAGATTAGGAATAGCATAGGTCCTAATACTGATCCCTGTGGTACATCACTGGTTACCTTGCTCCATTTTGAGCTTTCTCCTCTAACCAGTAATTTCTGCTTTCTACCTGTTAACCACTCCCTAATCCATGTGCATGCATTTACTTGAATCACTACTGCGTTCAGTTTGAGAACTAATCTTTTATGCGGAACTTTGTCAAAAGCTTTCTGGAAATCTAAATAAACCATGTCATGCTTTGCAATTATCCATTGTCGATGTTGCATCCTCAAAAAAATCAAGCAATTTAGTTAGACACAATCTGCCTTTCCTAAAACCATGCTGACTGTCTCCCAGGATACTGTTACCATATAGGTAATTTTCCATTTTGGATCTTATTATAGTTTCCATAAGTTTACATATAATAGAAGTCAGGCTTATTGGTCTGCAGTTACCTGGTTCGGTTTTTTCTCTCTTTTTTTTTTTGAAGATCGGTATTATGTTTGCAATTCTCCAGTCTGCCGGTACAACCCCTGTGTCAAGAGACTGTTGCATGATCTTGGTTAGTGGTTTGTAAATAACTTCTTTAATATCTTTGAGTACTATTGGGAGGATCTCATCAAGCCCAGAGCTCCTAGTCCCTTTAACTTTTCTGCCTGTGTTATGCTAATTCTGGAGCTTTTTTTTCTGAAAATCAAGTATTTTTTTCTCATCATGGGGGCTTTGTGTTATATGCTGTGAAAAGATAAGTAAACATCATCAGTCCATCTGTCAAGTGTCATGTTAGTTATATACTTATGCTGTAAACTGATTCTTAATAGGTGCGATTTATTTGATAGGAAGTAAAAATCAAGATATATTCCTCTAGGGCGGTTGTTTCACAGTCAGTTTCAACTTAATACAACATGTGGAACCAGAGATACTGTAGGGTACAAAATTAAGAATCCATATGAATAATTCCAAAGATAAGCTAGTTGCTGAAAGGAGAAAAGTCAGAGGCAGAAATATGAAATACACTTCCAGCAACAAGCATGCTTAAAGAGTAGCAGCCTGCCTTGATTGCTGTATAAATTATAGTTTTTTCAGGGGCTATCAAACTTAAGACAGTATAAAAACCACCATAGGTACATTTACAGGGTGATCTTGATTTTTATTTTTATTTTTTTACCTCCATTACAATGGCCTTAAATGTATTTTCAGACAGACAGGTAGCTTAGGATAAGCAACCCCCCAATAGACGAAACCTGTACCTAGGTGGATATAGAGGAGCTGGGAGAGAAGTGAAACGAGCACTACACTACTTTTATTAATCCTTTGTCAGCAGCAATGGGTGCAAGTACACCTCAGTGTGTTTAAAATGAACATACATCATCATTTTTTCAATATCACAGGATATCCCTAGGTATGATTAAACGTTAACCAATTGCCAGGAGCAATCCTACTTCAAATTGCACATTTGTACCCCTTTCAGCTTTCTGAAGATTGCAAAATGTATACATTTTCCACATACTGCAATCACATTTCCTACTTAGTGGCAGAAGAGATTGTTGAGAGAGATGTTGGAATAGTGCTTGGCATTTCAAAACAACATTTATTCAATAAAGAATTGTTTAAATAATTATACAAACCATTTTATTATTTGCTTTCAATTATAATTTAACCGTATTTATGTTTGTGAGTGCATTTGCACCCCTTTCTGCCCTCCATGTGAGCTGAATTATTGCTGCTGATGAGGGGTTCACTGAATTTTAAGTAAGTTAGCACACTTTATACAAAGATGCGTCTGACAGTATGAATAGGTTCTGACAGCTTAGCTTACCACAACCTTTTCAGAGAGCTAATTCTCCTTATTGCTTTCTGTAGAATTACTACATCTCAGATGTGAATACAAATTCATTTTAAATTTCTAAGCCAGTCTAGTTCTGGTGAAGCCACTGTTGATAACCCATTATCCAAAAAGAAAAAAAAAGCCTGTCCTCATGGAGATATAAATAAATAAATAAATAAATAAATAAATAATCACACTCAAAAATTTCTCCTTCTTTCAGGCGTGACAGCTAATAATTATTTGCAGATTCCGCTTGCATTTTGTTTAAAAACCTTTTATTATTTATTATGTTGAATAAATGCTCATTAGACTTGATCCTGCTATTTATTGAACAAACAAAACATAAAAGTGAATTGATGAAAAAGAAAGTGTTACAGGTCAAAGAGAAGCTACAGAGTAAAATTTAATTGGAGGAATATAACACACGTGAACAAAAAACAATGGATGTATTACGACAGTTGGAAAATGAGTTGAAATCATACAAATTAATAAAGCATGAAAGAGACACACAGTGACTTGGGACATTTTAGTGAGTCCTCACTTACATCAAGAGGGAGCAGTTTTATAGGCAACCACCTACACACTGGCTTGCATCATCACAGAGGAAAACGAGATGTGGTAAGAGGTGAAAGATGCAAATATACCAGGAGAATGGTCACTAGGAGCCAGAAGTGGTAGTAAAATAAGATTGTCTGTATTAAACAAAGGTCTTTCTTTTGTTCTGACTAACAAGTTGAATTAATTTAAGTTAAAAGTTGACCGTTACAAGTTTTTTAGACAATTACATTTGAAACATTATATCTTATCTCGGAATAATGAACTCCACACACCGAGTGAACTCCCAGTCTCCATGTTGCTTGGGTCAGGAGAAAAGTCTTAATTTGATACTGGTCTTAAATTGAAGTAATTTCTTAAGCCCCCTCTCACCAGGCTGTAGTGATGGCTTTCTGCATGAGGTATTAATTATGTTATTAATTATACGTTTTACTAATTCAGTTGCTTTAATATGTTTTTATATTAAGTTTCTATACAGTATTGTGTAAGTTTTGAGTTCTTTCATTTCCCATCGGCAAAACCAGCTACGTGCAGTTTTGCATAGCCTAACATGACTCAAAGTCACGGATAGGTGTCTGAGCTAAACGCCAAAAGGCAGGATATTAGCAGAGATAGTGTGAGATGGGGGAGGGGAACTGAAAGACAAGATGGATGCACCCTGCTAGGTACAATGTGGTATTCACCCCCCCCCCCCCCTTTTCCCCCGCAGTGGGAATGTGCAATGATAGAGTGGAAACCCTAGCATTTAAACTAGAAAGGAAGGGGGGAGAAAACAAAAAAACAGAAGGGAGACCACATCAATACAAGGGCAACAACTCAGGTAAGACCACTATTAAATGTATTTATCTTAATGCTAGAAGTCTCAGAAACAAAATGTTAGAACTTGAAGCTACTGCACTAACAAGTAACTACGATGTGATAGGTGTTACAGAAACTTGGTTGTCTGAGAGTGATGGAGACAAATATAATATTAGTGGGTACACACTGTATAGGAAAGACAGGCAGGACAGAAGAGGCGGAGGTGTAGTGCTATACATAAGAAATAGCCTTGAAGCCCAGGTGTTAAAACAGGACAAAGAAAACAATGCAGAATCAATATGGGTCAGAATAATGGACACAAATTCAAAGGGCATAATAATAGGAGCACGCTATAGACCGCCAAATTCAGACGCTGAGCAAAATAATCTGTTGTACAATGACATTCGAAATGCGTGTAGAAAAGGAGAAGCCATACTAATGGGGGATTTCAACTTCCCCTGTATAAAATGGGAAAACCCAATGGGGGGCACGACGGACGAAATTGAAATGGTGGAAATGACAAATGACTGCTTCCTAACGCAATTTGTCAAGGCACCGACTAGAGGGGAGGCATGCCTTGATTTAGTCTTTTAAAATAATGAAGACAGAATAACTAAAACAGAGGTCAGAGAGCCATTGGCAAACTCAGACCACAACATGGTCTCATTTGAAATATTTTTTAAAACCCCAAAAGTAATGACTAAAGCTAAGGTTTACAATTTTAGAAAAGTAAACTACGAAGGTATGAAACAGAGACTAATAGAAGTAGATTGGAGTAAAATAGAGAAAACATCCACAGAAAAAGGGTGGCTGTTTTTTAAAAATGTAGTACTAGAGGCACAAAACAATTACATCCCAAAAGTAGACAAATCTAAATCTAAAACAAAATGGCCAAAATGGTTTAATAGATCAATTAAAAAAAAAATCAGCGAAAAAAGGCACTTTAGAGAGCGTTTAAAAGGGACCAAAAACAAAGCACACAGAAAGAGTACTTGGAACTGCAAACACAAGTCAAAAAGGAAGTTAGAAAGGCCAAGAGAGAGATAGAAATCAATATTGCTAAGGGGGCTAAAACCAATTCCAAAATGTTTTTCCAATATTGTGAAGTGTTAAAGGGACTAGGAGCTCTTAAAATAAACAAATCCCCTGGGCCAGATGAGATCCTCCCAATAGTACTCAAAGAAATGAAAAATGTTATTTACAAACCGCTAACCAAGATCATGCAACAGTCTCTTGACACAGGGGTTGTACCAACAGACTGGAAAATAGCAAACGTAATACCAATCCACAAAAAGGGAGACAAAACCGAACCAGGTAACTACAGACCAATAAGCCTGACTTCTATTATATGTAAACTTATGGAAACTATAATAAGATCCAAAATGGAAAATTACATATATGGTAACAATATCCTGGGAGACAGCCAGCATGGTTTTAGGAAAGGGAGATCATGTCTAACTAACCAACTTGACTTTTTTGAGGATGCAACATTGAAAATGGATAACTGCAAAGCATACGACATGGTTTATTTAGATTTCCAGAAAGCTTTTGACAAAGTCCCGCATAAAAGATTAATTCTCAAACTAAACGCAGTAGGGATTCAAGGAAATGCATGCACATGGATTAGGGAGTGGTTAACAGGTAGAAAACAGAAAGTACTGATTAGAGGAGAAACCTCAAAATGGAGTGAGGTAACCAGTGGTGTACCACAGGGATCAGTATTAGGTCCTCTGCTATTCCTGATCTACATTAATGATTTAGACTGATATAGTAAGCAAACTCGTTAAATTTGCAGACGACACAAAAATAGGAGGAGTGACAGACAAAATTGGGCAGACACATGGCAAATGAAATTAAATAGAGAAAAGTGTAAAGTATTGCATGCGGGCAATAAAAATGTGCATTATAAATATCATATGGGAGATAGTGAAATTGAAGAAGGGAACTATGAAAAAGACCTAGGAGTTTATGTTGACTCAGAAATGTCTTCATCTAGACAATGTGGGGAAGCTATAAAAAAGGCTAACAAGATGCTTGGATATATTGTGAGAAGTGTTGAATTTAAATCAAGGGAAGTAATGTTAAAACTCTACAATGCATTAGTAAGACCTCACCTAGAATATTGTGTTCAGTTCTGGTCACCTCGTTACAAAAAGGATGTTGCTGCTCTAGAAAGAGTGCAAAGAAGAGCGACCAGAATTATCCCGGGTTTAAAAGGCATGTCGTATGCAGACAGGCTAAAAGAATTGAATCTATTCAGTCTTGAACAAAGAAGACTACATGGCGATCTGATTCAAACATTCAAAATCCTAAAAGGTATAGACCATGTCAACCCGGGGGACTTCTTTGACTTGAAAAAAGAAACAAGGACCAGGGGTCACAAATGGAGATTAGATAAAGGGGCATTCAGAACAGAAAATAGGAGGCACTTTTTTACACAGAGAATTGCGAGCGTCTGGAACCAACTCCCCAGTAATGTTGTTGAAGCTGACACCCTGGGATCCTTCAAGAAGCTGCTTGATGAGATTCTGGGATCAGTAAGCTACTAACAACCAAACGAGCAAGATGGGCTGAATGGCCTCCTCTCGTTTGTAAACTTTCTTATGTTCTTATGTTCTTATGTTCTAGAAGTAAGACAAATGGGAGTGGAGTCAACAATTGTTTACAAAGGTATAAATGCCAAACATTGTAAAGTTTTGTCAGTCTTTTCATCTTTTTCGAATTGACTCTATGGATATCCATGCTTTCTAATACAAACATAGGCACTGAGCTGTACTGAGGCCTTGTCCAAAGTCAGTTTAAATCTCATGCTTATATAATTGTATTGGAGGTACACCTTTCTTGTACATAAAGTGTTTTTGAATCAAAAAACATTTGTCAGCTTAATTTTTTCACTAAAAGGCTTAAATGGGAAAAAAAGTATCTGTTGCTATAGAAGCCAACATGGCAGCACAACTGATAGCTTTTGCTGAATTTTTTAATAAAAATGCATTTCGTAGGGAAAGAGTATTTAAGGACAGACACAATCCCTTAGAGAATTTAAATAACATTGCTGTGTTTGAACGACTGCGTTTCCACAACAAGGACGTATTAACTTTAGTGGAAATGTTAAAAGATGACTTGGAGCCTGCAGCTAACAGAAGCCATAGCATCCCCGCAGTCATTCAGGTTTGTGTGGCAATTTGTTTCTCTGCCACTGGAAGTTTTTTAAATTTTGTTGAAGACTTCACACGGATTCACAAATCGTCAGCAAGCAGGATTGTCCACCACGTATCTCAGTCGCTGAAAAGAAAACTGAACCACTTCATTACGTTTTCAACAGACCCGTCCAAACTGCGGAAACTTAAAGGAAGGTTTTATGAGATCGCTGGATTTCCAAATGTTGTGGGTGCGGTAGATGGCACACATATTAAAATTCAGGCTCCATATCAGAATGAGAATATATACTGTATGTCAACAGAAAGGGTTACCATTCAATTAATGTACAAATAATTTCGGACCCTACCTCCTTATTAACAACATTGTAGCGCAGTGGCCAGGAAGCATCAGTCCTGCACAATTACAATCAGGCTCATTCCAAAACACGGAACACAGAGAGAGATCTGAATGGCTACAGATAGGGTGTGTGCAATTATATGTGCAACAGCCGCACTATACAATTTTGCAAGATATGGATGATTTTTTTTTTCAAGTTATATTATGATGTTTGTCTAATGCAAAGCTGTTTTTTAACTTTCAATTTACAATACGTGTATATATGTTTTAACATGTTTTTGTAGGATATTACTTTACAATTATATCTTGGAGACCCTGCAGATTTCCCTCTCCCTGGTGACTCAGTACCACAGGATACATGTCCATGCAATGCAGAAGCAGGGAGTTCAACAAGAACTGTGCTCACCAATCATTTTTTCCAATAGGAACAAATTTTTATTTAATTATACACATTCACAATATAACAACTCATAATAATAATAATAATAATAATAATAATAATAATAATAGAAACTCTGTATCAATCCCTTCCTGATTATTGACCCTGTTTAATTTTAGCATTTTAATTTCCAAATCGAGTTTTTCCCTTTCCAACAAAAGATTTCCCTTTTGCAATTCCAGCACTTCAATAAAAATGTCTTCTTTTTGTACTTTGGTTTTTCTTTTTTTGGAGGGAACAGGGCTGTCATCTTCAAAATCTGTAAATAAACAAATCAATAAATAACTTATTTTTAAATATTCAGTTTTTTGTATGTAGAAATCATGTGATCTGTTTATTTTGTAAATGTGTGCCGAGTACCTGAAACATAAAGCCTATATTGTGGAAATGTTTAACTGTTTATAAACAAGGGGAAGTGTAGGCAAAGTGTATTTCAAAAATGTTACCATCACCATGGCATCCTCTATTCCTGTCTCTGCACCCCCTTCAATTCCATTGAAAATGGGACATGTTTACCCATAAATATCAATTATTAAAGATGTTAACTGGGAAAGTTTTTCAAAAGGGCCGTCACCAGTTTTTGGTTTCTTTTTTGAATATTCTTTTTTGGCCTCAGCCAGCAGATTTTTCCATTTCTTTTTAAAATTTCATTTACAGTGCGATTTACGGCTTGGTTGATAGCATTTACCTATCCAGTAATTTTTTGCCAGGCTTTATTTTTATCCGAAATTTTTAATGACACCCCTAACCTCCCCAATATTATTTATTTTTTAATAATTACTTCTATCATTGCCAATTTTTCTTCTTGGCTAAAATTTATTTTCTTCACTTTGCCGTCGCCAGCCTTTTTTTTTTTTTTTTTCAACCAGACTCAAAAAAATAAGACCAGTCTTCGTTGCTTAGCAACAGTAACTTAAGCCCAGTCTTACATAAGACCTGCTAAGTTTTGTCTTGTGCATCAGACTTATCTCAAGGTCTTACGTTAGACCAATTTCGCTGGACTTAAACTAAGTCTTAGACTAAAGTTAAGGCTTTTTTTGTGCAACCGGCCCCTGATCGCTAAACACTTTGTGTGAATAGGTGAAGAAAAAATATTTATGTGTATTATATATAAACCTGTGATGTGTTTAATGAAGTTTACAAATATAGCCACTTTTACATTTTGTGCTGTGTAATAGAATATACAGGCTTTCTAGTTATAAATATATTCTCAAAAAGGAAGGAAATTCTTTGCAAAAAACTCTGTTAATGCATTAGTTAGAGTCGATATTAAAATGACAAAAGTAGGGAAATGCGATGTTAGGGTTTTTAACTAAAACTCTGCATTCCCTCCCACCCCCTTACGAGCAGTGGAAGGGGCAAGGCAACACAAGCAACTACAAACTGCCATCATCAGTTAAGTCAAATAACATACAACTCTCTGCAGATAACACAAGAGACATCCATCATCATGGTCCCAGTAATTGGGTGTGAGAATATCAAGTCTGTTGTGGTTTTCCTCAGTAGTGAGAAAATAGTCCAGGAAGTTGTCCAGCAGGGCTTAGTAATTGAGTTTTAGTTTCTGTCATGCCTCTTGTGGTTCCCGCTAGGAAAATAATAATTTCTAATATCCCTCCTTTTCTAAAAAATGAACTCATAGTGAGAGCTGAGTCCTCATGGACAGATAATGTCAAGTATCACAATGATTCCTCTTGGCTGTACATTCGATGATCTAAAACATGTTGTTTCGTTCATAAAGACAATTATATATGCTCCTTAATGATCCAAACGGAGAGTTAAATGTAGCTTTTAGGTTTCATGTGGACGGCAGTGAATATATAGTCTTTGCTTCTTCTGAACTCATGAAATGGTTTAAGTGTTGGCGTCAGGGGCGAGGGGGAAGAAATCCCAGAGGCGAGTGGGAGTGCAGCAGAGCTGGAGAGCCAGGTAGCTGTCCCCTCAACTCACAGCGTGGCAGACAAAGTAGGGGTGAGAAAGACTGAAGAGCTCCAGTTGGGTTTGGTTGAGTCTAATGTTGTGGTTGACAAGGAGCTGGAGAGATATCTGCAGTGGAGCTGTTAGGTGACAGGGAAATTAAGCAAAGGAACAGACAGAGGAAAGCACTGAACAGAGCAAAGCCACTGTCTCAGTGTTAGGGAAAGAAATGAAAACAGGTGAGGAGAAGAATTGGTAAATCTCCAGTTTAAAATGCCCAAGGGGAAAAGAAAGGTTGGAACCAGGCACACTACTGCAGTGAAGCGTAACTTTGTCTCTGAGGCTGAGGTCCTTCGGGCTGATGAATCAGTGAATCAGAGCGAGCTGTCTGCGAGAGCTGACTGCGCTCAGATACAGTGCATAGCGGTCGGTGTTGTTGGCAATTTTAGTGAAGATGGGGGCAACTATACTGACTCTTCAGTCAGCTCTGATTTGTCGGCTAGTCAACAAGTGAGATGGGGGTACAGTGCTGAAAGCATTCATCGTTTTTTACAAGCAGTTAAAGGGAAAATAGGGATTCGCGTGATAGAGCACTTTCCCGATTTAAAATTGTTCCTAAATTCTGCGCAGCATGTTAGACGCAATGCAGTAGCGTCCTTGCAGTAGGAATAGAAAAAAAAGAAATAGATCAATTGAAAAATGTAATAAGCAAAGTGCAGGTCCCTCTTAAAGAGCAATGATGTATAATTTTACAAAAGCATTTTCTCTCTTTTCTGTATACATTTCCATCATCGTCTGTACTTTCCTCTCTGTCTCCTTTTTTAACTATACAATACAGAATCTAAATATAGGAACTTTAAATATAAATGGGGCAGAGATGCAGTGAAGAGAGCAGCTCTTTTTGAATATATAAAACAAAAGAACGTTAGTGTTGCCATGCTCCAAGAGACACGCACGGATGAGAATAATAAATCAGAATGGACTCATGATTGGGAGGGGGAGGTTATTGTTAGTCATGGTACTTGCAAAAGGTTTTAAGCATGACTCTCACAGTAAGTGAGATCATTAAAGGACGCTTGTTGAAAGTGCAAGTGTGTGTAGAGGGTAGAATGTTTGTATTTATTAATATTTATGCTCCAACCGATGGGAGAGAGAGAGTGCTGTTCTTTCAGACCCTCAATTGAGTTATAGCACAGAGTCAGCCTGAAGAAATAGTTTTATTAGCTGGAGATATTAATTGTACAGTTGACAACCAGCTGGACAGAAATAGCTCAGAGCCCCATCGCAGGCCAGTCAGAGAGCTGGTTACTGTCCTAACAGCGCATGATTTGAAAGATGTGTGGATATCAATGAATCCAGATGTTAGGCAGTACATCTGGGTTAAAGGGAGCGCTGGGATTATCTGTCTAGCTCGACTTGATACTTTATGTTTTTAAGCATCATTTAAATTATTTTACTAAATGCACTATTCACCCCACAGGTCTAACTGACCATTGTCTGGTCAGTTTGAATATAATTATTCCTGCCTCATGTGTCTATTCTTCCTATTGGCATTTTAATATTAAACTTTTAAAAGACATTTTTAAAAATGTTTTCAAAAGGGGAATTTTTATCAGTAAAGCAATGGTGGGATGTGGGTAAAGTTCAGACCCAATTATTCTGCCAGCAGTACACTAACAGTGCTACCAAGAGCACTAGTGAGGCAATGAGAGACTGGAGCAGGATATTACTGAACTCCATAAGGCACTGGAGTCCAGTTATAGCAACAGACTTTACCAAGACCTGAAGCTTAAAAATAGTAGTTTGGCTGATCTGCTAGAATCGCAGGTACAGGGAGCACTGGTACGCTGTTGGTTTCTCAGTCTTTCTCAGATGGATGCTCCGACTCAGTATTTCTTCGCTTTGGAAAAAAAGGTCTCAGAGTAAAATAATACATTGAACAGCAGCCGGTCAGCTGTTGTGTAAGCCTGAGGCCATCAGGGGGCATGCTGTGGGGTTCTATTCAGAGCTGTACACAGCAGAGGCTGTGGACAAGTCTGAGGGA
Organism: Acipenser ruthenus; assembly: GCF_902713425.1. NCBI lineage: Eukaryota > Metazoa > Chordata > Actinopteri > Acipenseriformes > Acipenseridae > Acipenser > Acipenser ruthenus. The sequence continues at coordinate 43,545,572 of NC_081193.1, read as the reverse complement.
GCCCAACCGTTCTTCCAGGGGCTGACACAGTTTCCAGAGGAGGAGAAAGAGCAGCTGGAGAATGCACTGACACTGCAGGAGGTGCTTAATACAGGCAAGGTGTGCTGAATTGATGGACTACCTGTTGATTTTTATAAAACTTTCTGGTTGAGGAGTGATCTGCTGGTATAAAAAAAATCAAATTTAAAAACAACAAACTTTCATAATGAAAAAAATACAAATGGTAATTTTGTCAAAAAAAATAAAAAAAGAATTTGATATATATATATATATATATATATATATATATATATATATATATATATTCAGCGTATTTTTTTTACTAAACTCAGTCACACACCACTGACTAATACATAGATTAGACTAGATGCTTAGATACAGCCTTAGTGTTACAACAGCACAAATAAGTGATCAGTGAAAAATCAGTGAAGGGAAAGTTGAAAAAAGATAGATTTCCATGCAAACTGGTTGAAGATTTACCCATGGCTGGAGTTTAATTATGATAGTGGTCAAATGAGTTGTTCGGTCTGCAGTGCCAACCCAACTGTAATTTGCTAACCGCTGTTATAAAACCTGTACAAAAAAAAAATTTGAAATAGAAACTTCGTCAGGCAATGGAGAGTGCTCTCCATCACAATGATGAACAGCTGGATGTATTTGCAGTTTTGCTATGGTGCATTGCTGGACACTCGATTCAGGAAAAAAGGCATGCTGTTTTTAAGCATACACATTCTAACCACTTTCGTGAAAGCACACGTTTTACTAGTCAAAAAGCAGAAGTACGTAAGGTAGTGGAAGGTATTACACAAAAATAAATGAAAACAGAAATTGATGCACTCTCAAGATTGTGTTTTGTTCACTATTTCTCCTCCTTGTTTCATAACGCAGAGAGCTGCTTCTTGAACCATGTCATAGCTACTTGCTCAGTTTTTTTTTATTTTGGTGTAAGAATTTCAGCAAAAAAATAATTATCTACCTATTGTGTGTTCATTTTTAGCATTGGTGTTTTGGAGGGAATAACGCTGAATTACAAAACAGCAACAGTCATTGAAATGTCTATATTGTGACGTGCACGGGGGGCGATATGCAAATTAGTTGCATAGCACACAGGATCATGGTTAACTGTTAACTGGAATTTAGAATAACTGCTGAAAAGGGGTAATTAAACATTGAGAGGGGGGACTATTATAAATGTGGGGATGGATTGGGGGTGGTGTATGCTTGTGCAAACATAGGGGGCACGGTGGTGGTGGTTTGGGGGGGGGGGGGTGAGGTCCTGGGACCACCGTGAGAGGGGGGACGCTTCTCTGTAGTGACCCCCTCTGCTTTACTGTGTTCAGCAGATACCCTTTGAGCTCTGTGTTAATAAAGTGCTTGAGCTTGCAATGAGTGTGTCTGTTTGGTCTTCTCTCTATCGCCAAATCATTGCAGTGTGATTGCTTCCAGGGAGTCCTTATAAGGGCTGTACATTAACCCTGTTTCATTACAATATATATTAGCAATGTATGTTGAAGACATGAAAGGAGTTAGAATGTGTATTGCACTGTTGCCGTCTAATCTTGTCCTTTCTGCAGTCCTTAACAACTGTATATTGACATTAATATTATTATTATTGTTGGTGATGATATTGTGCACCCATTTCTTACCTGAATATTAGGCCAATCCTTTGCTGATGATGGATGAAGGGGTATTGTTTCCATGGCAACACATGCTACTTCCTGTTTTTGGAGCTTTTGTGAGAGGAAACTGCTTTTTTATGTCTTCAGCGGTTCAGAGGTTAGTTCTTTTTACCACTCTTAATTAAATTATCTGGTTAATTTCATATGAGAAATTTAGAATAACTGCTAGAGGTCCACTAGGATCCTTTTTTTTGTATTATATCTTTCTTAACATCTCTAGAACAGACACAAATGTAACATCACATTTTTAGGTCTTTATGCAGTACAGACCCAGGTGTTTTTTAAATAGCAATTGTAGACATGTTTTACTTTATATTGTCAGAATAAATACATATATGTGTGGAAATGTTTATTACATGCCTCTGCTTTCTTGAGAAGTTATTTTAAGTAGTAAGGATAATATATTACTTTTGTATACATTCTGGCATTTGATTGGTTGGGCTAATAAACGTTGTATCTTCAGAACAGTTCACTTGAATCTGATTCTGCTTTGCTTGAACATTAGTTATAAAAAGTTATTCCATAAAATGGGAGTTCAGATTATGATAATCTCTTTTGTCACAATATTGGCACCTGGTGGTTGAATTATTGAAAGCTATATCAATTTAAAACCTTTCCCACATGTATATATTCAAGGAAAGTAGGCTACTAAATAATTTCCTGCATATCAGCAAACTTTAGCTAGGTGATTAGGTGTATGTCTGTCTATCAATTAAAAAAGCAAAAAGTAACTGGTGTTTTCTCAAAACAGTCACTTCAGACAGACGCTCTTCAACTGGTGCAGCATCCACTCATAAAAGAAAATGTTCAACTGATGCAGCTACTCTGAAAGGCCAGATTTAACTGTGACAGCTACTCCAACACCACACTCAAATGACACATCCTGCACAAACAAGCAGCATTCAGCTGAAACAAGCCCTGCTCATACTACATTAAAGCCAAGTAAGGCAACAACTGCACACACTAAATCAGGAAACAAACCACGCAATTCAGTGAAAGTTGATCGACCAGCAAAGAAAAAAAACTCCAGTGTGGACAGGTCAACCCCCTGAAGTTTTGAATTCTGACAAGACACCAACACAACTGTTTGAACTCTTCTTCAATGATGAAATCACTTCCTTCCGAGTAGAAATGTCAAATCTGTACGCACTCCAGCATTGCAGGCTGCACTTGAACGTAACTGTGCAAGAAATGAGTATCTTCTTTTCATTTCAAGCTATGTACCAAGAAGAAGATTGTACTGGGAGCAAAATTCAGATACATTCAATCTAGCCATAAGTGAAGCAATATCAGTGAATCGCTTTGAAGATATCCTTGCCAATCTACATTGTGCCGACAATGGAAATCTCATGTTTGCCAAGATGCGTCCTTTCCTGGGGGCTCTCTTGTCTGTCAACTGATCGATCCATTGCCAAAATTCGAAACCAGTAGTGGTGGTGGCCCTTTTTTGTTTGCCTCCTAGAAGCAGGAATGCAGAATGCATTGCACCTTTACAGGAAGATGCCTGACCACACAGACCAACCTCTCACACTGCTTGACTTCAAGCGTGATGTTGTGAGAATGTACCTAGCAATGTACAACCACAGACTGGTCGTCAACCACTGCAAAGCCTTAATTCCCATCTCCCAATAGATCTCCGTTTTGATGGCAGAGATCATCATGTGGATGGGATTGACACTCGGAGAAGATGTGCTGCATGTGGAAAAAAAGCCAAATTTGTCTGCACCAAGTGTCAAGTTGGCTTTCACCCACGTGAATGCTTCAGATCATTTCATTGCCTAAGAACTAAGAAGAGAAAGTGAGAGAACTAAGAAGATGAACTTCATTGCTAAAGCAGTTCTGGGTTACACCTATATATGAAGAAATCAATTTCCCTGTATGAAGATTTTGGGTTAAAGATATTAATTTAAGTAATTGGTTTTAATATAATTATTTATTGATCTATTTATTTATTTTCAATCACAATTTTATTCACAAGTGATGTATTGTGTTGTTTGTGTTTAGTATAATGTTTCATTGTTGCATGCATGTTTCTAACCCTATTTCTCTATTCTCCTTTTAATGCATTATTATTTATTATTAAAGTAACTTTCCATTATTAACTTATCACTGATAAACAATATTTTAATAAAACATTAAGATTTTACAATTTATGATACTGTGTGACGTGTGAATAATTTAATTGCTTTTTTATATTGTGGGTTTCTGTGACAAAACTCTTGTCAAGTTTACAAATTTACAAAGATTACCAAATATAAAAAGTATTTTGTTGAAAATAATCTGTTAATAGCCCTAATTCTGTATTATAAAACCCCCTGCCCTGTACTGCATGGCGTCCTTTTTTTGGGACAAAAATATTTTGCACTGTAACTTAAAAATGGATTGAGATACTGAAAAAAATGGCTAGATATGTTCATAGGTATACAAAAGGATATATATATATATATATATATATATATATATATATATATATATATATATATATATATATATATTCAGATCATCAGAGAAAATGTCATGCAGTAAAGGGTTAATATCAGCCTCCAAGCTCTTTGCTTTTAAAGGTGGTCTGCTCTCCCTTGCTCAAAGAAAGCTTTTGACCAAGTAGACCACAGGTATTTATTTGATGTAGTTAGGGCATTTGACTTCGCATGCAGATAACATGTGTATTAAAATGTGGGCATGGCGATTGCAGAAATTAGTTCACGTGCTGGGATTCAAGTGAATGATTACTTAGTAATTGAATCCCAGCACAGCTGTATATATACAGTATGTGCACCGATCACTCTCTTGGAGTTGGGTGTACGTGAATGGAGAGAAAGAAAAAAAAGAAAACAGTAGCTCATCTTAATTTATTCTAGTATACTTAACTGTTACAAACTGCCAGCGCATGTTTAAAAATGCACTGTATTCAACACTGATATAACATTTTGATTTCAAGACCACATCACTAACATACTTTGCATAATAATATATAAACAATTGCTACTCAATTGGGTGTAAGGAGTCTCCCTAGTAATCAGACAGAGAGAAGCCATGTTTGCAGATACAGACCTGATTGTTGAACTTATAAATGCTGTTTTATTTATGGGGAAACAGGGAACTGCAGGGATAAGCCTGTTTTACCAGAAGTATAGTAACTATGATGTGGTCTAATGTTTGTTATTTTGGCTGCTGAACACTGTGTATACTTGCACTGTTAGTATTCTTGTGAACCTATTATTAGAATAAAGACTGTGTACTGTTTTTAAATTCACCTGTCACCTGGGACTTAGTTTTTCTTTGAAGACATCACTTTGTCTGAGGTTCCGGACAGCTCAGAAGGAGGGCTCCATGACACAGTATTTAAGAGTTAGGAGATTGAGCACAGGGAAACAACCTGAAGTTATAAACCTAAACGGGTCCCTGGAGTACCAATCACAAGTAGAAACTGACTAATGCTTATAATAGCAACAACAACCTTACCCCGTGGTATTCTTGAGAAATTATTATCTGACTGGGTTTTCGGGCCAACAACTCAATAATACCCTTGGAAATGTCCTGGTCTCGATCATTATTGCAAAAACACAGACATGCTAAACCACCCCCATACATTATTCAGAGTCTACAGGACTGTCTGTTTGATCTACTGAGTATGGAGGCTCTTCTGAGGTTATAAATCATTATATTCACCTACTGACAGGTGATATGGTATAGATGTAAAAGATTTAAAATGTGTTGTAATATGGTACACAGAGGTTCACATTAGAGTTGGTAAGTGATTAACTGCCTAAATTGTCAAATTACGTTGTTTAATGCCGACATTATGAGAACCGTGCAGAATGGAGCAATACATCAATTGCTGACATCTTTCAATATGCCTTGCAGGATATTGTAAACATTCACACACCATATAAACGAGCCGTGTGCACTTGAAAACTGCATTGTGAACACAAACAAACTTGGTCCTGAAAAAAATGGAAAATGACACCAGTTTAAGTCTGTATTTCAAATAGGTTTATTCTACCTTTTATTGTTGCTGTGGACTATTTGGCTGCCACTGTAGTTGCTGTTCTGTCTCGATGGCAGTGCACTGTGTTTATAAATTTTTAGAAAGGGAAATAGTGATGCAATTTGACTGAACAGAAATGCAGCTCTCTAATAGGCTGAAACACTTTACAGCATGTTGATGCAGAGTCGTTATCGGCATGAGATGAGATGTCGGTGTGCTTCAGTTGTGCGTACCAGGATTTCTGGGGGCGCTACTGTGAGGTATCACTGGTTGGAATACAATACTGACAACCTTCGAACATAATTCAGGTCTGAAGGGTTTTTTTGTAACGGTTAACACCTCTTGACCTTCAAGTTCATTTGATTGGACGTTTAACAACCAATCAAATGGCAGTATAGCTCTGCTTGTTGTCATTTGAAAAAAATCCACCGCATTGAAGAGAGGCATGGCAGGACTTCACCCCACAGTAAGGAACATTTTCAACAGTTTTATTCACATTTATAGATATTTGTGCCAAGATTTCATAGATTTGATATAATATTGAAAGATGGAACGTATTAATTAAAATTTAATATCAAATGTTTGAATGAAAGTTTTTACACAGGATTATTTCAAATATTGCCGTCAATTACAATGGACAGTAGGTCGGAAACCATGTTATTGAACTCAGTTCTCCAGTACTGATGAATTACTAATATAAAAACAGTACTTCAGAACAAGAGAATGAGTTGATAATAAGTTGAAAATATTCCATATGCAGAATATACAGCCCTTGAACTCCTTAAACTAATCGACAATGGAAATATCTCTGATGTTGACATTTTGGGGAGCAATGAGGAAGATGGCGATGGAGATGCTGCTAGATTTCCAAGAGTTGGTGAGTGTAGAAAGTCAGTTACGAAGAAATGTCATATTGAAAAAGTCATGTTATAGTATAAACATCACATAAAATCTCATATAAGATAAATAAAATAATATAAAATGTCACATATAAGGGTTCAACAGCAGTAGCTCACCCTATGTCAACCTGCAGTTGTTGACATAAGCACTCCATAAATGCTCATATATTGGTTACTAACATGTTATGTATGGCTTATGAATGTGTTATGAAGTTGTTATGTAAGGGCTAAAGTGTTCCCAAAAAGCCTATATAGATACATTAAGGAATATATGGACAGATAAGTTTTTGCTAATGATTTCAGGGGAAGACAGGGATGAGTCAGAGGTACCATTGGTAGGTGGAAGAAGTTGAGTTTGATGCAGTGGAAAGTCAGGATGAGGAAGACAGAGAGGATTATGAGCCTGAGGAGGCAGATATAAATCTGTTACTTGAGGATGACCCTCGTGTAAACATCACAAAGAAGAGTGATATTGAGTGACATCGCACCCTCTTTACCCCAGTAAACACGACATGGGAAAGTCCTTCTCCTGCTCCTGAACTCCCTGAGCCACTAACACCATATGGCATTGAAATATATCTATATATTAAAACACATGAGACAGAATAAATGTTCTAATATAATTAGAAGTCAAATACATCAGATTTACAGTGTTTCCCCTTTTTTATTTGCTCTAACAAGTTCCTGTGATGTTTTGTTTCTGCTTTTGTCTCTGCGGGCTGCTGTAAATGCCCCTCAGTGATGTCACAAGAAAAGGAAGTGAACGTCAGTCCCTTCCCTATGCAATGATATGTGTTTCAAGCCTATACTGCAAAGTACGGTGGCCCTGTAAGTCATCAAAACAAAGCGCTTTTTTTTTTTTTGTGTTTACATGATCGCGGTCCTAGAAGCCCAGTTCAGTATGATCGTGTTAACACTATCCCGGTCCTTAAAGAGTTAAAGGTTTGTTAATTGCAACTGTTTAAAAACGTGCTTTCAAAAGTTTAACACATTATTGAAATTGCTAGCGGCTTTAGTACATCTCATTATAATATTTGAGAACTCTAATTTGCACTATATCCACCCCATTTTTATCCACCCCATTTTTGGCATTAAGGCTGAACAGTAAAGAAAAGCTTATATAAAGACCCTGTGAATAAATGTGTATTATGTCAACTGGTCAGCGATTATCAAGTCAGCTGTTTGGAACTACCATTTTATTTTAGCTTATCAAGTACCCAAACACTTCAAGAATATATCTTTGCATTACTGAACATTTCCAAAACCATACTTAGACAATATAGTTCCAGCTGCATTGGCTTTTACACATTTGTTGTATTAATTACAATTTTAAAGAAAAGTATTAAACAGTGCTGCTTGCATCAATTAAAAAAGCAAAAAAACAAAACAATAAACTAAACAGTGCACCATCTAATAACCAGTTAACAAAACATTTTAGTGTTGCATACTGCGCAGTACAATTGTTTGGTCTCCAGTCATGTACAGTTTTTTCATTGTAATATTTCATTGCAGTGCAGTTACAACAAACGCAGGACTTCATAAGTCTGACCAATAGCTGTTTGTTATGGATCCCAGGGGTGGGATCAGTCTGAATATTGACAAATCAATGGTTCGGGAGAGTGGGAATAATTCATAGAGATGGACAGCTATTGTGTTAACAGAGAATCAGTATAACCACTATATTTTTCCCACTATATTTTTTCTCCACATACACGTGTCTGGGTCAAGAGGAGGTCAGAAAAGAGTCTGACAGCTTGCATTTAACATTCAAAATTATTAATGGTATTGGGATAACTAATTAAAACTTTGTGTATCTACCTAGCAACATGAACTGAATGTCGTAGATCCTGAAAACAATTTGCGGTTTAAAATAATATGAACCCCTACTTTATTTTTCAGACATTACAAATGATTCATCAATGCTGAAGCCAACATAATTCGGGATCCAGTTCAAGCACTTGCAATGCATCGATCATTTTTTCAGAAATTCCATTTGCCGTCATGCCAGCTGTATCAATAAACCAACTGGTTGTTCTTTTATTACTCCTTTGTGAATATATCTGATGTTGCTGCAAAACATTCCCTTTGTTTAGTACATTTCACCCTAGACTTCCAACTCGTTTGCACTAGTTTGCAATTATTGCATCAGCCACAACACTTTAGTATATCTAACCCTCAGAGGTTCTTTAGTTTGTCTTTTACCTCCACTGGTGATTTCCCCAAAATATTGGCTAAATCCTCACATTTGTCGTCTTTTTTTATTTCTAACACCCCATAAAATTAATCAATTGCAAAGTTTCCTCATGTGTCTGTAACACAGTGTCACTTTTAATGTATTTTTATTTGCATGTTCACTATATTGTTTGTCATTTAGTATCACAAATATTATTATGATTTAGTATGTATTATGAGTGTTGGTTTTGTTTATTTGCTATTGAATTATTGTTTGATCACGGCATAAAGTGTGTGTGAATATTTAATTTGTTTTGTGTTCCTACCCCTGCACGTGCCTTGAGTGAATGATTTCGATTTCTAATGATTGACAGCTGGTCTCAGAGCGGGAGCAAGATGGCATCAGAAGCATTGATTGAATCAATTTCCGCTTGCGCCTTACTTAAAAAAAATAAACCAGGTTGGAAGCAAAGAGAATGGAGAGGGCAGAAAATAGAGCACTCCTATGCATTGTGTTTACTGGCTTGTCTGTCTGTCTGTCTGTTTGTTGTTGTTGTGTGAGATATTGAGCTACCTTCGGTCTTTTGTCTTTTTAATTCTGGTTTTGTTTTTGTAAATCTAACAGGTTGCAGATCATGCGTCACCGATGGCAAGAAAGAGAAACCACATTCAGTATTATACTACTGGACCTTGTCACATAAGCAAAGATATATTGTATGTAACGCTTAGAAAGTTATGAGATATAAAAGGTCTTGTGTTAAAGAAAATGGGTTGAAATTGAACGATATGTTTTAAAGCGAGTATGATTATTCTGCTTTGTACAGTGAAACAGGAATTTAGAATGTGTTAAAAACGAAATTGGAGGTACTTGAATTAATTATACAATCAACTTGAAAACTATAATAAGAATGGTACAGAACTATAAACATACTAATTTTGAGAGTGCAATATGTTTTATTGGTAATCCTTTCTGTTTTTTCTTTTACCAGTCCTAAGTTTGTGATTTTTAAATGAATGTTGTATGTAAATGGTAAGATGATTACAGTCCCAGCCTGGTTGTGCTCTGTGTTTAATTGATTCAGAAGGGAGATTATTTGGGCTAAGTTGTATTCCTGGTGTCCTGAGGTATGTACTGAGTGCTGCTACCTGTAGGGGAGCAGGAGCTTTTCAATGTACTATCCTCTGTACAATAGAGGGTTTGGTGGTGATTGGCTGGTCATGTAGGCAAAAAGCTGTGCTTGGCTGCCTAAGGCCATTCCGGCTATAAGTGCTGGTGTGTCCCCTCAGGATATCAGGACCATAGCCATTGGGGTGGGTAGTGATTGGTGCTTTTTTTTTTAAATATACTCATTTACAAGAGACTGCTACTATTCATTGCTATTGATTGTTGCTACCTATTTGAAATACTATGTGGTGTTATTAATGATTATTGATATCTATTGAAATGTTATTTGATGATCATTGGTATCTATTCAAATGCTATCTGTTAATTGTTGATCCCTGCTGAAGTATTATTCAACAATGCTAATCATGACCTGTTCATATATCAGCCTTTTTTGTGTACAATTGCTGAGAAACATTTTTGCTGAGCAGAGTTACAGTTGCTGAGCAGATATACAGAGCAGAGCCCTCTTTCTACCTTGAAAACGTGGATACCTAAGAGACTTACTGATATTTCTCACTGATACTTAGTGATATTTTTCATGCTTTCTTTCTTGTTTCCCTTGCTTTTTATTCTTAAGCTGGTGCACCTGCTTTTGTTGTTGTTTTGTATAGATGTTCTTTGTTGCAATGAAGAAATTAACATTTAAAAAAAAGATTGTATTTAACTACAGATTAAATGTTACAGGTACTGTTATTGTGTATGTATTGAGAGTGTCTGTGTGGATCCCCTAGCAACCTGTGTGTTAAGGATCTATAGATAACAAATGTTATCCTACCTTTTTCCATGTTGTGATGGTGAGCCATCCCATGGTCTGTGGGTTCACATTGCTTACTCTAGTCTCGTGAAAAAAGGTGGTTCATTAAAATAAAAATAAAATACCTCTTTCAAAGGTGGATCCATTACAGCAACATGAACAGCAGCAGCATATAGAAACAAATGAGACACTTTAATTAATGTCTGCACACTGCAATAAAACCAGCATACATTATTTATTGTTTAATAATATTTCTGAGGCTAGCCTGTATGATTATTCAAAGAGCTCTGTCCATTTTCATTAAAGTAATTTTGGTACAAACAAATTGAACAGTCAATCTGACGGCCGCAGATTCTGTTCATCGTAATTCAATGAAACAGTGATTCTTATTACTGTTTCAAGGTGCTGCAGGGGAGCTGGGCTCCACTGATATCATACAAACCTAAATAGTTGTATATAACCCGGTATATATATATATATATATATATATATATATATATATATATATATATATATATATATATAAAAGATAAGACAGAAGACATAGTATTCAATTTATCAAGTAAAACTTTAACCACATCCCAAAAAGCGGTACTGAGTAAAGGTCTTAAGTTTATACCGACTAAAAGGTACATCGATAAAGATAAACTGGCCACTGAATTAAAGGAGTGGGAGAGACGCATGAGATTAGCAGAATATTTTTTCAATGAAAATATCTCAGATTCAGAGGGTAATTAAAGGAAATCCTAAAATGCACAAAGAAAATCACCCTATGCGAATGATAGTCAGTACAATTGATAATCCAACACACATAATAGCTGAAATAGCAGAAAAACAACTTAGGTCGCACGTTGAGAAATTACCAAGCTATGTTAAGGATACAACACAATTTTTAAAAAGACTTGAATCAATAAAACACAACCTTCCAGAGAATACAATTTTATTTTGCATGGATGTAAAATCCTTGTACCCAAGTGTCCCTCGTAAAGAAACTTTAGAAGCTTGTCAAAAAGCACTAGATAATAGACTAGATAAATCAATACCTACAGCAGAGGTACTGAACATGATCAACATAGTTTTAGAAAACAGTTATTTTACATTTGTTGATAAGAATTACAAACAAAACGATGGTACCGCAATAGGATCTAAATTAGGAATGCATTTTGCCAGTACATACATGGGGAAATGGGAAGAACAATTACTTAGAAAATCAGAAAGAGAACCTTTAGAATACATTCGGTTTGTAGATGATATTTTTGGGGTTTGGACACATGGAGAAGAATCTCTTTTCCAGTTTCATAAAATGGCAAATGAAATACACAGTAATATTAAGGTGGACCTTCGATGGACAAGGAAAGAAATAGAATTTTTAGATACCATAGTAAAACTTGAAGAAGGTTCAATTGAGACTGACCTCTTCTGTAAACCTACTGACATGCACCAGTATTTACACATGTCCTCTGCACATTCGATACACACTAAAAGGGCAATCCCAAAGGGTCTAGGAATAAGAATACGAAGAATATGCTCAAAAGAAAGTGACTATGTAAAACAAAGAAATGTATTAAAAACAAATCTTAAAAAAAGAGGATACAAAGAAAGAATTATAGAGACGGAGTTAAGAAAAGTGGATAAACTAAAAAGAGATGATCTACTAGATTATAAAAATAGAGATAAAAAGGTCAAAAGAGTCCCATTAATAATGACTTACTCTAAACTTTTGCCCAATATTTCTAAGATAGTTTGGAAACACTTGCGGATTCTACATAATTCAGAAAAATTAAAAAAAGTATTTCTTAAGGCCCCAGTTGTAGCATTCAAAAGAGAAGCTAATTTAGGTGATATTTTAGTTCACAGTAAACATAAAAGAATAATTGACAAAATAGGTTCTACTAACATATGCACTAGTAGATGTAAAGTGTGTAAACACATAGACAAACGTAAAAATATAATTAAACATAAGAACACCACATATCCACTAAAAACTAATACCTACTGTAAAAATAGCAATGTTGTTTATGGAATAGCCTGTGAAAAATGTGATGAAATCAAATATGTTGGAGAGACTGGAACTACTTTATATAAAAGAATTCAGAACCACCTTTCGTTAATTAGAAATAAAAAAATGAATGAACCAATAGTATAGCACTTCACCAGTCAGGGACATGACATAAATGATGTAAAGTTTGTAGTATTAGAACAGCTCAAATTAGACAATGCGACATATAGAAGAATAAAAGAAAGTAAATGGATAAATAGGCTGAACACAATTATGCCAGCGGGACTCAACAGAAAAGAATGAACTAATTAACTTCAATAAATTTATAACATTAAATAAATAAACAAAATTCATTCAAAAGTTGTGCATGCTGATGCGCTGGGGAGGCCAAATCTAGACTGATCCTCAGAGCCAGCATTGCATGATATAATAAAAATATAAGTTTATGTAAAGTAGTGTTAATTAGAATTAATACAGATTCAAAGATATAAGTAAAAATGATGTCACAATATATAGAACACCATTACATCATGTAAGAATAAATCATGAATTTGAATGTAAACAATAACAAGTAGTTGTCATGCCGTCAAAAACCTATAAATACCTCCAATGTTTGGATTCAAACACAGGCTCCCTTGAGAAAGATATGTACAACATATCGAAACATTGGGCAGCTGGCTCTTTGAGCTAAATATATATATATATATATATATATATATATATATATATATATATATATATATATATTTTAGCTCAAAGAGCCAGCTGCCCAATGTTTCGATATGTTGTACATATCTTTCGCAAGGGAGCCTGTGTTTGAATCAAAACATTGGAGGTATTTAAAGGTTTTTATTATATCATGCAATGCTGGCTCTGAGGATTAGTCTAGATTTGGCCTCCCCAGCGCATCAGCATGCACAACTTTTGAATTAATTTTGTTTATTTATTTAAATGTTATATATTTATTGAAGTTAATTAGTTCATTCTTTTCTGTTGAGTCCCACTGGCATAATCGTGTTCAGTCTATTTATCCATTTACTTTCTTTTATTCTTCTATATGTCGCATTGTCTAATTTGAGCTGTTCTAATACTACAAACTTTACGTCATTTATGTCTATATATATATCTATATATCTATATATATATCTCAGTGGTTGGAAATTCTGACCTGTGATTGGTTAAAACCTCATCATAGGAGCAAAAATAGACTGAACTATTGCCCTGACATCCTTAAACTGCCGGGCAATAGTCTCCGTCCGTCATGTGATTGGTTCACATCATTCTCAGTCCCGCCCCTTTTCAAAGCAACATCTTTCTCCCCTGCACTCCTCACAACAAGAGAAAATGGCTGAACATCGATTCTATGACGACTTAACAGATAATGAATTACAAAACATACTACAAAAGAGAGATGCTCCAAATACTAAAATGGTGATTAAAACATCATTGCCACTGTTTTCTGACTTTCTGAAATTCAAACAAATTTAACTCGACAAAAACAAATATGACAGGCGGGATATAAACTGGACAATTAGCAGCCGGCAAACCAGACTTTGATAACTATGCCGTATGAACTTCAGAAACATTTTCTGTTATTTATTTATGTTATTTATGTATTACTTATGCTGTATCAGTTATATGTAAACACAATATACAAGTCAATATTTAGCTCAAAGAGCCAGCTGCCCTATATATGGTATTAAGAAGGCATTATGTCTTGGACTTTTCCACATTTTATTGTGTTACAACATGGAATCAAAATGGATTTAATCAGGAGTTTTTGCCACTGATCAACACAAAAATAGTCCATAATGTCAAAGTGAAAAATAAAATCTACAACTTGTTCTAAATTAATTACAAATATAAAACAGAAAATAATTGATTGTATAAGTATTCACCCCCTTTGCTATGACACACCTAAATAAGCTCTGGTGCAACCAATTGTCTTTAGAAGTCACATAATTAGTTGAATGGAGTCCACCTGTGTGCAATTAAGGTGTTTCACATGATTTCAGATTAAATACACCTGTCTCTGGGAGGTCCCACAGTTGGTTAGTACATTTCCTAACAAAAAAAAAAGGAACATTCAAAGCAAATCCGGAATAAGGTTCTTCAAAAGCAACAATCAGGGGTAGGATATAAGAACATTTCCAAGGCATTGAATATCCCCTGGAGCACAGTAAAGTCCATTATTAAGAAATGGAGAGAATATGGCACAACTGTGAATCTGTCTAGAACAGGCCGTCCTCAAAAACTGAGTATCCGGGCGAGAAGGGCACTAGTTAGGGAAGCCACCAAGAGACCTATGGCAACTCTAAAGGAGTTACAGTCTTCCACGGCTGAGCTGGGAGACACTGTGCATACGGCAACAATAGACCAGGTGCTTCATAAAACTAGCCTTTATGGGAGAGTGGCAAAAAGAAAGCCATTGTTGAAAAAAACTCAAATCTCACATCAAATCTCGGCTAGAGTTTGCCGGAAGGCATGTGGGAGACTCTGAGACCAAGTGGAAGAAGATTCTATGGTCTGATGAGACCAAAATAGAGCTTTTTGGCCTCAACGCTAAGCGCTATGTTTGGTGCAAGCCTAACACTGCACATCATCCTGAGAACACCATCCCTACCGTGAAGCATGGTGGTGGCAGCATCATGCTATGGGACTGCTTCTCTGTGTCAGGGCCTGGAAAGCTCGTGAAGATAGAGGGCAAAATGGATGCAGCAAAGTACAGAGAAATCCTGGAAGAAAACCTGCTGAAGTCTGCAAGAGACCTGGGACTTGGGAGAAGATTCATCTTTCAGCAGGACAATGACCCCAAACATACAGACAAAGCCACACTGGAGTGGCTTAAAAACAAAAAGGTCAATGTCCTGGAGTGGCCCAGTCAAAGCCCGGACCTCAATCCAATTGAGAATATGTGGAAAGAGTTGAAAATTGTTGTTCACCAAAGGTCCCCATCCAACTTGACGGAGGTTGAGCAATTTTGCAAAGAAGAATGGGCAAAAATTGCAGTGTCCAGATGTGCAAAGCTGGTAGAGACGTATCCAAATAGACTCATGGCTGTAATTGCTGCCAAAGGTGCCTCTACCAAATATTGACTCAAGGGGGTGAATACTTATGCAATCAATTATTTTCTGTTTTGTATTTGTAATTAATTTAGAATAATTTGTAGATTTTATTTTTCACTTTGACATTATGGACTTTTTTGTGTTGATCAGTGGCAAAAACTCCATTTTGATTCCATGTTGTAACACAATAAAATGTGGAAAAGTCAAAGGGGGGTGAATACTTTTGAGAGCCACTGTATAAGTTGTATTCCAATGTGGACCAATACCAATTAGATGTGGCTTTTCTTTACTGCGTAGGTGTTATACCACCATAGGTCAGTCTGCCAACAGTTACATAAAAAATCTTCCCTTTTGGGCACACCAGTTAATTAGTCTCATTTAAAGTTGGTTATAAATAATGAAATAATTTCTTAAATCCTAACTGTCCTCCTGTATACCATGTTGCCAATATTTGTCAGACATATGCTTCCTTGAATTTATTTGTTAGAACCTGTATAAAGTCTAAATATGTATTACAAATGGCTTAGTTTTCAAATTCCTTTTTTATATTCAATCTATTCAGTTGTTTTAGAGAAACCTATACAGATGCGTCTCAAAATGAGCTAATTAATCAGTTTGTCACTTGCAGATTCTCATGTGATGCCCTAAATAAATGAGGGTTAAGTTGCAGTAACTAAACCCCAGGTAGCATACTGCTGCTTTTACTCTGCATTCTATCATAGCAATGCAGTGGTGCTGTATGAAAAGGACATTAGGAGTTCATACAATTGTATGAGCCAGTGGAGCAGTCGTACCTGTGGTAACATTTTCATATTTTGACACATGAAAGCTATCAAAATAGAAGCTTCTATGGTTTATACTGATATTCCAAAAGGATTTTTTTTTTTTTCATCCAAAAAATGAAGGTATTGATAAAGTGTGAAACAACCCTTATAAAAACTAATCTAGAAATAGAATCATATAAACCTAAAGAAAACAGACACACACACACACAGTATATATATATATATATATATATATAAGGCTGTTTTTATTAATTTTATATTTCGGTGCTTATTTTTAGCTATCTTTCAGTTTTATATAAATCTTTTTTTTTTTTTTTTTTTCGGGGCTTTTGCTTTTTATATACTACAAAATTATTGTTTTCGGTTACTTTCCAAAATGCTTGGGCATTTTTTTTCTGTCAATATGTATAGTAGTAACTCGACAGTACTTGAACAATTAAGTTGTGCCTTCTTTGCTGTGTTCCACAACGAAATCCTTATGGTCACGGGCACATTCTTCTGGGGTTTTTGTGTGTATGCATTTGTTTACATTTCTTCACAATTTGCAAGTCTGTTTGAAATCCTCTGTATCTTAACTGTAATACAGCTTTAAATCCTGTTTCTAAGTGTAACGGCAGTAAAGTATTGTTACAGTATGCAATATAATGCCAAAAACAAAGACTTTCAGAGTTATGGGAGAAGAAAAACAAAGCCACTTTAGCCCTGCAGTGCCCATTAGTGTATTACATATGAAACCAGGTGAAAAAAAAGCATTAACATACTCTATGCATGTTGTATTTACATTCCATACTGTAACACGGCCACGCTCACCGAGGTTCGTTTGCCCCTTTAAAAACTTAGACCCGACACAGAAACTGTAGGTTAAGCGCCGACACACACTTTTAATAATACAAAAAATTAAACAAACACAAACACCTAGCTCCTTCGGAGCGCTAACTAAGCATTTGCAGGTTCCCTGACAAACTCGCAGGATGGCTAAGCTGTTTACCTGACAGAAAACAAAAACACAATTTTTTTCAAAACACAAAAACAAAAAGGTCTTCACACAGTACCTTTGAAAATGATTGACCACACTATCAACTTGGCTTCTTCACACAGCAGAACCCAAAAGAGACTACCTGCTCTCTGTAAATACTCTGCACCTGGCTCTAATTTACAATAATAGCCAGGTGCAGGTGATAATTAGCAATTAAATAAACACATTTACACGTGTTTATAGCAGGGATGATTTTAACCCCCTCCCTGCTCTGCTACAATACATAAAAGCCAATATTTTCATATGCTATATGTGTGACTGGCAGGATCTTTAATTTTGTATTTTCTATAAGGAACTGAGCCATTTTCCATATAAAATACTTTGACATTACAGGGTTAGTAAGATGAACAGCTCATTAGACACAGGATTTATTCTACTGCAGTATTCAATAATAAGAAGCTATGCTGTGAAAGTAGAAAGCAAATACATTTTTTGATTTGCTATTTGTCTTTGTAATGCTTTTTCAAGTTTAAAAAAAATATTTACTTCTGGTACCAATATAGATTTACATTTAATATATGTTTAACCATTATAGCACCAGCTCTCTATTCATATAATTGGCAGTATCAACTGGCAAATCCCCTGTTGCATCTTGTTATGATCTGATTATCTATTTCTTACTAGGGCCGGACCAAATCAAACCCTGATCGCTCTTGCGAAAGAGTGTTTATGCGATAATATCGCTAGTTTCCATATCGCATTTTGTTTATCCCAAAACCAACACTAACCATTTCCAAGCCACGAAAGGGGCAGAGAGACCAAAGAAAGCAACATGAAAACAGATGTTGACCAATCCCCAGACGGTACGTGTGACCTTTTGAAGGGGCAGAAACAAGGTGGTAACATGCCAGGGCAGAAAAAAAAATAAAATAAAATTCTGTGTTGTACTGCTGTTTTGTTTGAATATTAGTGAATGCTATTACACGCAACTACTATGACTAGTAATAATAATAAAAATATTATTATTATTATTATTTATTATTATTATTATTATTATTATTATTATTATTATTATTATTATTATTATTATTAATAAATAATAATAATAATAATAATAATAATAATAATAATAATAATCTGCTTTTATTTTTATTGTGTAAAATATATAAAAATATGGTTGTGAGTTTGAAAGAAAAAAACACACTCACACACACGCACATACACTTGGCAATTACCTCATTTCCACGACGTCTGCAGCATCGTGCTGCATTGTTCTGTCACTGTTATGAAAGCGTGTCACATTGTTTTCATGATTTTTGTTAAAATCCATACAGTGCCCTGGCTTGTGTCAGCACCAGGCCCTGATGCAGAGAAGCATCCCCATAGCATGATGCTGCTACCACCATGCTTATGTGTTATGCTTGCGCCAAACATAGCGCTTAGCGTTGAGGCCAAAAAGCTCTATTTTGGTCTCATCAGACCATAGAATCTTCTTCCACTTGGTCTCAGAGTCTCCCACATGCCTTCTGGCAAACTCTAGCCGAGATTAGATGTGAGTTTTTTTCAACAATGGCTTTCTTTTTGCCACTCTCCCATAAAGGCCAGTTTTGTGAAGCACCCGGGCTATTGTTGCCGTATGCACAGTGTCTCCCAGCTCAGCCGTGGAAGACTGTAACTCCTTTACAGTTGCCATAGGCCTCTTGGTGGCCTTCCTGACTAGTGCCCAGATACTCAGTTTTTGAGGACGGCCTGTTCTAGACAGATTCACAGTTGTGCCATATTCTCTCCAATTCTTAATAATGGACTTTACTGTGCTCCAGGGGATATTCAATGCCTTGGAAATGTTCTTATATCCTACCCCTGATTGTTGCTTTTGAAGAACCTTATTCCGGATTTGCTTTGAATGTTCCTTCATCTTCATGATGTAGTTTTTGTTAGGAAATGTACTAACCAATTGTGGGACCTCCCAATTGTGAAACACCTTAATTGCACACAGGTGTACTCCATTCAACTAATTATGTGACTTCTAAAGACAATTGGTTGCACCAGAGATTATTTAGGTGTGTCATAGCAAAGGGGGTGAATACTTATGCAATCAAATATTTTCTGTTTTATATTTGTAATTAATTTAGAACAGGTTGTAGATTTTATTTTTCACTTTGACATTATGGACTATTTTTGTGTTGATCAGTGGCAAAAACTCCTAATTAAATCCATTTTGATTCCATGTTGTAACACAATAAAATGTGGAAAAGTCCAAGGGGGGTGAATACTTTTGAGAGCCACTGTGTATATATATATATATATATATATATATATAAAGTTTAACATCATTGAAAGAGACACTGCTTCAAGCAAAGCTCTCTGTGAGTATAAAAGTGTTTACTGTTTGTACGTACTAAAGAAATAATACGTATTACTTTATTAAACATTTAATGCAAACTGTGGCAAAAAAAAGTAGTAAAGAAGAAAATGGTCTTGTGCGTGTTTAGTTTAAGGGTGCAACAAACACAACATAAATTATGATAATAATAGATATAATACATATACTAATATTTGATACTGTAAATTATTAATTTTAAATTATTCTGTGTTGTGTGCGTATTCGATATATGAGGTTAGTGGAGCGTCTTGAGGCATGTACTGTTTTTTTTATATCAGGATGTTTAGTGTTATTTGTTTTACTATTTGCTTAATACGCGATAGTTCTAAGTTGACTATAAAATCTGGTCCTGCGAAAGTCTTGCGATGTGATTTATAGCTGGAATTGAGTAGATTTGGTCGGGCGATAGCAAACCACTCCCCCTTCTCAACCCACTTGTAGTCAACAAGCGATAGCTGCTTTTTTAAGGGCGAAATGGGCTTGTTTTGGTTCCGCGAGATTTCACTTGGAATTTTTCTTGTGCTTTATTACCGCAAATGCTTTCACGTCCTCGTTCGCTAAGTGATAACTTTGATTTTGTCCAGCCTTAGGTGTAATTGGCCGGGTGTTCATGCAGTTTAGAAACTCCAAATTCTCTCTCCACTGTCATGACTTATGTGATGTAGCAAGCACATTCCTCATGGTATAGGAAGTGTATGACTAAAACATTGTATGACTTTAAAGGGTGGGTAAACCGCCTTCTCACACTAAAAAACGTTACAATTGATCATAAACTCCCCTTATCTCAAGCTTGTTTCTTACCTTTTGATGATCTAGTCATGGAATCCCTTTGTCTTTCTGCCTTCTTTGGTTTTGTTGCTGTTCTGAGTTTGCCATCCCTTCTCCTTCCATTTTTCCCTCTCTAGATATTCGTTCCAGCGACCTCTCTCTCGTCACTGACTATCTCCTCTTTCTACGCATCTCCAAAGCCAGTGTCTGTTCATGCAGCTCTTTATACTCTCCTCTTACTTATTCACCTCTCTACAGCTATCTTTCTGCCGCAACCCCTCCAAACCCTCTGATCTCATTTTCATCAAAGCTACCCGTACTACCATAAAAACATGGTTTTCTACTCATCTTTCCTCTCTCATTTTTAAAGATGGTCCCATCAAGTCGCCCCCCCCTCCATAAAAAATGGGGCCCTGGTCTACCACTGCAGTAGAGTCTTGCATCCGCTCCTCTCCATGATATCTCTTTTGCCTAACAAAGTATTGCTAGTATGCCTGAAGTGAGGAACATCTCTCCGACGGGACCACCAGAGGATTCCTCCCAACTGTGTTTTTCCTCTCCACTGAGCAGTGAGAGTATTCTGATGGGGGAAATAAAGTCGTGATTCGTCGTAGGGAGATCAACATTTAAAGGGGCAAGATCCAAAGGACCTAAATACCAGGGAGCCACGTGACATGTTATATTTGTTGTCCAGTGATCTCTAAGTTCTTAGTTAAAAATGTCTTAACAATTGTTAAGAGACACACAAGACCAGTAAAGATCCTGGTTATTAATAGATCTAAATTTGCAATCACAAGAGGCCACCACAGAAGAGGAAGCTAAGGTTGACAAATTATAATAATAAAGGCCACTCAAAAGGCAAAGGTGATAATTATAGTACCAACTACATTAATTTCCCCATCAGAATGATGTATTCCTGTCTCCCCGCAAGGGAATCAAAGCTACTCTCCTTAGAAGTCCGACCACGTAGATCTTTGAACTTCTCTTCTTCTCTTTGATTTGTCCGCTATCCTATTTTTGATCAGTTCAGTTTGCCCTCCACGAGGGCAGTTTTCAGCGAGCCAAGGAGAAACCCTGTCTTCTTTTCAAATTCACAAAGAACCTCTCTCTTATTCCAATTCTTGAGGTTCTTACTCCACGCAGCCCTTGTTGCTGCCCTCTGAATTGTCCTTTGGGAGTAGCTTGTAAACAGTATTGTTAAAAAAGACTTTTTTGCTGATGCCCCTACAATATTATTATATGACAAGGTATTTTTTGTCTTTGTAGGTAAAGAAAGAAAAGGTTCCATAAACATGGAAAAGCATTTACAGAGACACACAGAATGCACCTTGTACAGGATGTACACATTTGAAAAATGGAAACATACACATTACATGTTTCTTTTAATCTGCAAGGCAGTGTACTATGAATATCTCAGACACTGACCTCAAATCTCTGTCAGCGTCAACAAAAAGCAGTGCAGCTTGAAGAGAATCCTTTTCTGCACTGATGTTTATTTATTACATTTTTTTTGTGAGTCTAAATAATTAATAGTTACTTCGATATTATTATATTATGGGAAGCAGGCTGAAATTTTTTAATCAAATTAGACTCACACTCAGTCGGAATGCTAGTATGCACGCATGTTGCTGGTGGCTAATATAGTCATCCCAATTATTTGTAATATTGTCAGTATTTATACAGAATCAGTGTTTCAAAAACAATACATTTCAATTTTTTGTGCACAGTATCGTGATTCGCAAAGGTTACTAAACTGTCCAACGCTGATTAATTCCTTACACTTTTAGAGAATTAATTTAAACATATAACATCAGTGTTGGGGGCTGAGATTGACATTGGTTCCTGAAAAAAAAGAGGTCAGTTGCAGTGCTATACTCATGCTTTTTTTTTTTTTGAAATGATGAGGCTTTATGGTCCAGTGGTTAGGAAAACGGCTTGCACCCAGGAGATTCCCTGTTCAAATCCCAACTCAGACACTTGCTTTCCTGCTTGTGCTCAGTCTATCAGATGATACATGAAAACTAAGGTATTAGTGTTAAAGTTTGCAGCTGTTGTTGATGCATAGTTCACATCCTAATTCCTGTAAAGTGCTTTGATATCCCTTTGGGGATGAAGTGCTATATAAATTTAAGCATTATTATTATAACATTTTAAAAGTCGAGTCGCTGTATTTTGAGGATCAAGTTCTTAGCATGCTGGAAAGTACTTAATAATAAACACTGCATTTCTCTATTTTAAGACTGGAAGGCTGTATTTTGTATTATGTAGTGTGGGTTTTGTGCTCTATACTTTGAAACAGCTTTAAGAAGTAGACAGTAACATGTACAGGAGTGTATGTATGTTATGGTACCAGAGGCTTTTCAGTTTCTATGTGCCTTGTAGTAACGTAATCTATTTAATGTTCAGGCAGGCCACAGAGGCCCTGAGTAAAGGTCCTGACAGATAAACATTAGCAGGGTCCTGTTATAGAGTTATATATACTGTTACATACATTGCAAGTACCACCCATGGAGTGAGTCAAGAAAGCAACAGGAACAATAAAGAAGTTTGTTAACCTTGGGGTGAGTCACCCATGTGTACTGAATTAAAACACTATAGCACTTGTCTATGGAATTCTATTTCTTAGAATATTATGGAAGCATATACAATAACTTTTTAATCTAGGATTAACACTTTTTTTTTAAACCTGACTTTTAGTCAATAGCTTTTATATCTATTGTTCCGTTGTTAAGCAGTCAGGCGCTATGGAAATATAAAATTGTACTGTACTGTATATGTATATAAATATTGGCATCTTGGCAAAGTGGGTTGCAGAGCGCAGGTGCAGGAGTGATGCAGTGATCAATGAAAGACAGACAACGATAATCCAAAATACAATGATGTTTAACTATAATCCTGGTCTGGTGCCCATAAATAATAATCCCAGGCAATACACAGCAGTGTTTATTGCACTGTTCTAAATAACGGGTTGCAGTCCCAAATAATAACACAGTCAATTTACACACACAAATACACACATGATCACACGTCCTGAGTGAGTGGTTTCAGTGCAAGTGGTGAAATACAATTTAATACGTGAACAGTGGTGCAGTGTTATCCAGGTTTGTGCTGGCCTTAAGCGACAGCTCCTGGATCGTGTTTAGCTGTCTAATAATTACAAATCAAGCACAGTATTAGCAATGACAAAACAAACAAACACTCATGATATTATCACGCTCCTTTCCGGTTCGTCCGTAACCATAATAAAGGAACAGATCACCTCGCTACGTCCCCTTATGTACCGTCAGTCACGCCCCCTTGGTTAACAATTGCAACCGCTCCTCCAATCCGCAGCTGCAACATCGCTTCCCTTCCGGGTCGATGACTTGGTGTACCGTAGCTCCGCCCCCTTTCTAGATGGCCAACTTCCACCTAACCCTGGGAATGAACTGTCTGGCCATCCAGTCCAGGGCACTCTTTACACAGCACCCATACAGGTTGGGAGGGAGATTTATCACCAAGAATCATTCTGTCTCTGTCACACATCTATAGCTTGAAGCCCAAGTTTGACCTCAGTAAAATGTCAGCTCCAGTTACGGTTCTGATTAACATTGATAGAAATGAAGGATTCTTTCTTGCATTGATGCTTCTGCTTGAAGTCAGACCCAGAAGAAAAGCCAGTTAAATGAGTAGAGTTCAAACAGACATGACCCATCATAGAGAGATCAACATTTATAGGGGCAAGATCCAAAGGACCAAAATACTCAAGGAGCCACGTGAAAAGTTACATTTGTTGTCCAGAAAACTCCAAGATCTTCACCATGCATATTATCTATGTGAGAAAGAAAGTGAGATTTCACTATATTCTCTCTCTCCACAACAAGAGGCCTTGGAATACATGCAAAACCATCCCCTGACACTGTGACAAGGTCATGCCTGCAGGGAAACAAAAAGGGATCTGTGTTTACTACTCAAAACTGCAGAGATTAGCTGATTGTTTAGACAGGAACACTAAGGCCAGATCTCTGGTTAATTTGTTCTGTGCACCAGTGCAGAAACGAGGCAAAGGATAGAGGAAAATTTCCCCCCAACTCACCCTGAACAGATCTCTCCCCACAATAACATCTCTGCCAGCAAATCAGGCAGCTGATGGTCAGGGACTTCTTTGGCTCTTGACTAAAAAAAGAATAATTTCACACATGCAGATTAAAGCTGATGTGAAACAGAATATGTTATATAAAATGTATTATGTGATTATTTTGAACCATTTTTAAGAGACTATAAAAGATCAGTAAAGATCCTGGTTATTTATAAACCTAAACTTGCAATGATAAGAGGCCAACACAGAAGAAGGTTGACAAATAATAACCATTTAATTTGCCTCAAAAGGCAAAGGTGATAATTATAGTACCAACTACATTAATAATAATTTATTACCTAGACACCCAAGTAGATTTTTTTTGTAGTTTCCTTGTATGCCAGCTAAAAAAAGTAGTGCACTTTATTTATAAACTTGCTGTGCTTGTCTATGCTTTTATGTAGCCTACACATGATTTATTCTTGTGTGTGAATGTTTTGTTCTTAAAGAAATTACTATTTGCTGTTAATAGAACCATATGCACACTTGTCTACATATAAAAAAGAGCCTTATTACCTTGTTTTCATTTATTACCTACGTGTAGTCGCATATTGATATTTTACTGTATATTGGTAACAGGAAAATAATCTTTTTAAAAACATAGTTGTTATTTATTTATTTTGCTTAAGATTCAAATACGGTGACATACTGTATTGCAATTCAGACACCTGGCAGGCATCGTTGTCAAATAACTGTACCTTGACTCGTGTTAATTTTAAACAACATGACATTAAGATGTTTTTTTTTTTTTAAATCAGTTGCACAAATGGGCATAACATATGCTTCTTCTTTCTGTGCTGATTTCTGGTTCTTTTTTTGATACATTAGTTGTCTAATAATAATAATAATAATAATAATAATAATAATAATAATAATAATATCAAAACAAATGAATGTGGATGATTACTGAACAGGGCTGTGAAAAAATACATTCCAGACAGTTTAGAGCAGTCAGAGCCCAGCAAAGCAATAAAGCTGCTAACTACAGTACAAGCAAACGTATTCAGAAATGCAGGGAGTGTGAATGACATGAAAATCTATAGGGTTACAAGAAGTTAGAACTGAAAATAATTGCAATGATCAAATGTTATGTTTATAAGAAATGCAACCTGCTTAGACAATGGACTTTGATTGAAATAGATTGTAAGAGTTATATGTATTGTAGTTCTGGTACATCGTGATATTTGTTACCCACTGTAAAGGACTTGTTCCAAACATACTAAGGCAGCGATTCCCAAACTTTTGCACGACCCCATTTTGAGACTTAAAAATGTGCATGACCCCAGAAAGCAACCAGATCAACAAAGCAACCAAAAAACACAGCAACCAACACATTAATACATTATTTAATGTACTCACCAAGCCTAATGTGACACATAGACTTGAATGATGTGACACAGTTTTTCTAATTTCTGATGTTACATCCAATGGTTCGATATCGAGACTTGATGCACACAAGTGTGGAGAATCCAGCTTCACAAAAATAAATGCTGGCAAATGGCACTATCAGTTTTAAGGCGCGTGTTGTTAGTGCAGGATATTCACTCGTGACACTGAACCAGAACTCCAGGGGAGAAAGTCGGGCATATGTTCCTTGCAAGAGTTGATCACAGGAAATGTCAATTATCTGTTCGATTTCAGTTGCTGGCAAATCCATAGCATCAGATGTGCACTGAAAGGGGTTTTGCACCCAATCATGTTTTGTCATGTCTAAGTCGGGGAAAAAGGACGCAAACTGTATCTCCAGTTGGTTGAGATGCTCAGTCATGACCTGTGTGGGAAGCTGAATAATTTATTGTCAGCCAGGAACTTGCAAAGCTGTGGGAAGGATTCATAGTTTGACATCAATAGATTATTCTTCTAGAAAGCCATTTTTTTCATGAATGCTGTGATTCGATCACTCAGCTGAAAGATGTTGGTGTTCTTTCCTTGCAAACCTGCATTCAGTTCATTCAATTTTGCAAATATATCTGTGGCATATGCAAGAACGCACATCTTATTTTGATCAGAGATCATTTCACAGTGTTGGAGAGGGTTTGGCTCAGAGTTTGTTCGTCTCAGTTTCCCCACACATTAGTCTCACCATATCAACTGCAGTGGGCAAAATTAAAGTCTCCCCAATTGTGTGAGGCTTCTTGTATAAACAAGGGAAACCAAGGGACTGCATTGTTTTGTATTTGGTAATACCTAACTACAAAGTTCTTAAATGTAATGACTTGGAAAATATGAGTTTTGGTACACCCCTAATGTTCATACAGAGCAACATGAGCCCCTTTCATACTAGCACTCCTACCTGGGTCCCGATCCGGGTTTTGGCTACCCGCGTCACAATCCTGTGTAAATTATTAACAATAAACATATTCTTTGTTATTGGTCTATTTTCTACTTCTTGGTGTAATTAATTAGGTCGTATCTAGCATTCTTGTATCTAGCAACAGCCTATTGGCACTGTAACATGCAGAAAAAAAGAGCACTTGGTCTTTTAGAATTAGCTGTACGAAAAAGGAAGTCAATTTTAATTATCCTAGGCTATAGTTTCACATAAGCTGACTTCCTGTACAGGTAATCAAGGTAGTTGCAGAGCCTGAAGTCCATGTATTTAAACCAGGCAGTAACAACCAAATTATCTGAGTTGCTGACATATACTTGTTCTTTCTCAGTTTCTTATTTTAGACATTTAACCAGATATTGTTGCAATTTGTTCTGGAAGGTGTCAGAAACAAAAGAATAATATTAAAAGGAATTAGCCAGAAGACTTTAGCTGTAATGTATGTGTTTACTAGATCCCATTCACAACACTTATTTGGATTTTTAGTCCGTTTTCAAAATAGTAAAATGTTTACAGCAGCACTTCTTTTTTTCTTTAAGCAATTCAAAAATGTTTTGTGAATAAAAACAATGGACAACCTTCTCAAAGCTTTTAATTAAATTATCATTAGCAAAATAGCTTAGTCTAATAAAGTTACCAAACCAGAAATAGATCTTACTCTTTGTCTTCTGTTGATCTTTCTGTTTTCTGTGAACTGCAACAATTCAGATGGATCTTATTCTTTTACATGCTTTGTGACTTGTAGCATGAATTATTGCAGTCCAGTTTATTGACTGAAATTTACGGTGTTGCTGTCCTTCCAAAATCGATGAGTGTTTAAAGCATCAAACCTTTTGATTTGATTCCATCAACTCATTCATGAGTTAAGTGCCAAATTCGTTTTCAACAGAGAAGGAAAAGAATAAGGCTTATGGAAAAAGAATGTCTTCTCCTTGAAAAGTCATATTCAATACTTGTAAAAATAAAGTGAATAATAAACAACTAATTATTCTACACATATTACAATTTTAAGGATGGCACTTTTTCTTGGGCTGTTTGCTGTCCAGATTATTAAAGCTAATTACTTCAGTCATTACTGCTTTGTAACGGCAATTACAATTCTAAAAACAATAAGAAGTAATTAAAGACTACTTTTCAAGTCGATAAATTAACAGTCAGAGTTGTTTTTTTCTGGGTTTTTTTTCAGTTTTTTGCAATTAAAACCATATTTTTTCCAAGTGTCAGCAATCTCTAGTCGTCCCACCCCCCACCCCACCCCACCCCACCCCACACCCCACATCCCACATAGATACCTACGCAGGCGATTCCATTGGTTGGTATATAATGTCCGTGCCAATATCTATTTTAAACAAGCCCTGACAGCCCCATAAGCATTGTACTTTTTAACTATTAGACGAAATATTTACAGAATACAGTACTTAAAAACTGGTGATATAACCATGATTAATTTATTATTAATAGCGTTTTAGTTAAGTTATACCAAATCACATTTTTATTTACAATGAAGAGAAAACATAATATGCTATCTGCAATTCAGAAAAGACGGCTATTGTCAACTTGAAGAAAATGAAGAAACTAAAAAACTTTAACAGCACAACAAGGGACAAAGGGAGTGATGAGGTGTCTGTGATGCCTTACGGCACAAACAGGGGGGTTTAAAATAACTACACAGCTTTTTAAAAATAAAAAATAAAAAAATCATTTTCTCAAAATATCTCTTACTTACCCTAATAAAATGTCAAAGAAACTGAAGCAACAGTCAGATCTATTTGCATTTGGATTGGGAAAATCTACATCTGGCCAACTCCATGAAAATGAGAATGTAACTGAAGATGAGAAGGAGGCACTAACAGAGTTAGTATTTTAGCCAGTAACTGAAAAATAAAGAAATGTGCTGTCTTCCCTGGATTTTTATATAGTTGTCTTCCCTGACATTTGATTAATGTAGTTCTATTTCCTGGCCTTTTATGTATATAGTTCCCTGGCATTTTATGTACAGATATATACTTCTTTCACTGGCATTTTACGCACACAGAAAATAGTTCCCTGGCATTTAATTAAATACCGCAATCTAAAAGTCTAAACCCCCCCACACACAATGTCCGTACAGGGGAGGAAACACACACAGAGAGAGAGAGAGAGAGAGAGAGAGAGAGAGAGAGAGTCCCCACTCCTGCAGACAGACACAAACCCCAGGATGGCAATCCCATTTGTAAAAACATTGGCTATTTATATTCAACATAACATGATACAATCAATTATAAAGTGTCAGACAACATAAAGCATGCATTAATCAAAATCAATAAATACAATTATAAAAATAATAACATACGAGTGCAGAATACATATGAACAGGGCATTCTTAACCCTGTTACAACCTTGCCCATTTTTCCCAAATGTGTCCTCTTATTTAACAAATAATTTAATTAAAGTGAATAAAACAAATAGTGCCAAACCCATCACCAGCACTCACTGCTTCTCCATCCAACACCCTACACAAGAGATACAACTGTAAATTAATTTCAATAGTCATCACTATGCACTCTTAAACACATCTCCGCCCAAGACATAATACAAAAACACAGTCCAATACACAAAACAGCTTTAAACAGTTTTAGCTCTGGGTGTGGTTCTCCGGCCGCTTACAGATGCTGGGGGAAAGCGGAAGAGCTCACCAACCCTGACCAGCCAGCATCCTCAGCCTCACACGCCACTCGCACCCATTTGAGCTGACAGCCAGGCTCATCAGACTGGCGAGGGTAACTGGGGGAGTGAGCTCTCGACTCAGGCATTCTTCTTTGGCCTCAACCACCCCTCTCATTTCCTTTAAGGACCAGTCCCCCCACTCAGCCTAGCCTTATCCCTTAGGGTCTCCACCTATCCATGGGCTCTCCATGCCAGACCGACTCTTCAAGTACAGGAAGAGGGGTATCTCTCTTACAGGAAGAGGGGTATTCTTTTGCTTCTGCCGCCGCATGCAAACCCCACGGGAAGAACAAACAAAACAAAATGGCAGGGAAACACAAAAACAGTAACAGAGGTGTTAGAATAGCAACAAAACAATATACTGCATTTAAAATGTTATCTTGGGGACTCTGTTCCACATAAATGTTAAAATCTGAATCCTGCCGACTTACGCCATAAATGATGTCACACCTTGTTTGTAGCCGTGTCTATGCCACATGGAAGTATGGGTACTAGAACCCCAGTTAGCCACTTTTTCTGTTTGGAACAGATCCTGATTCCTAGTTGTACCCTTGATGCAGACAGCCTTAAATCCCACAAAAGGAGGGGGAGAAACAGTTGTGCAAATTTACCAGTTTATTTCTCTTATGACAACAAAAATACATTTAAAATCAGACATAAACAGTACAACATTCAATCAACAGGTTGCAGAATTTAAAAAAAGGTATAGGGGGGAACAAAATAAAAGAAAAACTACTGTCTTCCAAGCACAAACCCAGCAGTTCACTTCCAACTTTAAATCCAGGGTTCAATTGTTCTGTTCTAAGCCCAGTTTCCAGTTCTTTAGGTCAGTTTATATAGTCCAGGTCAGGCCACAGCTACCACCGGAACATCAAAAAAAATAAGAACATTAAAATAACAAAAATAATATCTTGGGCCGGTTACATATCCCCTTAGTGGGCAGTCAAGCACACAGCAGTAGTGAAAGTGTAGGTTTAAATGTAAGGGGAAATAGATTCAAAATAAAAACAGTTTACTAAAACTATCCAGGTATGGTAAAAACACTGCCTAGCAGTAATACTGTTAAAGTATTTCAGGAAACCTATTCAAATATATAATGTTATCACATAATTTTGATTGTCAAACAAATTAACCTTTAAGAATTTAAACTGTTCCAATTATGATTTGTTTTTTGATTCAGCCCAAAACAAATATAGCACTGTGATACTAGATCATAAAAGCAAATGTTGTGTTTTCTTAACCCAGCTCTAATAGCAAATTAGTTACAGTAGAGTTATTTGTAATACTTGTTCACAGTATCTATAGACTTAAACAGAAATATGTATTATAGTGGTGCGGTATTATAGATATATATATTACTGCTATACTGGTATTATATACCTAATTACAGTTTCATATATCATATATTGGAGTTAAATCTTTTTATTTAAGGTGATAGTTGGTC
Source organism: Acipenser ruthenus (assembly GCF_902713425.1). NCBI lineage: Eukaryota > Metazoa > Chordata > Actinopteri > Acipenseriformes > Acipenseridae > Acipenser > Acipenser ruthenus. Next base: position 43,514,340 of record NC_081193.1, on the reverse strand, counting down.
ACTTGCTACTATTCGATTTTTTTTTTTTTTTTGCCAAATTGACGTTTATTTTAGAAAGAATTTACAGTTTTTTTTTCAATCTTTATTTTTCCATTCAAGTAGAGAATGGGTGAAATCGAATTGCTTTAAAAAAAAAAAGATAACAAAGACTTTTTATGCCATTGAGAAACGTTTCATTTAGAGAAACCCCTTTATTATATTCAACATGCTACAAATCCATGGTTACCAACATTCTAATTGAAATAATGTTTGGTCACAGCAAAGGTATACCTTGTATAGATATAGATCCTACACAACTTTTAAAATTGTCTCAAATAAATCTTACAAAACACAGCATACAAAAGTGTGTAGTCTGGTGGCTTTCTGCATCCTTTATAAAAATAAATGATAAGGTTTAACTCTTAGGAGCTCTTAAAAAGGATTGTGCCTCTAGATTATGGGGAAACTTAACCTAGCACCCCTTCTCATGGCCAGGTCACTTCCTGTGTTGTTTTAATTGAAGGTAAAATGCAGTAAAATTCCCTGCTCACAATCTAATAAAAATAATATTTAAAACTAGCCCTCCAGTTATCATTATGTCAATAGTTAATGTTTAATGGCTAATATAATTTTGCAGATGTATATTTTCGCCATTTGATTTTGTTTAAGGTTGAAAATAATTACCTTGTGTGTGAAACCTGAAATGAGTGTGGGTGAATGTCTGAGTAAATGAACCTGTTTACTGTATTTTATTTAATTATTGCTATTGATTATTAATACTGTAATTATTAATAAAGCACTTCATGTGTTTTAATTGAAGATGCCAAACTAAGACAGGCAGCAAAGAAAGAAAATAAAACTATGCTTTGTCACCCGCATCCACTGTAACTGTGCTTATTGTAAACTCAAATTAATAAATAACACAACGCAAAGTAACAATCATTACCAGCGCTGTTTAATACCGGCTGGTTATTTAATGCTGATTGTTGAATATAGAGCTGAGTATTGAAAACTGTGAATTAGCTACTTATATATATATATATATATATATATATATATATATATATATATATATATATATATATATATTTATATATATATATATATATATATATATATATATATATATATACTCACCCTTGGTTTAATGAAAGGTAGGGTACACTTTTCTTACAAGTGTATTACACAGACTTTTATAGTATAAATTTACTTGTAAAAATAATATGCACAGAACAAAACATTAGATAGTTGAACAGAACTAACTTGCACTTATTATTCGGAGTGTACGCTCCCCCTCTCCTGCTTCAGGCTCAGCACAGTCACTGGAGGCAAGGCAGATGGGCCCGCTTCATGTTTTCCTCTTGCGCCCCATTTTCAAATCAAACTAGTAACTGTCACCGTATACCTACAGCAAAAGCCTACCTACACCTTAACTAGCTAATTTCAAAGTAAGCGCTTTGAATGACAGGCGCTGTAGCTGGCAAATGACAGTGCACTGTCGGTGCAGGTCATGATGATTGACAGTCATTTAAGTGAATGAGAGCATTGTAGTGCTGCTTCAGTCAACGAGATCTGTCAGAACAGGGTGAAATGACAGTAACAGTGAAACTACAGTACGAACGGACACGGAGATGATTGATAACGACCCCTAGTCATTCAGAGCGGAAAGGAGACGGGACAGACAGCAAATATAAAAACTACACAAACTAGAGATTATTTCTAAATGATTATTTTTGGTAAGAAAATAAAAAATAGCAAGTGGTTTTACCGACGTTTATCCTATATACATTTATTTCATTCAAACTCATATTTTTGGGGAATTCGATGTTTAACGAGCTTTACTGATTAATATCGAAAAGTAGCAAACCTTCTTATATCCTGTTCCAGTGTATTGGGATTAGTTTAAACCTATAACGCATTAAAGCAAACCTGTAATTTTTGTATTGTTTCATTAAAGCCCCTTTCACGCTGGTGCTCATAACCGGGTCCTGACCTGAGTTCTGGCTACTCAGGTCACAATCCCGCGTAGTGTGAAATGAGGTACCTGGGTCGACCCACCTCAGGATGTGGGTTGACACGCTTTAACCCGGGTCGAGCTAGACAGAATGCATGATGGGTGCTTGTAATTGGAGGAAGAAATAAGCAACCACTGCTCTGTGAAGGTTTCACTTGTGAGCCATTTCTGTTTATAAAAGTTTGTTGATTGAGACACACCATGAGCCAGATAGCTGCAGGGATGGAATGGAGCGATTAAGAGGGGTGTGCAGGCAGAAGATTTCTCTTTATGCAGATGATAGTCTTTTGTACATTTCTAGCCCTGCATCCTGTCTGCCCCACGTTCTTTCTATACTAGATCAATTTGGCAAATTCTCTGGGTATAAACTGAATCTCTATAAGAGTGAATTGTTCCCCATCAATACGGCTGCCATAAATGATCCTCTCACCACCTTTCCTTTCAAAATTGCTTCCAATGAATTCACATATTTGGGTATCACAATAATACATTCCTATAATGACCTCTTAAAATCTAATTTCACTTCATTAAAATTTCCTGTTAGCCCCCCCACACACACACAGACACATCTTTTACTGATTCTATACTTGAGTGTAACCCAAACTGCAAAGGTATGATTTCAAAAACATACAATACTATTTCCCCCCCTACATTGCCCTTCAGGTTTCAGTTTCTCAGCTTGAGAGCGAATCCTGTCTCGGGTTCATTCATCCTGTGTCTGTGCCAGACATGGACCGACACAATTTAAAATTTGACATTGCATCCATTTATGTTAGACTAAATTGGCTTAGATCTTCCCGGATTTGTATCCAACCTGTGACAGATGTACCAGGTTGGCTCTCTTCAGAGCTTCATTTTTTCAAGCTTTTTCTCAAATTACTGAAACAAACATTGACCCCTTTCCACTTTTCACCCTTTTTGGTGAAGTGCCCAATGACATCCCTCTGACCAAGTTGCAGTCAGATTCCCTGGCCTTTGCATCCTTGCTTGCCATACGCCTAATTCTGTTTAACTGGAAGCAAGTTGCCCAACCCTCTTACATCCACTGGGTTAGGGATTTCATGCAATTCCTCAATCCTGAAAAATGTAATTCACACTTCGGGGACACACAGAAGAATTCTACATAGCATAGCAGACATTTGTAACATTCTTTGAACTCCAGCTCCCCCTTGCTCCTTGAGCCAGCTGAAGACATGCTAAAACATTTCATCCACCCATTGTTCTTTGTATTCACTGAATGTGACTCAGTTTTCAGATACACGTTTTTTTCCTGTTTCTTCTCCTTTTCTACTTTTTCTCTTTCCTTTTCTTGTGCATTTAAGCTTCTTTTATTATAAAATCAATAAACAAAGTTATACATTTGAAAAAAAAAAATAGACACGTTTTGCGGTAAAACAAAGAACCTTTCTTTCACTGCTCCTGGATTGTCCAGGCTACCCGAAGAAGGAGAAAGTCACTGTGTGTTTAACTGGGATCTGTGATTGCTAAAGCTCAGGAGAGTGAATCGAAGTCATTGTGTGTGTAAGCAGGATTTGTTAAAACTGCATGCTATGCAGTGCTGTGCTGCGATGGTGCGTGGCTGCTTCTTCCATGTTCAGCTGACAGCCAACGACTGTGTACATCCGGGGTTGGTGAAAGATGAACATCTGCTCAAGAGATGGTTGAGTGAAGGTGTTGACCAGCCTGAACCGTGAGAAACTGAGTGGGAGAGAAGCAATCTGCAGGAAAGCAAATAAAGGAAACCCTTAAGCTCAGGAGAGTGAAACAACAGCACAGTAAGAACTCTGCCTGGTCCATTGTGTATGGAAGAGTCATCATGTGTATACAGGGACTGCTGAAGCACAGAGGATTAGGGTTAGTTTAGGGGATATTAGACATCCTACCCAGGGGTGTAGTGCTATATTTAGAAGTGAGGGGTCGCTTTTATCTACCCTCCCCACCCCCCACCTCAACCTTACCGCACCCCTTGCTGTCCCCGTTTCCCCATACAGTCAACAGAACCGCAGTTTATCACGCAACAATATTTAATTAACTTGAACTCGCGAGTTGCAATGGTGACTGTATAATGGGTTCCATCTCAAACTTTAGGTATTTTAAGAAATGTACAGTAATATCGCACTGTATGAGTGGGGGACTACGAAGCAAAATATCACTTCACTATACAATTATACACGACCTTCATACAACTTATTAACTTAAACATAAAAATAAGGATTAAATCTTGAAATTATTATTATTATTATTATTATTATTATTATTATTATTATTATTATTATTAATCCTATGCGTAACACTCCCCTCACCCCTCTTGTATATTGAATGGTTTGGTCCAGAATCAGCTCATCTCACTGTCCTCCTATTGCACAGCCACTTAAGAGTGAATGAGACTGACGTTTTGAAACAGAAGTGCATCCATTGGCAAAAAAAGATTTGTGTAAGGCCACTGGTACCCTTTACTTGTTTGTTGTGATTGAGGTTTATCTTTTAAGTAAATGTTTAGCTTATTTTATCTACTTGATTTCTGATATATGGTTCTAAAAATAAGAAATGTTCCAAATATTACATGTAATTATAAAACGCTGACACCTTTAGCACAGCGTTGACACAGGTTCCCTTCACCTCTCTTACTCATTTTTCTAGACCAGACATGCTATATTCAAACTTTTTCATTATTTATCTCTCAAGGGTTTTTTTTACGGCTATTGTATTCTTTGCTTATTTGTATGGGTTATATACACATGTATATCTCTCTCCATATATTAATAAGAGCAAAACAGTTAAATATTCTACATGTGAAGTACGGAGGCGGTGTGCTCCCTGCCCAAGAAGTGAGGGGTTGGCACTCCCTGCCGACCCCGCACTACACCCCTGGTCCTACTTCAGTATAGGAAGGGTGTGTAGCATGTTCTGTTAGCGGGACCCTCCTTCCAGTGGGGGTAACGCTTAGCCTTTTTCAAAGCACTTTTTTTTTCTTAGCTGTGATGGTAACATGCAAGTAGAACTGCAATGAATCTTCTTAATCCAGTGATAACCCACACATATAACAAAACCCTGTTACAAAATATTATAAAAATATATAATGTTACATTCCATTACTGCTTCCTGACATTGTATTCTTTCATTACACTCTCAACTGAGTACTCTGTCTTGATAAACAAACCTGTGAAAAGGGAAAGTATTCAAAGGTAATCAATAAAAGGTAAAATCAATTAAACGATAATCAATAAAGAAAAAGGTATTAAAAGGTAATTAACAAGCATATTTGGTATATTGTTCTCTCACCTTCTACAAATATAACAGAGCACCCCTTGTGCTTTACTATACAAAATATTTTTATACTGTATATACAGTAAGTTATACCTTTATAATATACTGAACCACCAAGATACCATTTTTAAATAAATATTGATATTAAAGATGTGCACTGCCTGGCCACTTTCTCAGGACCTGTACCTAGTATCAGGTTGGGCCTCTTTTTGCCTTCATTAGACTCCACAAAGTCCTGGAAGGTGTCTCAAGAGATATTAATCCATTCATTAATTAGTATTTCACACAGTTTGTGCAGAGAGGTAGACAGAGGATTGTGTTCATTTTAAATATGCTCAATTGGATTGGAGGCTGTGGAAGATGCCTGAATTCTCTGGCTTACTCCTCAAATCAGCTGCACAATTCTGCATAGTGGATGAGTTCATTATCATCTTGTAGCCATTCCCATAAGGGTACAAGTGCCGCATTGTGGGGTGGGTATGATCTGTAACAATGCTTAAGTAAACTACGGCATAAACCAATAAGAAACTAAAACAAGTTTGAAAATGTTCAGTTGCCCTCATTGTAAAAGATGTGTAACATAGATGAAGGCATTAGCTAAAATGTTAGTCAACTGACTTTCTATCAAATTTCTTACAGTTCTACCTTTGAAGCAAAACAGCAAAAAGATATGACCTTGACTCAATTTGACGCTGACATATGATGTACCGTATTTTAATTTTTATATTAGAATTCTGCATGTTGATCAAGGGCATCCCAGGAAGACAGTAATGGTTTTGTTTATTAGCAAGGGTCAAGCATCACTTTTTGTAACTCGGAAGACACATTGCAGTAATATTTCTTCCCATCTCTTAATATATTTTCAAACAGTCACTGGTTGAAAGCTTACTCCAGAAATTAATTAAAGATAACTGAATATGTCCTACAGGATTTCCCTGTCTATATTAAGACTAATAGACACATACACACCAGTTTCCACAATAGATAAATTATACTTAAACCTCATTTTCCATTTGGTTCAAATGGCTGGTTATTAAACAAACACTGTAAACCCTTGTGTTTAAAGGTTTATGCCTATAAAACTTGAAAAATGTGTTATCAATCTTGTGATTGTCTGTAAATGTATTATTCTTACTGCATGTATAGGTTACATTTTTACATTTATTTACTGTAACTAATTTACATTGGTGCTAGAGGATTAGGGGTGTGCAGAAGTATTTATTATCAGGTATTCAATAAATCCATTCACTAATCTATTGATTACAAAACAAGAAAAGCTGTCTTTCCCTCACCTTTTCAATTGATCAACCAATCCATGGCAATTCACTTCCACATTGACTGTTTTAAAAGCTGTTTGAAAGCCACTTTTCCTCCCACTCTGGGGGCTGGCATTTTTACTGTTGTACTACAGTACTGAGGCTGTAAACAGATTTTTCATTGTTGGTGACATTGTGCAAACCAGAATTCACCTCTAAGTATTGCATAATTCAATAGAGGGATGTTGTATTTAGATGAGAAATGTGAAATCAGTGATTCACCACGTAGGGTAAAACAGCTCATCTAATTCAGGGCTTGTCACCACACTGAAATCAAGAGAAGGTAAATAAATTACATTAAACAGGTCATTTTAACCAAAGTTCAAATGGGTTCACACTGGTTTGCTCGGCAACATAATTTTGCATGAAATTGAGAGTTCAAGCATTCCGAACGTGCATGACATCAGTAATAACTTGCAGCTGGCCATAACCTGTAAAGGCAAGCAGGCATCTCAGATATATACAGTACTGTGCAAAAGTTTTAGGCAGGTGTGAAAAAATGCTGTAAAGTAAAAATGCTTTCAAAAATAGACATGTTAATTGAGTATATTTATCAATTAACAAAATGCAAAGTGAGTGAACAGAAGAAAAATCTACATCAAATCAATATTTGGTGTGACCACCCTTTGCCTTCAAAACAGCATCAATTCTTCTAGGTACACTTGCACACAGTTTTTGAAGGAACTCGGCAGGTAGGTTGGCCCAAACATCTTGGAGAACTAACCACAGTTCTTCTGTGGATTTAGGCAGCCTTAGTTGCTTCTCTCTCTTCATGTAATCCCAGACAGACTCGATGATGTTGAGATCAGGGCTCTGTGGGGGCCATACCATCACTTCCAGGACTCATGTTCTTCTTTACACTGAAGATAGTTCTTAATGACTTTCGCTGTATGTTTGGGGTTGTTGTCATGCTGCAGAATAAATTTGGGGCCAATCAGATGCCTCCCTGATGGTATTGCATGATGGATAAGTATCTGCCTGTACTTCTCAGCATTGAGGAGACCATTAATTCTGACCAAATCCCCAACTCCATTTGCAGAAATGCAGCCCCAAACTTGCAAGGAACCTCCACCATGCTTCACTGTTGCCTGCAGACACTCATTCATGTACCGCTCTCCAGCCCTTCGGCGAACAAACTGCCTTCTGCTACAGCCAAATATTTCAAATTTTGACTCATCAGTCCAGAGCACCTGCTGCCATTTTTCTGCACCCCATTTCCTGTGTTTTCGTGCATAGTTGAGTCGCTTGGCCTTGTTTCCACGTCGGAGGTATGGCTTTTTGGCCGCAAGTCTTCCATGAAGGCCACTTCTGACCAGACTTCTCCGGACAGTAGATGGGTGTACCAGGGTCCCACTGTTTTCTGCCAATTCTGAGCTGATGGCACTGCTGGACATCTTCCGATTGCAAAGGGAAGTAAGCATGATGTGTCTTTCATCTGCTGCAGTAAGTTTCCTTGGCCGACCACTGCGTCTACGGTCCTCAACGTTGCCCGTTTCTTTGTGCTTCTTCAAAAGAGCTTGGACAGCACATCTGGAAACCCCTGTCTGCCTTGAAATTTCTGCCTGGGGGAGACCTTGCTGATGCAGTATAACTACCTTGTGTCTTGTTGCTGTGCTCAGTCTTGCCATGGTGTATAACTTTTGACAGTAAACTGTCTTCAGCAACCTCACATTGTTAGCTGAGTTTGGCTGTTCCTCACCCAGTTTTATTCCTCCTACACAGCTGTTTCTGTTTCAGTTAATGATTGTGTTTCAACCTACATATTGAATTGATGATCATTAGCACCTGTTTGGTATAATTGTTTAATCATACACCTGACTATATGCCTACAAAATCCCTGACTTGACTCTGTGCAAGTGTACCTAGAAGAATTGATACAGTTTTGAAGACAAAGGGTGGTCCCACCAAATATGGATTTGATTTAGATTTTTCTTCTGTTCACTCACTTTGCATTTAGTTAATTGATAAATATAATCTATTAACATGTCTGTTTTTGAAAGCATTCTTACTTTACAGCATTTTTTCACATCTGCCTAAAACTTTTGCACAGTACTATATATATATATATATATATATATATATATATATATATATATATATATATATATATATATATATATATATTGGTATGAGATGCATAAACTGTATCTTTATTCATCAAACATGAGTTAATTCAGGAAATGGCTGAATGATGATGATGAGCTAAACAATTTGTTTGAGCATCAGACAATGCTGTCAAGTTTCCAATCCTGCAAGTGTTTATTGTAGTTGTGATTATAATCATGTTCTCATATCTCTAGCTTCAACAGACTCATTTACGCATGGCCTCATCATTTTGCTTTCATTTGTTGTTTAGTGCCACAGCCCTGTAACTCATTTATAATTTTCCCCCTGAATAAATATCATTTATGACATTTGCCACCTGATGTGACAGCATGATTATTCCTAAATGCCTGGCATGACAACTGACTTCATAATTTTCTTGAAGTTCATACCAAAAGGGATGATAGCAATCTCCTTCAATGTAGAGCCATTTGGAACGTGTTTATTGACGGGTAATGTGGACTTGCAGTTAAGTCTTCTTTCCATGTTTTAAACATACACATCAGCTTTATTTTATTTACATGTAGCCTACATTAATGCTCTGTGTGGGGATATTCTCCGTACAATCACAGGTCAAATGAAAATGTGAATTATTCAAAATAAAAAGCCAGTTATCAAGCCTGAATATCAGTTATAATTACATTTTATGATTTGGTTGCTGTCAGATTATACTCTATAAAAGCTATGTATCCTTTACTGTACTGTTAGTGAGTGTATCCAACTCTGAATTCATAAATAATAACATTATACAATTGTGAGACATAAATAATATAAATGTGACAGACTGGTTTTAAATAATATTAGTACAAACCAGGATCTATAGATGTATTTAATTTAGTATTTTATATTTATATTTATATTATACAGCCTAATCGTGAAGATAAAAAAAGTCAAAAACTGGTAACATGAAAATTACTAAGGCTACAATTAAAAATGTAAATATACTGTTGTCAAGTGCATAAGGACAGTGCATATTGAAATAATTAAGATTTGTAGTTTGTTTAATAGTTCGATATTAAGGCTAATCACATCTCTGAAATAAAGCTCCAACACGCTCAATTCTATACAAAACATTGTTGTTCCAGTTTGTGTATGTGACCCTGATTTACAGACTTCTAGACAAACTAAGTATTGAAAACAGATAAATGTCCCTTCGAAAGGGTTAATTTTTTGCCAATTGATATGCACAGGTAGCTCCTTCCCCTGCTTGTGTTCTGAAATGGCATATCAAGTTACAGCACGTTGCTAAGTGAGGGACACAGAGAGAACAAAAGATTGAACAGAGAAGAAAACGCTAGAGAAATATTGAAGCAAAGTTATAGCAGAAATTCTAAACTAAAACGAATAAAAGAACTACGTTTAGAAGATTATCAGAAAATTATTGCAACGATCTGTGCATTTGTTATGTACCGTAATTCTGCTGTCTATGTGTGTGTTTATGTGCTTTGTGCTGTGCTCCAGAAAAATGTCTCGTGTAAAATACTTTTTTGGGGTTTCCGTTCACTCAGTTTATTTTACTCGAGTAAACCGGGCTTTTCACCCAACGTCATGCAAATGAATGGGAAAGGTGGGGGTTGATATGTAAATTAGCGATGGGTAAAGTTACAAACAACTTGTGTTGCTTTTTGAAGATTACTAGTGAAAATGTAGTTTCCATGAACAGAGAACTATTACACGTGAATCTAAGGTGCTGCAATAAAGCAAAATACCTGGTGCCTGGTTGGTTAATAATGTGTTTTACTGCTCTTGCCCAAATTGTTTTTCAAATGTCATTAGTGGGGTGTCATGTCGTTAGTAGTGAATACTGTTTCAACTAATTTATCTTATGACTCATTAATTAAAAATTAACTTTATATATAACCTTATATATATATATATACATATATATATATATATATATATATATATATATATATATATATATATATGTAACCTGTAACCTGTCCAGGTAAGGTTTACAATTAATTTTGCTACTGTTATTATAACACTATTGACATAGTGTACGGTATGCATACTTTGGTACAGTATTATAATAAGTATTTCTGAGCTGCACTTTTGCACAGTGTTTAAAGTGCCTTTATGCCGGCGGTGGGGAGTTGTGGAGTTGTGGACTGGTGTTGGGGCGGGCGGTGGATTCCTCTACAATCTTAAATATGGCACTATAAACTATGCAAAACCAAAGAGATGTTGGTGCCGTGTTTTACAGCAGCAAAATATACAAAATATTTATTTTTTTCACTTGCTCTTCGTGTTTGACTTTAGCGTAGTTTTTACATCAAGGGTATTCTCAAACAGCTGCTTTATTATTATTATTATTATTATTATTATATATTTCTTAGCAGATGCCCTTACTGAGGGTGACTTAAACAAAAAAAACATTTCAAGAATCACAGTACAAGTATTAATACAATTAAGATTGTATAAAATACAATGACTTCAGTTCTAGTAAGTACAAGTATATGACAAAATATGATTCAATATCGGAGCAGATAACATTGTCAGTGATAGTTACATCAGGATACGATTAAATGCAAAATACTACAGATTGAATAACACTTGTGGCAGATTACAGTATGGTACTCTGTAAAGTACAGGATTAAATGCAGTAAAATAGGGGGCAGATAAGTGTAAGTAAAGTGCATTAAGGAAGAGTGATAAAGTGATCCGAGAGAAAAGAGGAGTTCTATAAGTGCTGTCTGAAGAGGTGAGTCTTGGGCAGGCGCTGGAAGGTGGTCAGGGACTGGGCAGTCCTGACATCTGTAGGAAGGTCATTCCACCACTGCGGGGTGAGGGTGGAGAAGGAGCGGACTCTGGAGACAGGGGAGCGTAGAGGAGGTACAGCCAGTCTTCTAGTGCAGGAGGAGCAGAGAGGTTGAGTGGGTGTGTAGGGAGAGACGAGGGTCTGGAGGTAGCTATGTGCAGTCTGGTCAAGGCATCTGTTTGTGAGTACAAGAGCATAACACAGGCATAATGCAGTTCATGGTAAGTGGTTTTATACAGAACTATAAACCCACAAGAGATATACAACACGACAGGCCAGACACAGCAAAAAACAATAATAAAAAAAAGCCGCCCGCATTATCATTAAGGTGAACAACACCACTGCTAACCATAAAACCGCCCATTATCCACTTACTTTCATCTTGGAATCCACAGTAATAACTGACCTGCTCCCCTGCAAAAATTTATAGTAATGTCACTTAAGGGTAAACAAGCTCATTCACATTTACACGTGAAATGCGGGTTTCCATTCCATGTTTTTCGTCATTTAAACGAGTAAATGAGATTCACCCTATCCCTCTCTGGCTGTTTTTTTCATCCACAAATCTGATTTACACGAGTAATTCTCCCATACGTGCACGCGCATTGCCATTTCACATGGAAACCCCATGTATGTCATTCCCATTGTTTGTAATTGTGTTCCCTTTCCCCTCTGTATTTCCCGTTGTTGTTTATGGCTGTGTGACCCTGGCCTGAGTGCGGGGGTTGTTCTGTCTTCCCTGTGACTGGCCATGTCCTCTGTGCATATTTGTTCAGCACATCTGTTGCACTTTGTAAGCAGGAAAATTGTTGTCTTTTTCAAAAACAACAAACTGACATTTTGCTATGTTTAGTTTTGCAAGGATGGTTGGAAGTGGACATATTGATGAAATAAACAGGCTCTTCGACTCAGTATACATGGTCTTTGAGAGCAGGTCAAGGAACGGAATTCGAAGACAGCTTTCAGTAGCTCAACATTTCAATTGCTTGCACAAATATCAATGAAGAACCTTATGAACCACTAACTGCTATGCATCAGCCAGAGGAAGCTGTTCATGACATGACTTAATTTAAGTCCCTTTTACAATCACTTTCAAGACATCTACATGAATGCTGTCAATGCTTTGGAAGGAGTTGACAAAGCTGCAGAAGAAACAGCAAGTGAATACTGTAACATGACATTTATAACTTACTTGAGAGAGACACTGATGCATATAATTTCATTATGGAGTGGAATACTTTTGCCTACTCCTGCAAAAGGAACTAAATTAAAGGAAGAACAAGTTAACACCCAATTCAGAGAAACAAATGCCCACGCAGAGAACTTGATGCGACAGATTAAACTGAAAACACTTCAGAATAAAAAGAATTGTCGGCCTGGCTATGTTATCAGAAAACCGTACCTCTTACCCAAGGGAAGATTGAGGAACTTTAATACAAAGGCATCAAAGGAAGAGCTGTCCCAGCAGTACAGTAAAATGTTTCCAAGAAAAAAATCAAAGTACTTCACAAAGCCAAATGTAAATCTGATGAAATCTTGGAATATAAAAAAGGGTAAAAAATACCCTTTTACAAGTGGATTGCAGTGGCAGCCAAAACCAAAGAGTACAAAGCCTCTGACAGTTCTGATGGGGATATCTCTTTTGACCCTGATATGGAAGAGATGACACCAAGCAAAGGGACCTCTTCACATGAAATGTGTATGACAGACATACCCAAAACAACAGCAAAACGTTTTTTTTTTTCCAAAAGAAAACATCAACTCCAACCAGTGTTACACTCTAAGAGTTACCAGACAAGTACAGCTGCCTCAAGCCACATGGTTGGCTAACAGGTGAGATAATAGAGGAAGCCATACAATGCCATATTGGGAATGCAGGACTTCAAGCAGTCTGTTGCTTATGTCCAACATACGTCTACCAAGCAGTTGGAAACAGGACGTACAGTGTAGTAATTAATGATATGGTGTGGAATGAGACCATCAATCATCATTGTTCCATTTAATACTGATGTACATGGATCTGGATCCCACTGGTGTTTGTCTGTAATTAACCTTATCCAGAAACAAATCACAATTCTGGACACAATCTTACTTACTTCATCAAGCACAGATGTTGGGGTCAACTTGAGGATACTTGGAATGGAAGCTTGAGAATGTCTCTGACATTGCACAAAAGAAAAACAGTTATGACTGTGGAGTTTTTGTGATTCTTTATGCACAGTCAATTATGTGTGACACAGAGCTAGTAGACTGGGATTTCAGCAGTAAAAATGTTCATATGAGGATTGTAAACCAGTTGTTAAAGCATATCACCAAAAAAACTAAACCGACAGCTAAAATTAAAGATGAACAATTGAACCAAATGTGTAAAGAATTAGAAAATGCAGCAATTTTGATTTCTTCATACGTATCTCCAAATGAAAACAGATGTCTATTGTATCCTGTTTTGTTGCGTTTTAGCCATTAAATCTGCTGTTTCATTTCCCCTTATTCCGATGTGTGCAAAGGAAAGAAAACTCACTTATTCCTTTATAAAACAAGGTATCTTTATCTGCCCCCCAATGTTGTCCAAAAATACATCTCAATAAATTAAGGCATCATTTACACTTCTTTATAATATTATCTATATGCTGTTTCCATGTCAGCCTACTATCAAACCATATTCCTAAAAACTTAAACTTTGATAACCTTTTGATAGGTTCCTTATACAAATTATGTTTTTGTCATCTGGAATCTTTTTTAAAGAAATAAAAAATAGTTTCTGTTTTGGATACTGAGATTTTAAAACCCCATCTATCTGCCAACTTCTCTACCTCATCCATTGCCATCAGCATCTTTCCTTTGATATATTTTACGTTCCTACAACTCTTCTATAATGCCCCATTATTAGCAAATAATTACACATTAACACTCAACTTTTTTGGCAAATCATTTATAAATAAAACTAGACTAACACACTCTCCTGTGGAGCACCATTTAGCACCTTATACAGCTCTGAATACTCAGTACCCACTCTGACTTGAATAGTACTATATGATACAAAATCTCATACCCACCAAAACATCTTTCCTTCTATCCCCATATTATGCATTTTAAATTTAAAAAAAATCCACAACATATCATATGCTTTTTCCAAATCAATAAAGACCACTATTAAAGTCTCCTTATTACTAAAAGCTTTCTAATATAGAAATTTAATGATTAATATAATAATAATCTTTATTTTATATAGCGCAATTCATGCATAACATCTCAAAGCACTTTACAATCTAAAAACACACTGACACATAATCATAAATAATCACATAAACTATACATATTAAAACATAGCACACAGAACACACATACTATACAAATTCATAAAAGCAGATCTCCTACATAGGCAGATATAAACCAGAGCCTAGTTTTTGGGACTCTTAAGAGCCCAGCTTCAGCATATCGCAGATTGCACAAGGGAATATATTCAATTAGCATATCAGAGATGTAGCTTGGTGCCAAACCATTCAAGGCCTTTTATATCAGCAGTAATATTTTAAAATCAGTCCTGGACTTAAGATCTTGTTAGGATTCGAGCAGCCAAGTTCTGAACATACTGTAGCCTATTGAGAGCATGTCTTGCAGTATTCAAGACGTGAGGAGAAAAAGGCACGTACAAGTCTCTCAGCAGCAGAGATAGAATAGGTCTTAAACGGGCTATGTTTCTTAGGTGAAAAAAGACACCTTTGTCACATTTCCAACATGCGCTTCGAAGGTTAGATAAGGACCAAAAGATAACACAAGATTTCTAACTTCAGAACTCGCACTAATTTCTAGCCCGTCAATGACCAAACTGAAGCTGCCTAATTTCAGCAAGAAATTCTGTTGCATCGAAAATTTAATTTCTGCATGAAAGTACAGAAGTAGCTATTTTTGTGTCAGGCTTAGTTTGTAAGTACATCTGAGTGTCATCAGCATAAGAATGAAAACTAACAAGTGGCAGCACATAAATATTAAATAACAAGGGCCCCATAATAGAGCCCTGTGGGACACCCGTGGTAACCGCACTGGAATTGGACAAATAACCCCCAATCGAAACAAATTGCTTCCTGTCTGACAGATAGGACTTAAACCAGCACAACACAGTACCAGAGATGCCCACAAAGGTCTCCAGACGGCTAATAAGTATTGCATGATTAACAGTGTCAAATGCGACACTAAGGTCCAAGAGGACCAAGATGAATAATGCTCCAGAATCCGCAACCATAAACAGATCATTTACCACCTTTACAAGAGCTGTTTCTGTACTATGTAAAGGTCTAAATCCTGACTGAAGAGGATCATAAAGATCCTGTTGCAATAGGTGATTACTTAACTCTTTGCGGTCCATTTATTCAGCGCCTGTCAGTCTCATCAGGTCCAATTTATTTTTATACAAGCTGTTTATTTTACACACGTTGTTTATTTATTCACAATAAAACAGTTTTAAAAGGCACTGCATATCAACAGTGGTACTGCATCTCCTGCCCCACTCCTTGTTCGCTGTATTTATCACATATCTCTTCATAGTAGTGCATACTGATAAATCATCTCCTGATCACTCGTTTTATCACCCAACTCCTCAATAATGCTATCCAAGTCATTATTTTATTACTATAACATCTCAAAAAACTTGGCAAATGTCCGCTATATTCTTTGAGTGCTGGATGCAGAAGCAGCTATCTTGTTTGTTTATGTCTGTGGTGAAGGGACTATGCGTATTGCTCAGATCCACCTCCGTTTTTTTTTTTCCCGGCTTCTCTCAGCTTCTATCAGCTTTTCTCTGCTTTTTCCAGAGAAAAAACGACTAGGGACCTGTGCTTGACGACTTTTTGATGATGTCGGACAGGGTCTGACATCGGTCCGGAAAGGAAAAATTGTAATGTCGGACCTGGTCCAACATAGCACTGCAAAGGAATTTGATGAACCACTATACCATCTGACTCCAGTCTTATTACTTGATCTATAGTACTTTTGTTTTTCCTAAAACCAATCTGTACTTCAGAAATATTTGTTTCTAAAAAGAAGTTTAACCTTCTATTCATCATTCTCTCCATTATGTTACACATGTTGGATGTCAAAGCAATTGGTCTATATGATAGAGGTGAAAAGTCTTTCCCCTGTTTCCCTATTGGTATAATAATTGCCTCCATTATATAATCTTAGCAATAGCATGATTTTTAATGCATCCTCTTCCAAATATTTAAACATGATGCGACATATTCTATCTTTCCTTGGTGCTGTATTTACTAGTCTTAATTGCATATTTCAACTCCCCCATATTAAATTGGCATACGCTCATCAATATATCCTTTAAAAATATAACCATTTTTTTCTACAACTGTTTTTCTATATTCCCGAAATGTCATCACTATTTACATTTAATAAGACACCGACACAGTTTTGTCATGTCGGTGTCACGTCGGTTTTGTGTGCGGCTGAAACCGATACCAGCGCGACACAATACCAAAGGATTTTGCTTGTCAGTGCTTGTCAGTGGGTTTTCAAATGAGACACAGACACTATGAAATCGGTCTAGTGTGCGATGGCCTTTATATGTACCATTGATTTTTTTTTAATCTTACTCCAAACTTCTGCTACCGGAGTATCTTTATTAATAGTACCACAATAATTCTGTCAATATTCTTTCTTTGTCTTTTTAATCACTCTCCAAGCCATAGCCACCTGCTTTTTATAATATACTATCTCAGTCATAATAATTGCCTTCCTCAGTTTCCTAAAAGCACTGTTCCGATCACCAATCACTGTGTCACTTTCCTTATTCCACCACGGCACAATTCTTTTTCTCTTGATCATTCTGATCATCGGAATAGATTTTAGTAGCTACTTTCACCAGTATCTCAATTACCTTTTCATTAAATCGATCATTATCAATGCATCCATTATTAATTAATTATTTAATTAATGCATTTAACACCATCATTGAAAAGCTGACCTCCTCACCTGTATTAGGGTTTGCAAATCCCCAGTTATACTATGTCTTGCACACGGATGCTAGCACTGATGGATTAGTGGCAGCCCTATATCAGGAACAGGAAGGCAAGATGTGTGTGTGTGAGCAGAGGCCTGTCATGTAGTGAGAGAAGATACACCACTCATAAATTAGAATTCCTAGCTTTAAAATGGGCGGTATCAGAAAAATTGAGATTTCCTGTATGGAGTGTCATTTACTGTTGTGATGGATAACAACTCTCTCACATACGTCCTGACATCAGCCTAGCTGGATGCTACAGGTTACAGGTGGTTTGCTGCTCTTTCTACATTTAATTTTGACATCAAATACCGAGCTGGTAACCTAAATTGGGATGCCGATGGCCTTTCTCAGAGACCTCACAGAGACTTGGTAGAGGAAGAACATCGAATTCATCATTTTATCTCACGGCAATTGGGATCCTCTGCAGATTGTCAAGTCATTCCTAGACAGGGCTTAACAGCTATTTGCCATCACCATAGTATCTGCAGCCCTGGGACTTCCATTAGTACAGAGCAACCTCCTGAATTTACTCTAGTTGGGTCACTTGCTGTAAGCGCCAGTGCAGTTCCAGATAGTTTTACTTGGCCCGCAGGACAGAGTTCTCTTCCAGCAGTGACTGGGCCAATAAACCACGGAAAGACCCAATTATTGGTGCAGTTATAGCCCTCATCGAGTTAGGACTACAAATGTCTAGCGACAGTACTGAAGATCCACAGATTAAGCTGATCCTGCGGGAACAGACCTGTTTGGAAATGATAGATGGCGTTCTGTACTGTAAACGCATGGAAAGAGATAAAGTAACCCATCATCTGGTTTTGCCGGAAAAGTTAAGAAGCCAAGTTTTGGAAAGTTTGCATGATGAAATGGGACATTTTGGAGTGGACAGAACACTAGAGTTAGTGAGATCACAGTTCTACTGGCCGAGAATGGCTGCTATGGTGGAACATAAGGTCAAGACGTGTGGGAGGAGTGTAAGGTGGAAGGCTCGGCCAGAGAAAGCGGCTTGCTTAGCAAACATCGAGACCAGCAAACACCTCAAGTTAGTCTGCATGGACTTCCTCTCACTTGAACCAGATGTACGAGACACCCGCAATATACTTTGTAATCACAGATCACTTCACTAGGGCTGCAACGAAGGGTACATTTTGTCCTTCGAAGGTTCGGAACACATTACTGAAGGAAGGTTCGAACCTTCAATGGTACTCATTTGCATAATTTATTGGTGATTACAGTTTTTAGGTAGATCACTAAGTTACACTTATGGAGACATTTCTAAAGAAAAATGAATTTGAGTACATTTTGAAACATATTTTCTTTACATTCAAACAAGTTAATCGTAGGGTATATTTTATCATTGAGTGAAAATGTTATTTTCTTTATTTTCTCAGCTGTTTAGAAAGGTATACTGTATACTTTTGGTGGGTATTTGTCCTGATACACAAGCCAAAAGTTGCGTTATGTCAGTCAGACCTCAAACAGGTCGAATGTTCACCAGAGCGGAACGGTTAATTGAGAGCTGTTTTCAGGGAGAACTTTAAACTATTAAGTAACTAATTGAGGGTAGTCCAGATGGTGAGTTGGTATGTAAAGGAGGTTCTTTGTTGTACATAGCACCTGAACTCTATTATACATATCTGTTGTAAAAAAACAAACAAAATTACAAAATAAAACTCAAATACTTCTGATTTTCTGGAATATATATTTAAGAACACAGTTAAGGCTGTGTTTATCATTGGGCAACAAGATACTTTTGCAGCAACATGACCATACACACCAGAAGCAACACAGAGGCGATGCGACAGATTGGAAAACCGCCATATCAATAAAACTATTGCTATTGACGAAACTATGATCAAGACTGGTACGTTTGTCAACATGATGTAGTAATTATGAGTGCCTTCTCTGACAGTATTTCAACATATATGGCAATAAATCATACATACCAGGCTTATCCAGTGCCTCCCATAGAGTACCTTTCAAATCTGTATCTTTATAATTGTGATGATCTTTGTAATAAAACTATGGGTATTTTTCCACAGCAAGTATTATTCTTTCCTCCATCATTCTGCATACTCCTTCACCCTGCTGGACCACGTGCATTGAAGATTTTCTCTGATTGGTCAATTCCCTAACTGTTGCATGACACCCTGGTGTCACCCCAGCGTCACCTGTGGTGTGAAAGATACTTATCAAAAGTATAGGTTTGATTCATTTTATCGCATCACTGCACAGTTTCACTTGTCGCATCACGTCTAGTGTGTAACAACCTTTATGTGTTAACTTTGGTTGAATTTCGGGGTGCATTTGTGAGTTTCACTGTAATCTGATCTCTCTATCAGCACATGACATGTTCTCTTGCAGCACTGTAACCAGACCTCTGTAACCCAATCTCATTGACCTTTCACACAATCTACGGCCTACTATAAAAAACTCCCATTTTATCTAGATGGTCTTTTGAGTTTGTTTGTAGCCATCATCCACCCCACCTCCTCCTTATTTCCTATACTGCACCCCCACAGCAATATTTGCATGCACCTTCAATGATGCATTCGCCTTTAATAATGATAAAAATTGAACAGATAAAGCTGATGTCACATTTTCAGAAGTCTTTCAAAACAGTAGCATTTGCAACATATTACATTTGAAATGTGAGAAAATTAAACTGGTGGGACATTAATGGTTTGTTGGTTAGTAGGTATAAATGATATCAAGAAATGCCAAACAAAAGTAAAAATAAAACTAATATTCTTGCCAAGAAGATCACTAAAAAGACTTACTGAAGAACCAAGATTAATTTCAAGACAACTGTTTCAGCTGATAAAGACTAGGAGGCTTAGTTGCAATGTTAATTAACTTATTTTTAGGTAGTTCAATTATGCCCCATTTACACTTATTGCCAGTGAATAATCTGGATGACATTTATACCCTATGCACAATAACTAAATAATTCTCTATAATCACATGTTAAAATGTGACTTTGAATGAAGTGAATGTCATGGTTTCAATATACACATTGTTTATGGAATGAATGCCAAATTTATAATGGGATAGCAATATTTCCAGAGTATCACCCCTCCCAAGTTTGTTTTCAGAGGGATGACATCGATTTCAGCTGTTTTACAGAACTCAATTGACTGTTTTGAGTCCAATTCCTTGTTTCAACTGAGCTTTTTGGTCGCTGCACAATATACAAAAAGTAATGTTGTAAATCGAACCCTGACGTTAACATCGATTATTGTGCAAATGTTCGTTGAATCTGTGATCATGTTCGCTAAAACTGGAGCCTTAATCTGTACTGCTGCAAAAGTGAATTAAATGAAGTGAAATTGGCCTTTTAGGATCTTTGGAATCCTGTGGTCAATTTGGAGAGTGTAGCTGTCATTTTGAAATAAATATATAATGCATCGTGTAAAGTTTGTAGAGTACCTATTTGTAACAAAAAAATATAAGTTTCAAGCAAAACAGAAGTAGTGCAATAACCCATGCTGATCAACAGCTGCGGAGCATCAAGGTAATGTACAGCAGCATGGTACATCTGGTTAAAGTGGTTTCTGTACAGCTGAGACAGTTGATTGTGGAACAGCTGCCCTTAAATAATCAATCAAACTATCCCTAAGGGTTTCATTAAGTCATAATAGTTATCACAACCACATTGCAATGTTTCCTCTTTTTACAATTGAGGACATTGAGAACAAATTGTATTTACACAGAAACAACTGGGCTGGATTTTTGAAAGGTTTACTCCTATTTTCTAATACAATCCTTTGTTTTATTCACAGATGGGTTGGACTGGATGCATAATTTCAGTTGGAAATGTAAATAAATAAATAAGAAGCATTTCAGTGACTTGATTCGCTAAATGTATGTTTCTGGGCCATATGCTTTTATCACAACTACAAAATGGAACATAAAACATCAATCAAAACCAGAACACAAGAAGCAAAAAACAAAATAACCAGTCATGGCTGCACAATCGCATCATTATTTGCAAACACCAGAACAAAAGAATAATCGTAACAGGTATGCCCATTTTTCCAAGTGTGTGTATTACTTGTTATTTGGAGAAAAAAAAATGCACTGAATCAATAGGGCAGTGATGACTGTCAATCTAAAGTCTAGAGATAGACAACCAATCCGGTGGGGAAGGAGGGACCATAAGCACAACAGTCTTTGATCTACAGCTATGGCTATGTTTTGCATTATCTAGAATTTTATGATTGAGCCAAAATTTCATAAACAAAATATAAACATAATTTAGATATTTGATTTAACATCATGTAATCAAATAAACTACAAAATGATATTGCAAAAGTCTACCGAAAGCCATAATAGTAGTACAGTATTATTATTTTTTTTTTTATTTGGAATCGCCAATTATTTTTTCTCATTTTCTCCCCAATTTGGAAAGCCCAATTATTTTTTATTTCAACCCAGCTCACTGCTGCTACCCCTGTGCTGACTCGGGAGAGACACGCGTCCTCCGAAACGTGTGCCGTCAGTCGTCCGCTTCTTTTCACTCTGCAGGCCCGCAATGCAGCCACCTCAGAGCTACAGCATCGGAGGACCACACAGCTCCGGGCAACAGTCTACAGGGGTCACTGGTGCGCAGTGAGCCGAGGGCAGTGGAATAGCCTGGACACGAAACGGCAACCTCCAGGCTACAGGACGCATCCTGCACTCCGTGCAGAGTGCCTTTATCAGATGCGCCACTCGGGAGCCCCCAGTAGTACAGTTTTAATGTTAGATTTCAAAATGTCACATTTATTTATTTTTTGTCTGTTTTTCATTAAGTATATGGAAAACGGCAAAGCGGCATGTTATTCAATATGTTAACGTAACATTATTCAGCAGGTTTCATTTGAATGTATGAAGCACAATTACTGTAAAAAACGTTGTATAGGTTGCACTGGCATAAAAGTCGCTCCCCCTTTTTGAGACTTGAATTTTATGAAAACACCTTTTTTTGTGTTTAAAATATTTTTTTTTACAATGTATTTTTTTTCTACATGCTCAGCACCAATACATAAAGAAAAATAAACAGATTTAGTTTCAAAATAACCCTTGTTTGTAAGATTTTATTCTATTAATAATTTGACAGTGTTGTTTTTCATTTTTAGTTAAACAGCTAATAGACATTCTATTCTGTTTTTCAAAATAATTGGTTCAAAAAAATTTAAGTGCAATGTCAAAATACACCAAAATATAGATAAATACTAATACTGTGTATTCCAGTAGTAACAGTGTAAACCACTGTCAAGTGGTACATGAAATGATTTAAAAAGTAATAATTAACAGTGCACCAGTAAGTATCAAGTTATACATCCTACATCACGTTTGTATTAACCTATTTTCTTTTGCCGTCTTTAAATCCGTCTCCAGCCACGTACTCTTTTTTCAGCATTGCAGTTGCCATACTTTACGGCAAATGCAACAACTTGCAATTTCAAACCTGTTGTGTAGCATTTTCATTTTTTGTCTGACTGTCCTACTTTATCTAGTCTCAAAGACACCTGCATTAATATTGCATTGCAGTTACAACGAACGAAAGACTTGATAAGTTTACCCAGTTTTCTAACCAATAGCTATGGATCCCAGGGGCGGGTTCAGTCTGAATGTTGACAAATCAATGGGAGAGTGGGAATAAGGACATTCATAGAGATGGACAGCTAATATGTTAACAGTAGCTGTTTTGTTTCTCCACACTCGTCTGGGTCAAGAGGAGGTCAGTCTAAAAGCTTACATTTAACATTCAAAATGACTAAGGGCATTGAGATAACTAATTAAAACGTTTAAATAGAACAGTGGTTTTGTGTTTCTATCTAGCAACATGACCTGAATGTCGTAGATCCTGAAAATCATGTTGTTGACAGTTACTTTTGCATGAGCCATAACCGTGGTTGTAGTAATCCCATTGTGGCACTGGTACAGTAGTTTAATATTAGACACACCGGCGCATACGTCACACCTGCGTATTAGTTGCTCCCCCCTTTTTAGGGCCCCCAAAAAAATGCCTAGAAAATCGACTTATACAATTTTTTTTTCCGGTCCTTAATTCTATAAGGTGAAGCAAAACTTGTGGACATTTCCTCCATTACAATTTTGGAGAGCTGCTTTCAATTCCTACATACATCAACTTAAAAAAAAATTGATTTTCTAAGGATATACTTTCCAAAACCCAATATTATTTTTCCAGTGCATTTTTAGTTTATTTGGTGATTTAAGCATTTTTTTCAAGGTTATTCATTATGTGTGCACTTGCAGGTCTATGAAACTAATGTTTTCAGTCAGGACAGTCTTGTGTTAAATAACAACCTTTATTATAATACCAAATTTTACAGATTTCCAAAAACACTGAACCCAAACAATGGTTAAAGAAAAATAAGTAGAGGAAAAATAGGAGCACAGGCTCATCTGTCGGACCATCCCAGTGCTGCCTGCTAAAAAACAAACACTACAATAATAATAATTAATCTGAAACATATGCGCCCACAAAACTCAGCCATCTGTGTCATCGGTGGCAGGAGCTGGAGGACAAGCCTGGACCACATTATCACAGAACAACTGCTGGAGGTGATGCCACGGAGGGTCAGCACTTGGATCTGATGGCTGCAACCTAAGACCACCGCGGAGGCAGTCGAACTCATAGAGGCATACCAGGATGCGGAGGCTGACGATCCTTCCCCTTCCACCAGGTCTGTGAAAGATGGTGCAGTGAACCCCAGTGCAGTGCCCCGGTCGGGTGGCAAGGTAAATCCTGGTGGGGGCTACCGATAGGTCAGTTCAGGACCCCCTCTTGTGGCCACCAGATGGGGTAGAGAAAACCTCCTTAACCCACTCCTGGTTGAGGGGCGGAACAGTGATAAGCCCCTCTCCCCAGTACCTTCATCTGCTCCCCTCTGTTTTAGGTGCCGTGAGCCGGGTCATAAGATCACCACTTGCCCTCTGATGGAGTGTGACCTCAGGTGGTCAGGACAGACAGCGCTGGCAAGTATTGGGGGAAATAGGGGCCTGGGGTCTTCCTATGTAGTGTCGGTAGAGGTGGGACAACAGAGCACCCGCACGTCGATTAAATTGAAATGTACATGGCAAAATACTCACCAAGAGAAAGACCTGTGCTTTGAATTAACATTTATAATAGCATGGATATTTAACTTTTGTCTTTGGATCTGAACCAAAGGTGGTCCAAGAGTTCCAATTTAATTTCTTGAGTACCTTAAAGATAGACTTGGAATGCTAATACACTCATCTATATTGACAACACAGTAACATATTGTTCTGTTTTGGGGCTAAATAAATTAGGTGGGCATGTACAGGACAGAACAGAAAATTTCTTGCACTCTTCAGTTAGCATTCAGGTTTATTGACCAGCAACAGTCAAGTGCCACCCAAAGCTCCTTTATCTTTATTTGGGGCCTCTGAGGATGATTGTCATGAAACCCTCTGGTCAACTGTTCCTGAATACAGAGAACCAAAAAGCATTCCCTTAAAAGAAATTTTGGATTTTTTTTTTAATTGGAAGAGGACACTGATCTCAGAGCATCACTGTTTTCCACATCCGTTAAAGTTTGTTTAAATGGCATTTAAAAGACCCAATGAAACTGCCAACCACAGTCCTTACTGGTGAGATCCTGAAAGTGCTGTCTACACACCCACAGTGCTCCTTGTTCCTTCTTTACAAATGCCACCACAGAGAATGACCAAGTTTAATGACCATGGCCTAGAAGTGCTAGTTTCTGGCACTGAACAGCACTTTTACATTCTGTTTGGCAGTAGGTTACATAGTCTTTAAATGTGGTAAAAATAGAAGGCTATGTGGTAGAAAATAGTCAATCGAGTTATTGCTCTTACTGTAGCGGTCCATCTGACTGCTGTAGTCAGCAGGAAACAAGAAAACTTGAGGCTCAAAGATGGGGGACTGGTATTGGTCCTGTAATGGTTTATAAAACCATCCTTCACAAACTTCAGCTCACATCGCACCCCTTCTACGATCAACTTTTTTTGCATTGCTTGCAAGCATACAAAGCACAGCAGATGGTCGCATTCCACTTTTCAAACCAAGCTGATTTACAGCATCGATTGAACTTTTCATTTCCAAAGGAACGAGTAGGAAATCTGTAGTCCTTTGGTTGAAATGCCTCAAACAAAGGTTTAAAGGACACAGCTGGGGCCGCAGTTGCCGCTGCAGTCAGGGGAGTTGGTCCTGGGGTTGGAACCGCAACCTCGGTTATATGTGGGGAGGGCAATTCATTTTCAGGGGTCTGTACAGTAGGAGGACTACTAATTTTAAAAGGTAGTGGTGCCGTACATCCCAAAAAAAAATCAGAAATTCTCTTTTGAGCCATAATCTCTACACAGTACTACTAGTAATATAATGTATTTCTTACTGCACTCCAAGTCGGTCTCAGTTTTGAAATAGGCGCGATAAACACTTTAGTAGTTCTGTATTATGAAAGCTTATTATGGACAGAAAGATAAAATGCATTGCCTCACAATTATCCGCGTCTAACGTTATTAACCTTAAATACAGTAAGCCATTACAACGGTTTTAGATCTATTTCTTAGCAGTACAGTAATACACACAGTAGTCTCCTCCCCCCCCCCCCCCTTTTTTAAAAAAAAAATTGTTTGGAGTTCCCCCCTTACTTCCTTAGCGTTCTAATTGACATAATTGCGATCAATTAGAACCCAAGGCAGATTGGAACACTCATTTTGGAACGTCACCGTGTGGGCGTCTGCTGAGAAAATAAATAATAATAATAATGGATGTTGGAATTATTACTACCGCATTCATAATAGCCTAAATGTGTAAGCTATCAGTAAAATACATAGCCTATAAAAAAAACCCACAGAATTTCAAATACGCTAGTGCAACTGAAAATTATCGTGCGCTTTGTAAGTTACAGCGTAGGCCAGTGAGGCACGTATTACTGAGCACTCCATCACCTCTACATCTACGCACTTCAAACCACTTTGCCACAGGCAAATAGATTAAATCAAGATCAGTCCTTGAGGTAGTGTGACATTGTTAAGCCAGTCATGTATCTCAATCACGACTGAGAAACGTGTTAATAGTAACATTGATTTAATTTACTTCTTTTTTTTCTGTAAAACAACTGATTGGGCTTTTAAATCGGCCAAGACTTAATTTTTCATTTACAAGCAGAACATACAAACAAGATCGCAACATGTTAATAAGCGACTAAGCTATAATGAAAAATCAATTTCATTTTTAAAGGAGAGTAGAAAAGTCAGGGTAAAACACAGAAAGTAAGAAGCCCTAATTATATTATGGCTGACTGAGAATGTTAAATACTGAGCCAGCATGCATTTGAGAGCAAAACATTGTATGAGAATTTTAACTGATTTTAAATAACAGAAGAGGTGCCAGGGCTGGACCAGGCACAAATTAAGCACTGCGCTTCTATATGCATCTGAATCTCACCCACTGTCACATCTACAACATACACAACAAGTTATTATTATTATTATTATTATTATTATTATTATTATTATTATTATTATTATTATTATTAATAATAATAATAATAACAGCTTATTTGCAGTTTGTTGCATGAACAATGTGTAAACCTTTTTCATAATCACCTGGTAAGGGATGATTGTCTCTGGTAGAAATTCACTGTAGTCAAAAGGGAAGGCACATCTTTTTTGCGTTCCCTTGAAACATCTTCTAAACACTAGATGTCGCTCACGCATTTCCCCCAAAAGAACAGTGTTTTCCCGAAAAATATGTGACACTCTTACAGCATGTTCTGCTTCTTCGGCATGATTTGATGTTGTAAGCACCAAATAAGGCAAAAGAACACGGACAGCAACACAGCACGTAAAGTATTCTTCATGTTGGGTATGATGAAAAAAGTTTTTCCAGAGAGAACTTCCGCTCTAGTAATTGCAAGTGCATTTGGAAAAGTGCAGTGTGAACCCAACAGAACTCTAGTCTGGATAAAGCTGCAAGTGAACCAAACAAACTAATTTGAAACCACAATTCGAATCACTTGCAAGTGAACTAGGTGTGAAAGTGCCCTTAGACTCCAATTCATTGTTATTCCATGAAGAAGACTTCAAGCAGTGCATAATAAGAAAAGCAAAAAGCATCATTATGATTGATCCCCTTGTGATTGATTTTTTATTTGTATTATTATTATTTTAATGAGACAACAAAACATCATACATTTTTTATTAGTCTATTTTATTTTATAGTAAAACCCAAAAAACAACATGGGTCATTAATTTTATCTTGATGCAGTCATTGTCCGGCACTAGTACTCTGGTATTTAGATTTCAATTTATTAGCCTGTGCCTTTATTAAAGTTTTATGGTATTTTCTGCTTATTTTATGGGAGTAATGCAAAAGATTTTGACATACCGAAGAGAGAGTGAACACAGATCACCGTTACCCATAACAAACAAAAAAAAAATGGTGTGATTAAGGTTAATAAAAATTCAGTGATAGATAAACATCCCAATAAACCTACAGTTAGTGGTGGCGCTAGCCAAAAACACAAGTCATTCATTAATAGATGGGCGTTTAATAAATGCAGCAGCAAGGCATTCTAAAGCCAGATACACATGTGCTGATTGGTTATTACAGTACATGCACAATGTGCATGTGAGCGAGTCTACACCGTTAGTTTGAGTCATAATGGCCTAAATAGACTACCTCTCAGGGTCACAAAAAAAAAAAAAAAACTGGAGAGGGAATCCAATAGGAAAGAATGATGTTTTTTTATATTTTATTTTATTTTTGAATTATTGATATTGAACGATATAGTTGTCAGTTTTCTGAACTTTGCTAGGGCCCTGCCTTGTAAAGTAATATTAAAACGTATGTCCAAAATTCAAATGTTTAGCTTTTAAATGAAAAAATATATATATGATGATGTCATTTCTGTATATGTATATTTTGACATTGGAATATATACAGTGTGTTATAGTCAGTGTTAGGGACGTTACTGAAAAAAAGGAACTTATTACTCCTTTCTACAGAAAAAACTAATATGATGTCCTCACTTGTTACTTACCATAATATAGCACGTTATATTACTCATTAGATTACTTTCTCTTGTCTTATCCTGCGAAACAGTTGTTGTGACTATTGTTTACTATTTAACTGTATGTCTGGTAATTCATATATTAAATGTGTCAAACAGGTTTGTAAAATGTTTGTTGTTTAACAAACAAACAACTCTTATTGACTGGATATTACAAATAGTAAATTGTAATCATTACAATACATGTGACTGCGCAAGTCACAAGGAGTGAAATAAAAAAAAAGAAACTTAAGTTACATAAAGCCTTTTTATAAGAGAATAGCGAGCGTTAGTTGGAAAAAATTGACATAATGTATATAAAACAACTGGTTATAATTTCATACCAAATTTTGTATTTTTATTTACAGTAAACACATCTAAGTTCACTGTATTATATTGAGATATAACAATTTGAAGTTCATTATCACAGTAGATCAACACCACATTATTTATATTCTTTAAAAAATCAGCTATGCAGTACTTTTTGTATATGGATTTATTCAAGATGCAAATAATCAGCATGCATATAAACCACAGTGATATTTCTCAGAGGAATTCTGGTGCAGAAACTGGTAAGGGCAAATATGTTAAGGGCTTAACTTTGTGGGGTTCTATTTTTAAGGCCTGTGACAGGGCAGGGCCGTGCATGTAAAGTGTGGTGTTTTGGTGGTGGTTGGCAGTGATGGGGTTAATTCCTATCCCTGCCAAAAAATGTGAGAATGTGGCTGCTCCTTAATTGAATGATTAAGTGCTAATTGGGAACAGCCACATCACATAAAAGGAGAGCAAAAGGCTCCATTTGGGTGAAGGGAGTGGGTGAGTTATACTGTGTTGTTGGGTGCTGTAGTTTGTCAGTAGTGAAGGTGAATGCCCAGCCTATGTTTTGTGCTTGTTTAAACCTTTATTTTGGCCTGTGCACTTTTTTTGTACTTTGTGTTATTTAGTTTATTAAATGTGGGCTTTAGCGCTGAAGTCTCCTTCCCTGCCGGTAACATCTGGGACACAAAGCTATCCTGTCACAAGGACCCTAATGTCTTTTAAGTTTTAATTGATTGATATTAAGTTGACAGGCTAGCAGCACCACTGTCTACAGTACTAACCATGTAATTTCACCTCAAATACATTGCACAACTTGTTCAATTGATTTGATAAAGTCTTTTCACCTTTGTAATGGTAGGTGAAAGAAACGCTTCCTAATTGTTTTACCACTTACCCCAAACATAGAAGAATATCCATCTGCTGCCTAATAATTGATCTATGAGAATTCTAATTTGTGTGCTAGGACAAACCCATTTTTTGTTGGTTTTATGATCAAGACTTCACAACTTTTTTTTTGGTGTTTCACTGTATTTTGTATCATCTGCATCTAGTTCCCCTGAAGGTTTTTGCTGTGTTAATATATTCTTGATGAAACATTCAACCTGGAAACATCATTTTTAATTATTATACCTCTGAAAAGATCATTAGTTAATCAGTTTACAGCTTCTATGAATGGTCAACAATTATGCGGTGCGAACCATTGAGAATAAGTTGGCATATTAGTTTAGAAAATAGTAGGATTTCTTTTTAGTTAGTTAAGAAGTCAAAAATATATATATTTTACTGTCAAAATTAAACCCCTTGTGAAAGTGGGTCCATGATGTTAAAATAAGCTATTTCAGAGATATAAATTAACAAAGGCAAACCCATTATTTGAATCCCATGCTGCAGACAAACTAATTCATAGAATGTAATACATGGAATCAAAACCACTTAGATTAACGTTATAGTACAATAAAACATAATATTAAGATATTCAGAATAAGTTGAATTGACCAGGTGTTATCATTCTTCTCTCTGTACAGTTCAATTTATTTGTTGCAGTCTTATTTTCTTCACCAATTGACTGAACTCATGCATTAAACAGATGAAACCTCAATTACTATTTTTCTTGGCCTCTGGGACTGTGGAGTTTTGTGTTGCTGCAAGCTCCTATGAAGCTACTTGAAGCAAAGCAAAACTAATTTTATTTATGACCTTTAGAATTCATCAGCTATGGATGACCTTATTTGCAGTATAGACTACTTTTCAGATAGTAATGAAGTGTCTTGTCTAGTCTCTTTAGGTAAAGTGCAATGAAAATATACTTTCTGGCTGACTTTATTATGCTGGTATTTTCAATATCTGCAACCTGTGAAGCAAATCACCCCTAAAAGTAAATGGCAAAATCTTCAATGTGACACAAGATACAAACCTTAGATATTTAATTGTTTATCGAAAAGTGAGGTTAAGGCCCCTTTCATACCTAGTGTGTGGATAGGATCGTTTCCACAAGACTTCAGTTAACTCCCGAGTGGCGCATCCGGTAAAGGCACTCTGCGTGGAGTGCAGGATGTGCCCTATAGCCTGGAGGTCGCTGGTTCGAGTCCAGGCTATTCCACTGCCGACCGTGGATGGGAGTTCCCAGGGGTCGGCGCACAATTGGCCAAGTGCTGCCTGGGGGGGTGCCTGGAGGACACGCGTGTCTGTCTTTGTCCCTCCCGAGTCGGGTTGAAATAAAAAATAATTGGGCTTACCAAACTGGCAATTCCAAATTAAAAAAATATATTTGTATATATTTGTTTCACAACAGTGTGTACCAAATGAGGGGGCTAGGATTCACTTGAAAAGGTGGTCTCAGCTCAATTAATTAGTTTTCCCCTCAAAGTCAGGCACTGTGAAACCAATTGCATTACAATTAACAACGCAGCAGAAAATTAACCTAAAATTAACTAGTGGTGATATAATGCATAACCCAGTCCATGTGCATGGTAAGAACACATGTATACTGTATACAAAATGAGTTCTAGAGAACTAACATGGAGCCCCGATGAGATTGGGGCACTACTAGAAACCTGGGCCGATGTAAACACACAGAAGCAGCTGGATAAAACACATACACATCTGAGCGACTCCCACTAAAAGGGTATTCAAGAAATGCTTCACATGTGCTGTATCAAAGTTAAAGAGCTTAGACAACAATATAATAAAGTACATGATACAATGTGCAGAACAGGAAGCTCAGTGGAAGAAAAGGATAAATTATCTGTCTACGGCTAACTTGATGCTTGTCACAGGATGGCTGAGAGGTGTGTGGTATGACACCAGCAACCAGGAAGCAGTATAAAAACACTAGGGTGCGAACAAAACTGCATGGCAGCGCAGCGTATTTATGAAGTAAATCAAAAAGTAACAAAAAAAAAGTAACAAAATAAAAACAGACACGTGGGCCAAAAGAAAAGGTTCACACAAAACTAAGTATAAAAAGATCAAACGAGTACCTTTCAAACAAATTCACACAAATAGTAGCAATCGTCTGTTTGGCACTCTTATGAGGGGCCAAACAGGCCATAATTCATATACTCTGTGTATGTAGTACATTGCTTTGTGTGTGTACTATATTGGTTTGCTTGTGTACTATATTGGTTTGTGTGCGTACTATATTGGTTTGTGTGTGTACTATATCGGTTTGTGTGCATACTATATTGGTTTGTGTGTGTACTATATCGGTTTGTGTGCATACTATATTGGTTTGTGTGTATACTATATTGGTTTGTGTGCGTACTATATCGGTTTACGTGCATACTATATTGGCTGTTCATGTGACCTAAGTGGGCGGGGCAGTAGTAAAATGAAAATCAATGCGGCAATAGTATTGGACTGGTGCTGTCCACGTGGAGACTGAACGAGGGAGAGGTAGGTGTATTATTTGATAATTGTATTTTAGAATTTTGTAAACCGTTTTCGTAATTAATATACCCTACTATCAATAGTTAATAAAGGACCGTATACTCTTGACATGTATTTTCAGTTTGTAAAATAACAATGCGATTTGAAATGCTGAGGTTTAAACGATTTTGGTCACAAAGTGAAATTAATATTAATTTGAACCAAAATTAAATCGTCAAATTAATGAACGATGATTTATACATAAACAGCATCTATAACCCGTATACATCATGACTTATTTTAGTATTGTATTTCTTTAAAAAAGAAAAGTGGTCATAGGCCTAATAACGCTTTGTACATCCTTTGAGTACGAGCCCAGCCCCAATTGACCATTTTCTCTAGGAGAAAAATAATATTTCAAAGAATTGGTCGAAATCACAGTTATTAGTTGTGTTGTGTGTTTCAGGTTCTGTGTCATGGAGGATCGGCGGAACATAAGTATTTGCAGAAATCTTATTTCGTCATTTCTTAGCAGCCCTACTGTCCTCAGAGCTGTGGACGAGGCATTACACCAGACAAACTCGCCATCAGACAGCGTAGCTCGACTAAATCAAAACACAGAATCTGACCACCACGTGGAGTCCCCAGTTGACAGTGAAGTTAGGAGAATTTTCCGGAGCAGAATTCTTGCTAACGCATCTCGTTTTACTGCGAGATTAAACATGTCGCAGAATTCACGGAGTTCCTCAAGACTGTCTGCAAAAAGGTACTTTTTTCCGCCCAATTCATCAAAAATAACGGTTGCAAAATGTATATATATATATATATATATATATATATATATAGATAAAACCCTGTTTGATGGTATATCCTCGGTATATTCATTAATTGATGGCAGTTGCACAATTCATAGTTTAATCAATCATCAAGGATGGCTTTTGAGTAACAATATGTTTGAGTGAAAGGTTTGTCTTATTAATAATAATAGTAATAATAATGATAATAATAATAAATGTTATTGAATGAATTAGTGACTCTGCTTTTGAGTATAATTCTAATAATTTATCCCTGCCATAGGACATACATTTTCAACTTAAAATGTAGGCCTTTTGTACAGTTAGTAGTAGTACAGAGCCATGACATATTGACATGGAGTTTTTATTATGTTTTGAATATTAACCTTTGGCATCACCATCAAACAACATGTTTAGTTCTTGGCGTTTTGACACAGTTGTCACCTTGTATTCAAAGATCTAATAAAGCCTCCAAAGTTATTTTTGTTATAGCTACTATAAGTAAGAATACTAACAATTTTATTATGAATAAAATGAAGTTAAAAAAGGATATGTATGTAACCATAGTCATAATATTGTTAATTTATATGTACAACATATCGAAACGTTGGGCAGCTGGCTCTTTGAGCTATATATATATATATATATATATATATATATATATATATATATATATATATATATATCCCCAAATGTTTCCTATCATAGAAACTTAAAAAGAGGGATATGTGGTCCTAACAATTTCACAAAGGAGGTAGTGTTACTCCCAGATCCTACAGCTGAATTGGTTCCTCGACGGGGAACGAAGCAATGGCTGTTTGATAATGGTCATGTCAAGAACGCAGTGGAGTTTCAAAAAGACTGGGATGCCAAGACCATAATGGAACATCTCCAAATGTTTTTTCAAAATAAAATTGATTCCACACGCAGTGAGTGTGTATATGTTTGCATAAAGTCTTTGTTTTCATTAAATGTTAAGTGTGTATTTTCTTTAAAAAAAAAAAATAGGAACATGAAGTTACTGTAGATATTTCAGAATACATTTATAGATTTATTAGAAGAACAATATGTTGCAGTGCTATACAATGAAGGGATTATTACATTGAAAACCTTACTATTTTCAGCATATATGTACACTTTGTTATTAATGTCTTAAAATATGTTTCTACAAATATAAATTGTATTTGTCTCTAATATAGCTTTGTATCTTAAATGCAGATTTGAAATTCTAATGGGACTTCATAATAAAGTGGTAAAGCCTAACCTGGTTGCTGGCCAAACTCTGAGTGGATTTTTAATTCACAAAGTATTTGCATCTAAAGCCTTGTATCTTAGACCAAACACGATGCTGCTTCAGATGCCACATGATGACACAAACAAGGTATGTTTTGATATTGCATTCATTAAAGTAATTAGAGTCTGTCAAAGTAATTCACTAATTTTTTATATGTTTCAGATCACAAATGCATATGCCAGTGACCTTCAAGATGAATCACAGAAGCCACATTGTGAAGTACACCAGTAAGTTTCCTTACAAAATATGAAATGTAATTTTAATAAAGGCTTGTTAAAACACATTTTGAAATATACATTTATGTGGAATGTAATATTTGCATTTTAGTGATTTCCTTTTTTTGTTTTTTATTAATTATTATTTGCTTTACATGTCAAGTAGGAATCAATGTAAAAATCACATTAAAGTTATATTAAGATACATTTGTTTTTTTCTTGTGAGCAGAACAGGTGAAGAACTGCACCAAGAGATACCAACCCTTCAGCTGACAAACACTGATGTTATATGCAGCACACTGTTCTCTGATTTAGGAAATTACGAAGTAGTCTGTTCTGTTTCACCACTTCAGTTGATGACACAAACTCGGACACCTCCAAACCCACATTTCAGCTGCACAGCCACTGCAGAAGAAAGTAAATCCAGTGAACCATATCAGTACATATTGCTGTTTGCAGCATTTAAATAAAACTGTGCTTAAATTGAAAACGTATTTTAAGGTGCTTCAAGTGAAATTGTTGAAAAATGTATTTAACAATGCAGAAGGTTAAAATGAAGACCCTTCTGATAAATGTAGCAAAAACATGTCAGCATAGCTACTATAGAAAGAAACTTATAGAATCCATTTCTGCATAGTTTAACATTTTCTGCGCCATAATTCATAAAAATAGGTTAACTTGACCCATGACTTGCTATGAAATTATATAAATATATTGTTTAATATTCTGATTGTTTGACATTTGTAGTATTACATCGTTTTTAGTTTCAATGCTTCTCTTGTTGTGCAGTCAGTATATCAACATATTGGATTTAACTCAAGATGACAACTCTGAATCTGCCATTCTTTTGGATGACAATCTTATTGAACCATCACATGATGGGTAAGTGTGGTTCTGAAGGTTTCAGTAAGAGTTTTACTATCTTATTGAATTATTATTATTTTTTAGTTGGAAGGATTTTACTTTATTTTCTCTATGTGAACATTTATCTTTTCAGTTTCCTTCTTGAAGACATCCTCGGTAATCTAGCTAAAGCAATAAATGACGAGGAAATCAGAATTTTTAATATTAACAGATCTACTGTGTGGGAAGGTGCACTGCGTGGATTCCGAAGAAATACATATTCCCCAACCAAAAGAATATCTGTGAAAGTTACTGATGATGTGGGCCATTCTGAAGGTGCAGTTGGCATTGGTGGACCTCGCAGAGCGTTCTTACGACTTCTAATGAAGCACCTGCAGACCAGCTGTCTATTCATGGGACCAGAGAATCAAAAACATCGATGTTTAAATAGTTCAGGTATTTGTATTTTATTTATGAAACAAACAGTAACAACGGAAATGTATATTGTTTTGTACATGTAATGTAAAAAAGCCTACAAGATACTAAACTATTAACTACTACAGGACAGGTGATACACAGTGTCCTAACAACATATTAGAATGGTATGTTCACTCATATTTAGTTTGGTACCTGTATTATACATTACATAAGTATTAGCATGTACAGAAATCATGTAGCAAGTTAGTATGTTACTTGTTAATCAAACTTTTTTTTTTCAATTCCACATATGTGCACTTGAAGTAATAAATTTGCTTTTCTGCTTCATCAGTGCAATATGTCCTAGACCCGAAGCTTGAGAAACCTGGATTCCTGAGCAGAATCATTTCATCATTGAAATTGTTTGGGGTAAATATGTATTTTTAAGTCTGAACAAACAACATTTGACAAAAGCTAATCTTTTCCCAGCTGTGAGATCAGATGACTACTTCATTGCCGGAAGAGCTATTGCTGTGAGCCTTGTACATGGTGGACCACCTCCCCGATTTCTCGCAACTGAATTATATGATGCACTAGTGAGAGGACCAGAAAATGTGACCTGTGATTTCCAGAAAATTCCAGATGAAGATTTAAAGTCAAAACTGGAGAAAGTAAGTATGTTTATTAAAATGTAGGTGTTCTGTTAAAAATACTAATAAACATATGGAATTGTCAAGTTGATTGTATCAATTAAAATGTTATATTTTTATATTCTTTAACACAGTGAAGTTCAAAAAGGTTCCTACATATTGTGCAAAACCTGCAAACTTAGTTTCAAGCCATGGGTTAGTCATGGAACACTGATGACAACATAGCAGAATGACTGGTATACAGTAGTCTGTTATCTACTTCACAGCTGGAGAAAATTGTTCATATTTACCTTAAACAAAAAAATACATTAAAGTTAATTAAATTAATTAAACTAAAAAGTTGTGATAGGTGATAAGTCTTACAGTTTAGAAATCCCTTGCATATACAGCACACCCTCGCTATAACACCCTGCATTATAATGAACCTTTGGCTATAATGAACCTGGCCCCTGGACCAAAAATAAAAAATTTAAAAAAAGATTATATAAACACATACTGTCAACATACCGGTTTGTACGCACAGGATGCCACCTCTGCAGTGAAGTCAACTCTTTTATCTTAATAAAAAGCACGCTGTGTAACTATAGATCCAAAATCCTGAATCGTATTTTGTCACACTTGTACTTGCTTGAACCAAAGTCATTGTATTTATCTTGCTCTTAATTGTATTATTACTTGTAGTGTGATTCTTGAACTGTATTTGCTTGCGATTGTAAGTCACCCTGGATAAGGGCATCTGCTAAGAAATAAATAATAATAATAATAATAATAATAATAATAATAATAATAATAATAATAATAATAATAATAATAATAATAATAATAAAATGAAAATCATTTTATGTTGCAACAAAGCTGGAAACTATATTGATTGTTAGAAAAAGTAGTAACGTAGTCAAACTTTTCATGTCGGGATGATTTGGAATAAAAGCTCAGTTTGGGATTCTTGCTTGTTGGATTAAGATTTGATGCACTTTGAAATGATTCATGTCAGATTGATTTTGAATAAATGTTCAGCTTCAATTCGGGATTTGTGCTTTCTGTACTGCATTTCAATTCTTTAACAAACAGAATAAAGCAAAGGCAGAATACTGCGTACTTGAGATGAACAGGTACATGTAATTCTACTTGTATTCATAATCTCATCTCATTAACTTCAACAGTTTATCGTTCATTTTGATTGTCCATTTTGGCTTATTCATTGTATCAGGCTATTTTTGGGATGATAGTCATTATTTTATTGTCCCAAACAAGCAGATTTGTCAGATTTCCACATCCCAGAAATCACAAGTGTTATCATTGCATTAGTGTCCAGGTTGTATGCATTGACAACTATTGTATTATAATATTGTACATGTAACATAGTATTTTTTATAACTGAATAATCCTGAATGGAGCCTTATAATATTTTAGCAAATATTAACATAAAATATTGGATCACACTTTTTAATGTGCACAAATTCCTACAGAACAACCTAAGGATGAGCACCTGAATACCTTCTGCACTTCCTCTGAGTTCTGATGTTGATCACATGTGAAAGGGTTAAGGTTAGGGTTATCGTCAGGGTTAGGGATAGGATTACAGACTAGGGTTCGAGTTAGGGTTTACACATGTAGGAATTCATTAGGATTTTTGCCCATTATTCAAAAGTGTAACTAAAACAGTGTTTATTTTTACAGAAAACATTGCACGATATTCGTTGTAACCAAGATAAATGGTTTTCGATTCTGTTAATGTTAAACTTTTGGAACCTTTTAGACCGTCACTTAATATCTTACCAGTTACTTTTTTTTTTCCCCAGAAGAGGAAACCGGAGTTTCACTTGGAGAAATTCTAGCTTTTGCCACAGGCACTGATTATCCTCCAGCTCTAGGATTGGAAACTAAGCCATCCATTGAATTTATTTACAGCAGCGACCTTTTCCCAACTGCAAACACATGTGCTAATGTTTTGCGTTTACCAACAGTTCACAAGGAATATGAGGACTTTAAAAAGAACATGGACTTTGCCATTCAGAATTCTCCAGGGTTTGGGCAGGCATAAAAGACACATGAGTAAATTTATGTATGTACTAAAAAATCACAACATGACTTGTTTTATTGTGGTAACTAAGGACCTAACATTTGTGGTGGCATTCGAACTACTGCCTTATTAAGTTTTGATTCCAAATCCTTCAAGAGGTCAATCAAACCACTCCTAGTTAATTGGTCAAATTGTGCTCGAATTCGGTAGGTCCTTAGGCATACATTGGAAATGAACATCAGATACTGCATCTTTTTCTTTTCAGAGATAGAATCACTTTTTTTTATTATTATTTGTCAGTTGAGGATTTTGTTTATCAAATAATATATTTGATGTAAGAATTACTGTTCATAATCTGAAACTTTGTATTAACTAATCTGGCCTTTAATGTTAAAAATCGTTATGGCACTGACCAAGAGATACATTCTTATAGAAAATACCATATGGTGTGTAGTATGTAGTTTATGTTTCAATTAAAAATATAATGTTTTAAGCACATGAAAATAAGAGCATGACTTAAAATGTTAAATATTAAAGGTAATGACAGGTCAGTTTGTGTTGTTAGACAAGGAGTTCACATTGTTGGAAAACTTACTGTAGGTTGAGTATGAGGAATTGTGAATTTTTTGGGCTATTTTAGTCTTTGAAGTATAGTCAAAACTGTTCTTAATACAGCTATTTCAATATTGTGCACAGTTACATTATCTGTTTTTTGTACCTTTTGGAGAATGTCATAAATGTAGCTGAGAAAATGTACAAATTCTTGTGAACCAACAATTTTGATAATTTAAAAAAATGTTTGAAATTCCCTGACATTTTTAATTAGCGCTTTTTATTTATTTATTTATTTTAGATATTTTCCACTGTTTTCAGCTCTTAAAGAGGTGGAGATAAGTTAAGTGTTCAATTAAGTAGCTGACAACTCAATTAAGTAGCTGGAACAAAAACCAGCAGACACTGCGACCCTCCAGGACCAGGGTTGAGAACCACTGGACGAGGGCATTTAAGGGTGAATACATAATCATAGAAACCTTTTAAAATATAAGTATTCAAAATACTGTATTTATTTAACAAAGTATACACAGGGTCACACAGTCAGTGGCTGAGCTGGGATTTGAACCGAGTGTTGCAAACAGTTACATGAGAATTATAGAAAGCTACTGTTTTTCTTTTTCAAACACTACAATAAAGATTATATAAACCTATTATATGAAGATTCTAGAAAGTTCTATTATCAAAAATGTAGGGATGGCACAACATTACTGGAATTTTCTAATACACAAATATTCAATTCAGTATAAAATGTATAAACCATGAAATACATGAAATACAAAATTATATTTTATTAATCTCTGGCAAGCACATTCTCAACATATTCCTTGACAGCTAGATAATTATTAATTCCATGGTTGTTATTGTCCTGTAAGGGATCAATCAGTTCTTGTAAATGTTCATACTGTGCATCTGAAAGGGTGAAAATGTTTTCAGGAACAACAACATTATTTGTGGTTTCAATTCCCAAGTCAAACTGTGCTAAAGAATGGAAGTTAGAGAGTCCTAGACTGTTTGTTCTGTCTCCTGAAGAAAGAATGCCAGCGTGCCACATCTGAAGTGGGGACACATTGTTCACTGTGCTTAATCTGTGACTGTTCCACTGATTTACAAATTCATTGGCAGCTGCAGTAATCCTGGGCATGTAAACATAATGTAGACAAAAAATATCAAGTTCTGAATTGCTGTCAAGAAGCAGGTTTTGTTCCATGAAGCAAAATATGTCTTTGAAAAAGGAAGACACCACTCTATTCAGTTCTGCCCAAAGGCGTTCGATTCTCTGATTGTGAACACTACGTCCCACTATAAAGCTTCCACAATTTGATCCTCTTTCATTTATCATGTATCTTGCCACCTGCACATTTTCAGCTCCTGCATCACCTCGAACCTGCAGAGGTAAGCCAAAATTCCTTAGCCCTTCCTCAAACAGATGGAGAACTGTTGATGCAGTATTGTTATTTGCTGGTTTTAAGTACACTATGGTCTGGCTGTAGCCATCAACACACCCATGAAAAACAAACCTCCATGATATAAATTTATGGTTACTGTCTATGTGCCTAAAAAAGAAAGAAATAAATTACAATTACAATATGCATATGCATAAAAAAACCATGAGTCATATGCTCCTGATTTTACTAGAAGGTAACTATAAAGGTATATGTGTGGTATAGCAGGTGTGTATATATACAAACACACACGCTACAGGTTAAGTTTGGAATCAAGCACAAAAAAAAAATGAGATAAGTACATTAAAAGTATATTTACATATGTTTTTTATTGTGTTATAATGCAGTAAAACTACAAAATACATGCCAACATTCATGATCAATGAAAATTATAACAGTCATCCGTCATCTTTTGCCCGACCATGGTGATATGTTAAAAAGCCAAGAACCATCTAGATGACCTCATACTCTACCTGTACAAATTCTGTTGGTTGAAGGAAGACCCAATCAGATTACCAAGTATTTCAGAGCCCTATATATGGAAACAGGTACACTATCAGGAGCTCAGTTTCAGTAAGAACTTCTGAAGGTGGCTGTTGTTAAACCTTTTTGTAAGGATGGCAAAAAGAAAGCAGACTGATATAGGAAAAATGTTCTGCTATTTGTACCTTAAGGAAATAAGGCATGACTGAAAGAGAGAGAAGTATTTGCTTCCAAACTTTTGACCTGTAGTGTATATGTAATATATAATTATTTCTTTAATCTTTTGGAAATGTTGCTAGATTTTATTTGGACATTAAAAAAGTAGAACAAAAATCTGTGAAAGTTATCCTGTAAATATTATGTTATTGACATAATGCAATGATATTCACTCCTGGTCCTGGAGGGCCAAAGCCCTGCATGATTTATAGGCAACTTCAAATTTGCAAGGGCTAGACCTGGAAATAAGTGATAATTTAGACCAATTAGACCATTTGGCTCTCCAGGACCAGGTGTTTATACTACTGATGACATGTATCACTGTTTACTTGCCAAAGATAGTTTGGTCAAGGAACACTATATATTCTTCTTTGAATTGCAGACCTTCTACGAATTATAACTCCAACAGGGTCAATTATATGAAGTCTTTCTCTTATTCGCCACCGTTGCACTCTGATGTTGCGTGAACGTATGCTGCCAGAAATATATGTCTCTCCTGCATTTGGAGTTGAACGCCTTATTTCAAGGATCAGATTATCAAGGTCAGAATCAGAGATGTTGCTGAAGCTAGAGTATGTAAGAAGCCCCAAACGTTGATGGTGTCCGTATATGGTGTGTGTTCCAACAGACAGAAGTCTTGCAATGGAAGTCCAGGAAAATCCAAGATCACTAAGGTTTTCCAAAAGGTTCCTAGGTATCTGATACCTGAAAGTATTAATATATTTTATTTTAAACTGATTTTGTATTTGGTGAAATATTTTGCTTACAACCTAAAACAAGGGTGGCCAACTCCAGTCCTTGTGGGCCACAATGTCTTCTGGTTTTTGTAACAACCAAGCTGTCAGTTTATTGGCCCGAATTATTTGATAAACTAGAAAGAATAATACTTTTGCTCTGGCCTAATTTTGTTATACAGATACTGAACCTTCAATCAGGTACATATTTTAAATCATCAGTATGTAAAATATCCTGGAAAATGTCTCATAAAACCTTAAATATTTTCCAGTAGCCAAATAATTAGATCTATAAAGCAAGACCTGAAGTTAGAATAAAAACCAGAAAGCACTGCAGCCCACGAGGCCTAGAGTTAGCCATCCCTGACCTAAGATATGAGAAATGATTGGCAAGATTGCATGCTAGTATGCATAAATTACACTAAAATGCTTTATTAACATCATTTTCTTTTACGTTTCCTTACAACAGCTTCCTGTAATAAGCCTTAGCTTGATAAAACGTAATCATATTCCAATAAAATTTACTCCAACCTATTACATTAACCTTTGCATTGTATAAGAATACATATAACTATACCCATCTGTACTTCTTTACAGTAGCTAGTGAATTTATTAATGTTCTCAGTAGTCATTTGCTGAAAGTTAAAGGTAAATTGAAAATCT
Source organism: Acipenser ruthenus (assembly GCF_902713425.1). Lineage (NCBI taxonomy): Eukaryota > Metazoa > Chordata > Actinopteri > Acipenseriformes > Acipenseridae > Acipenser > Acipenser ruthenus. Next base: position 43,471,826 of record NC_081193.1, on the reverse strand, counting down.
TAAAATAACTAATAGGCTAACTGTAATATACACTGTAGGATATTAAACAAGTAAGCAATGCAATAACAGAATCACTTAATGTATGATATACAGTTAATAACCTTTATGTACAATATACAGTTAATAAACAAGCGGTGTGCTTAAAGAAGCAGGGATATCTAATCCCAAGCCAAGAAATAGACAGCAGTGTTTTTAAAATCACTATATCACTTTAGATGTTAAAATATTTACTTTTTAAAATATTGTGTTTGGAGTTAAGATGTAACTAATATAACTTAGTACTAAAAGGATAAGTGTAATAAATATTGGCTTACCTCGGTCTTCCAGGGCTTTCACTGAAAAAACGACCAGGAATCAGTCCTCTCTGGTTTGTGGAAGGGGTAAAACTGAGAAATTCTTCATTTCTTTCTAGCCACAATATTCTTTCTTCAAGTTGTTCATACAGGCAAATTAATGCATGAAGTAGTTGATTAAGAATAATGAAAGCTTGATTTTGAATGTAAAAAGAGGCAAGGATACTAACAATTTCAAAAATCAACTGAAGATGATCTCCAAGATGACGATGAATTCGCTCAAGTTGAGTAGCATCATTCTGCACAGTTTCAATACTGGACACTGTGTGATCAATACTTAAAAAATAATCTGTTACATCTTGCTCAGATGACATCTTTCAAAAATGTGTTTCTCTCAAATTCTTCCCATGAGGTATTTGGCTGTTAGTGATTGTCTGTTGACTAATCTCCTCCTACTAAAGGTCACAGAAGTCAGTAATAAACATGCATAAACCAATATTTTATGCAGGCAAAACAATATATTCTGACAAAATTAATATTACACACACTAACTAATATAGTACACAAGCAAACCGATATAGTACACACACAAACCAATATAGTATGCACACAAACCGATATAGTACGCACACAAACCAATATAGCAATATAGTACACACACAAACCAATGTATTACGTACACAGAGTATATGAATTATGGCCTGTTTGGTCCCTCATACACTCTGTCTCAGTGAGTCTCTCTCCTTCTCCAACCAACCCCTTAATGAGCCCAGCTTTTTATTGGATGGGGAATTAACCCCCTTCCTTGTCACAGCACACAATTCGATATAATAATAAATAATGCAAATAAATAGACCAAACTATAATAACAACGATAATAATAATAAATACATACATAAATATATAAAGGGGGCAGGCACCCCATCACAATGCTATATAAGGTATGTAACCGACAAGCAAACCAGACCACGTTGTAATAATTTGTAATCATTTCAAATTCTCTTTTATTAATAACTTGAAATTGCCTGAATAAAACAAAACATTTGCTGAGTAACAGTTATACCCTCCATAATTGTAAATAATATTGTTTAAAATAAATGTGGTTATTAAAATAAAACAAAGTTCCAATGTTAACAGGTCTGCAGTCGGTAGCTAGAGGATCGTACTTATCTTGATTCATGGGTTTGCAGCGATCCTGAATTTCTAAAACAGTACTCTGTCGAAACCGACGGGTTTCATTTGTTGTTGTATTGCTGTTGTCTGTAACAGAATGGTTACTAGAAAGTGTATTTTGAGAAGTAGAAGCATGTTTAGCATCACACAGGTGGTACAGCAGACTAGATGCACTTCTGTGATACTGGAACTTACTTTGACAGTAGATACAAGTAACCTCTTTCTATCCAATGAACCATCAGAACTGTTTTAAAAATAAACTTCCCCTTCCCAAGTCCTTCAGTTTGAGTGCTTTGCTACATAATGCAGTTCCGTGACTAATCTTATATTCAAACGATGACTACGCTCATTCAATCCTGGCATGCACTTGAGTGTATTAAAATGGTGTCATAGGAAATTAATTATGGTGTGCTAAGAGGGTCAAGACAGAAGAGTGTGATTAACATGCATTAAATGATAAATTGACAGCCCTGATTTCCATTACACGAGAGTAGATGTTAAAACTTTATGCTGATTTGAACTCGGCTCTCGCCAAGATAAGCACTAACTAAGACGTAGCTTTACAGTAAACTAATGTGATCCATCTGTGTTTCCATCCATTTGCGTTTCCTTCCATATGATGATGTAGATATTCTTCTGCCTGGTGTTGATGGCTGAAGTGTAATGCTGGCTCCACGAATCAGCTTATTTGCCTCCCTAGTGCATCAGCACACATAACCGCTGTGATGCTGGCTCCGGGGATCAACCATAGTCCGGTCTCCCCAGCGCAAGTGGGCACCTTCCATCCTTGGTGTTTCGTCGACTAGCCCACGATACCTCAAGAGGGCTCGACGGTGATTCTGGCATCCCAGCATCACCTCCCTCCGTCCCCCACTCAACTCAGCCCAGCTTACTTACCCGTACATCAGCGTTTCTTTCTATTGTGCTTGAGATCCCCAACCAGAATCTTTCCGTCTCAACCACAGCCAGTTGCTGCTCCTCTCTGCTGCTTCAGATAACTTCTTCACTGTGCCACACAACTCTTGGCCACTGAATCCAACATCTCTAAGAAACCGGGTTGTAGAGTGTGCCACAAATCCTCGACAACCCACCTCCACTGGGTAAACCCAGACTCTCCATCCTCGCTGTTCCGCTTCAGCGGCTAGTTGAGCATACTGCAGTTTCTTCCTCTCATACGCCTCATCTACAGCATCCTCCCATGGCACTGTTAACTCTTCTAGGTGAACAAGGCGTGCTGATCCAGACCACAAGACAATATCTGGTCGAAGGTCAGTGGTGGCAATCTCCGGTGGAAAAATAAGCCGTTGACCAACATCTGCCAGCATTTTCCAGTCTCTAGCAGCATCCAGTTGTCCTGGGCGAGGCTTGGTTTTAACACTTTTTCTTGGTGGTTGCTCTCCTGGGCAGAGGAATGTTGTCTTTTGTGTGTAATGTTTTGATGGAATTGGTGGCAACTAATTGGTCATGTTACGTTTGTCTTCCAATGCTAAGGCCAAACATCGCAGCACCTGGTCATAGTGCCAAGTAAACCATCCTTGGCTAAGAGCCACCTTACATCCTGTCAAAATGTGCCTTAATGTTGCAGGTGATGAACACAAAGGACATGAGGGATCCTCTCCTACCCAGAGGTTTAGGTTCTGTGGTGATGGGAGAACATCATATGTTGATCTGTTGAGGAAACTGATCCTGCTCTGTTCCATTGACCATAGGTCTTGCCAGCCAATCTTGAGTTGTTCCACACTCTCCCATCTCATCCATTCTCCCTACTTGGCCTGGTAAACGTCCTTTATGCACCTCATCTTTTCCTCCCACTTTTGCACCTCGTTGACTACCAGCTTCCTCCGCTGAGCTGGGGCTGCCTTGTGCCATGTAGGAGGAGCTGACCTGAGACCTAGACCCCCTCTTCCATGCTGAACTTGCCCCATGATATCACCAATTCGAAGGGCAGCCTTTGCATCTTCCACAGCTTTCTTTGCCGCCTACTTTCTTCCAGTTTTCAACACAGGTGCTGCCTCCCTTACGCATTTGTCACGTGACTCAACTAATGTCATTTCCAGTCGGACCTTGGCGCACTTAAACTCCTCGGTTAGGGCGGAGACTGGTAGCTGCAGTATTCCTTTACCATAAAGTCCCACTCTGTTGAGGCAGCGTGGAACTCCCAACCATTTCCTGATGTATGAACTGATTAAAGCTTCCAGCTTCTCTACTGTTGTCAAAGAAACAGTCAGTGGCCACAGCAGCCTCGGCAGTAGACCAAACTGAAAGCACCAAAGTTTTAGTTTGCCTGGTAAAGCGCTGCTGTCTATGCTCTTCAACCCTTCCACTGCGTGTTGTCTAACTTCTCCCACACAAACTGTGTCCTTTAGATCCCCGTCGTACCATCTCCCAAGACTTTTCACTGGCTTCTCAGGCACTGTTGGTATTGCCTCACAGTTAATGTAGAACATTTTATCTACTACTTTACCTTTAATTGTAGAGATGCTCTTTGATTTAGTGGGCTTGAATTGCATTCGTGCCCATTCAGTGTTATTGGTTAATTTGCACCACAGCCGATTAGTGCAGGAATCTGTTGTAGTCATGGTTGTCATGTCATCCATGTATGCTCGAATTGGTGGTAGTCCCATTCCAGAAGCCAAGTGCTCTCCTCCCACTACCCATTTTGATGCCCTAATGATTACTTCCATTGCCATGGTAAAAGCCAGTGGAGAAATGGTGCATCCTGCCATTATTCCAACTTCTAGGCATTGTCATGTAATGCTGAATTCTGAAGTTGAGAAACTAAATTGCAAATCTCCAAAGTAGGCTTTCACTAAATTTGTTATTGTCATCGGTGCACTGAAAAAATCAAATGCTCCCCAAAGAATTTCCTGTGGCACTGTACATTAGCCAAATCCAGGAATGTCACCTGGAGCTCCTTCCTCTCCTTTTTAGCTGATTGAATTTGTTGCCAGATCACATTGATGTGTTATAAGCATCCTGGGAAACCTGGAATGCCCACTTTTTGTACTGAAGTGTCAATGAAGTAGTTCTTTAATAGGTAAGTTGACAATCTCTGAGCAATAATGCTGAAGAAAATCTTGCCTTCTACGTTTAATAGGGAAATAGGGCAAAACTGACTGATGCTTGTAGAATCTTTTTCTTTAGGTATAAAGACTCCACCTGCTCGGCACCATGCTCTTGGCAGAACCTGTTTTTTCCCATGCCACTTTCATCAGTTTATTTAGATTTCCAGAAAGCTTTTGACAAAGTCCTGCATAAAAGATTAATTCTCAAACTGAACACAATAGGGATTCAAGGAAATGCATGCACATGGATTAGGGAGTTGTTAACATGTAGAAAACAGAAAGTACTGATTAGAAGAGAAACCTCAAAATGGGACGAGATAACCAGTGGTGTACTACAGGGATCAGTATTAGGTCCTCTGCTATTTCTAATCTACATTAATGATTTAGATTCTGGTATAGTAAGCAAACTTGTTAAATTTGTAGACGACACAAAAATAGGAGGAGTGGCAAACACTGTTGCAGCAGCAAAGGTCATTCAAAATGATCTAGACAGCATTCAGAACTGGGCAGACATGGCAAATTACATTTAATAGAGAAATGTGTAAAGTATTGCATGCAGGTGTAATAGATGTCTTCGTGTACGATGTGTTGTGTATTTTTTTCTTTAGGATATTAAAGGACCACCAGACACAAACTGAAGTCTTGCAGCTTTATTCTGAGAGAACTGAGACAAATAAAATTAAAAAATTAAAATAAAGCCTGCTGCACAGTAAGTACTCTCCACTCTGCATTCGCTGTGGAGAAACCAACAAAACCAAACAAAACGGCAGCGTTAGCATAATAATAATTGGTAATTAATCATAACAAAAATATTCTCTCACTTAACTTTCCTTCCTTTCTTTTTTCCTCTTTTTTACCGTTGTTAGATCTGATTACAGATAAATCTCAATCTACACTGAACCAGCTCTATATAAAACAACACGGTAGAGCACATGTTAACAAAAATAAATTAACAAAGCTAAATTCTCTAATTTACATGTTCATTGTTTTTCTTATACACATCAAATAACTTATTATGTGGTTACAAAATAAAACATATACGATCACGTCGAGTGATCAGATGACAAAAACGTTTTTTTTCCAACTTTCTTTTAGAGAGAAAGATAACACGTACCTCTCAGCAGGAAGCCATATTGAGAGAGGCAGAAAAACAATCTCACTCCCAATACACCACCCACTATCCTTCTCAGAATGCAATTTGTATAAAACTTTATTAATCTAATGAACAAAAAAAAAGTTCAGTGCATTAAATAAACAGTACTTTGGCATTCCAGTGAGATTTATTAAAACATAAACATTATATCTTCTCCACTAGACAGGCAATAAAAATGTGCATTATAAATATCATATGGGAGATACTGAAATTGAAGAAGGGAACTATGAAAAAGACCTAGGAGTTTATGTTGACTCAGAAATGTCTTCATCTAGACAATGTGGGGAAGCTATAAAAAAGGCCAACAAGATGCTTGGATATATATATGCATTAGTAAGATCTCACCTAGAATATTGTGTTCAGTTCTGGTCACCTCGTTACAAAAATGATATTGTTGCTGTAGAAAGAGTGTAAAGAAGAGCAACCAGAATTATCCCGGGTTTAAAAGGCATGTCGTATGCAGACAGGCTAAAAGAATTGAATCTATTCAGTCTTGAACAAAGAAGACTATGTGGTGATCTGATTCAAACATTCAAAATCCTAAAAGGTATAGACAATGTCGACCCAGGGGACTTTTTTGACCTGAAAAAAGAAACAAGGACCAGGAGTCACAAATGGAGATTAGATAAAGGGACATTCAGAACAGAAAATAGGAGGCACTTTTTTTATACAGAGAATTGTGAGGGTATGGAACCAACTCCCCAGTAATGTTGTTGAAGCTGACACCCTGGGATCCTTCAAGAAGCTGCTTGATGAGATTCTGGGATCAATAAGCTACTAACAACCAAACGAGCAAGATGGGCTGAATGGCCTCCTCTCGTTTGTAAACTTTCTTATGTTCTTATGTTCTTAATTTCCACAGGATTTGTAGAACTCCTGAAGCACTCTTGTAAACTCTGTACGGAACTCCATTAGGCCCTGGAGATGATGAAGCCCTTGCTTTTTTTCACAGCTTGCTCTACTTCTTTCCACTTAGGTGCACAGTCCTCCATTTGGTATTCTGGTGGATTGATAGGTGGGATGTCTGAAGGAACTGACATATATATATATATATATATATATATATATATATATATATATATATATATATATAGATAGATAGATAGATAGATAGATAGATAGATAGATAGATAGATAGATAGATAGATAGATAGATAGATAGGTAGGATACCAAAGTTTAAAGCAAAAACATTAACTAAAATAATAAATATCATGATTATCATTTGTATACATTTACATATGCGTGAATAAAAACATTTTTGGTATATTCATTTTGATGGTCTATACTTTACCGGGACCTGAAAACTCAACCTGACAAATACTGTGTCGCCAAAATAAATAATATAGTCATGTATAATAATGTACACGTGTGTGTGTGTGTTTATATATACAGTTTTTAATGTGCTTTAAATTACATTAAAACACTGAATGTTCATACCTACAGATTGATAATAATAATAATAATTATTATTATTATAAAGAATGATACATATATACATTAAAGGAAACTGATAAGAAAACACACAGTATAATTTGAAATTCATTAAGGTGAGTAATGTGATTTAACAGCTGGTTCAAACAGTTTAACAACAAATGCTGGTATTTTTCTGTATAATTCTGTGTAAATAAATATAAAACTATAAAGGGGCAACAATATTAATCCAGAAATAGGAACATTTTTTATGCTGGGTTGTTTAATGGATGATAATAATAATAAAACAACAACAATACAAATTTCACTTGGATAACGCTCTTCATGTAAGCATTTCAGGCCGCTTTACAAAATAAATATAAAAAAGCCTGTGTCTAATATATAATCCAGCTACAAATAAACAAACCCAAACAGGATTACATTGTGTTAGGATTCCTAATAGCAAATTGCAAAGACGAGGGGCTATAACTAAATGCCCTGGCTCTGACAGAGTTCAAACGAATTTTAGGGACTGCCAGAAGATTTGCATTTTCCGACTAGGGACATATGAGGTCAGCAGATCTTGAAGATAAGAAGGTCCTAGACCGATTAAAACCAATATTAACTAAGATTAAAAAATTTAATCGCGAGATTAATCGCAATTAATTTTTTTTTAATCACTTGACCGCCATAATGTATAACACCCTGTGTGATTCTGAAGACTCCCTCTATTTTTATGTCCTGCAGGGCATTAAATCCTGAGAAACGGGATGTAGTGGAGGTGGTCATATGTCAATACATATGTCACACATCAAATGTCATATATCTGAAGAACTGCATATCCAATTGTCACTAGACTTGGTATTAACATTATTTAGCATTCATTATTGAAAATATCAATTTCTGGGAATATATGGGAGTGTCTGCCTGTCCATACATCCGTTCATCTCTATGTCACACTTACATTTTTCATATATTATTATGTACATATTGTTGATATATGTCATGGACATCATCTTTTTCAATGCACTGGTAACTCTAATTTTGAATTTATAGCTCTGGCAGAGGATGTATGTTGCTAACATACTTTGCTGGAGCATTGGACCCTTTAAGAAATGTTTTTAAAGGACAGTTATGCTGTAAATTGTGGTGTTATTTTCTTTTGCTTTCAGACGACTATTGGTTGATGTGGGTGTTATTTAATGTTGTAAATGTATCCATTGACTGGGACCAGTTTAAAAGTATAAATTCAGTACTTTGCCAATCTCGCAGTCACTGAATAGAAAACTGACAGAAATAATCACATGCTGGAATAGCTTTGCTGAGTATGAGAAAAGGATTACAAAAGTGTGTTTTACAGATGGAGAGCTGCATCTCTCAATGATGAGGTGCCTCAATGATGAGACGAAAAACTGAGGTCCTATTGAAAGTGACTGAAGCAGCAGTTGCTGATGCATAGTTCACTCCCTAGTCTCTGTACGTCGCTTTGGATAAAAGTGTCTGCTAAATGACAAATTAATTTAGTAAAGGCACAATCTATACAATCTACATAGGGAAAATTTAAAAAGATTATTGTTCATCATTGAGTCTGTACCAATGGAGTATACTATATAAACTGTTACAAATATTTTATTGACATTATTGACATTACATTTTATGTTACTGCTATCAAACCTGAAAGACTGCAATTAATTCCCAGGTATGGGCTAGACGTTCCTGTTATACATGGTAAATTACCCGTAACTAAGACCACTTTTAGACTCTGCAGCGCTTATAAGAAATAGGCGTATTATTTTTCACTGAAATATTTAAACACCAGACTAGGTCCATGAAACATTAACCCCCTGTTTTAAAGGGGCAGCATGCATGTTGAAATACTGTACATTGCAGAGTATTACAATTAAAGAGCCTTACAAATATTAAGATCTATACTCATATCAAAATTAATCACCATTACATAATAAAGTTGTAAAAGCAATTTTTATAGTGGATCACCAAAATTCATGTCAGTGCAGGGCTCTTCTGATACTATAAAATACCAGTAATACAAATCTATTATAGTTCACATCAATTTTACTTAAAACAGTTAGAGAAGTAGTTGTTCTGTGACATTGGTCTGTTGTAACTAATAAAAACTTTCTGCAATGCACTGTAGCAATTCAATTGATCTAAACAGTGATGCTATAGATTGAAGTACCTCCACTGCTTACATTTTAAAATATGACCATATCTGTCACTTAATGTTAAAAAGTGTAATAGATGTTGGTTTTCAAGAACACAATGGCGATAATTAGATCCATCACTGTTTAGATCAATTGAACAGACCCCATGTATTCCAAAAAACTATTATTAATGATTGAGATGAGCATAAATGATCAAATCAGGGTTATTTTTTTCTGTTTGATTTCTGGAAGGGCAGGGAGGCATTGTGATGTGGTTGTTTTGCTACCCCCTGAAATCTTTCTACTGGTTGTCAAGAAAGGTGTTGGGTTGTTTTGTGTTGCAGCATCATAGTCTGACCAGAGCCCAGTGAGAGTCAGTTAGATATAGAACTTTGGTGCGGAAAAATAACAAAACTAAAATTCCCAATTATTTGCATACAATTGATGGAAAAAATTTGTTACTTAATACAGATGCAATGCTGCATCCTAATAATTTGTTTATTGTATTTATTGATAGAACTTTACACATGATTGTCTGTATGGAAATCACTATGATTGTTCAATAAAAAAACATACCACATCCTTGATGAAACAGCATATTTTAATGCTGAGATATACTTTATGCAAATTATATATTATTTTCTCAATTTTAAGCATATACAGCTATACAATCTTATTTGTTTCAGATACAGTCTCCCAGAAGTGGCTGACTTTGTTATGTGGCCTTCAAGTCACACTTATTATGATGGTAATAATTTAATACGGAATTTTGCATTTTAACTCAACAAATACTGCCCTAGTAAACCATGTGTGAGGCTCATGAGGTGCATTTCGAAGCAGATAGAATAGGTGTAAGTGTCACATAGACTAATAAGACTTTTTATAAGACCAGCAGTGGCATGTAAGGTATCTGAACATAATATATCACAGAACAGATTTGGAAAAAACGATTTTAAATTAAGTAATAAGCCCTGAAGTCCACTTATGTACAATTAAGACAGTGAAGCTTTGAAACACAAAACATTATTGGTCAGAGATTAGAGCACTGCTGCGGTGTAAAGTATTTTCTAAATGGACAATTGTTATTACAGAAGTGAAATACACAACTGTGATCACATTGGGTTTTATTCATGAGCCCAAAGACTTTTATAATTGTAAATCAAAAACTTTGTAACAAATTGTGGCAGGGCAGAGCACTGCTTGTAAATAGTGTTTTGTTTGTGTGTTGGTGGTGGTTGGCAGGGATGGGGTTAATTCCTATCCCTGCCAAATACATGTGAGAATGTGGCTGTTCCCAAATTTGATAATTGGTGCTAATTGGGAACAGCCACATGATACAAAAGAGAGCTAAAACGCCCCATTAAGGGGCAGCAGTTGGGAACAGAGACATGCATCTGTGTAGGGCTCTGGCTCAATGCAATAGTTTTACTTGGGTGAGGATTTTCTTTTTGACTTTGTAGTGCGTGATTGTTGTGTTTAAACCTTTATTTTGCTCTGTGAGCTTTTTTTATTATTATTTGAATAAACACATGCTCTGGTGCTTAAACTGCAACTTACCGTCTCTGAACTGCTTGTTTAACTTCCACCACTGGCGCCATCTTGTCCCACAACTACAAAATGATTTGATGCCATTTCAAAAAGCATAGCTCAGTGTGGCAAAGTGGTGAGTGAATACAGGTGCGTGCAGAGTGGATACAAAACACTGAGGGAGACAATGAGTTACAGGTGCAAGGGTGTTTATTGATATCTCAATGTCCAGAGCCTTTCGGCAAACAACTGTAAATAGTAAATGTTGTAAAGTGATACAGCAGTGTGTGTCACTCTGTTTGTAATCCCCAGGCCTGTAACCCAAAAGTCCTGTTTACACCGACACGTAACACACAAACACAGTTCCTACAGTGAGTGAATTAGTGCTCGTGGTGCAAAGACAGTTCTCAGTGAACAAAAGAAAAGTGCAGGTGTCCGGGTTTGATGCTGACAGCTCCGGATTGTGCTAGTAGTCTAAAATAATAAACAAACAGTTCTTACTTTGACAAACAAAACACAACACTCACATTTTTTTGGTTTCACAAGCTTTTGTTTCCTTCTAGGTTTGATCTACTTTGCTACACCCCTATTTTATACCCTCCCTCATGACCCCTTGGTAAACGAGCGCATCTGCTTCTCCAATCCGCAGATGTCACGCAGTTTCCCGTCCGGGTCACTGAGTTTGGGTACCGTAGCTCTGTCCCTTTTCTAGGCGGTCGACTTCCCCCTACCCACGGGAATAAATGGTCATGTCTTTTAGTCCAGGGTACTCTGTTCCCTTTACCCAGTGCCCTCACAGGTCAGTAAAAGCATAGAAAAAATTCACAGCCATACAGTGTGTAAAGTTTACCCTTTAAAAAATAGGATTTTCTATGGATGGTGGTTCTTTTTGTATATAAGGCTATTCTGTGTTACTTTAAGAATTTGAGTCAAACTCTTTACAGTATTTAGAAACCAGTGCCTTGCCCTTTACTAGTTTTGTATTTGCAGTAGCTACCAATGTGAGATACCTGTCCCTCCTGTTTGCTTTTCATTTGTGCAAGTTTAGTTGTGATGTTGCTCTCAAGGTAACACCAAGGGCACTTCAAACTTCCAAACTCAATCATGCCGCAGTTTTCAGTCACAGACCACAAAGTGTGCAGGAGCCTCAATGCCTCATACAAGTGTGAAACATGCTATTTTACCAATTTACAAATGTGATTTGGCTGTCTGATTTTGAATATAGCATTGACGAGTAAGGTACCTAAAAGCCTATATCACTTTGCTTGTTTTTACAATTGTAGATTTTTGGCTATCAAATAACAAATTTACCACTGTACATTTTATCAACTCTGAATGCTTTGTAATATATAGCTGCTAGAGAAGAGTCACATTCAATACCAACCACAATTCTCAATTTTTATTTCCAAACCCTGAAACACAGTAAAAAGGAGATAGCAGGCTTAAGCGACCTGTGTTAACTGGAGTATCAATTCTTGTATTGTGGCACCCCCTGTTGAACATACAAAAGAATAACCTCTAAAGTGCCTTGCCAGTACATAATCATAAAATTAAACCTCAATTTGTTTTTATGTTTTGTCTAAGTTTATATTGTGGTTGAAATAATTTGTGAATTCTTTATTTAATCAAAACAGGCTTTACAATATCAGACATATTGGTTATTAGCCTTTTTTCATTAATATTACTTCTAGCAATGCACTAACTTATCCTGGTTCAGCTGGTTTTCAACTGGTCATGCTGGTTCAAGGCACTGTGTTACCACCAGATTATGCAATGATTATTGTCAACTTAAATGATTCTTACTGCAGTAAACCTGTGCTGGAGGCTTTATACACCACTTGGAAATCTAGGAAAACACCAGTAAATGTGTGTTTCAGGCAGTTTCCTTGTTCACCACCATCACTCATTAATATATGTATGTTACGGTAAAAGTCTGAATATTGGCAAATCTTAAGATTTATTGGTAAATGTCGACATTTACCAAGCAAAATGGTAAATATCTGAAATAATGTCTGAAGTAAATCTCTTTTTTTGTAATTAAGTTTTTATTGAAAAATTATATACAAAATGAACAGAAAGACATTGGAAATATTACCCACCCCCCACCCCCTCGTTACATGGGTTGACGAGAAATAAATAAGCAGTGCATATTCGTCACAACAATAGTAACTTCCTAATTACAGTTGCCGAGTCTCTCCACATCAGCAGAGTGGGAGCTTTGGCTCCATTGACTCTGGCTGAAGACATGTCCAAAAAAATAATGTCTAAAAACACCTGTAGACAGTGCCGCAAGGAGAGTTGATGAGGAGGGAGCCAGCACTGCACAATCATTTTCTTTGCAGCAGTCATGCTTGCCAGCCACAATCTACGCTCATTCTCAGAGAAAGGAAATTTAGAAACATCACCCAGGAGAAAAAGGGCTGGGTCCAGTGGGAAGCGCCTGCCCATAGTAGCAGAAATGGAATCGACTACCTGCCCCCAAAAAAGAACATCTGGGCAGTCCCATAGTATATGCATTAGAGTGCCTGGTACTCCTAGGTTGCACAAAGTACAACGAGGATGAGGGTCTAGCCCCGTAAAATGTCTTTTACGAGGGGTCAAATAAGTTCTGTGGCATATTTTAAAGTGAATAAATTGGTGCTTTGGATTCTTAGACGCTCCAAAAACACTACCCCACACCGCTTCCCAATCTATAGTCCCTCCTCACTGCTCTATATCCTTCTCCCATAGCTTTAAACATGAGAGAGGAGCAGGTTAGTGTGCAGTGAGATGTTTATATATATGGGAGAGTAAGCCCCCAGGACCCAATCCACTACTGGGTGACAGATTAAGTTGGAACCCCATATGTTTTTAAAGCAGATCTGTCTAAAATAAAAAAGAGGAGCTAGGGATACTATAGCGAGAAACTAGGTCCTGGAACTCTAGGATAGACTCCTGACCAGCTACATTGTTCAAAACGTTTATACCCCTCTGGGCCTATGGGTCCAAGGAAAGGCGTTTACCACCAGTTAAAACATTAACATTGTTCCAAATGGACGAAATTCTGTGCCACTTAATTTTGAGACCCAAAGTTCTTTCCACTGCCCAAAAAGTTTGCACAGTGTATGCGATTATGGGGCCATAGTGCAGGGGACACCTTTTGTAAGTAAGACCAGAGAACAGTATATCTTGTATTCTAATTGGTGATAATATTTCCTGTTCTATCTCCTTCCAAGAAGAGTGTACAGTGGGGTTCATCCAGTGGCTTAGTGTACATAGTAAGACCATTTAATACGAGGGTGTTTACCATTCCAGACAAATTTTCTCAACAAGGAATCAAGTTTTGACCACCGCTGGAGGCAATGGGAGCATTGAACTAGTCTGAAGTAAATCTCATGAATAACCAAGTCGCTTTGGACATATAATGAAAAAAAAATAAAAATAAATTCTGTACTGCATATATACAGTGGCTTGCAAAAGTATTTAGACCCCTGACCAATTCTCTCATATTACTGAATTACAAATAGTACATTGAAATTTCGTTCTGTTTGATATTTTATTTTAAAACACTGAAACTCAAAATCAATTATTGTAAGGTGACATTGGTTTTATGTTGGGAAATATTTTTAAGAAAAATAAAAAACTGAAATATCTTGCTTGCATAAGTATTCAACCCCTGTGCTGTGGAAGCTCCCAGTTTACACCGATGAAATAAATTGCCCTAACGAGGACACAGTTACCTTACTATTGGCCTCCACCTGTGAACCATTAAAGTTGCTGTCACATTTTCTGGATAAAAACCCCACTGTTGAAGGATCATTGGTCAGGCTGTGAATCTGAAGGAAAATGAAGACCAAAGAGCATTCTACAGAAGTTAGAGATAAAGTAATACAAATGCATAGATTAGGGAAAGGGTACAAAATAATATCCAAGTTTTTGGATATCCCAGTGAGCACAGTTGGATCAATAATCAGGAAGTGGAAGCTCCATCACACCACCCAGGCAAGAAAAGACCATCCCTCAAAACTCAGCGCTCAAACAAGAAGGAGACTTGTGAGAGAAGCCACAGAGAGGCCAACAATCACTTTGAAGGAGCTGCAGAGTTCAGTGGCTGGGAGTGGAGTAATGGTCCACCAGTCAACCATATCAAGAGCTCTGCATAACACTGGCCTGTATGGGAGGGTGGCAAGAAAGAAGCCGTTACTCAAAAAGTACCATCTGAAAGCACGTCTGGAGTTTGCCAGCGAGCATGAGAGTGACCCAGCTGCGATGTGGGAAAAGGTTTTGTGGTCAGATGAGACCAAGATAGAGCTTTTTGGCCAAAACTCAAAGCGCTATGTGTGGCGCAAACCTAACACTGCCCATGCCTCAAGACACACCATCCCTACAGTGAAGTATGGTGGTGGCAGCATCATGCTGTGGGGATGCTTCTCATCAGCAGGGACTGGGCATCTTGTTAAAATTGAAGGAAGAATGGATGGAGCAAAATACAGGGAAATACTGCAAGAGAACCTGCTTCAGTCTACTAAAAAACTGAAGCTTGGGAGGAAATTCACCTTTCAGCACAAGGCCAAAGCAACATTGGAGTGGCTCAAGAACAAAAAGGTGAATGTCCTAGAGTGGCCCAGTCAAAGTCCTGATCTCAATCCCATTGAGAATCTGTGCCACTATTTGAAAATTGCGGTCCACAAGCGTCGTCCAACCAACCTGAACAACCTGGAGCAAATCTGCCAAGATGAATGGGCCAAAATCACTCCGACACTGTGTGCAAAGCTGGTACATACTTACCCAAAAAACTTAAAGCTGTTATTGCAGCGAAAGGTGGCTCTACCAAATATTAATATGTGGGGGCTGAATACTTATGCAAGCAAGATATTTCAGTTTTTTATTTTTCTTAAAAATATTTCCCAACATAAAACCAATGTCACCTTACAATAATTGATTTTGAGTTTCAGTGTTTTAAAATAAAATATCAAACAGAACGAAATTTCAATGTATCATTTGTAATTCAGTAATATGAGAAAATTGGTCAGGGGTCTAAATACTTTTGCAAGGCACTGCATATATATATATATATATATATATATATATATATATATATATATATAAAGATGCACATAAATATGTAGCCTACATGCAATTTTTTGTTAACTAGCCTTGCACCTTTTTTTGATGAGATTCATCAAGGTACCGTTTCCATAGAAATTTCAATAACACGACATCGGTGAAGGGGTTAACATATCATTCATTTCTAAATGCAAGGGGTGTAGAATACAAATAATAATCTTTCATCCATAAAACAATCCCATGTTTGTTATTCACGATGAACTGTGACATAATTATCAAGCGACTTTAACAGTGTGGGTGCGTTCTTGTATCCCAAATCTGGCTGCTCTCTGTTTGATGTTACACGCAGCTACTAGAGAAACGCCTTCCCAGAGCTAGCTGCGTGTGGCTGCTCTCTGATTGATGTCACATTGCTACTAGTAACGCTTTCTCCGAACCTTTGGGAAACTTACCAGCAACATCACCTATGTATACTCTAGTTGAATAATTAATGACTTACTCTATTTATTTGAGGTATATAATGAAACGTAATTACATTTAATTATTTTATTTATCACAATGTATCACACATGGGGATTGCATTCATTTGCAGTTCATTGTAACTTAATTTTAATTTTTAAACGTCCTGTAGTTAGTTTCTGGATTATCAGACTATACAGAGTCAGTTTGATGTAATTGTTGAACATTAACTTTATTGTAACAGTATACATTACTTATCATGGATTAGTACATTATGTTTAATGTATTAGTTTTAGTTGCTATTTGAATTACGATTGGCAGGTCACTCGTGATCTCTGCATCGTCTCTTTGGTTCACAGCCGAAGCCAGCCTCCCGCAGCTACTTTTCAAAGCTGTGCTGGGCTGTGCCCAAGTGTATTGCTACAGCCGGTACACGCCCCATCTCATGCATCTAGACTCATGGATCCAAGCTCATGCACACTAACTCCACCCCTACAAAGATGCAATCACCAAGGTCCTCCCACACTGATCCCACCCATAGGAAATAGCGCTGGTTATAATAAATAAAAGCTCAACTGTCAACTTTTAAAATGTAATAACTTTGGATGTACACATGGTAGCAACAAAATGTAAATGGCCTATGATAGCATAATTCATAAGGTTCAAACACAATACAGTTTACAACATAAGCGTCATCTTTGGTGATACATTGATCAACTCGATAAAATGCTCAATAAAATTAAATGAATATTAGCACAAAATTAACAACTTTGAATCATGAGTTCATACACCATTTACAGTTTGATTCTATTGCGTGTACATGTACGGGGGGTAATGATTAAAAAAAAAGATAGATCATTGATTGTTTGTTGTTTGAATCTTTTTTGGTTCTTGTTATGCAAATGAATGCAAAATACTGTAGAAAAATTGTTTTAATTAAAGCGTACTTCTAAAAGATTTCTCTATAGATCGTCCTCCACTACTTTGCCATTCAAATATCTGTGTTTGTGCCCATTGCAACAAACTGATTCACACAACCTAGATCTGCCTAATCTTATCAAATAAAAGGAAGAATTACGAGTCCCACTTCTCATTTCATTTACGTGCTGGGTTAGCATCTAGGTATACACAATAAAGATAGGAAGATGAAGTCGGCTTCTTATTCTAGTCTATTCTATCAGTTTCCTTATTCGCATCCCAGCGTCTTGTTCAGTCTTTGAAGTTAATATGCCAATTGATTTATCAAAGTTGAATAATTAGCCTTGTGTTTAATCATGCTCTGCCACTTTTTTTCTCTGTGTCAGACACACACACACACACGCACATGCACACGCACACACATACACATCTCTGCTACCAAGTGGGGACTATGATTCTCCAACAGCCAAGTGGGCACCATGACTTCCCAACATTCTTTAAACAAAATATATATAGAAAATTATATTTTAAGCTCAACATTGATAATATTTGTTTAAATTAGAAAAAATATATTTAAAAAATAAACCACCAAGTGGGGACTTAAACCACAGTTAACAGGAATATATTTTTTTTTACTAAATGGATTTATTGAAAAGTTTATTATCAATGTTGTGATGTACTGTATAGCAGCATGAATCTTCAGCTTATATTTGAGTGGAAAATAAACAAAACAATAAAGGTCTTTTCACACTGACCGCGTCACGTCAAAGCGTCAAAGTCCAGAGTAAACTTAGTTTTTTAGAATACATCCTATGGAGGTATTCACACTGGACACGTCGCGTAAAACCGACGGCGTCAAAAATAGACCTTGCCCTATTTTTCTGTGCGCATCGGGTGTAAATTTGTCTCTCTAACCAATCACACTCCAGCTCTCGACCTGTCGTCGGCATGACAACAAACATCAACAGGTAGCCCCTACTGTATTTCATTAACACAAACAGATATAGGCCTAATGAAAATGAGCGATTTTAAAACAGTAGATATTGCCGAAATGAAAAGTTTCCTTAAAGATAATGGAAACAAATAGAGCTACAGTAAAGAAAACAAGAAAACTCTTTCAAGGATTTTTAACAGCAACA
The DNA here is from genome assembly GCF_902713425.1 of Acipenser ruthenus. Taxonomy (NCBI): domain Eukaryota; kingdom Metazoa; phylum Chordata; class Actinopteri; order Acipenseriformes; family Acipenseridae; genus Acipenser; species Acipenser ruthenus. The sequence goes on along the minus strand of NC_081193.1, from coordinate 43,453,480 downwards.
CACAATGAGATCCGACGTGTTAAAAAAAATACCTCCATCTGAATTAAATGTATACATGTATAAATAAAATATATATACCCTTTATGTTTATGTATATTTTACATTTATTTTTTTTAGGACAGACAGTAAATACATAAATATCCAGTCATCAAAATGCTTACTACTTATTTGTGGAGAACGGCATGAGTATAGAGCCCTGTGTTTCAAACACAAACTGTAAACTGGATAGTTGTATAAAGTTTAGTTTTTTTATGATTAAGAACTTCAACCTTAGCCTACATATAAAAAATATGCAACACATTAATGGTTCTGTTCTGGTTAAAGTGCTTTAGCGAACCACAAGTAAAGTACTATACTGTTGCTTTTTTTTTACTTATTTTGCATGTCTTGTGACTCAGATGTAGTTAAAAACCGATGGAAAAGCTTGAGAGATCAAAAAACAAAGTGGGCAGGCAGTAAGAAATATAAAACCATGGAAAGGTAGAGAAATGTAAACAGTCAGAAGTAGGATAATTAGGCTATTGTTATTGATGTATTATTATTCATAATAATAATAATAATAATAATATGCAGATTTATTAATTTGTTATTTATTTGTTTTAACTATGGCTGTTTACGTTTTTATTTTAAGGGACAGTGCTCCATCATACAATATTTTGCTTTTTTAAAAAAAAATAAAAATAAACAGTGTTACTTTGCACACTTTCATTAAATTCAGAAGTGTGCAAAAAGCTACAGCTTGATTGATCTTGGTAGAAATATTCTTTTTCACAAACTGAAAGCAGCAGTCTAGGGATATACAGTGGTGCCTTCTGTTCATAAGTATGTCTTTCACATATTTTAATGCTGGTAACCTACCAGATGACACGTCTTGCAGGCATGAATGGCTGGTAACCTACTTTTTCATGATAATGATTGTTCTAATTATATAACTACAGTTGTGGCGGGATGTGAAATTATATTCAGGAGGGGATATTATATTCAGAATTTGGATGTTAAAACTTTTAGCTTGGTGTGGTTCCTGAGTCGCTCCTCTTTTAAAGACACAGGCGTGTGTTGTAGTGGGAGGATTTCTGCGGTCAGGGAACGTAATTAGTTAGAAAAACTGGATAGAAATTAATTTAGCCTGAAATCTAGGCCAGGTGTCACATTTTTTATGGGTTAAGACCAATAGGAACCTGAGACAACCTGTAAATTGGAATTTGAAAACTCTATTCAGCCCTCATGAGTCACACTCTATCACAATACATGCTAATTCTAGGCAAATACATCAGATGACAAGCATCACATGTGCTCAGAGCCAATCATATCAGTCACTATAAACAACACAAGCAGACAAGATACAGGGCAGTCATGTAAATTACTTTGTGATCAATTCTACCTGCATTTAAAATAACAGTAATAAAAACTACCTTTGAGACCCAGTATATAATTTGATCCAACGTCCCTGCTGCGTGAAAGCTAGTATATTCAGTATTTATTTAGACATTATTATTATTATTATTATTATTTATTTATTAGCAGACGCCCTTATCCAGGGCGACTTACAATCGCAAGCAAATACATTTCAAGTGTTACAATACAAGTAATACAATAAGAGCAAGAAATACAATAATTTTTGTTCAAGTGTGACAAACCACAATTCAATAATACAACAGATAATAGTGATAGTTACATCAGGATATGATTAAGTACAAAATACTACAGGATAAACACTTGGCAGATTACAATATTCTGAAGTACAGGATTAAATGCAGTAAAACAGGGGGCAGATAAGAGCAAAATAAAGCACATTTAAATGAAGGGTGATAGTGTCCCAGGATACAACAGAGGATTTCTCCAGGTGCTGTTTGAAGAGGTGAGTCTTAAGGAGGTGCCAGAATGTGGTCAGGGACTGGGCAGTCCTGACATCTGTAGGAAGGTCGTTCCACCACTGCGGAGCAAGGGTGGAGAAGGAGCGGGCTCTGGAGGCAGGGGAGGGTAGCGCAGGTAGAGCCAGTCTTCCAGTGCAGGCAGAGCGGAGAGGTCGAGTGGGGGTGTAGGGAGAGATGAGGGTCTGGAGGTAGCTGGGTGCAGTCTGGTCAAGGCATCTGTAGGCTAGTACAAGAGTCTTGAACTGGATGCGAGCGGTGATCAGGAGACAGTGGAGCGAGCGGAGTAGTGGAGTAGCGTGGGCGAAGCGAGGCAGAGAGAACACCAGGCGGGCAGCAGAGTTCTGGATGAGCTGGAGCGGACGGGTGGCGGACGCAGGGAGGCCAGCCAGGAGGGAGTTGCAGTAGTCTAGGCGGGAGAGTACCAGGGCCTGGACCAGGAGCTGGGTAGCGTAGTTGGTGAGGAAGGGTCATCTTTATTGTTATTATCTACCAATGGAATTGAATAACTCTTGTTCTAACTACTTCAATTTCATGTTCTTTTCCCTTGTTTGTGTTAAAAATACAGGTCATTTTCTAAACATCAGTACTTTGATTCAAGAGGAATGTTTATCTCATTAGTTTTTTTCAGCACCTCTTTTGCTAAACACAATAATGATTGCGGTAAGTTGGTTTTATCTTTTATCTACCTCATGGCTAGTGGTCAAAAAGAAGCAAAAAAGGACATTCATTGCAATATGTAAATACCTTTCTTGGGGGAAATATAAACTTAAAAAAATCAAATTGTATTATGGCAGAATACAACCATTTCATTCATAAGTCTTGAAAAAATCCAAATTCTTCTGTCCTTTACCTTGAATGAAATTCTAGTTTAAATCGTATATTGCATTATTTGAATTATTTGAATTCATATTTGTATGCCAATTCCAGGTCATACAACTATTAATGTGTTTACTGTACCTTTACAAACTAAGTAACAGTATTTAGGTGTTGTTTGTGATGATTTTACTAACTGTAGTTTTATACTCTGGTTTGTAGATTGTGTGGGTGTACAGAACATTTACCACAATGATGGAGATGAAGACTTTGCAAATCAAAAGGAAAGTATGTAAAGAGAAAAGAAGGAAAACAGACTAATTCAAAACTTTAAAGTACAGTTACAGCAATTCAAATATTATTTTCAAATGCATTCCTATTATCAACACCAGAAACAACCCCCCCCCCCCCCCCCACCCCACCCGACCCGAGTCTGTCTAGTAGTTTATTCATTTAAGTGAGTACTGATGTGCTTTGATCTGCATATGTTGCAATTTAATTCTTTGTAAATAAAATGTAAAACACAGTTTTATTATATCAGTTAGTATGTCTCAATATCTTAAATACAAGTGACAGTCATTTATTCACTTGGTTATGGACTTCTCTGGATATCTACATAGTTCACCCAAAGCCTTCCTTTTTTGTTGCTTTTATTAAACTGTTCTGATTAACATTTTCAAATATGCAATAGTAGCCTCTCAAAGATTTGTTTTAAGTTGAGAAAATTGGTGTTGCAGATATTTGAAAGCCAAAAATATATTTTTTCACATACTGTAAACCTTTCATTTCAGTAAACTAGTGCCTGTGTCCAATTTGACCGTGTTTGTGTATCTGTTTCCATAGTGAAGGTAGATTATCCCTAAACTCACATGGTCAGGAAACTTGGCACATAACAATCAGCGTTTCAACTTACAACGTTAGTGTCGAGGTTTCTGAATCAATGGCAGCGTTTACATGCACAAGTCATGACAGTTTTCCTCACAACGTGCTTGCCGTAATTTTCAGGAAATGCGTTGCTGTGCAGTTCTGATTTAGGAAACAAAATTGGCCGTATCAATACAGATTACTCAATTCATAGTCACTTAGGGGAGGGGATATTTAAATGTCCGTGTCTGCTTACTAAGTATGAAAAGAACGACTGAATATCGTGAGGAGAGCTTCATGCGTTGCCATATAAACATTTAACAAGAGAAATTAATTCTGAGTTGCGCCAAGCATTAGCTACTTATTTGTCTGGTTACCTTTCCAATACACATACTCATGCACACGCACACAATTATATAAAATATAATTTCTACTAAGTACAAGTTTTACTACTTTGAATTTGTGTGTGTGTGTGTGTTTGTGGAATATCTAAAAGTTAAATTTCATTAACACTAGAACCACATTTTACAATACATGTTTTTATTTTAAATATAACCTACAATATTCTATTTTTTATATATATATATATATGCCTGTTATCTCTATTTGTTTTTTGAAGTAGTGCTTTATATGTAGTAAATTAGAAAATAAACCCTTTATGTTTAATTGTTCATTTAAATACGGCGTTTCGGCTGTGCAGATGTTTGATATGATGTGCTTGAATAAAACTTTTGAGTTGTATCCGATATTTTATCATTTTAATATTGATGGTGTTTAAAATCTACCGCCGGTTGTAGGTATGAGTATAACTGTGGCAGTTCTAGTGTTGAAGTAGTCCATAAATGTACAGTGTACAGCCTTTTAAAATATAAAACCAATGGTTGTAACTATGTATTTTAAGGAAATTCTCACATAGTGACTGATCATATCCCTTGTCAAAACATTTTTCTGCAAGAAGCTTTTTAAAATAGGTAAATGAGAAACATACTTTCTATTTTATTTTTTTTCCTGTGTGACTTAAGTTGGAGAATGTAGTTGCCCAATAAGAAACAAATCCAGATGCCATCCACCCCACTGGATGTATATTGTCCCGCGCATACGCCTCAGGACTGCTGCAAGGCCATGGGGGGGGGGGGGGGGGGGAGGGGGAGGGGGAGGGGGAGGGGGGGGGGGGGTGTTTTGTACAGCTTCTGCTGGAGATTACATGATATTAAGTCAGAAAAACTGGATCTTGACTGCTGAAATCTCGTGAGCCACAAGCACGATTCCTGCTCCGTTTACATGGGTTTTTACAGCTGTTTTATCGTGTTAACCTCACAAAGTCATGACTAGAGTCAATTTTCACGTGCATGTAAACCCAGCCAATGTTAACCTTAAACAGACATTTCATGGAATAAAAGAATATGTGTATAATTAAGATCATATGCATAAAATAGTCACCCCCCCCCCCCCCCCCCCCCGCTTTTGAAAAAATGTTTTAAAGAATGTTATATACTTTGTATCTTCCTGTTTATCAAGAAATACATGATAATGTATCATGAGTATAAAATACAGCCTTTTAAAATATAAAACCAATGGTTGTAACTATGTATTTTAAGGAATTTCTCACATAGTGACTGATCATATCCCTTGTCAAAACATTTTTCTGCAAGAAGCTTTTTAAAATAGGTAAATGAGAAACATACTTTTTATTTTATTTTTTTTTCCTGTGTGACTTAAGTTGGAGAATATAGTTGCCCAATAAGAAACAAATCCAGATGCCATCCACCCCACTGGATGTATATTGTCCCGCGCATACACCTCAGGACTGCTGCAAGGCCATATTCATAAGCCAACTGTGTGAGAGCTAAAACTGCCGACGGCCGGGTGTGTCGGAGTTTGTTATGAAGAGAAGAAGCTGAAATTCACAGTCGGGCATGTGTGTGAACCGAGGTTGGATACCGAAGAGTAAGCAAGTTGAAGTCACTGATTGCTGTGTGTACGATCAGGGTCGTGGTTTGTTGAATAATAAAAGTTCAGGGATTGTAGATCCCACTAAAGTATAGTGAAGAGAGATGTATAAGTGGGACCTCCATTTACTAGCGGAGTAGCGCTAGCAGTGTTCACTGCAACTTTTATTTTTGCTTTTTGTACACTTTGTTGTATGTCCTCCGTGCGCTGCCATTGTTGGTAGCATCGCGTGAGCTGTTTGTAGATGACATGTCTCGCAGGCATGAAGGTTTTATTCACATAAACAAACACAACCTCCGTCTCGATCGCCTGCCTGTCAATCAGCAGCGAATACGCACCCACATGTCTCACCTGTTAGAGGGTGATGAACACAACATGCAAAATCTGTTGGTGACCATGACCTCTGACCTAATATGGCTGCAATATTGAGGTCTGATGACATTTTAAGTTTCTTCAGTATGGTGTCAGTACTGAGTTAGTGTCATCATTTAATATGCAGCTCGGTTTAGTTGAATTGCTAGTGTTGTCCAGTGAAAAATAAACTGTTTTACATATGAATGAGATATACTTTTTATTTTATGAAACTGTAAATAAGTCTAGTGTAGTTCTGTTAATGTCAAGTATTTTATTTATAACAATAGTCTTTGAAAAAAGTCTATTTTTTGTTTTAATCATTTGGTAAAAGCTTTGAGAATAGATCCCTATTCTCCCATTTCTGTTTTATTTTTGCATGGCCTTCTAGGAAACACAGTTAATAATGACCACAAGGGGGAACCAGAGCATCATTCTAAAGTAAAGTGATTTACAACCAGGCAGGTTGATCATGTGCATTCGGGGTTATGCAACTCTGGCCCTTTTCAACCAGGTAATTGTTCAACTTTTTGATATATTTGCAAATGACTATGCTTCATATCGCCGTCTGAACCAATATATTTAAAAATAGCATTCCATTGCAAAGTTTACGGAATACATCTATATCTACTGTATATCTATGTATTTTTAAATTAATAGTAACCCATGAAGCTGACCTACAGTGCAGTGTGTGTTTAATATACGGATGCTCATTAACTAAAAATATATGTATTGTTATTTCTGTAAGGAAACCCCACATATCCTCCAGTCAATCAGAGTAGAACAGTTTATTTTTTTATTCATGCCAAAATAAAAACACTTATCACATGTTTAAATAATCTTAAGTGTGAGAAGGAAGCTAACAATTTGATCAAATACAACTGCTTGTAAGGGCAGAGAGGTGTGTATTAACACCAGCATATGGTAACTCCGCTTTCATGCAACAGTTGTAAATGCTCCGGCTAAAGGAACAGGAACTTAGCTTAAAAGAACACCTTGGCACCGATAATGATTAGTTCACAATGGATACAGTACTGTTTTGTAAAAGAAGTGACTTGTCATCGCGAGAGGGTCTTGAGGAACACTGATTGGCTTATTAAATCTTTCCAGAACTGCCGTTATATCATTGAATTGTTTTGTGTTCTGATTTCCACGAGTGCACTTCATCACTACAAAATGGCATGTAAACAAACGACAAAATGCGCTGCTGTTTCTCTTGCTACACAAAGTTGGAAATTGTTTGAGCTTTTGAAGAAAACTGCAAGCAATTTGGTGTTTACTGTTCTGGTGAGTTGCTTCACCATTCTTTTAAATAATGTGCATGTCTTTTATATTGCTGCTGCATTTTGTAACATGTGTAGGGGTGTTGTGTTAATTTAGTTTGACAGTTAAAGGTGTCACAATGAAAGGTGTGGTCACCAATTCCAAACACAACACCTGCTAAATATTTAAAACATAAACATGCTGAGTTCATTGTAGTCATCAGCTGCATAGATTAACCATTCAGCAGAATGTGGCAACAAACAAGTGAGTACAGATATTTTACTGTTTTAGTATCACTTTACTGTCTTAGCAAGTTGTTGTACTGGTCTTTTAAGCAGTTGAATATTAGCAACCAACTTACTCCTGAAGTGGCACACAGCAATTGGATTTGGCGACCTATTTTTGTGTCGTCTTTGGCTCCTAAAGCAAAAAGTTTGTTTGGAGCCCTGCTTACTCTGTGACGAGCAGCCAGAAAGCTCTATTCTGGACCACATTGTGTTTAACCGGGATCAGAAATGGTGTAATTATTTTAATTCTGGACCACCACATGTCTAACCGGGGTCAGAGTCTGATTAATTATTTTTAACTCTGGATCACTGTGGGTGGATTGCAACGTTCCACTTAAATCGGTTTAACTGAGATTTAAACATGAAAATGAGTCATTAAAAAGACCTGTCTGCAAGCTCGTACTAATTTAGACCACGAAGTGTCGAAAACCGTTTTCAACTTCGACGTATCAGCAGTGGCTTCATTGAAACCCATCTTAGACCAATCTAGACCATGTAGCAGCAGGTTTAACTGTGGGTTTTCTATTTTTGAAGGGACAGTATTTCCATCTAAAAAGATACTCAACGATATTAAAAACAGATTACAACATCAGGTAAGATGTTCATAAAACATATTCATACATTTTTATTTTATATTAATAATTGTTGATAAACTATTGTTTAATTGGTTTTGTGAACAATAGGTACTGCAGTTCATGCTGTGCCTTAATTAAAACAGTGTCTACACAAATGCCCATCTACTTTATTTATAAGCAGTATGTAAAATTCTATGAGTGTGAAAATTAAGCTTTTTAACAAGAAATGTGTTAATTAATGATCTCATCGATGCAATTTCAAAGCATGAACGGATTGATTTTATGAACAAATTTCATTTGAAAATCACTTGCTACTAAAGCTGTCGTTACTATACCACTCGGGTTTCAGATAAAATTAGCTATAAACATGAAAATGAATGATTCAGAAATAAATCATGTAAATAACTTTAAGAAACATGGTTAAAAGTAATGCAGGAAGCAAAGAAAACATCAATTAGAAGAATTCAGGAAATTTGTTCAAAAAAAAATTCAAAAAAATAACAGATGAATCATGTCATAAACTGTTGCCGTCAGCAAAATGAGAAATAACAAAAGAAGTGGAGCACTTCGAGAAAAATAGACTAAGCTATTTAAATGACAGGAAAAAAAAAAATCCTAAAATAATTTCCTCAAATATGCCATGTAATGATATGCCCAAGAGTCAAATACCCAATGTTACATGTTTCAAAGTAATTGAAAATATACATCTTGATGTGGTAGCAGAAGATCAGTGCCACAACGATGAATATGGAAATAAAATATTAAAGATAGAGAAAGATGGTAATTGCTTTTTTAGGTGTTTGAGTAGAATTCTGTATGAAACACAAGACGATCATAGATTAGTAAAGAGGTGTATTACTGAACACATAAGCAGAAATGAAAATATATACAAATGTTACCTTGATGATGATTATAAAGAACACATCGAGAAAACGATTTCCATTACACGAGAGTAACTTTCTGCTGATTTTAGACTCGGCTCTCGCCAAGATAAGCACCAACTAAGACGTAGCTTTACAGTAAACTAATGTGATCCATCTGCATTTCCATCCATCTAATGATGTAGATATCTTTCTGTCTGGTGTTGAGGGCTAAAGTGTAATGCTGGCTCCTGGGATCAGCTTATTTTGCCTCCGTGGCGCATCAACTCACACAGCGGCTGTGATGCTGGCCCCAGGGATCAAGCACAGTGCGGTCTCCCCAGCGCCTCAGCATAACAACCGTCTGGATTGAGCTGAGTAGGGTACATCTCTGAGGTCTTCAAGTGGGCACCTGCCATCCTTGGTGTTTCGTCAACTAGCCCACGACACCTCAAGAGGGCTTGATGGTGACTCTGGCGTCCCAGAATCACCCCCCTCCGTCCCCCACTCAGCTCAGCCCAGCTGACTTACCTGTGCATCAACGTTGCTTTCTTTCTATTGTGCTTGAAATCCCCACCCAGAATCTTTCCGTCTCAACCACAGCCAGTTGCTGCTCCTCTCTGCTGCTTCAAATAAGTTCTTCACTGTGCGGTGCAACTCTTGACCACTGACGTCTGAGAAACTGGGTTGTAGAGTGTGCCACAAATCCTTGACAATCTATCTCCACTGGGTAAACCCAGAGTCTCCATCCTTGCTGTTCCGCTTCAGCAGCTAGTTGAGCATACCGAAGTTTCTTCCACTCACACACCTCATCCACAGCATCCTCCCATGGCACTGTTAACCCTGATTTCATGAAGCACAGCTCGATAAAACAGCTACTAATCAAAGGTAAACTTTTTTATTATCAATCCACATTGAAAAGAAAATGAAAGTTACGCATAGATTTTTTGTTTTTTTTAATACAGTCGATGTTTCACAGTAAGCTCAACACAGGACGCCGGTTCCGTTGAAATATGCTGTTCATTACATTTAGCAACTTCGTCACATCAAAGATATTTTAACCGTATAATATAATGAAATTAAAGCCACCGAACTAATATGTTATATAATAACGCCTCGATGAGCGACCCCGAGTGAAAAAACGGCAATCCAGATTTAATTTTTTTACCATGTATTTCAATTGGACGTACCAGGTATGTCCTTAGCACTGGGGAAGCGATTTTTTTGGATGTGCCAGGAATGTCTGTAGCACACGAGGTTCAACTTGATCATTTTGGCAGAAGATATCTATGAATAAGATCTAGGAGTTTATGTTGTCTTTATCTAGACTATGTGGGGAAGCTATACAAAAAGCCAACAAAATGCTTGGATATATAGTGAAAAGAGTTGAATTTAAATCAAGGGAAATAATGTTAAAACTTTACAATACATTAGTAAGATCTCATCTAGAATATTGTGTTCAGTTCTGGTCATCTCGCTACAAAAAGGATATTGCTGCTCTAGAAAAAGTGTAAAAAACAGCGACCTGAATTATTCCTGGTTTAGAAGGCATATCATATGCAGACAGGCTAAAAGAATTGAATCTACTCAGTCCTGAACAAAGAAGACTACGCGGCAATCTGATTCAAGCATTCAAAATTCTAAAATGTATTGACAATGTCGACCCAAGGGACTTTTTCAACCTGAAAAAAGAAACAAGGATCAGGGGTCACAAATGGAGATTAGATAAAGGGGCATTCAGAACAGAAAATATGAAGCACTTTTTTACACAGAGAATTGTGGGAATCTGGAACCAACTCCCCAGTAATGTTGTTGAAGCTGACACCCTGGGGTCCTTAAAGAAGCTGCTTGATGAGATTCTGGGATCAATAAGACACTAACAACCAAACGAGTAAGATGGGCCGAATGGCCTCCTCTTGTTTGTAACTTTTCTTATGTTCTTATGTAAGGATCTATTAAAACAGATCTTTACTTGAAACCTACTGATATGCATCCGTACCTACTTATGTCATCTGCACATCCTATCTATACTAAAAGAGCAATTCCTAAAGGACTGGGTATAAGGGTAAAAATAATCTGTTCTGATGAAAATTACTACAAAAAAACAAAGAAAGGAATTTAAAATAAATCTTAAGAGGACAAATTATTGAGAGAGAATTGAGAAAAGTTGACAAACTCAATAGGAATGAAGTACTTTATTATAAGAAAAGGGAAGAGAGGGTTAAGAGAGTACCATTAATAATGATATATTCCAAATTATTACACAACATTTCAAAATTGTTTGGAAGCATTTACGTACAGTACTTTGCAAAAGTTTTAGGCAGGTCTGAAAAAATGCTGTAAAGTAAGAATGCTTTCAAAAATAGACATGTTAATAGTTTATATTTATCAATTAACAAAATGCAAAGCGAGTGAACAGAAGAAAAATCTACATCAAATCAATATTTGGTGTGACCACCCTTTGCCTTCAAAACAGCATCAATTCTTCTAGGTACACTTGCACACAGTTTTTGAAGGAACTCGGCAGGTAGGTTGGCCCAAACATCTTGGAGAACTAACCACAGTTCTTCTGTGGATTTAGGCAGCCTCAGTTGCTTCTCTCTCTTCATGTAATCCCAGACAGACTCGATGATGTTGAGATCAGGGCTCTGTGGGGGCCATACCATCACTTCCAGGACTCCTTGTTCTTCTTTATGCTGAAGATAGTTCTTAATGACTTTCGCTGTATGTTTGGGGTTGTTGTCATGCTGCAGAATAAATTTGGTGCCAATCAGATGCCTCCCTGATGGTATTGCATGATGGATAAGTATCTGCCTGTACTTCTCAGCATTGAGGAGACCATTAATTCTGACCAAATCCCCAACTCCATTTGCAGAAATGCAGCCCCAAACTTGCAAGGAACCTCCACCATGCTTCACTGTTGCCTGCAGACTCTCATTCGTGTACCGGTCTCCAGCCCTTCGGCGAACAAACTGCCTTCTGCTACAGCCAAATATTTCAAATTTTGACTCATCAGTCCAGAGCACCTGCTGCCATTTTTCTGCACCCCAGTTCCTGTGTTTTCGTGCATAGTTGAGTCGCTTGGCCTTGTTTCCACGTCGGAGGTATGGCTTTTTGGCTGCAAGTCTTCCATGAAGGCCACTTCTGACCAGACTTCTCTGGACAGTAGATGGGTGTACCAGGGTCCCACTGTTTTCTGCCAATTCTGAGCTGATGGCACGCTGGACATCTTCCGATTGCGAAGGGAAGTAAGCATGATGTGTCTTTCATCTGCTGCAGTAAGTTTCCTTGGCCGACCACTGCGTCTACGGTCCTCAACGTTGCCCGTTTCTTTGTGCTTCTTCAAAAGAGCTTGGACAGCACATCTGGAAACCCCTGTCTGCCTTGAAATTTCTGCCTGGGAGAGACCTTGCTGATGCAGTATAACTACCTTGTGTCTTGTTGCTGTGCTCAGTCTTGCCATGGTGTATGACTTTTGACAGTAAACTGTCTTCAGCAACCTCACCTTGTTAGCTGAGTTTGGCTGTTCCTCACCCAGTTTTATTCCTCCTACACAGCTGTTTCTGTTTCAGTTAATGATTGTGTTTCAACCTACATATTGAAACCTGTTTGGTATAATTGTTTAATCATACACCTGACTATATGCCTACAAAATCCCTGACTTTGTGCAAGTGTACCTAGAAGAATTGATGCTGTTTTGAAGGCAAAGGGTGGTCACACCAAATATGGATTTGATTTAGATTTTTCTTCTGTTCACTCACTTTGCATTTAGTTAATTGATAAATATAATCTATTAACATGTCTATTTTTTAAATCATTCTTACTTTACAGCATTTTTTCACACCTGCCTAAAACTTTTGCACAGTACTGTATATTTCATAATTCAGAAAAAATAAAAAATAAAATATTTCCGAAAGCACCGATCGTAGCTTTTAGAAGGGATGCAAATTTGGTTGACAGTTTAGCCCAGAGTAAACATAAAGGGATCATAGATACATTAAGGGACATTGAAACCTGTAAAAGCACATGTAAAGTGTGCAAATATATTGGTAAAGATAAAGAAAAAAAATATTCAGCCTTAAAAAATCCATCATGCAAGGATAGCAACCTTGTATATGGTATATTTTGCATAAAATAAAATATGTAGGAGAGACAGGTACATCATTATACCTATACCATAAAAGAATACAGAACCACCTATCGAATATATGCAAAAGTAAATTAACCAATCACTTTACAAAGAACAGACACACCATGGAAGATGTAAAGTGTATGGTTTAGAAAAAATAAAGATAATGTACAGTATAGAAGAATAAATGGCTAGACTAGATACCATGATGCCTGATGGTTTAAATAGAAAAGAACAGTAGATTGTTACATTATTAGCTATATAGTGAATGACTGTCAGCAGATAACTCAAACATCTATCACACTTCCTTTTACAACTGAGAACCAAAGAACCAGGATTTTACTGGCTGACTAACTTAGCATGGTTGGCAGTTTGTTTTATTCAGAATATCAGCAATTCCTTTTCCCCTTCACTCTCCTTCCCACTTATATCATCATAGTCTTCCCATCACAAGATCATCTGTATGTATTACAGATAATCGTATTGTTGGGTACAAATCTGTTTATGTCGTCTTATTTCACATGCGGGAATTCATAGAAACATTTCCGTACTTTTATGTACAGTGTAAATTGCTTTACTAGAAGGCTGAATCACTCTAAATTTACCAAAACACAATTTTGTGGTTATCGCTCTCTAACTCTTGGATAGCTTTCTTTATTGATCATGCATCTATCTTGGAAATTTCTCATACACAGTATCATAGTGCTATGTTATTTCTAGTAATTAAGCTTTTCTCTTTTGTGCGGATGCCAAAAGTGCGGTCGGAACTGATTGTTCGTAAAAGTATAGATAGCTTTTACTTAACTGTATGACTACACTATCACCTGATTGTGCAGAATAACCAAAACCACAGCAATTATATGTCGGCTAATATAATACTTCAAGAAAACATTGGTGCAATGAACTGTAATTTCAACGATGAGTGTGTATTATCGTTATTAAAAAATGAGAAACCTAATTCACAAATAAAATGAATACCAGTCTTGCAATGTTCAAACTATGATGACTAAATGTTTTTTCAAGGCCTTGCCCTCTGTAGGTTAATGTGTTTTTAGTGTATAGATTCAAACAAAGCTATCATTTGTTTTAAAAGCTGCACAGAGAATACTTGCCATTTACATTGCCAAAAACCTTAGTATATAAAATGATATTTTACAAAAAAAAGGGGTAGAACCAAAAATGTACTGCAATGGAGGAAGTGGGTCGAAGAAGTCGTCAGAACTTTTGCTTGAATTAAATTTTAGATATTTTAGTGAAATTCAAAGCTGAACCACAGAAAGACACAGTAATGACAACTTGAGAAAAAAGGACAAAATATATCTGTGGATCATCTAATTAGCACTGAAAATATAGATTTTGGTGTCAAAAATAGATCTTCCTGACCCCAGATTCGTTATATTAAATCTTTTTTGATCAATTAAATGAAGTTTGATTTTTATGAAACTGTATTTGATCAATATTGTCTTCTTTAATGACTTTAATGACTGAATTTACGCCACTGGACAAAAATAAATAAATATTGCAACTACAGTACATCCCTCACACTCGATATGTTACAGTGGTGTCATGTGATCAGTCAGGAGCAGGAAATATCAACATACTTCCTATATCTACTGTCAACAGCAACAAAACAAGACATAGACATAGAGTCAGATGTTACTTCAAAGCTGATTTTGTCACATCAATGATATTTTAACTGTGTAATATAATGAAATTAAAGCCACTGAACTAATATGTTATGTAATAATGCCTCGATGAGCGACCCCGAGTGAAAAAACGGCAGTCCAGATTTTTTTTTTTTTTTACCATGTATTTCAATTGGACATACCAGGTACGTCCTTAGCACTGGGGAAGCGATTTTTTTGGGTGTATCAGGTACGTCCGTAGCACACAAGAGGTTCAACTTGATCATTTTGGCAGAAGATATCTATGAATAAGATCTAGGAGTTTATGTTGTCTTCGTCTAGACAATGTGGGGAAGCTATAAAAAAGGCCAACAAAATGTTTGGATATATAGTGAAAAGTGTTGTATTTAAATCAAGGGAAGTAATGTTAAAACTTTAAAATACATTGGTAAGATCTCATCTAGAATATTGTGTTCAGTTCTGGTCATCTCGCTACAAAAAGGATATTGCTGCTCTAGAAAGAGTGCAAAGAAGAGCGACCAGAATTATTCCTGGTTTAAAAGTCATGTCATATGCAGACAGGCTAAAAGAATTGAATCTATTCAGTCCTGAACAAAGAAGACTACGCGGCAATCTGATTCAAGCATTCAAAATTCTAAAATGTATTGACAATGTCGACCCAAGGGACTTTTTCAACCGGAAAAAAGAAACAAGGATCAGGGGTCACAAATGGAGATTAGATAAAGGGGCATTCAGAACAGAAAATATGAAGCACTTTTTTACACAGAGAATTGTGGGAATCTGGAACCAACTCCCCAGTAATGTTGTTGAAGCTGACACCCTGGGATCCTTCAAGAAGCTGCTTGATGAGATTCTGGGATCAATAAGACACTAACAACCAAACGAGTAAGATGGACCAAATGGCCTCCTCTTGTTTGTAACTTTTCTTGTGTTCTTATGTAAGGATCTATTAAAACAGATCTTTACTTGAAACCTACTGATATGCATCCGTACCTACATATGTCATCTGCACATCCTATCTATACTAAAAGAGCAATTCCTAAAGGACTGGATATAAGGATAAAAATGATCTGTTCTGATGAAAATTACTACAAAAAAACAAAGAAAGGAATTTAAAATAAATCTTAAGAAAAGAGGATATAAAGAACAAATTATTGAGAGAGAATTTAGAAAAGTTGACAAACTCAATAGGAATGAACTACTTTATTATAAGAAAAGGGAAGAGAGGGTTAAGAGAGTACCATTAATAATGATATATTCCAAATTATTACACAACATTTCAAAATTGTTTGGAAGCATTTACATATATTTCATAATTCAGAAAAAATAAAAAATAAAATATTTCCGAAAGCACCGATCGTAGCTTTTAGAAGGGATGCAAATTTGGTTGACAGTTTAGCCCAGAGTAAACATAAAGGGATCATAGATACATTAAGGGACATTGAAACCTGTAAAAGCACATGTAAAGTGTGCAAATATATTGGTAAAGATAAAGAAAAAAAATATTCAGCCTTAAAAAACCCATCATGCAAGGATAGCAACCTTGTATATGGTATATTTTGCATAAAATAAAATATGTAGGAGAGACAGGTACATCATTATACCTATACCATAAAAGAATACAGAACCACCTATCGAATATATGCAAAAGTAAATTAACCAATCACTTTACAAAGAACAGACACACCATGGAAGATGTAAAGTGTATGGTTTAGAAAAAATAAAGATAATGTACAGTATAGAAGAATAAATGGCTAGACTAGATACCATGATGCCTGATGGTTTAAATAGAAAAGAACAGTAGATTGTTACATTATTAGCTATATAGTGAATGACTGTCAGCAGATAACTCAAACATCTATCACACTTCCTTTTACAACTGAGAACCAAAGAACCAGGATTTTACTGGCTGACTAACTTAGCATGGTTGGCAGTTTGTTTTATTCAGAATATCAGCAATTCCTTTTCCCCTTCACTCTCCTTCCCACTTATATCATCATAGTCTTCCCATCACAAGATCATCTGTATGTATTACAGATAATCGTATTGTTGGGTACAAATCTGTTTATGTCGTCTTATTTCACATGCGGGAATTCATAGAAACATTTCCGTACTTTTATGTACAGTGTAAATTGCTTTACTAGAAGGCTGAATCACTCAAAACTTACCAAAAACAATTGTGTGGTTATCGCTCTCTAACTCTTGGATAGCTTTCTTTATTGATCATGCATCTATCTATCTTGGAAATTTCTCATACACAGTATCATAGTGCTATGTTATTTCTAGTAATTAAGCTTTTCTCTTTTGTGCGGATGCCAAAAGTGTGGTCGGAACTGATTGTTCATAAAAGTATAGATAGCTTTTACTTAACTGTATGACTACACTATCACCTGATTGTGCAGAATAACCAAAACCACAGCAATTATATGTCAGCTAATATAATACTTCAAGAAAACATTGGTGCAATGAAATGTAATTTTAACTATGAGTGTGTATTATCGTTATTAAAAGATGAGAAACCTAATTTGCAAATAAAATGAATGCCACTCTTGCACTGTTCAAACTATGATGACTAAATGTTTTTCAAGGCCTTGCTCTCTGTAGTATAATGTGTTTTAGTGTATAGATTCAAACAAAGTTAATTTATTTTAAAAGCTGCACAGAGAATACTTACCATTTACACCGCCAAAAACCTTAGTATATAAAATACTATTTTACAAAAAAAAGGGTAGAACCAAAAATGTACTGCAATGGAGGGAGCGGGTCAAAGAAATCGCCAGAACTTTTGCTTGAATTTAATTTTAGTGACATTCAAAGCTGAACCACAGAGATACACAGTCATGAAAACTTGAGAAAGAAGGGAAAAATATATCTGTGGATCATCTAATTAGACCCCAGATTCGTTATGTTAAATATTTTTTTAATCGATTAAATGAAGTTTGATTTTTATGAAACTGTACTTGATAAATATTGTCTTCTTTAATGACATTCTAGAAAAGTGGCATACAATCAAGATGTCTTTGAACAACTTATGTGAAATCCGCTTTTTATTCTATGATTGAGAGATTCCACAAATGTTGCATAACTCTTAATATCCCATTAAAAACTGCTAGACTGTGAAACATCATCCAATTTTGAAACAGTTAAAACAGTTGATGAAAAAATACCATTAACAGACAGACAGCAGGACACAGGTCTGTTTATTAATAATAATGTAAGCAGCATAATACTATCCACAGAATTGTATTTCTGCCGTTGTGGAAAAAAATACTGCATACTATAACTGCTTCCAAAACATCAATATACTACTATTTTACGGCAGTCAAAATATTCAAACCTGGTGATGTGTGTGCCTACCTGTGGTGACAGTGACAGTAAGACTGTAGATAAGTATCTATCCAACCACTAAACTACAGTTTCCCTCCACTGTCAGCATGTTGCTTTTTACTGTATAGGCTTTCTCTTTCCACTCCTCTGTTGAGATGACGCCATAATGCAGTGTGCAACAGTCCGTTGCTAAGTGAATCCAGTATGCCCTGTATTATCTGCCCCTACAATGCCAATAAATATTTAATTGTCAGAAAAGCTTGGAAAATCGCTAGAAAATAATATTTTTTGTTCTAAAGGAGTAGTAGAAGTCTTTCCCAAAACCACCATGTGTCCTTTGACCCAATATACAACTGTTATAAGTAATGACCTCTCAAATTAAAGTTTTGATATATATCAAAGTCTGGGTTATCTGTGGCCAGGGGCTGTTATACCCACGTCTGGTGCCTTTGTGTTGAAATTACCATAAAAATCTCAATCCTTTCATGTTGCATCTGCATAGAAAACCAATGTAAGCTCCCTTCACAAACTCAAACGATCCTATGGTGCACAGGACAGTATTGAAGTATTTAATGAAACATATTTTCCTTCAGTTTAAATGAGGGGATTGATTACCTACCAAAAATACACAGAAATTGATTTTCAAAAGTATTTGTCAATTGGTTTCTAAGTATCTTACCAAGCTACAGTCAGAACAGTACATACATACTTTGCATGTTTTACATAAAAGGTAAAAAGAAAAACAAATCTAACCTACTGAAAACAGAAAATCTGATTCCCAACTATAAAAACAAGACACAGAGAGATATAAATTTACTTTTAAATAAATAAAATAATAATAAAAGGATAACAAAGGATATCAAAGACAACCCACACATAATGTCTGTCATGTCTAATAAAGCTGGCCACTTGATATTTAACCTGGATTCTGCCTAGACAGCATACATTATTTCCTGTTGTTTAGTACATCTCTAGTTTCCTGTTGCTCTGTTAAAAGTTCTAAACCTAACAAGAAACCAAAGACTATTTAGAGTAAAAAGCTTTGGAAATACAGCCCAATGTGTTAATGCATACATGTTTTACAAAGAAGCAAACACTAAATGTCATTTGAAAACTAACGTATACAACTTTTATAATGAAAAGTACATTTAAGATATTTTTGATCATTTTGTATTGCATTTTACTGTTCTTTAACCAAATTTGAGATGGACAAATTGAATGTAGCCTCACTGCTTCAGTCCACTTTCTGATCAGGAAGACTGAAGATAAACAGGCAACTTCTATTCCTGCTGTCAGCCAATCTGCACTTTTCCCTCACCAAACCTAAGCAACAGATGTTACTAAATGACTGACTCTTGCAGGCAGGGCCAACATTGGGAGGTTTCAGTCTGGCTTTATTGGCTGTCTAACCAGTAGAGGTCTCTGAACTGCAGTGAGGTGGTCGGTGCTCAAACGTTTTTCCTATCTAACCCACAGGAGTGCAAAAGCCAATACACTACTCCCTATGAGTCCCCGGGCAAGACTGGCAACTTAGCATGATCAACATTTGAACCACACTTGCATATCTCACCCTGAACTGCAAGCAATGGTGCTTTTACTATTATTATTTATTTGGCAGACAGCTTTGTCCAAGGCAACTTACAGGTGTTACAGGGAAGAGCAGGGTTACAATGCAAGATTAATATCTAAATACAGTACAGTTTACAGTAAGTGCAAATAATGCTACAGAGTTACAGTAGTCAAATCTGGAGAGTACAAGAGCCTGGACCAGGAGTTAAGTAGAATAAGTAGTGAAGAAAGGACAGATTCGGTAGATGTTGCTAAGAAAGAAACGGCAAGTGAATGTCAGGGAAGAGATGCGCGAGGAGATGTGGGAGTCAAAGGACGAAAAAGGAGACGAAGATCTGGGCATCATCACCGTAAAGGTGGTAGGAGAAAATAAAAGAGATGAGAGTACCTAGTGAGCAGGTGTAGAATGAGAAGAGGAGGGGTCCCAGGACAGATCATTGAGGTACACCTGTAGAGAGGGGGTGAGGAGAAGAGAGAGAGAGAGCTATGCCAGGAAACCTGGGTGAAAATGGTTAGAGAGACTGAAAACCAGGGAAGAGCAGAGCCTGTGATCCCCAGGTCAGAGAGAGAGGAGAGGAGGATAGCGTGATCGGCAGTGTGTCAAAGGCAGAGGACAGGTCAAGAAGAATTAGAGGAGAAGGAGGCAGCCCAAGGAGAGAGTCAGTTACAAAGAGGAGGGCAGTTTCCGTGAAATGTCCAGGACGGAACCCGGATTGAAGTGGGTCAAGCAGAGAATGCTTATTGAGGAAGGATGCCAGCTGGCGGTGGACAGCTCACTCAAGAGTTTTAGAGAGGAACAGGAGGAGAGAGACAAGGTGATAGTTCTGGGTGGAAGAAAGGTCAAGAGTAGGTTCCTTAAGAATGGGGGTGATGCAAGCAGTTTTGAAGGCTGAGGGAAAGGAGCCACAGAGCAGCGAGATGTTAATGAGGGAGGCAATGGATTGGAAGAAGTGAGTAGGAAGGGGATCCAGGGCACAAGTAGTTGGCCTGGAATCCAGGAGTAAGTAGCAAAGGTCCAAGTCAGATAGAGTTGTGAAAGGGGCAGGAAGGTTGGATGTGTTCAGGTGAGAGGGGTAGGAGAAGATGGTCTGGAGAATAGCTTCTGAATGTCCTCTACTTTGGAGCAAATGTGTCATCAGGTGTAAAGAAGGAGGATTTGGGAGGGGGTGGAGGTTTGAGGAGGGAGGAATAGGTGGAGAAAAGTCAGCAGGGGTTGTTTGTGAAGGACAGGGTGATAGATTGATAATGGGAGTGTTTGGCATATGTGAGGGCTGTCGAGAAGGAGAGGAGGGAGCATTAGTGGTCTAAATCAGGATAGCTTGGCTTTCCTCTCTACTCAGCAGTCCGCAGCTCATTTCGGGATGAGCAGACTGTAGAGGATAGCCAGGGCTGGGGAGGGGAGGAGCGAGCAGGGCAGGAGACGATAGGACAGAAGGAATCTAGAGTTACGGGGAGAGAAGAAGAAATAATCATGGTGGCCGAGTCTGTTGAAAGCTGGGAGAATGTCAAAATGGGGAAGAAGGGAGAGAGCAGAGGGGAAGTTAGGGGAAAGGGAGCAGAGATTGTGACGAAAAGAAAGGGGCAGAGGTGGATGGGAGAAAGGGTAGAAGTGAAAAGATGAGATGAAGAAGTGGTCCGAGAAGGAGTGGGGTTTGATAGTAGGGGAAGGAGAGCAGTGATTGGAGAAAATCAGGTCCAGTTGGCGGCCAACTTTGTGAGTAGGAGGCGAGAGGGAGGGTTGGAGAGAGAAAGAATCAAGAAGTAGGAAGAATCCAGCAAATGAGTTGAGTTGCAGATATGAATGTTAAAATGCCCAACAAAATGATAGGAATAAGTTGGTGATAGAAAGAGGAATAAGTCAAGCTCGTCAAGAAAGTTAGCAGGGGGACCAGAGGGGCGATAGAGAACAATAAGAAGCAAATGACAGGGAGAGTTCATTTCAATGGCATGAAACTCAAAAGTGCTGATGGAGATGGAGAGCAGAGGGTATTGAGAAAGCAGAAGTCCAGTTCCCCTGCCTCGTCCTGAGGAACGGAGAGTGTGAGAGAGGCCATAGAGGGAGGAGAGAGCAGCTGGGGAGCAGTGTTCTTGGTGGTGATCCATGTTTCTGTAAGAGCCAAAAAGTAAAGAGAGAGATGAGAGGTGAAGGCAGAGATGAAGTCAGCCTTGTTGCAGGCTGACTGGCAGTTCCAGAGGGCACCAGAGAGAGAGCAGAAGGAGGTTGATCGATCAGGTTGGAAGGTCAGTGCTGGTGAGAAGCAGCAGAGGCACAAAAGGCAGAAAGTATATGTAGGAAAGAACCTGCGTTTTGGGATTGCAATCACTCAGGTCTCAGTTCCACCTGGAACAATCTTAAACAGTTAGCAGCCATTAGCCTGGTAATGTTTGTCTCACAAGCACTAGGTGAATCACTGGTGGCTAATTGAAAATACTGTTAAGATGTTACTGTCGGGAAAGCAAGCATATGTAATACTTAAGTCTGTGTTTGATTATCTTTAAGATATACTGGGGAAATGGAGCAGAGATTGTGGTGAAAAGAGAGAAGGGTTTTTGTTTTTGTACCAAACCACTGTTTATTCCTACCTGAGGTCATGCTGTATCCTGTGTTTTGTTTGTATTAGAAATTATACTTTGAGAAAATAAATTACACTTTTGCTAATATATGTTATTAGGCCTACATATGTTGCTGTACATTATATGCCTTAGAGACGTAAATCTGTGGTGTGGTCAGGCAGTCAGCTGTATTATATATATTTTTTTGTCTTAAAACATACAGATGTGCTCAAATTTGTTGGTACCCTTACAGCTCATTGAAATAATGCTCAATTCCTCCTGAAAAGTGATGACATTAAAAGCTGATTTATCATGTATACTTGCATGCCTTTGGTATGTCATAGAATAAAGCAAAGAAGCTGTGAAAAGAGATTAATTATTGCTTATTCTACAAAGATATTCTAAAATGGCCTGGACACATTTGTTGGTACCCCTTAGAAAAGATAATAAAGAATTGGATTATAGTGATATTTCAAACTAATTAGTTTTTTTTTAAATTAGTATCACACATGTCTCCAATCTTGTAATCAGTCATTCAGCCTATTTAAATGGAGAAAAGTAGTCACTGTGCTGTTTGTTATCATTGTGTGCACCACACTGAACATGGACCAGAGAAAGCAAAGAAGAGAGTTGTCTGAGGAGATCAGAAAGAAAATAATAGACAAGCATGGTAAAGGTAAAGGTGACAACAGTTGCAAATATTATTAAGAAGTTTAAGGTCCATGGAACTGTAGCCAACCTCCCTGGGCACGGCCGCAAGAGGAAAATCGACCCCAGATTGAACAGAAGGATAGTGCGAATGGTAGAAAAAGAACCAAGGATAACTGCCAGAGACACAAGCTGAACTCTAAGGTGAAGGTACGTCAGTTTCTGATCACACCATCCGTCGCTTTTTGAGCGAAAGTGGGCTCCATGGAAGAAGACCCAGGAGGACTCCACTTTGGACAGAAAAACATAAAAAAGCCAGACTGGAATTTGCTAAAATGCATATTGACAAGCCACAATCCTTCTGGGAGAATGTCCTTTGGACAGATGAGTCAAAACTGGAGCTTTTTGGCAAGTCACATCAGCTCTATGTTCACAGACGAAAAAATGAAGCTTTCAAAGAAAAGAACACCATACCTACAGTGAAACATGGAGGAGGCTCGGTTATGTTTTGGGGCTGCTTTGCTGCGCCTGGCACAGGGTGCCTTGAATCTGTGCAGGGCACAAATGGGTCCTCCAACAGGATAATGACCCAAAACACACATCTAAAAGCACCCAAGAATGGATAAGAACAAAACATTGGACTATTCTGAAGTGGCCTTCTATGAGTCCTGATCTGAATCCTATCGAACATCTATGGAAAGAGCTGAAACTTGCAGTCTGGAGAAGGCACCCATCAAACCTGAGGATGCTGGAGCAGTTTGCTCAGGAAGAGTGGGCCAAACTACCTGTTAACAGGTGCAGAAGTCTCATTGAGAGCTACAGAAAACGTCTGATTGCAGTGATTGCCTCTAAAGGTTGTGCAACAAAATATTAGGTTAGCGGTCCCATCATTTTTGTCCATGCCATTTTCATTTGTTTTCTTATTTACAATATTATGTTGAATAAAAAATCAAAAGCAAAGTCTGATTTCTATTAAATATGGAATAAACAATGGTGGATGCCAATTACTTTTGTCAGTTTCAAGTTATTTCAGAGAAAATTGTGCATTCTTCGTTTTTTGTAGGAGGGGTACCAACAAATTTGAGCACGTCTGTATTTGTATATTTTTTTCTTTATGATTTTTTGACATTGTCTTCTATTTATACATGTATTTAACACAGCACAACATTCTTATTTTATAAACATAGGCGGGAATCCTCTGCATAGCAGGGAATACAGGGTTTTATCAGTTGATATGTGTTGTTCATCCTGTCATTTATATAACTTGTTCTATTCCCAAGGTGTACAATTAATATCAAAGAATGATACTGTAGGTGTTACCATTTGCATATTAAAGCATAACTCTGGGCATCTATTTTAAATAGGACAATGTGTGACTCTTTCTTACAAAAACAACATTAATAGGACAATGTGTGGCTCTTTATTACAAAAACAACATTATATTGTTGTGTGTTAAAATCCCCACATATTGATAAATCTCCAAGAAAGAAAGAAAGTCTACATATCTTAGTGATATAGGGAGTCAGGACAATGATCCCAGCAGTGTGAATGAGGTACTGCAAGAGAAGATAATACTGTACAGTACACTCTCGCTATTACGAACCTGTTGGGGTCCAAGCCTTTTGTTCATTATATTGAGGCGTTCGTTATAGTGAAAGGACAATCAAAATAAACGATAAACCGTTGAAGTAAATTAATGAGATGATATTGTGAATAAAAGTAGAATTACATGTACCTGTTCGTTTCATGTATGCAGTATTCTGCCTTTGCTTTATCCTATTCATTAAATAATTAAAATGAGGTACAAAAAGCACAAAAAGTTAATTAAATCCTCAAGTTTTTTTTTTTGTTGTTTTTTCTTTAATCAATTTTGCTTTGACACATGGTTGCTTAACAAGCCAAAAAAGTGCTTTGAAAAAGTATTTGCCCCCTGTCTGATTTTCTGCATTTTTGCACATTTTTCACATTATATTTGGTCAGATTTTTTTGTGGAGTCAGAGAAAAAATGACACCAAAGTTTGGTGCTTCTTTCATTTGTTTGGTGTGCAAGGTAATCAAACATGCAATCTTCAGGTGTGAAAATGTTATTGCCCCCCCTATAATTAGGGTCAGCTGTTTGAGTACTTTGGTTAACAACCAGGCCTGATTTGGGCCAGCCCTGCCCAATATAAATCTGACTAACTTTGGCCCTTACCATCAGAGTGAAGTTGTCAGCACAGAGGTTCTAGAGGCACATCATGCCACAAACAAAAGAAATTCCTAAAGACCTCCGAAAAAAGTTGTTGATGCCTCTCAGTCTGGAAAGGGTTACAAAGCCATTTATAAGGCTATGGGGCTCTACCGAACCACAGTCAGAGCCTTATTGTCCAAATGGAGAAAGTTTGGGACAGTAGTGAATCTTCCCAGGAGTGGCCATCCTGCCAAAATCTCTCCAAGAGCAAGGTGAAAAATCATCCAGGAAGTCACAAAGAACCCTAGAACAACATCCAGGGATCTGCAGGCCTCTCTCGCCTCGGCTAAGGTCAGTGTTCATGACTCCACAATCAGAAAGACACTGGGCAAAAATGGGATTCATGACAGAGTAGCAAGGCGGAAACCATTGCTCACTAAGAAGAACATGAATGCTCGTCTCAAGTTTGCCAAAAAGCACCTGGATGATCCTCAAGAGTTCTGGAACAATGTTCTATGGACAGATGAGTCAAAAGTGGAACTTTTTGGCCGACATGGGCCCCGTTATGTCTGGCAAAAACCAAACACTGCATTCCACAGTAAGAACCTCATACCAACGGTCAAGCATGGTGGTGATAGTGTCATGGTTTGGGAATGCTTTGTTGCATCAGGACCTGGACGCCTTGCCATCATTGCAGGAACCATGAATTCTGCTCTGTATCAGAGAATTCTACAGGAGAATGTCAGGCCATCCATCCGTGAGCTGAAGCTGAAGCGCAGCTGGGTCATGCAGCAAGACAATGATCCAAAACACACAAGCAAGTCTACATCAGAATGGTTGAAGAACAAGAAATTGAAAGTTTTGGAATGGCCTAGTCAAAGTCCAGACCTAAACCCCATTGAGATGTTGTGGCAGGACCTGAAACGAGCAGTTTATGCTCTAAAACCCACAAATGTCACTGAGTTGAAGCAGTTCTGCATGGAGGAGTGGGCCAAAATTCCTCCACGGCGCAGTGAGAGACTAATCAATAACTACAGGAAGCGTTTGGTTGCAGTTATTGCTGCTAAAGGTGGCATAACCAGTTACTGAGTCTAAGGGGGCGATTACTTTTTCACACGGGGGCATTGGGTGTTGCATAACTTTCTTCAATAAATGAAATATGTATCAAATTTTTGTGTTATTTGTTCACGGAGGGTCCCTTTTATCTAATATTAGGATTTGGTTGAAGATCTGATAACATTCTGTGTCAAAAATATGCAAAAAAGCAGAAAAATCAGACGGGGCAAATACTTTTTCCCGTGCGTACAGACCGGGATGTTGACAGTGTGTGTTTATATGATATTTATTTTTTTTATTTTTTATTCAGGGTCTAGGGGCCAGGTTCGTTATAACCAAAGGTTTGTTATATTGAAGGGCGTTATAGTGAGGGTGTACTGTATATTGAGGGCCTCCTACGAAAGGGCACTAAATGTAGCTGTAACGTGCACATTAAGTAGTAAGCCTAAAGTGCACCATAAATATAAATTTACTGTCCCATTTACTAACAAAGAATTTACGTGCACACTATTTGGCTAATTTACATACCATAGCGTGCACTGTACATGTACTGTGAGCAATAATTGAATGTGCATAATAATGTCCAAAACTTACCCTTGATCACCACCGTGATCTAAAAAGCCCCAGCAGTCCAGGCGTATCTTTTGGTCAGTGGCTTATTGAGCGATCAACAGACGCAGCCCTTCGCAAGGGACAGGCAGAGGCAATGCAAACTAAAACTGCACGCAGAGGAGTTAGAAATTCTAGTGGAGGAGGTTGTTTTAAATTATAATACCTTGTTTGGTCCAGTGTTTTATTTAACCACTCTACTTGCTGCTGGGAGTGCTTGTCGACGGTCTATGCTTCCTTGTGGTCTTGCCTGTCTTGCTGGAGTTGCTGCGGTTTACCCACTGGGTCTTGTGTGAGGCATACCTGCAGGCTTGCTGCTTAACCTGGCTTGGGACTTTCTTTCTCTACTACACTGGTTTAAGTGGGACTGGCCAAATCAACGTGGTGAGTATCATTTGTTGACTCTTTCTGGACTTGGTGGAGGAGGCTGAGGACTATTTTTTTTTTTTTTAACTATTTTTTTGGACTGTCGGCAATGATTGCGCCTGTTCGAAATTTTACCAAGGTGTCCTTTTTTCACCTGCATAACAGCCCGTTTAAGACCTATTCTATCTCTGATTGTGAGAGAGTTGTGCATGCCTTTGTCTCCTCTCGACTTGATTACTGCAGTGTCTTGATTGCTGGTGCCTCAAAATGTACTCTTAATAGGCTACAGTATGTTCAGAACTCGGCTGCTTGAGTCCAAACTATAACTAAATCATTTGAACATATAACACCTGTTTTGGCATCCCTGCATTGGCTACCGGTTAAGTTCAGGATTGATTTTAAAATATTACTCTTAACATATAAGGCCTTGAATGGTTTGACACCAGTTATATCACTGATATTTTAATTGAATATACTCCTGTGCGAGACCTGCGATCTGCTGATGCTGGGCTCTTAAGAGGCTCTGGTCTATGGGAGATAGGGCTTTCTGTTGCTATGCACCTACATTCTTTTAAATTGGCATTTCAGCCTGTGTAAGGAACTGGCTTTTTATGAGTTTGTACAGTACTTGTGTTTTGTGTGTTTTGTTTTAACGTGTATAGCCTGCTGTGATTATTTATGATTATGTATTACTATTCTTGGACTGTAAAGCGCTTTGAGATGTGTCGCATGAATTGCACTTTATAAAATAAAGATTATTAGTGGGGCTTGCGAAGCAAGAGTCCCCACTTTAAATCTTCGACATACTTCATCTTCTTCTTCTTCTTCTTCTTCTTCTTCTTTGGCACGCTACTCCTCTTACACCGTTTAAGCTAGAAACGCCGTTCAAACTTTTAAACGTGTAGACCGGTCTGGAATAGTGTGCTTGTACACAACTTTTTGATATATTTTATACTTTTTAAACTATTAAGCTTTTTGTCCTTTTTTTGTCCATCTTTATTCACTTTAATGGGACTTTTTTCAACATTCTAAACCTCCACATTGTTTAAAAACTCCCAGACTTCCAACATTCTATTTACTGTAAACGATGTAACTTTTGACACAAATCAGCTACTTTGACCACTTTCCCAACAAGTAAGACAAAAAGTTAGAGTATATGGAATTTTCTTATACTTCTCTGCTATTCAAATCTGAAATCAAAACAGAAATATCTTTTACCAATCAAGAGGTACAGCTGTTTTAGTAACCACATCAACTAAATTCTCTAACTTTTTATAAACAAATGAAATTTTGACCACTTTCCCAACAAGCTAGACAAAGAGTTAGAGGGTATGACATGTTCCTCTACTTCTCTGCCATTCCAATATGAAATCAAAACAGAAATAACTTTTACCAATCAAGAGGTACACCTGTTTTAGTAACCGCACCAACTACGTTTTCTGTGAACTTTTAGAAATAACTGCCGTTTTGACCACTTTCCCAACAAGTTAGACAAATACTTAGTAAACAATGTGACTTTTGACACAAATCAGCTACTTTGACCACTTTCCCAATAAAGCAAGCCCCACAACTTTACTAGTAAAGTTACCATCTAGTTATTATTATTATTATTATTATTATTATTATTATTATTATTATTATTTGTACCAATGTAATAAACTATAAAATAAAATCTAAGAAATTATAACATTCATTCATGCTTAATATAATCTGTTATTTACAGGTAATTTTCACTGCTCAATATGAAAACTTTACTGCAAGAAATGTCTCCATGATGCCAGATAGAATTCAGCCCAGAAAAATAGGTTAAAACAGTGTGTCTATCAGTGGTTAAAGCCTGGTTTCCAAACAAACTAATTTTCGTTTACTTTAAGGTGCACACTATGATTATCGCCCTTTTATAAATATAATGTGAATAAATTATTGCTCATAAATTATCACGCGAAATAGTGGGCATATTATGGCACACACTGATTTTATTGTGCCACACTATGGTAATCAGTATAAATATGTGATTTGTATGGTAATGCATGATAATGTATTTAAATGAGGCACCCCACTCTGAATAATGCAAGAGATGTGTGCTGTTTATATTCAGGTGTGTGAAACTATCCATTATTCAATTAGTCAATACCCAATAAGGCATAAAGGGTGAATGGGGTGGAGAAGCTACTAAAAACTGATAAATCAAATTTACAATAACAATAATAATAAACTTTATTTTGTATAGCGCCCTTAAAAGCAATCATCTCAGAGCACTTCACAATTAATAGTACAGCAATAAATAAACAGATTATACATAAAAAAACACAAGGAAATAAAACAATCATAAAAATCATAAAAACGCCTTTCTAAAAAAGTAAGTCTTTAAATTAGCTTTAAAAACACTCAAAGAAGCTGAGTCCCTGATCTCTAGTGGAATAGAGTTCCATAGTTTGGGGGCATAACAACAGAAGGCCGTGTCACCCATACAGCGCAGGCGAACAGGCGGGACACCCAGCAGTCTGAGATCAGCAGAGTGGAGGTTGCGAGTGGGAGTGTAAAAAGATAAAATATCTGACAGATAAGTCGGAGCTAGCCCATGAAGAGCCTTATATGTCAGCATTAAAATTTTAAAATCAATTCTGAACCTGATAGGCAGCCAGTGCAAGGCCTCCAAGATCTGAACTCAAGCATGATTCCATCAACAGACAGATTTAAAGCATTGGTTTTACCTAGCTGGCGGGGAGTACCTAACAGCATTACCTCAGTCTTGTCACAATGAAGGTGTAAAAAATTTTGCGACATCCCTTTTTTTATATCAGAGATACAGGCAGTTAGGGCAGAGGCAGCAACATTGATATCAGGTTTAGAATTAATAGAGATTTGAGTGTCGTCTGCGTAAAAATGATAGTGTATGCCATGAGACCTTAAAATGTGGCCAAGGGGAAACATAAATACTAAATAACAGAGGGCCGAGGATAGAGCCTTGCGGGACACCAGAAGTTACTGGCCCAACCTCAGAACCAAACCCACCCAGGGAGATAAATTGTTGACGTCCTGATAGATATGATCTAAACCAGTTGAGGGCAGTGCCAGCGATGCCAAATAAACACTCTAATCTATCAAGTAGGATCTGGTGATTTAGTGTCAAATGCCACACTAAGATCCAAGAGGATTAAAATTGATAATGCACCTGAGTCAGCAGCCATTAACAGATCATTAGTGACTTTGACCAGGGCAGTCTCAGTGCTATAAAGCTGCTGAAAGCCAGATTGAAAGGGTTCAAAAAGATTGTTAGCAGTGAGATGCCAGTTTAATTGCCTAGTGACAGCTCATTGTAGTAGTATGACTAGAAAGTGCAAATTTGAAATGGGGTGAAAATTATTAAGATTATCCAAGGCCATATGAGGTTTTTTAGGCACAGGAGTGACTGTAGCGGTTTTAAAAGCAACCAGAACCACACCAGAACTCAGGGACTCATTTATAACAATTAACACCAAGGGACAGAGCAGCTCAAAACAGGACTGAAAAAGAAAAGAGGGGATGGTGTTAAGGTGTTAATCAATAATATACAAAATATGCACTAATCAAATCAAAGTGTATTATTATAAAAATGAAACATACAAGTGACAAATAAATACTGAAAGATAACAGGGGCATTATTGACCCTGTTACACCAAGAAAGAAGGTATTAAAGGAGTGGGATAATTTCACTCTCAAGGCTTGCAAACAGACATTTATTTAACCTAGTTTAGTACCAGATGCATTATTATGTTTTACAATAAAAATACACAGAGGTGAAATTCTGCTGGTACTCACCGGTACTCAGGTACTCCAGACTTATTTCATCTGCTTTTCATCCAACACGGATGCATTCCATCCACTCACACAGTCCACTAGCGCAATGTTTCTCAAATGCACTTTCAATCAGCACAGTTCATGATGCTTGCATTCTGTTTCCTCAGAGTGCTTCTGTTTCTGTTAGCTACTATTAGCCACCCTTAACGTCAGTATAATCGCTGTATGTTGATTGGCCGAGCTTTCATTCTGATTAGATTTAATTATGGCGTTAGTCACAAATCTCCGCCCATTTCGCTTTGTGCCAGTGCTCATTGGTTGATCAACGAGGGAAGGCTTTAGCAGCACAACGTGAAAACAGCGATATGGAGTAATTATTATTATTATGGAGTTATTATTTTCTTTTGTGCAGTGGTTGTTTGAATATCTGGATATTCAAACAACCATTGCTGCAAATGAATTTGAAGGCAAGAATGCACGTCAATGTTCGCCATAAATTACACAGTTGATAAATATTAGAAATAATTATCAAAATGTGTTTTGCCTTCGGCACTATAGGCCTGATGGCTTCGCTGTGGACCTGCAGTGTGAAAAAAGACAGCTTGGCAGGGCACGTTTTGGAGGACGTTTATTTAAGTTAAATTTGAGTTTTCACTTGCGTGTACATCTAAAAAAAGTCAGGGGTCGGCAACCCTCCACAGAAGATTTTCATTGAAGACCAAAGCATTTTGAGAGCCGCAGTACATATGTAAACATTATATATATATAAACAAACAAAATTAACATTAAAGTTCACCATTAGACATAATAAAAGAAACATGAATAAAACATATCTCACAATAATAAGTCCTTACTGTGCTTTTTTTCCTCCCCTTTTCAGCATAACAAAAACTTTAATACTGTACCGGTAAGTTAACTAGAATAGATACATTTTCTACTTACCATGACTTTTAATGTGACTTCTGCTGTTGGACTTCTTTTGAGAGTTTTTCAATGTTTGGTGAATAAGCTGTGGTATTTATTTTCAGACAGGATTCAAGACTCACATCGTTTAGTTGGCTCCTCAGTTTATTTTTTATGAAACTCATGTTAGAAAACACTTGTTCGCAAAGGTATGTCGATACGAAAATTGACAAAAGAGCAATGTGTATGTCTTCAACTGACTGTAGGTGTCGGGTAAGCAATTCCAAACTTCAAACACAATTTGGTCTTGTTTTTTAAGCTCGTCCATTTCGGACCACTTGTGTTGTAGTGCCAGGGTAGATTTCTGCCTTTCCAGATTCAAGTTCAGTCACTATGTCTTTGAATTTGGAATTCCATAAATCCTTGTCCTGCAAATCAGCTAATTCTAGTTCAAATTGTGCTTGATCAACTCCAGGAAATGCTGAAAAATTAAGCGCAGAAGTGTCCGCTTCAAGGGGTTTCAACAAAAATGACAAAGTTGCCTTTTCCTTTCTGAACTCTTGAAATTGTCCGGCAAATGCAGCTTGCATTTTGAGGATTGTTTCTGCAAGGAACGTAAGGTCAAGATCACAGTCATTTATTTATACTGCTTCAGTGCTGGGAAATGCACCAACGTGCTTGTCTCAATGTCCCTTGCAAATAAAGACAGCTTTCGTTCAAATGAAAGCACTTACTCTAAAAGCAAGAGAGCAACATTTCCTTTTCCCTGTAGCTTCTGATTCAGGACGTTTAAGTGAGAAGTAATATCCACCATGAAATATAATTTCTGTAGCCACTGATCATTTGTAAGCTCAGCATATTCAAAGCCCTTCTCTCGCAGAAAAACTTTCTCGAGACAGTCCGCAAAACGCATCAATACTTTCCCTCTGGAAACCATCGTACCTTGTTATACATGAGAAGTACAGAATACTGGCTATTGACTTCTTGAAGAAGCTCACAAAACTGACGACAATTAAGACCTCTTGCCATTATTTGGTTGACGATCTGCACAACTAAATCCATCACTTTCATTATTGCCTCTGGAAATGTTTGCACAGACTGCTTCTTGGTGGATGGTGCAATGAAATGTTATTATATCGTGCTTCACACTTTTTCAAAACAGAGAAATTAAACCTGTGTGTGTCTCTCCTTTTTTTTTTTTTTTTGAACAATTGTTTTATATTTGTTTTCCATAACAAGAAAGTAAAACAGTTGGGCATAGTACACATGAATACAAATTAACAATTGGGAGCTCTAAAACAAGTAAAATAAATAAATAAATAAATAAATATATAAATAATTAGGCCTAGGGCCTAATTAAAATAAACTTCTGAGATAAGAAAAGGCATCTGTCCATGCCGTTACAGTTTTTGCACTAGCATGATGTAATCTAGCTGTACTTCTCTCCACCAACACAATATCTGCAAATGAGTGCAACCAGACACGATCTAAGGGTACCTCTGTCTCCACCCAACCTCGTAGGATTGACTTTTTAGCTGCTGTTAGTCCAGCCAACAAGAGCCGTCGTGTCTGAAGGCTAATATTCATTTGGGAGTCATCGCTGAGAAGGAGCAGTCGGGGACTCAGTGGCACTTTCACACCAATCACGTCAGAAAGCACAGTGGCCACATATTTCCATAAGCATTCAATTTCAGGACATTCCCAGAACATATGTAGATACGTTCCGGCCACACCCTGAGTGCATTTATGACAGAGAGGATCTGAAACGATCTTCATCTGGAATCGTCGGTATGGTGTAGCATATATTCTATGTGCTAGTTCAAAGTGAATTAGCTGGTGTGCTAGATTTTTTGAGGACGAAAAGACATTGTCCCATACTGCTTCCCAATCAGGACCACCGCCCAGTTTTTCAAGCTCTCTATCCCATATTAAGGTAACTGGAAGGGAGGTATTTTTAAAAGAAAGAAAAAAGTGATATAAAGAAGAAACTAAGCCTCTTGAGGTGACTGTTGAAGCAAATATATTAGTCACAGGGTGGCTAGGTAACATAGAGTCCAATGGCACCCCATAGGCGCGAAGGGCTGAGCGGAGTCTGAGGTACATGAAATAGGTAAAACCAGGGAGCGAGTGATTATCCTTAAGGTCCTGGAATGTGCGAAGGCCATTATCATCAAAGATATCACTAAGAATATGAATATGTCTGGAGGACCAGGGTGGATAAGTAAAAGGCCGAGAGCCTGTAAGTAAAAAGGGATTGTTCCATATAGGTGAAAGCTTATGAAGTTTTGAGGGGCTGCCAAGAAATCGGTTAACTTTCTTCCAAATATCTAATGAGTTTGCAATGATTGGACCCATTCGAAGAGAAATAGCCCTGTCCTTAGGAGCGGAAAATAGAAGATCCTGGAGTCTGATTGGCTTAACTAAAGCTTCCTCAATTGGTCGCCAAGAAGCTGTAGACCCTGAATCTAGCCACGTTTTAAATACCCTTAGCTGAAAAGCCCAGTAGTAATATTTAAAATTGGGTACTGCCAGGCCGCCCAATGTTTTAGGGCGTTGCAAAGTAGTCAACCGAATCCTTGGTCG
Organism: Acipenser ruthenus; assembly: GCF_902713425.1. Classification (NCBI taxonomy): domain Eukaryota; kingdom Metazoa; phylum Chordata; class Actinopteri; order Acipenseriformes; family Acipenseridae; genus Acipenser; species Acipenser ruthenus. The sequence goes on along the minus strand of NC_081193.1, from coordinate 43,419,304 downwards.
CCTATCCTTCCAAATAAAACCAGTTATAATAGAATTTATTTGTTCAAGGTACGTTTGTGGAAATGAAATGGGGATCATAGAAAATAGGAAATTAATACTAGGCAGTATATTCATTTTTATAACAGAAATCCTACCATGTAATGAAACCTGTAATGGAGACCATCTAGTCAAATCTGTTTTGATTTTATTTAGAACTTCAAGCATATTTTCTTTACGAATCTGCTGGAAATTTGGGGATATCTTAATGCCCAAATATGTAAAGCCTGTGAGCCTTGGCCGAATAGAGATATGAGGGGGAAGAGGGGTTGTTGTGGCGATACGATTCAAAGGCATATAAACAGACTTAGACCAGTTTATTTTATATCCAGAGAGTTTACCAAAATGATCAATTAAATGCAGTGCGTTAGGGACTGAATCAGAAATATCAGATAGAAACAATAAAATGTCATCAGCATAGAGTGATATATGGTGTTTGGAGCCCTGTACAGTAATTGGAGCTATATTGTTACTTTGTCTAATAGCTTGCGCCAATGGTTCTAAGGAAAGGACAAATAATAATGGTGACAATGGGCAGCCCTGTCGGGTACCTCTGCTGAGTGCAAACTGAGGGGATAACATTGACCCGGTCTGCACACATGCAGTAGGATTGCTGTGTAAAGTGCGGATCATATTGATAAAAGAATGGCCGAAGCCAAAGCGTTCTAGAACTGCCCACAGATAGTTCCATTCCAGGCGATCAAATGCCTTCTCGGCATCCAGAGAAAATACAGCACAAGAGGCGGGTTGATGGGGGGCTTGGTCTATAATATGAAAAAGACGCCGTATGTTGTCTGAAGCAAGGCGGCTCTTTAAAAACCCAGTCTGATCATGATGTATTAGGTTACACACATATTTTTCCAACCGCCTAGAAAGAGCTTTAGCAAAAAAATTTTGATCTGAATTTAAAAGTGAAAGGGGCCTGTAGCTGGCACAGTCTAAAGGGTCTTTTCCTTTTTTAACAAGCAACGAAATCAAAGCCGATTTCTGATCTCTTTGGAAAGAGCCAGTTTGCAGTGAAAAATTTATAGAATGGAGTATTAATGAACCAACTTGATCCCATACTGCCAGCAATAACTCAGGTGGAATGCCATCCAACCCAGGCGACTTTCGCTTCTGCATGGATCAAGCTGCTGCCTCTAATTCTTGCAACGTTAAAGGAGTGTCCAAGTGCTCCGCCTGTTCAGCAGTTAATTGAGGCAATTCCAATGGATTTAAAAAATCCTTAGTTTTTGCCAAGTCTGCACCAACTTCAGAAGTGTAAAGTTGAGAATAATAATCTTGAAAGACTTTGCTAATCTGCTCTGGTTTAGAAAGTACAACATTATTGCTGTCCCTGATTGCCTCAATAGAAGCCAAGTGTTTGGATTGTTTTAATCGCAATGCAAGTAATCTGCTAGGACGCTCTGCGTGCTCATAATAGAGCTGTCTTGTTTTGTGTACTAGAAATTCTGCTCTGCTACTAGTAAGATTTTTGCATTCAGTCTTTAAGGTGGCTAACTGTTTTGCTTTACTTTTTAAGAAGTTACACTTCTGTTCTTTTTCTAACTGTGAAATAGTAGTTTCTAGCTGGAGGATGTCTTTGTTTCGTGTTTTATTCAAGTTAGAAGAAAAGGCTGTACAGCAGCCCCTAATAAAGCATTTAGTAACCTCCCATAATGAATGTGGGTTGGTTGCAGTATTACGGTTGATTTCTAGGAAATCTCTCAAACTCTCTGTGAGATGTTTTATGAAAGCTTCATTCTGAAGTAAAAATGAGTTAAAACGCCAGCGTTTAGCACGCTTAATTCCTGGGACCAAGTCAAATGAATACAAAACCAGAGCATGATCAGAAATAAGAATTGGCAATATATCTGTGGAAATAATATTATGCATAATAATTGGGGAGATAAAAATGTAGTCGATGCGAGAGTTTATTTTGTGTCTATGCGAAAAGAATGTGAAATCTTTAACACCATTGTTTCTCAGACACCAAGCATCATGTACATTTAAGTCTTGTGCAAAGTTTTGAAAGTATTTAGAGGCAGAGGTAAGAGACAGGGCAGTGCCCTGTGATGAAGTATCAAGAGCTGGATTGAAAGTCAAATTAAAATCCCCCCCAACAATAAATGCACAATCTGGGAGTGCTGATAGCTTAATCCTGATGTTCTCAAAAAATCGAGGATCGAAAACATTGGGTGCATAAACTGATGCTAAGCACAGTTTAACACTGTTAAGTGTTGCTATTACTTGACAGAAACGGCCTTCAGTATCATTGCTCGAACTATTAATGGTAATATTTATCTTTCTGTTAACCACAATTAGTACCCCTTTTGTTTTATTCAAGGCGCAGGAGTGAGCAATTACTTTATAGTGTTTATTTTGAAATCTATTGATATCAGCAGATTTGAGATGGGTCTCCTGAATTAATGCAATTGTAACGTTTTTATGATGTGAAAAATCTAAACATTTGGCTCTTTTAATGGGTGAGTTAAGACCACGCACGTTCCAGGACATACAATTATAATCAGCCATTATGGAGGTTTAAAATAGGCAGTACGGGGCCACTCCTCCCATGTGTACTGAGCGTGTATAACAGAGATTGCACAGTTAACAGACAGCAATGAAAGAAGTAAACATATCCTGGAATTAGCATCGGACAGATCAAATAAAACGAAAATAAAAAATGTTTTAAATAGCCCTACACTGGTATAACAATGTGCTCCCAAGCGATTGCCTATTAAATGTAATCTGATATACAAAAACAAACACAGAACTATTTTTACAAAACTGACTAGCTGAGAGAAGCAGCAGCTCATAGCGCCGCCATGACCCTCATTGCCAGAACAAAAACAAAAAATATTAGCTTCCGTGGTTTCGAACCAAGATGCAAAACCCACACCCAAAAACCCAAAACATAATGCACTTCAGGAAGGTAGAAATATATAATAGGTTAATACAACATAGAAAAGAAAATCAGGATGTCTGTATTGCAATACAATTAAATTAAATGACAGTGCATAACTAACCCCATCCCAATATATGGATAGATGTACTGTAATACAAAAACAATTACACCCCAACATATACTACCATGTGGATGTAACTTACACACAGTCCCGATTAAGCAGATCCCGTGCTGTAGGGTTCAGTTAACCATATTAGAGCAGTAGTGTTTTCCAAAAGTGAGAAAAAACAAACAAAAAAAAAACACACATTTCTGGTGTTTGAAATAATGCGGCAGAGTGAGTCCATAGATTGAGTATTAGATAATCCCAAGACGAATCTTTCCGCTTCCTTCGCCGAGTCAAACATACTGGGTTGGCCGTTGTGAATGATCTTCAGTTTTGCCGGGTATAACAAGAAGTTCTGGACTCCAAGCTGCCTAAGAGATTTCTGAACCGGAGCGAAACATTTTCTTCGCTGGGCAGTAAAGGCGGAGTAATCAGGGAAGAAAAGTAGAGAGCTTCCGTCTAGCCAGGGTGGTGTAGCTACATTTCTGGCAGCCCTAAGAATGAGCTGCCGATCAGTGTAGCAAAATAATTTAAAAATGAAGGTGCGAGGCCTGTCTCTGTGAGCGCTAGATCCATCATAGATGCGATGGGCCCTCTCAATTTCAATAGGCCTGGTCAAAGATGGCAGCCACATTGGTAGGGATTTTTGCAGGAAGTCAATAGGGCCCCCCCCCCCCCCCCCTCGGTACCCTCTGGCAAGCCCACGATCCGCAAATTCTATCGGCGGTTTCTATCCTCTAACTCAGCCAGTTGCGATTTAAGCAAGGCAATCTCCGTTTCAGATTCTTTAATGCTAGCCCGGTTTTGGCGCTGGGCAGCCTGGAGAATATCTACGCGCTTATTTTGCTTGTCAACAGTGGAGAAAGTAACGGAAATATTCTCCTCGGTTTACTGCAGCCGAGACTGGATGGACTTAATTTCGGTACAAACCGTTTTAATCTCAGCAGTGATTTCGCTTTTTAAACACTCCCTGATGTATTCCACAATAAAATCCCTCAGCGAATGAAGCTGTGACTCTGTTAGCCAGGGCAGCGTCTGACCCCGTGGATCCTCGCGGCTGGGCTCAGTCGCGTTCTGTGCTGCGCACTCTAAGGTAAGTAGCTGCTTTCTGGCTTTTTTACTCTTGACTTTCATAGTTGGGGAAGGGGTATTCGGGTCCATGGCTGACGAATCCCTTTTCTCTGGTGTCTCCATTGTGTAATGCTATTAGCAAAACGTGCCCTTCACTGAAATAATAAGTATATTTTTAATAAATCGGGCAATGAGTGTGGGAGCTCTCAAACTAAGCCGCCATCTTGGGTAGAAGCCACCGGAAGTCTCGTATGTGTTGCTCCTTAATGCTCAGAGTCAGAGCCCCATCTGTAGCGATAGAAATTATGTTGTTGGTGTTAATTTATTTTGGTTTTAAGCATTCAGTAACAGTAGAGTTTGTCCTTTGAGTGGCAATAACTCAATCAACTCTTCTCGTGGTCCTTGTGAGTTAATATATCTGCCGAGAAGGGCAACCTGAGCGATGTCATCCACATTGCATGATTTATCGCAAGCAATAGAAAACACCAGTGCTGAATTAATGTCACTAACCTGCTGGCTGGTTACGTCTGTGGCCATCTTTACAGTTTTTTCTCTTACAGTCTTGGCTGATAATGGCATGTCCCAAATTTTTTGAACGATTTTGTTTTTGTTTTCAAAATCGCTGAAAAGATGCTCTGATGATTGGATAAAACATTCTTTTATATAGTCCCCATCCGTGAAAGGCTTTCCTCGTTTCACGATCAGTTGTATTGCTTGGTGATTTCACCCATTTAGCAAACGTGTACTTTGTTTGCTCTGCTTTGTGCTGTAGCTTTTCGATTTCTTTCTTTCCAGCATCCCCAGCTGGGTACTTTTCGGCAAATGTGGCATGTTTTTTTTTTTAAAAATGCCTTTCTGAGTTGGATTTTTCATTGTTGGCAAATTTCTCATTGCAAATTAGACATTGCAGGAATCTTTTTGGAATTCTCAATGTTCATCTTCGCGTTTCCTCATTTTTGCTAACATTTTTAAGCTTTTTATTTCAATTTTATTTTGACCGTCTCTGTGAAACTGATCTTTCACACTTTCTCTTACGCACGTCTTGCACTCTGTAGCATCCGCTTCTTTATCGCATTCAAATTCCAAAGGCTTTCTTGGCACGCTCTATACGAAAAGGAAGTGAATGCAATGAGCTGCAGCTGTAACGGTACATTTTTATTTTTTATTAATAGATGCTGCAAATAAATAAATTAAGTATCTGATGTCAACCTTCAGTCTGCATGTCTGATTCTTTGTAGTTTTTTTTCTCTTGAAGTTTATAATGGAAAGTTTTAAAGAGCCACACTTATTATGTACTCAAAGAGTTGTGGGTTGCCGACCACTGGCATAAGTAAACCACAGTAATTATGTTAATTTATGAAAATATGTCTTTTGCCACTTTGTTTATTGTGCAGAAACCACAATGCCAGGGATTAAAAAACAGTCTACTTTTATACTGTTTCTGCCTGAAAAATATTTTTTTTCTGGAATAGATCTTCTACAGAGAAAAACAACAAAGAAGCATACAGAACATAGTAGGCTACTGTATACGGAGACCGGGAAGGGACATGAGAGAAATCTATCTCGTGGGAACGATTTAATATCTTGTGGGAATGTTTTAATATCTTGTAGGAACAATTTACTATTTCCACACATGGATTTTCCACACAAGATTTTAACCTCATCCCTGCCAAACATAAATTCAAAATATATCAACTTTATTTACAATAACCCAAACAAGAAACTATTTACAGGTGCAGGGCCTCAGATACTTACTGATGAGAGTTGGGGTTTCCCTTCAAGGAAGGATGGGTGGAGGCTGGAATATGTACTGAATTATTTAAAAGGAGCACATTTTTCAGGACTAAATTCAGGAATGTTTGTGCCTGTTTCAGCTTGAGAAAAAGAATGATAAAAATAAATTAAACAAATAATGTAAAAAGAGCAAAGGATTAATTGTTTCAGGAGTCAACTGACTGCACAAAGACATAATATACCAGTACACCATTTCTTAATGTAAAGATCAGTGGTATATCCCTTTGGAAAATACCTCAGTTGCTTTGCATTCATAAATAGTTACACCTAAGATGGCAGCACAGTGTGCCACATCCAGTATACATTATTGATGAAAATGTGTTCAGTTATTGTGAAATTTCTTTCAGCTGCACTAGAAAATTGTTGTACTGTACATTAGTAGGTGTCTTTGTACAGATGCTTTAAAAAATAAAAAATAAAAACCTTTGAGGTTTATACATTGGGTAAAAAAAACTAAAATGCATGATTAAAAGGACTTGATCCCTGTAAAATATTTTTGATAGAAAAAAAAAAAACAGGCCAGGTCATTTTAGGAAATATGTTTCATTTAATCTATTGCTTATAATATTAATATTATCTTTTCATTATTATGCTTGCCAAGTGTGTGGCTAAGTAACTCAGAGAAGGTAATCATTTAGTCAGGATAACTCACTTTAAAATGATCACTCTCTAGGATCCTATTTGGTGGCTTGTTTGTCCTGTTGGATTTTTATTATTATGGTAACTATTTCTTATTTTCTTTATTAATGATTCAATTTTGATATATATGTTATTATTTATTTTCATTATGCAACACGTGGTAAACAGTAATTCAGCATTCATCAAATTATATTCTGCCACAACATATTAGATTACAATTACAACATTATACTAATCAATAGAAATAGACTGTTATTACTCAGTGTAAGGTTCAGTCCTTATCTTAACAACAATTTATTAATCATCATTCTAGGACACCACATATAAAATTGCAACAAGTTATGAACATAATAATTTTCACATTGATAGTCTGATACAAAACAAAAGCAATATTTACCAGTTCTGGGCACCCTGCACCAAGGTAGTAGATGTGTGTATTACAGGATCTGTGACGGTGTGATGAGTGCGGTGGTAGAAATGACGTCACAAAGTCACAGGTTCGGTACAAACAGCCCCACTACCAGCAATGGTAGTCTTGGTGTACTTTATTCAAAATGGGCTCACAGGCCAAAGGAACTGAAATGGTAAATAAAAAATCTCAACAGAACGAGTCTCTCTCAGTTCTGGGTGCACTTCCCCGGTGTGGTGAAAAGTGTTTGTGCTCAAGGTCAGGGTGTTCAGGGCAAAGGTAAACAGCTCCAGGGTTTGGATGAACTGGCACTGGTGCAACAGTTCCCGGAAGGGACTTTTACAGCTCCGATCCTCTCACTCCCTGTCACATATCCCTTTCCTCAGAGTGGAGCCGAAGGCACACTCGGCCAATACTACCTTCCCAATTGGCCCCCTTCCCTAGAGAAAAAGTCTGCATTTGAGTGCTCCTTACCCTTACGATACTTAATTCTATAGTCAAAGGGTTGCAACACTAGATACCACCAAGTTACCTGAGCATTGCCATCCTTCATTGTTCCTAGTCACTTCAACGGAGTGTGATCTGTGACAAGGAGGAAACGACGCCCCAGGAGATAATACCGAAGGGAGTGCACAGCCCATTTAATGGCCAAGCACTCCTTCTCTATGACATAGTTACACTCCCTTGGGAGCATTTTCTTACTGATATACAAAACGGAGTGCTCTACTCCATCAATCTCCTGGGACAAGACCATCCCCAGAGTCAGAGGCATCAGTCTGGAGGATGGATTCTTTGCTGAAATCAGGTGATATTAGTGCAGAGCTTGCCACAGTCGCCTCTTTATCACATCATAAGCCCCCATACGCTCAACTGACCACTAAATTTGGAGCCTGTTTCTTCGTGAGATCCATTAAGGGGGTAGCTATAGTGGAGAACTCAGTGATAAATCTACGGTAATAACCAACTAACCCCAACAGGGATCTCACCTGAGTTTTGGTCTTTGAAGTCAGTGTGGCCATTAAAGCCTGGACTTTAGAGGCCATCGGCTTCACCTGACCATTACCAATAATGTATCCCAAATATTGCATTTCTAGTTTGACAAACGCACATTTCTTCAGGTTGGCTGTTAACCCTGCTTCCCTTAGAGACTGAAGGATGGCTGTTAATCTAACAAGATGCTCTTTCCAGGAAGAACTAAACACTACCATGTTATCAATATACACAACCGCATATCTCTGATGTAGAGCAAGCATGTGATCCATCAGTCTCTGAAAGGTTGCTGGAGCCCCATGCAGCCCGAACGGCATTGTCACAAAATGAAACAAGCCTTCCAGAGTCGAAAATGCAGTTTTCTCGCGAGAGCTTAAAGTCACCCAAGCTCTAACATATCCGCCACTTCTGGGCTCACCATCCCCCTTTGACTTTCTGGGATGCAGTACAGACTCTCCCGCACCGTCACACCTGGCGAAGTGACAGCAGCATGTTCAATTACATTTGTCCTACCTGGCAAATCAGAAAAAAACATCACCGAACTTCCCAATTAACCTTTGTATCTCTCGCCTTTGACTGGGAACTAATTGTTCCCCCGCCACAATCTCCACGTTGCTAGGGGAATGAATGTCGGGACTGAAATCATCCTCACAATATATCCTGCAATGAACAGGGCCTACCTTTCCCTACAGGGTTTTAACAAATTAATGTGGTAAATTTCAGTTTTATTATGGCAGTTGGGCTGCTGAACTTCAAAATTTACCTGACCAATTGCCTGAACCACTTCATATGGGTCTTGCCATTTAGCAAACAACTTCGATTCGCTTGAGGGCAGGAGCAGCATTACCTTATCCCCAGGCCGAAAGGTCCAAATCCGTGCATTTTTGTTATAATGTTGCTCCTGGCAATGCGGAGCCCGTTTTAGGTTATCATGCGCCATTTTGCCAATTATTTCCAGGCGCTCTCTCAACAGCATTACGTGCCAGACTACATTTTTGGTTTCTCTTTGAGGCTCCTCCCACCCTTCCCTTATTAGTTTGAGAATGCCTCTGGGTTGTCTTCCGTACAGCAGCTCGAATGAGGAGAACCCTGTTGAACTCTGTGGCACCTCTCTTACTGCAAAAAGGAGGTGCGGGAGGAGCTTTGCCCAATTTTTCTACTCTTGGCTCACAAACTGCCTCAGCATCTGTTTTAGAGTCTGATTAAATCGCTCCACCAGGCCGTCAGTCTGCGGATGGTAAACTGACGTGCGAATGGAGCGGATTTGCAACAATTTGTACACTTGAACAACATATTTAGACTAAAATTAGTTCCATGATCCGTCAAAATCTCCTTCAGGATCCCTACTCTAGACATAATCTGAACTAATTCTGTTGCTTACGGCAGCGGCATTAGTGGTACTAAGGTACTGCCTCAAGATATCGTGTTGCGTAGTCCACCACTACTTGTGTCAGGAGGGAGATTTACAGCTCCGATCCTCTCACTGGAACGCATTGGACCGACTCTTAACTCTCTCCTAAATACCCCGTTTGTGACGCTGCTTTTTGGGTATGGTCACCTTCAGGACTGAGCCTGTACCCCCTATATGGTCATGTCTTCCTCTTTGTTAGTTACACAGACTTAGCTTTACCTTCCCTCAAATGTAAACACATTCTTCAAGACACAGAACCGCACCCTAGAAAGTGTTTTACACAGATTATAAAGAGTAATTGCTACATAGAAATTTGAATAATACAAACACATAGATTATACAAATTAAATGTTATATATAGAAATATAACCTGTCTCTAACACTGTTGTGGCCCATGATTTCTTTTCAAAACACACAGACAAACTGAGTGAAGTTTATTGTAGGTTAGACGAGAGACAGTAGTTTTGATTATTATTATTATTATTATTATTATTATTATTATTATTATTATTATTATTATGATCACTAGTTAGTGGTAACCATCATCAAGACCATCAGGATGATATCTTTTAACATATAATTGCACAGTTCAGCACTTGTTTTCATGTTTCTGAATGCCAGTTTTGTGATGCATTTAAAATGTTGCACACAATTAATGCCTGACAAAATTATTGCTGAACAGATGTGTGATTATTATGTTTTATTAGTCGTTGTTGTTTTGTTTTTTTACAAACACAACTTGTCATTATCTGCTTGTTTCTTTAAATGTAATGGGCTTGCATTTCCATGCATTCTGTGTTAAACTTGTAGGAATATTATCTTAAATTCAAATTAATATTATGAATAAATGCAACACTGCATCATTTTTCTAATAGTTTTGTGGTGGTGTGGAGATTTTTCAATTAAAGTCATATGTCCTCAGCATAATGTATGGTGGAGAAACAGACAGGCAAGTAGAATTAGAATTCAATCTATGATATGCTATTTTTAGTACTTGCTTCTGCTAAGTGTTTGTTCCAGGCACCAGCATTTAATGCCAGTGCACTCGATTTATACCCCCTGAGTTCTAACAGCAATTACAGTAGATGGATTATATCAGGGATTGTAATGCCAGCATGTGTTATTTATATATTGGTTATATCTGGTATTTTAATGCCTCCAGGTGATATCTCTGTACTTTATATAGGATTTACTGTGATATACAGGATACTGTCCACTTTTGATATACAGGGACGTCACAAAGGCTTCCTCTGACAGCATAGTATAGCAGCCTGATTTAGTTAAAGTCAAACTCAGAGAAGATTTGTCACTTTATTAACTATTTGGTGGACCCATGTCTGGGGAATGCGAAAACATTGAATTTGAAAAGCAAAACGATTAAGGGTATTTTACTTCTTTGCTGGTGCTTTCATGAAGTGGCTGTATACTGGGGAGAAACTGCTACTGATGTATCAGAGGGGCAAAGGGATCCTGTAACAGACTGGCTGTCCAAACCCTGTATCTGTGATGCTGCACTAAATGCTGAATAAAATCTGTCAAATAGGACCAACTTTCCCCATCTTTGGTCAGATGTTGGTTTATTTCATGAATTCCACTGTAACATTCTGTTTTACCAGCTACAACTCTTTACTGTTTCTAACAGAGGGACTCTAAGTCCTGCCAAAGTTATGCCATTTCTCCTACAGAACCAAATATGTACATTTTTTGCAGTGTATATCAAAACTAACTGACAAGAGAACTATTACATCTAGTACTGCATTTTGACAACATTCAAACATCTGATTATGGCTTACCAATATCTATCAATAACTTTAAATTATGACTCTGCCTAACCGTAAACTCCATATTCCTATCCCAAATGACAAAAAGCTAAGCAAACAACTACTCAATGTTGCCAGATGAAATTGGCAAGATTTTTCTAAAGAGGAGACAAACTTTTTGTATAAACAATCATAATAGCAAGGTAACAAAATATATTCAAACAATTGAGAGCAAGGGAACCACACTGTCTGGATTCTGGAACATACAAACTGCTCAGTCCATTCTAAAATAAATGTGGCAGGTACACTGACCTAAATGATAAAAGCATTGTACAAAAATACAATCAAAACAACTAGTATTGCTATTCAATGTTACACAATGTCAGGGAAGGGAAAACCAAGCATCACTCTGACCTAAACATTAGAAAATCAAGTTATCCAGCCATTACATTTTTAACAATCAAGTTAGATATACACTCTAGCCCTCTCAACTTCATCCACCTCTGTGGTATTGTAAGTTGTTTGACGACACCAGTAAACGTTTTTTTAACAATCAAAAAATTTGTTTAACCACAAAAAAAGAAGAGTCCAGTAGTGCTGTTCTATGTTATAAGATGAAACAGCAAATGTTGCCAAGACTGTCATCCCTCTTGATAACTTACTGTTAAAAAAATGTTTCTTGTGTGGTGCAGGCCTTGCTTGCCATGTTTCCATCTCCATCATTATCACAAAAGAGTTAAGTGACTTTCTTTTAGCAGCCTTTACTGCTATCACTTAGACATTTTTTCAGCTCACCAATCACCTTTTTGTACAACACTGTTGCATCTCTCTCATGGATGGCATCTTGCAGCACTTCGGTCTGCAACACTGATAGCACCGTTGCCATGCATTTTGGGTAGGTCATGTGCAGCACGTAATAGTACACCATCACATACAGGATGCCCTCTGGTAGCGCCTCTCTGGGGAAGGCTGTTACCGGGGTCCTGCCTACAGTTACCATACAGTTTGCTTCATCTACTAGTATCACACTAGTAATGTCAAGGACCTACCAAAAGGTAGAATACAAGAAGTTTTAAGAGGGCACTTTTTTGTACCATTAAGCTGAAAAATTGTTTTAAGATTTTTGGAGATACTTCAAATATTATCAATATATCAAACACATGGTGAACCAAACAAATAAGTAGATTTAAAACATTTAAATTATGAAATCATTAAATCGATATATTTATAAATCATGAAACCATTAATGGTCAGTACATCATCATTAACAAAAATGAAAGAGCGAAAGAGCTGACAGGAGGGAAAGAGAAAGGAGAGGAGAGGAGGAATAGAGGAGTCACAATTGTCAGTTGTACCACTGAAGGTATAACAGACAGGAGTCAGCCCAAGCTGGTTAATGTAAAACTGCAAAAAAAAGACACATTACTGTAAAAACATGCACAATTCCCTCACTTCCACTTCCCAGTTTCTTCGGTGGTAGTGATGGAGATGGAAACATGGCAGGCAAAACCTTTAAGATGGCGATGCCCCTTTCTTCTGTTTGAGAAAACAGGAATAATAATGGAAATTATTTTCTGACAGTAGTATGCAACTTTTCTGACTAGATGAACTAATGGGTATTGAGTCAAACCTTACCTGAGTCAAGAGTTGTTGGTGGCTTGAGCACTTTATTCATCATAATGAAGTAAAATAACTGATCCTGGAAAGCACACTATCTTCCCTTTATTTCAGCAATGTAGTCTGGGTTATCTCTAGCAATGATTCTATGCAGTTCATCAAGTACCTGAGAAAAAATATTTCAAGTCTATATTTGAAATTGTTTCGCCAAATCAGAAACAAATGCTCCTAAGAATAAGAAATATGCAATTTACCTCTTAAGGTATAAAATGGAAACTGTAACATGTTTTAATGGGTTGGTATTAAATCCCTGTAGCAGGGGAATGCCTCTAGTATTTTGGCAGGCCTTTCTGAGTCCTTAAGGGTACCAGAGTCAATAAATGCTCTTCTTGCTTCAAATTCTAAGTCAAGTAGCTGGGCTATGGCTTCTTTGTTGGGTTTGGGCCACTTTAACACTTCCTGGAGTGTCTTATAGTGCCTAACTTGAGCCTGTTGGCTATCCATCATTGAGGTCCCTGAAAAAAAAATATATATATATATATATATACAGACGTGCTCAAATTTGTTGGTACCCCTCCACAAAAAACGAAGAATGCACAATTTTCTCTGAAATAACTTGAAACTGACAAAAGTAATTTGCATCCACCATTGTTTATTCCATATTTAATAGAAATCAGACTTTGCTTTTGATTTTTTATTCAACATAATATTGTAAATAATAAAACAAATGGAAATGGCATGGACAAAAATGATGGGACCGCTAACCTAATATTTTGTTGCACAACCTTTAGAGGCAATCACTGCAATCAAACGTTTTCTGTAGCTCTCAATGAGACTTCTGCACCTGTTAACAGGTAGTTTGGCCCACTCTTCCTGAGCAAACTGCTCCAGCTGTCTCAGGTTTGATGGGTGCCTTCTCCAGACTGCAAGTTTCAGCTCTTTCCATAGATGTTCAATAGGATTCAGATCAGGACTCATAGAAGGCCACTTCAGAATAGTCCAATGTTTTGTTCTTATCCATTCTTGGGTGCTTTTAGCTGTGTGTTTTGGGTCATTATCCTGTTGGAGGACCCATGACCTGCGACTGAGCTTTCTGACACTGGGCAGTACATTTCGCTCCAGAATGCCTTGATAGTCTTGAGATTTCATTGTGCCCTGCACAGATTCAAGGCACCCTGTGCCAGGCGCAGCAAAGCAGCCCCAAAACATAACCGAGCCTCCTCCATGTTTCACTGTAGGTATGGTGTTCTTTTCTTTGAAAGCTTCATATTTTCGTCTGTGAACATAGAGCTGATGTGACTTGCCAAAAAGCTCCAGTTTTGACTCATCTGTCCAAAGGACATTCTCCCAGAAGGATTGTGGCTTGTCAACATGCATTTTAGCAAATTTCAGTCTCGCTTTTTTATGTTTTTCTTTCAAAAGTGGGTCTTCTTCCATGGAGCCCACTTTCGCTCAAAAAGCGACGGATGGTGCGATCAGAAACTGACGTACCTTCACCTTGGAGTTCACCTTGTATCTCTTTGGCAGTTATCCTTGGTTCTTTTTCTACCATTCGCACTATCCTTCTGTTCAATCTGGGGTCGATTTTCCTCTTGCGGCTGTGCCCAGTGAGGTTGGCTACAGTTCCATGGACCTTAAACTTCTTAATAATATTTGCAACTGTTGTCACAGGAACATCAAGCTGCTTGGGGATGGTCTTGTAGCCTTTACCTTTACCATGCTTGTCTATTATTTTCTTTCTGATCTCCTCAGACAACTCCCTCCTTTGCTTTCTCTGGTCCATGTTCAGTGTGGTGCACACAATGATACCAAACAGCACAGTGACTACTTTTCTCCATTTAAATAGGCTGAATGACTGATTACAAGATTGGAGACATGTGTGATACTAATTAAAGAAACTAATTAGTTTGAAATATCACTATAATCCAATTATTTATTATCTTTTCTAAGGGGTACCAACAAATGTGTCCAGGCCATTTTAGAATATCTTTGTAGAATAAGCAATAATTCATCCCTTTTCACAGCTTCTTTGCTTTATTCTATGACATACCAAAGGCATGCAAGTATACATGATAAAATAGCTTTTAATTTCATCACTTTTCAGGAGGAATGAAGCATTATTTCAATGAGCTGTAAGGGTACCAACAAATTTGAGCACGTCTGTATATATATAAAATGATTTCCATTACACGAGAGTAGATGTTAAAACTTCATGCTGATTTGAACTCGGCTCTCGCCAAGATAAGCACCAACTAAGACGTAGCTTTACAGTAAACTAATGTGATCCATGTGTGTCTCCATCCATTTACGTTTCCTTCCATATGATGATGTAGATATCCTTCTGTCTGGTGTTAATGGCTGAAGTGTAATGCTGGCTCCAGGGATCAGCTTATTTTGCCTCCCTGGCGCATCAGCACACACAACGGCTGCGATGCTGGCTCCGGGGATCAACCACAGTGCGGCCTCCCCAGCGCATCAGCATGACAACCGTCTGGATTGAGCTAAGTAGGGTACATCTCTGGGGTCTTCAAGTGGGCACCTTCCATCCTCAGTGTTTCGTCGACTAGCCCACGACACCTCAAGAGGGCTCGACGGTGATTCTGGCGTCCCAGCATCACCCCCCTCCGTCCCCCACTCAACTCAGCCCAGCTTACTTACCTGTACATCAGCGTTTCTTTCTTTCTATTGTGCTTGAGATCCCCAGCCAGAATCTTTCCGTCTCAACCACAGCCAGTTGCTGCTCCTCTCTGCTGCTTCAGATAAGTTCTTCACTGTGCGACGCAACTCTTGGCCACTGAATCCGACGTCTCTGAGAAACCGGGTTGTAGAGTGTGCCACAAATCCTCGACAACCCACTTCCACTGGGTAAGCCCGGACTCTCCATCCTCGCTGTTCCACTTCAGTGGCTAGTTGAGCATACCGCAGTTTCTTCCTCTCATACGCCTCATCTACAGCATCCTCCCATGGCACTGTTAACTCTACCAGGTGAACAAGGCGTGCTGATCCAGACCACAAGACAATATCTGGTCGAAGGTTAGTGGTGGCAATCTCAGGTGGAAAAATAAGCCGTTGACCAACATCTGCCAGCATTTTCCAGTCTCTAGCAGCTTCCAGTTGTCCTGGGCGAGGATTGGTTTTAACACCTTTTCTTGGTGGTTGCTCTCCTGGGCGGAGGAATGTTGTCTTTTGTGTGTAATGTTTTGATGGAACAGGTGGCAACTTATTGGTCATGTTACGCTTGTCTTCCAATGCTAAGGCCAAACATCGCAGCACCTGGTCATGGCGCCAAGTAAACCGTCCTTGGCTAAGAGCCACCTTACATCCTGTCAAAATGTGCCTTAATGTTGCAGGTGATGAACACAAAGGACATGAGGGATCCTCTCCTACCCAGAGGTTTAGGTTCTGTGGTGATGGGAGAACATCATATGTTGACCTGATGAGGAAACTGATCCTGCTCTGTTCCATTGACCATAGGTCTTTCCAGCCAATCTTGCGTTGTTCCACACTCTCCCATCTCATCCATTCTCCCTGCTTGGCCTGGGAAATGGCCTTTATGCACCTTATCCTCTCCTCCTGCTTTTGCACCTCGTTGACTACCAGCTTCCTCCTTTGAGCTGGGGCTGCCTTGTGCCATGTAGGAGGAGCTGAACTGAAATGAAGACCCCCTCTTCCATGCTGATCTTGCCCCATGATATCACCAATTTGAAGAGCAGCCTTTGCATCTTCCACAGCTTTCTTTGCCGCCCACTTTCTTCCAGTTTTCAACACAGGTGCTGCCTCCCTTACGCATTTGTCGCGTGACTCTACTAATGTCATTTCCAGTCTGACCTTGGCGCACTTAAACTCCTCGGTTAGAGCGGAGACTGGTAGCTGCAGTATTCCTTTATCATAAAGTCCCACTCTGCTGAGGCAGCGTGGAACTCCCAACCATTTCCTGATGTATGAACTGATTAAAGCTTCCAGCTTCTCTACTGTTGTCAAAGAAACCTCGTACACAGTCAGTGGCCACAGCAACCTCGGCAGTAGACCAAACTGAAAGCACCAGAGTTTTAGTTTGCCTGGTAGAGCGCAGCTGTCTATGCTCTTCAACCCTTCCACTGCTTGTTGTCTAACTTCTCCCACACAAACTGTGTCCTTTAGATCCCTGTCGTACCATCTCCCAAGACTTTTCACTGGCTTCTCAGACACTGTTGGTATTGCCTCACCATTAATGAAGAATGTTTTATCTACTACTTTGCCTTTAATTATAGAAATGCTCCTTGATTTAGTGGGCTTGAATTGCATTCATGCCCATTCAATGTTATTGGTTAATTTGCCCAATAACCGATTAGTGCAGGCTACTGTTGTAGTCATGGTTGTCATGTCATCCATGTATGCTCGAATTGGTGGTAGTCGCATTCCAGAAGCCAAGTGCTGTCCTCCCACTACCCATTTTGATGCCCTAATGATTACTTCCATTGCCATGGTAAAAGCCAGTGGAGAAATGGTGCATCCTGCCATTATTCCAACTTCTAGGCATTGTCATGTAGTGCTGAATTCTTAAGTTGAGAAACTAAATTGCAAATCTCCAAAGTAGGCTTTCACTAAATTTGTTATTGTCATCGGTGCACTGAAAAAATCAAATGCTCCCCAAAGAATTTCCTGTGGCACTGTACATTAGCCAAATCCAGGAATGTCACCTGGAGCTCCTTCCTCTCCTTTTTAGCTGGTTGAATTTGTTGCCAGATCACATTGATGTGTTATAAGCATCCTGGGAAACCTGGAATGCCCACTTTTTGTACTGAAGTGTCAATGAAGTAGTTCTTTAATAGGTAAGTTGACAATCTCTGAGCAATAATGCTGAAAAAAATCTTGCCTTCTACGTTTAATAGGACGAAACTGACTGATGCTTGTAGAATCTTTTTCTTTAGGTATAAAGACTCCACCTGCTCGGCGCCATGCTCTTGGTACAACCTGTTTTTCCCATGCCACTTTCATCAATTTCCACAGAATCCTGAAGCACTCTTGTACACTCTGTACGGAACTCCATTAGGCCCTGGAGATGATGAAGCCCTTGCTTTTTTCACAGCTTGCTCTACTTCTTTCCACTTAGGTGCACAGTCCTCCATTTGGTATTCTGGTGGATTGATAGGTGGGATGTCTGATGGAATTGACATAGGCTCCTGCCTTTTTGAATCTGTATGTGTTTCCTCCAAATATCTCTCCATCTCAACCTTAGATGCTTTTAGTGTGCCATTCTTCTCACTGGTGAATAACTTCTTTACAAATTTGAATGGGTCTTTATAAAAGTTAGCTCTTGCACGCTCCTTCTTTTTGTAGCGTTTCCGTAGGCGCTCAGCTCTGTGCAATGTTGCAAGCTTATCTTTTATGACCCTTTGATATATATATATATATATATATATATATATATATATATATATATATATATATATATATATATATATATATATAGTATTTTCTGGAGTGCACAATAAAACTAAACTAAAATGGTTTAGTTTAAATATCTACAATTTACCCCACACATTTCAGCAATGCTGTGAGCTGGTGTACTCACCTTCTTTAGTGTCAGTATCATTCACACGTCCACTGGTAGATCTTCCAGGTGTACTGCTCCTTGCAGGTGAGAGATCTAATATTAGAGTTAAAGCCCTTGAATCTTTGTCATACTCATCTGATGTCAAATGTCTCTTGTCACTTGTGGACCCAGCATCCATTCTCAGCCTTTTCTTTCCTTTACCCCTTACAGGTGTAACACCTTGCATTTTCTGAGGTGTCCTGATGTTCTGGATCCTGTTTATCAATTGCTTGGAGAGCAAATCCTAATCAAACAGAAAAAAAAAATATTCATGTCAAGTACTTAGAATTAGATAAAAGGTTTTACGTTATGCACTTGTTCCAAATCATACATAAAAATACACCACAAAGTACTACTACTGACACATGAAAATAGGACTTAAGCATCACAGGGATCCCCTAGTTTTGAATAGTTGATTAAATCATGTCAAGAGGAAGAGTCAAATTAACAATAACATAACATTCACAATATAACATTTTTACACTGCTTTAACTTGCAGGTCAGAAATATAGCTTTTCAAACCAAGAAACAAAGGTAAACTTTTAGTTAACCATTTCTTTCATGCTGTTAAAATCTACCTACCCAAGTGGGACAACTGCCACAAAAACTTTCTCCGAGCATGGGATAGTATTCCACTAGTCGCTTTGCCATTGAAGTAATCTCATGTTTGGAGGGATACCTGTCGTCTTCTGCTGTTGCCCTCAATATTGAAAGCATATTGGTTATGGTGTTTCTCACTAATCTGCAGCGAAGTTGCAGATTAGTGTCTATATAAATTACATATTCTGGGCTAGGTAGTTTCATAATTTTGTCTGGTGTGGTCTCCTTGCTCTCTTGAGATGTTTCAGTTGTGAGGCTGTCATCAAGACCTGAAGGCAGGCTGATTTCTGAGGATGATGCCACATCCTGAATAAACAAATTGTTTTCCATTAAATTAATTGACAAAATCCACAAATCATAAGTATAAACCCTTGTGTGTATGTAAATTTAGAAGGGCCAATCTAAATGTGGCCTTTTTTTTCTTTTGATTAATTGTGCAAGTGCATTGTGCACCATGTTTTTTCTAATGTACATTGTCATATTGTACAAAATTTGACAAAACACGTAGGCACTTCGAGAATTTAGGTTGAAGATTAATTTTATATATTACAAGCATATTCTTAATGTGACCATAACAATGCATGATACACTATCAATACTGACAGGGGAACCCATTTTCAATGTTGATTACATAGATTGTAACAGAGCAACACTATGCACTAATAAAAAAAAGTAACTGCCATGTAAATGCCTTCACATTTCAGTCTGTTTTTTGCTTTGAAAAGTTGTGAAAAAATATATACCTCAGGATGAATCCGATTCCATATATTTCTTCTCCTCATAAAATTCTTGAGGCCCTGGAAAAAGATCCCTGATATCATCTGGTGAAAGGCTTAGTAGCACGCTTTCCTCGATGTTGGCTTCTGTTAGGGGGGAAGAAATCAAAATGTCACGCTTCTCTTTTGGGATATGCAAGCTATTCTAGCTAGCTAGCTAAAGCAAAAGTGAATATAGCAAGCTATAATTCTTACCTTGTAGAGAAGCAAAAGCTAGAAGCAAAAGTTACTATAAACATAGTAATCATGTAATAAGCACCAGGTATGTACCAATATAGGAAGCAAATTACATAAATCAGTGTTTCCCAATCTTGTTCCTGGGGACCCAATGTGTCTGCTGGTTTGTGTTCTAACTGAGTTCTGAATTACTTAATTGAACTAATAATTTGTCTAGTCAGAGCTTTTGAATTATTTTTTAGCTCAAACAGCTGGTTGCACAGGCCATTAGCACTAATCTTGGACTACCTAATGTTAACTCAGGTAAGGTAGTCCATGATTAGTGCTGATCTGGGTCTGTGAAACCAGCCAAAAGAGTTGGATATTTCAAGTTTTGTCTAAAATTCTATTAAATACTGTAACTAATTGCTAGTTCAACTGGGGAATCAATTTAATAATTGAGAACTCAGTTGGAACAAAAACAGCAGACACAGTGGGTTCCCAGGTACAGGTTTGTGAAACACTGACATGATAGATTATATATCGTGTCTGTGTGTGTGTGTGTGTGTGTGTGTGTGTGTGTGCACTGCACAGTTTATTCTTTTAACTTGTTTTGATTGTTGCATTTACTAAACATTAGGTTATTAAAAGTGCAGTCCTTTAGGTTGCATCTTTCAGGTGAATAAACTTTATCTGTAATACTGAAAAGTATCTCTATTTTATTATTAGTATTATTATTGAAAAATATTTAAATGCATTTCAAATATTTTTGAAGCTTTCCCATGATTTGAAATACAACTGCAAATACTTGTATTTTAGAATATACAAATACCAAGTACAAATAGTAATAGTTCAGTAACCTTACTATGTATTTTCTCCAAAGACTTGAGATACATGCTACATTTCTAGCTATCAAGTTATTGAAATATTTGTCAGAAAATATAAAGCAAATCATTCACAATAGCTAAAGATAAATAATATAGTGATGATCATTTTTATTTTAAGATTTTTTTTGTTTCCGTGTTTGCAAACTATAAGGTTTAAGAGACTTACATGAATTTAACAGATTATCCCCCCTTTTGATGAATTGATTCAAGGGGAATTCTTATTTTTAAACATAAATCTCACAGAAGCTTTATAATGAAAATTACATCTTCCATTTGCTTTAGTAACCTATAACTTAGACACCTGACAATGTAATTTTGGCATTTCAAAAATTCTGGAGGTTTTGTGAATAGTTTAAAAAATAATAATTTTCTTTAAATTGCCTTATGGATAGGGCCCTAGACTGTGGCATGTTCCAAATGTGAATATGATGTCTAATAATGAATTCCTTTTATTCAGAGAGGTGTTAACAATATTGTGTCTGGGGATCAGCAATACCAAGCCTCGTTGGTGAATTTCCTGAGAAATTAGATGGAAATGGTTTTTGAGAAGCACTCTGGAAGCAATGACGACTTGGAAAAGGATGTAATGGCAACATTTGACAGTTTCATAGATACTTTTTCCAAAGTTGCAACCACATACTTGCAAGACTGCTGCATTAAGGAACACTTTAGTCCTGTGGAGCCAGAGGAAATTGTGATAGAACAGTCAATGTGCAGAGTGAGAAAGGGAAGCCTCAAGGGTTCTAACAATCAGGAACAACATCTTTTACTACATACCTCTAATTAAGAGTTTAGAGCAACTGCTCTTTGACAACAGGATACTACTGATGATAGGACCACAGAAGTGCAAATATGGGTTTTTGTGTGACATTAATGATGGGGATATATTCAAATCACATCCACTGTTTTCTGCCAGACCCAATGGCTTGCAGATAATTTTGTATACTGACTAAATAGAGATATGCAATCCTTTAGATGCACACGCTTCAAAGAAAGTATAGATCTAAGCTAGCTGCCATACGACTTCTTGCCATAGGAAAAGCAAACAATGTTTCTCAATGTGGTATTGTGGCAATGTGCCCCGCCCCTGTGTGCATTTCTGTGTTGTATGTTGTGTGTGGTGTGTTAATGTTGGTGTATAGATATGGCTGCACGGGATATAAATGGGTGTGTGCAGCACGAGTTATTTAAAATTTATAATTGTATTTAGGCACGGGATTGCAGATCACTTCACGTGCATTTAAAGTATATAATATGTGAGCACGAGGTTGCACATAATTAATTCACGTGCTGGGATTCAAGTGAATAATTAATTAGTAATTGAATCCCGGCACAACAGTATATATAGGTGCACATGTCATTCACTCGGAGTTGTGTGTTCGAGAGTGGAGAACGGGAGAGAAAGAGGAGAAACAAAAATAACAAAAACAACAAATGCTACTCGTGCGAGAGGACTCGCACGATACTTGTTGGGTTCGTCCACGTTGTCTGTCTGTCTGTCTGTCTGTCTGTCTGTCTAGTTACTTTGGCCAACGTGCCATTTTTGTTTGTGCAGTCAGTGTTCTCTGTTTTGTTCAACCATTTTATTTGCAATAAACTGGCGCAAGCAAGCGCCTTCATCATTTCATCCATCCTGTCTGTCTTGTTCATTTCCTGGTTCTGACGTCACCACTCAGCCAGCCTTGTGACAGGTATTGATGTACATTGGAGCAAATCCGAAAAGATTTGAATTTATTGTATCATGGGGTTAAAATAGAGACTGTGGATGGTAATATGGACATACTGATTTCTGTTTGTGGAGACACTTTAGCCCAGCACGAGCTGGCTAGATTTAAAGAGGGAGTTGGTTTTGCTCATAGTAAATGTAGACATTGTGAGTGCACATTTGCAGAAATGCAGAAGTATTTTGATGAGGACTTTATCAAAAGGACACTAGAGAGCCATATCAGACAATGTTGGGAAATAGAAAGGGCCAGCACAGATTTCTTAAAAAAAACAGCCTGAAAACAACTTATTGTATTAATAAACAAAGTAAATTAATAGAAATTCACGGTTTTGATATTGTAAACCAAACTCCACAGGATATAATGCATATTGTTCTTGAGGGTATTGCTCCATTAAAATTAAAATGTGTATTGAAACCACTTTTGTATTATTACTTGTACTGTGATTCTTGAAATGTATTTGTTTACGACTGTAAGTCGCCCTGGATAAGGGCATCTGCTAAGAAAATAAATAATAATAATAATAATAATAATAATAATAATAATAATAATAATAATAATAATAATAATAATAACGTATTTCTTCAGGGCACATTGACCATGATGTGTTCAATGCTGCCCTGCTAAGTTTCCCATACTCTGCTCAAGATGTGTGAGATAAACCAAGCCCCATAACAGTCAACACTTTAGCATCAGATGATAATAAGCTTAAACAGGCCTCGGGACAAATGCAAATTCTCTTAAAAACAATGCCATTTGTGTTCGATATTGGTGAGGGTAACGAATAAATTCAACTGCTTCTTGAATTATTTGAGATTACCCAGATCATTTTTGCACCAGTCATTTCATTGAATACTGTGTCAAGGCTTAAAATACTTATCAAGCAACACTATTTGATTCATGTTCCATCACAAATTAAATCATTGGGTCCAATGGTGAGACACATGTGCATGAGATTGGAATCTAAGCACAGTTTTTTTAAAAGATGGGCTTCAAAGTCCAATTTTAGAAATGTCTGCAAATCATTGGTCAAACATAATCAAATGTTTGAAAGTTGTCAAAATGTGTACAGTTCTCAACATCCTATTTTCTCAAGTGAGAAAGAAATTGGCCCAGTTTCAGATGTGAAAAATGTGCAATACATTCACGCAAAACTAAGAGACTTCTTCGGCATGGATGTAGTACAACACATAGTTTCAGCCAAGTGGCTCATTCTGAATGGAAATAAATACACTTGCAATCAGTCCTTAATTTTAGCCAAAGTCAATGATGACGTTCCTGAATTCACTCTCATAAAATACATTTTCATAGGAAATTCAAATTTCACTTGTTTTGAAATTCAGCTCTATGTAACCATTTGCTTGAACATAAATGTTCTTGCTTATGAGATTGATATTCCCAAACTTGCACAGGTAACTGAGCTAGTAGATGCTGAAAAGCTTACAAATTATACACCATATTATACATTTAACTTCACAAGCACAGCATACATTCCTATGAAGTATGATCTTGGTGACATAATTAAACTTCATGGGGTTTGTATTAACACTTTTCATTCCTAATGATTTTGCAATGAAACAACAAAGGTACACTTGATGAGAGAATTTTCTCCAGAGTGAAAGTTGCAGTTACTTAAGAAGGAAATAATTAATTGTTCTTGAGCCAAATTTGTGAAATTTAAGTTGTTAAGTTTAAGTTGGAATGTATAACATACAGAAAGTGTGGAATGTGGCAAATAACATACAATAAGTGGCTGTGTTTAATAAGGCAGTTTTTATTTCTTAACTTCTTGAAAAATGCACATGTAGTTATAGAGAGGTTGAAGTGAGCGATTTAATCAACCCTTTAAGTCTTCTTAGTATGTTCACCAATGACATGTGCTTGCAATATATGTTAGATACTCCCGTTCTGGTATTGTTCAAACATGACCTCAAGGGATGATGCTAGAGATTGCAGTTTGTATCTGTTACAGCTCATATTAGCCTATTCATATATGAGTAATGTGAGCTAATTAAGTGAAATAGATTTATTTGCTCTGCATGTGGTTGGCATGGCAGTGTACTAGTAAATTGATTTGGGGTAATATTAAAATGAAGGTTTCTAATAATGATGTAATACTCTTTTGCAAGTTTATGTTGAAATTCCATAGCATGTTTCTCAAGTTTAATTGTACAGCAAAATGAAAAAGTGACAATCATTTTGAATTGCAATTCTCTGTTTGCATAGATTTAAAAAACATGTGGATCAGAATGTATGCTGATCAGTATGTCTTGCCAATGTTTGTATAAAAGCAGACATGCATTATGTTGAGTGGATTTTTTAACAATATTTATTAATTTTAGAAGATTTAACATGCTGTATATTTGGTCATACTGATTTAAACTAGGTTCGAATCCAGTCTAGGGTACTGTCTGTGGAGTTTGCTCCCACAGTCCAAAGACATGCTGTCCAGGTTGACTGGTCACTCTAAATTGCCCTCTGTAAGTGAGTGTGTGTGTGTGGTGCCCTGCGATGGACTGGCGTCCCGTCCAGGGTGTAGTCTTGCCTTGCGCCCTGTGTATGCTGAGTTAGGCTCCGGCTCACCGCAACCCTGTAAAGGAGTAAGCAGTTAATGATAATGGATGGATGGATGGATGGATGATTTAAACCAGTTTTCGTTCTCAGTTGTTTGGAGAAATGAAGGACTTAAATTAAGATACATTTTCTAAGTGAGATATGTTGACTTATTTTCTTATATCAAGCAAAATATTCTTAGACAAAATGCTTAGTAAGCAAAAATATCTTAACACTAAAATAATAGGAATTATTTGCCTAAACTAAGATAATTAGACTTGCTAAGATTTTATTTTTTACAGTGTAAATTATAGGGGATGGGGGTTGGGGTGGGCACCAAACTGCCCAGCGTTGTCTGAGAGATATTGATCAAAATGATGCGTTCCAAGGCACAGACTGCAGACAGAGGTTTGTTTGAATTATTCTGACTTTAATTTTATTGGTAACTACCAACTGATTGACTCTTCCAAACAAAACAAGTCGAAGTGCTATACTATAGGCTAAGGTCAAATGTCTATTAAGTCCGTATTACGCATCAGCACAGGTCTCTTAAAAGGTAATCATGTCTAGTACATGCATTGACTCTCAAAATACTCAGCATATTTCAAATATTGGATGCTGAACTCGATATTTCCTTTTAAAAATGTGCATTGCCAACTGTGAAGACAGTTGATCACAGTGCATCTTCATGGTCTGCAAGGCATCTTTAAAGGCATAATTATCTATGACCACTTTGTGAATCTGGACAGCACAATTTTAGTGCCAGGCGTCAAGAATACCAATTACTCCAAAAAAGAAATGTTATTATCAGCTTGTCATTTTTACTTGCTTAAAAATATGCTAAAACTAATCTAGGTTATCCATAAAGAACATTTCAAAAATCATGTAATGTCCTCCATGGAACCCATAATAAAGTCTGTTACAATGTTTTAGCAAAAAGATCATGTTTTATTTCAAAGAGTATTCTGGCCAATGGACATTCTGGAATTGGTACATGTAAATGAATTTCTAGAATGATTTCACATTTGTGTAATACAGTAGCTGCCGTATTACAGGTTGTTGGATCTATTAAATTAATCTAAACAGTGGTGGATTTAAATCACACCACAGTCTACAGTAGCTAATTATGTATATCAAATGAATAGACCACTGTGGACTGGGTGAGCATTGCATATATTGTCAGTCTTCTCCAACATAATTATAGGAACTTGTGGCAATGTGCCCCGTCCCTGTGTGCATTTGTATGTTGCGTGCGTATGTTAATGTTGGTGTATAGATTGGTACACGGGATATAAACGGGTCTGTGTTTCACGTGTATTTAAAGTGTAGATTTGTATTTAGGCACGAGGAGAGCACAAATCACTTCACGTGCTGGTTAAATGTAATATGCGAGCACGGGGTTGCACAGAATTAATTCACGTGCTGGGATTCAAGTGAATAATTAATTAGTAATTGAATCCCAGCACAACAGTATATATAGATGCACATTTTCATGCAGTCGTGGTTGGGTGTTCGGAAGAGGAGAACGGGTGAGAGAGAGAGAGGAGAACTAAATAGTGTAAAATCGTAAACGTAAAGTGTTTGTTCTCACCGTGTTTGTTTGTCTCCGTGCACCGTTTGTTAAGTGTTTAGTCGTTTTGTCTGTCTGTTTATTTTGGCGTCAAGTGCCGTGTCCCGTGTTTTCTGTTTAAACCTTTTATTTTGTCATTAAACGCTGAGTGCAGCCATTGCACTCAGCATTTCTCATCACCATCACCGTCTCTGTGTATTCCTTTTCTGGTCTGACGCCACCCACTCTGGCCGTCTTTGTGACACGTGGTGTCTTCGTGGGATAGCCGCGCCTCCAAGCGTCAGACCAGGAGGGGTCTGGATTAAAAAAAAAAAAAAAAAAAAAAAAAAAAAAGATTACAAATATTGTTTTGGGGGAAAAAAACAAAACAAAAAAAAAAATCAATGGCAGAAGACGCCATCAAACTGCGGGGCTGGTTCCTGGAGAATGCTGGGCTGGAGGCCCAGTCTCTGCCCATAGTCGTCCGGGTCCTGTGGATGATGGACAGTGAGAGATGGGAGGCATATCAGCAGGAACACACCCCAAACACCTTGGAGGAGGGTGTGGAGTTTGTCCTCAACTACCTGGAGGCAACCATAAATGGAACAGCAGCCCAGGTAGCAGGACCACCAGCAGAGGGTGAATGCCTGCTGGTTTTGCCTCCACAGCCCAAATGGGAGGAGCCTGAGCATCCACAGCCCAAATGGGAGGAGCCCAAGCGGAAGGAGCCCGAATGTCCTACGCCTGAGTGGGAGGAGCCCGAATGTCCTACGCCTGAGTGGGAGGAGCCCGAATGTCCTACGCCTGAGTGGGAGGAGCCCGAACGTCCTACGCCTGAGTGGGAGGAGCCCGAACGTCCTACGCCTGAGTGGGAGGAGCCCGAATGTCCTACGCCTGAGTGGGAGGAGCCCGAACGTCCTACGCCTGAGTGGGGGGAGCCCGAACGTCCACAGCCCAACAGGGAGGAGTCGGGGCGTCCACAGCCCAACAGGGAGGAGTCGGGGCGTCCACAGCCCAACAGGGAGGAGTCGGGGCGTCCACAGCCCAACAGGGAGGAGTCGGGGCGTCCACAGCCCAACAGGGAGGAGTCGGGGCGTCCACAGCCCAACAGGGAGGAGTCGGGGCGTCCACAGCCCAAAAGGGAGGAGTCGGTGCGTCCACAGCCCAAAGGGAGGCAAGTCGGGGCTTCCACAGCCCTGGGACCCAAGCCACCAGCAGAGGGAAAATGCCTGCTGGTTCAGCCCCAAGAGCCAGAAGGGGAGGAGTTACAGGCTCAACCCCCTGAAAATTTTTGGGGGGGAGAAGGGCAGGATGCTGGTGTCCCCCAGCAGCCTCTCGCTATGCTGCTGAAGGCAGCACGGCGTGCACATGCCCAGCCGCCACAGCAGAGGGAGCCAGCACCGCCAGGAGCAGAGGAGCTGGAGCTGCCTCTACCTCCACCACCTCCAGGAGCAGAGGAGCAGGAGCTGCCTCTGCCTCCACCACCTCCAGGAGCAGAGGAGCAGGAGCTGCCTCTGCCTCCGCCACCACCACCGCAAGGAGCAGAGGAGCAGGAGCTGCCTCTGCCTCCGCCACCACCACCGCAAGGAGCAGAGGAGCAGGAGCTGCCTCTGCCTCCACCACCTCCAGGAGCAGAGGCGCAGGAGCTGCCTCTGCCTCCGCCACCACCACCGCAAGGAGCAGAGGAGCTGGAGCTGCCTCTGCCTCCACCACCGCCAGGAGCAGAGGAGCTGGAGCTGCCTCTGCCTCCACCACCGCCAGGAGCAGAGGAGCTGGAGCTGCCTCTGCCTCCACCACCGCCCGGAGCAGAGGAGCAGGAGCTGCCTCTGCTGCCCGTACCTCCGCAGGGAGTACGGTGGCCGGAGCCCCAGAAAGGGGAGCTGCCGGCCACTAAGAAGGGGGACGAGGTCTGGAGACCACTTTCCCCAGCAGCAGTTTCGCTGCAGGAGTTCTTGTGGCCGGAGCCCCACAGGAGGGAGCTGCCGGCTACGAAGAAGGGGGAGGTCGGGGGACCACCTGCCCCCGCAGCTTTTTCGCTGCAGGACTGGACCGGCATGCTGTCAGCCGTGCCACTACCGGCAGGGGTGCTGACAGCATTGCCAGCATTGGGCCCACTGAAGCCTCCCTTCCCAGCCCGAGACTTTGTCCTGGACTGCTGGATTTTTAAGGGGGGAGGTGGCCGTTGAGGCCATGTGTGCTGCGCACAAGGGGGGGTATATGTGGCAATGTGCCCCGTCCCTGTGTGCATTTGTATGTTGCGTGCGTATGTTAATGTTGGTGTATAGATTGGTACACGGGATATAAACGGGTCTGTGTTTCACGTGTATTTAAAGTGTAGATTTGTATTTAGGCACGAGGAGAGCACAAATCACTTCACGTGCTGGTTAAATGTAATATGCGAGCACGGGGTTGCACAGAATTAATTCACGTGCTGGGATTCAAGTGAATAATTAATTAGTAATTGAATCCCAGCACAACAGTATATATAGATGCACATTTTCATGCAGTCGTGGTTGGGTGTTCGGAAGAGGAGAACGGGTGAGAGAGAGAGAGGAGAACTAAATAGTGTAAAATCGTAAACGTAAAGTGTTTGTTCTCACCGTGTTTGTTTGTCTCCGTGCACCGTTTGTTAAGTGTTTAGTCGTTTTGTCTGTCTGTTTATTTTGGCGTCAAGTGCCGTGTCCCGTGTTTTCTGTTTAAACCTTTTATTTTGTCATTAAACGCTGAGTGCAGCCATTGCACTCAGCATTTCTCATCACCATCACCGTCTCTGTGTATTCCTTTTCTGGTCTGACGCCACCCACTCTGGCCGTCTTTGTGACAGAACTGCATAGAAAAGTAGTTATTAGAAGAATGTCTGAAAATTGATTTGCAGGTACTGTATAGTATTACAAATGTCAAAACAATGGCTAGGTTTACAACATTGAACATGCTTTGATAGTAGTGCTGTTATTCCTGAAAAATGTCCACTTGACCATGCCCTTTTTTATTTTGACATGGGTTTATAACAGTGGCTATGCTAATATTTCAAATGTCACTCATCATAAAACTGTACTACAGTATCAATTGAAAGTGCATTGCATTGAAAGGGGTGTTTACAACAAGTTTGGCCCACCTGGGTTTACAACTGCTGTAACAGGATTGTTTTAATTGTCATACTTGCTTTAAATGAAATTATTGTTAAATTGTTAAATCTTTACCATGTAGCACAACAGAGATTTATTAATGTGCTTTGCAAAAGTTGTACCAACATGCTACACTATGTGCTATTAATATGCTACTTGACTATCAGTATCAATCGCTTCACGGTAATATAAATTTCAAGGTCATATAAAAAATGTCTGGTAGAAGAGATATAATTTTTAAACCCAAACCAATTAATTTTTCATAAAAAGGGCTATAACGACTGTAAATATTATACATGACGTAGCTTTGTGTTAAAATACTTTCCAGCACAGAATCTGATGCTATGATTGTAAAGACCACAAGTTAACACTTTATTGATTGAACTGCTTGAGATTGAGAGTTTGGCTTGCTGCTGTGGATACGAACATTTAGAATAATGAACGTTCAATATTTCGGGGCCCCAAATATTGGTCTCATATTTTGTATGTTTTTGTGGTCTCATGTAAATCAAATAAGGCGTTTCACAGCCAAATTTAGCGTTCTCTTAACAAACCTGGTCTCAGGACCGAGGAGGTTACAAAAATACAGAGTTTCATTGACCCTTGCATTATTTGTTCTAAAGCTGTGCAATAAGCATTTCTTAACACAAGATTTGCAACAGGATTAAAATAGACATGTATGTCTGTCTCAGTAAGATGATTTTTCTTCAATTTGTCCCTTAAATTTGATACATTTTGACCCATGGAATGATGTTAACCCAAACCACATTGGCACTTACTTGAAAATGCACATTTCCAAAAATCTAGAAAAGTATTATAATGGTGGTATAATGACATTAAAATCCTAGAAAAAGAATGTTCCGTTCTGGTTGCCAAAAGTAAACATAGCCAGTGTAAGGCATTAGATTTAAAATCTTTCTGCATGTAGTTTGCTTAATTGCAGTATAAGTGGCCATCATTCATTATATTTGATACCAGTATCTGATTAAAAAGAACTATCAACAGATAATAATAATAATATATGCTCCATTATATGAAAGCTATTCAATAAGTTTAGTTCAATAAATTAGTTCCCATGAACACTTCAATATTGTAAACATATAATCTATGTTGCTGTGGGTGGGTGACTCACAGTGCTATTTGTTAATAAATCAGGCTCCTTTCTGCCTTGTTAAGAGCTGATTAGATGCAATGCCTTTATTCTCTCTCCTTCAAGACAAGCCTGATATATCACACAACTGGGTTGACATTTGGCTGTCTTGTACAAACAACAATCTATATTCTGGGTTAAACTGACACAAGTCAAGTTGCTTTGTTAGAGTTCCCTATTGTTAAATACAGTATGAGCAATTGCACATTATAAATACATTATATGCACTTTGCATACATTAAAGTTGCCTCATTATCATTAGTACTGAAGTACTGGGCATTCATTTAATCTGACATTTGCCAATTGAACTCCCCTGGAGTTATTTAAAATGATAACTTTCTTCAAGAACAGTGCTACAGTATATATGTTAAGGGTGAAACCCGGTGGTCTGGCAAGTCTAGTTTTGCCCGGCCCAATCTAGTTTCACCAAGGGCTTCTGGGTGAATCCCGAAGTTACCACTTTTTTTCAGCATTCGCCCACGTCCAATCAGGCGAATCTAGATTGACCCAGAACTTGAAAAAGACGACTGGGCGAAACCCGTTTTGTCAAAAGATTTCACTGAAGTTCGGGACTAGCCCAGGCGAGTCTAGTTTCGTCCAATGCTTCAGAATCGATGCTGGGCAAATCTGGTTCGCCCATGCCATTAATTTGGGCGAGTCTAGTTTCGTCCAAAGCTTCAACATCGATGCTGGGCCAGTCTAGTTTTGCCTATGCCAATTATTTGGGCAAGTCTAGGTTTGCATTTCTCTTCCCGTGCCAGCTTCCAGGTGCGTGCCGGGGTACCTGCCTCGCCTCCACTTCTGACAACAATGTAGCGATGGTGTGCTGGGTTTCCAGCGGTGGGAAGCGATGACAGGAGCTGAGCCTCGGGAGGCGACAGCAAGAGTTGACCCTCGGCAGGTCCAGCTCTACTGGTGGTGGAGGTGGGAGCAACTGGTGGTATCCCACTGGCGTTGGAGGCGGAAGCAGCAGGTAGCCTCCCTCTGGTGCTGGAGGTGGGAGCAGCAGGTAGTCTCCTTCTAACACTGGAGACGGGTGCAGCTCTCCCTCTGACGCTGGGGACTGGTGCGGCTCTCCTCTGGGCCATGGTCTCTGGCCCTCATGGGCGCTGGACGCTCGGGCTCCCCCCTCTGTGGTCTCCACCTCACCCCGATCGAACGCCTTTACCAATAAGGAATCTTCCCAGGGGCACACATCCGGGAGGTGCCCGTGCTCCAAACAGGTGAGGCACCACGGAGCCCCTTTGGCTTTCAGCTGCCGCTGATGGTTATGCAAGCACTCAATTTCTTCCTCCCAACCCATTTTCTGCTTTTCAAAAAAAAAAAACACAAAAGCAAAAAAAAAAGTAAAAATGTTCTCCTCCTGGCCTGCATCCATGGAGGTGCTGTTTACCACTTCACGACACAATATGTCACAGATAGCTTGGTGGTGATGCCAGACCAGGAAGAATCAGGCAAACACAGTACTGCGGGATGAAGTGCTGATGCACGTTTAATTATAAACACAAATAAAATAAAATACAAATAAAATACTTGAACAAACAAAAAGGCCCATTGGCCAAAACAAAACAGACAATAATTAAACAAGTACTGTGCTGGTGTAAAGCTAGCATGAGTAGTAATTGCTTTTAGTTTTATAACTCTCTCTGTCTCCTTTCTCCAAACTCTCTCTAACTCTCATCAAACCACACAGGAGTGGCTGCTTCGCTTTTATATACAGTATGTGGCCTTCTCCCAATTGGTAATTACTTGATTAATTTGGAGATGGCCACATTACTCACAAGTTTAGTTAGATGGGGAATTTTAACCCCATCCATGCTGTAAAACAATAACAATACAGCATCGTTTTTTGAAACACTAAACAATACATTTAAATCATAATACAACAAATACAATACAACATAACGCAAAATACACACAGGGGTGGGGTGTACTCCACCACAAGACTACATCATTTTTTCTTTGTATTTTAAGTCCTGTTATTAGAAAAATGGATCTGAGTTTCCTTTAACCTGATTGGTCGGTACAAGGGCTTAAATCTCTGATAAAAGACCTTGAATTTTATCTTTCAGACTGTGTTTAATCACCTTTCTAAATCAATCTGCCCAAAAATACATATATGTGTGTATTTTACTTTTACTTTTTTCTGTTTGTTGAAAGAAAATCTTCGTTCTTGTACACGCCCTCTGAATGTTGTCTGTCTGTCGATGTAGACTATACTGCTTCCTCTCTGTACTATCTATCTACTTAAGTTTAGTACAGCAAATAAAAGTAAAAAAAAAAAGAATAGGGTTTGCTGTCAGCAGCAATATACAGTATCCACAATAGCAACTCATCTGCGGTTTGAATGATGAGTTGAAGAAATCAAACAGCTAGATGCAGTCTCATTATTTCAGCAACTTTATTTCAGCATATCACAGTAATAACAAAGGCACGGTGCTCTCTTCTCTAAAGTCAGGAAGGAGGCTTTCACTTTATGAACACACACTGTGAACAAGTTACTGAACAAACCGTACGATGAGGTAACACATACTGTAGACAACTAGATATTTTTAATTACTAAAACTTTTTTTCGCTAATAAATGTTAGGACCTAACGGTAACTTAAATACACAAATACACGAACATGCACTGAAATGCATGCCTCCTCCCCTCCTCTTCCTTAAACTATACAGGAGTCACCAGCAGCCCTGGGACAACAGTACCCTGTCTCTGTTCCCCCTGTCCTCAAGCCATCTCCTCTCTCAGAGCCTTCCTGAGTCCCGGGGAGAGACAGCTCCTAACCTGACTCACCACCCTCTCCACCTGCCTCTCACAGCACCAGCCCAGCCTGGCAGCCAGCTCAGCCACACGGAGCCAGCAAGATAGTCCAGGGGCCATCAGGTGAGCCAGCCTGATGATTCCAGCCCTCACAAAGCTGGTCTCCAGACCCTGTGATTGACGGCACTGTGATGAGAGGAGGGGATTGAAGAGGAAGGGCTCTTCTAGCAACCTCTGGGCTGTCAGTGTCGCTTCCGCTCTTCCATACTCACTGTCATCCAGGTCTGTAAAACACTTTGATAAAAAGATGGCAGGTCAGGACTGTCCAGAGCACAGTGGTTAATTAAAAACAGGTAATTTTTAAACCCCAGCCCATCTACTTAAAAAAGCAGGCAAGCTACTTCCAGTGAGCCTCCTCCCCAGTGCACAGGAGTCTCTGCATTGTAAGTAAGGGAAAAGCTGCCACCCTGCCAGTGATGCTGACCAGCCCTTGCACCCCCTCATCCCGGGGGAGGTAGCGCACAGCTGGCTTCAGCCAGTGATTCCCTCCCCAGACAAACTCCACAAGGAGCTTCTGAAGGCTGGTTATCAAGTCTCTCGGAGCGTCCAGACACACCAACCTGTGTCATAGCATTGAGGCAACCAGATTGTTAAAGACCAGGACCCTCCCTCTATAGGACAGCTGAGCCAACAGCCCCTGCCACTGACCCAGATGGCCCTTCACCTTGTCAATCAAGCCCTCACAATTCTGCTCCATATAATTATCTCCACCAAGGAACACTCCCAGCACCTTCATCCCTGTTCTGCCCCACCTCAGAACCTGGAACAGAAGAGGAGGGTCACTCCTGCCAGCTCCATGACAGGCAGGTTTCATATATATATATTCTGATTTAACGTTTTCTTAAATGTTTGCATTAATTTCTTCAGTCTGTACCACTTTGGTTGATCTATTTCTTTTACTGTAGCTTTCTTAAGGGCTTCATATACAGAATTCAAAAACAATTTCAAGTCTGGAAACGCCTGTTTTATATCTACACCTCTCCTACCTTTCGTTAGATCCAAAAACTCACTTAATTGGTTGGCTGAGTACAATTTTTTTTCTGGCAGTTTGGTTGTCAGGAATGTCGGAGAACAGCCAGGAGTCTGAGACCTCTCCTTCTTCTGCCTCGTCCATCTCCTCCTAACAGCTTTAACTATTTTTTTAATATATTGTGGCAAAGTGGTAAGTGATATGCAGGTGGAGAGCAGGTGCAGTGATCAATTGAAACAAACAGACAACAAAGTACGGGTGAAATGGTTTGTTTATTTATAATCCAGATGGTCTGATCACCAGGCAGAAATGTGTATTACACAGTAGTTATAAAGGGTTGCAGTCCCGTAAATAATAACACGCTATAAAACACACACAATGTACAAACACAGTCACAGTCACAGTGCTGTAGTGCTCGTGCTGCTCGTGCAGTGTTGTCTGGTTTTGTTCTGGCCCCTGGCGACAGCTCCGGATCGTGTCACCCATCTAACAGTGACACAAGCAAACAGTTAGACACGACAAAACAAACAAAACACTCACGATACAATACAGTTTGGTCCTTCCTGGTTTCGTAACAAAACCATCAACAAAGGAACAGATCACGTCTCTCTGTCCCCTTTTTGTACCGTCACTCATGACCCCTTGGTAAACGATTGTAGCCGCTCCTCCAATCCGCAGCTGCCACATCATTTCCCTTCTGGGTCAATGAGTAAACAACGGAGTTCCATCCCCTTTCTAGATGACCAACTTCCTTTTAAACCTGGAAATGAATTGTCAGGCCATCCGGTCCAGGGTACTATGATCCTTGTACTTAGCACCTTCACAGGTCGGGATGGAGATTTACCACCAAGAATCATTCTATTTCTGTCACATATATTTATAATATTTTTTCTCCATCACAGTGAATTCTTGATTATCAGCGGTTTCTGCTGTCTGTGTTCTTGTCTCAGTTTGTTCTCCTGACCCTGCCGGTGACTCTCGCTGATGCGTCTCTTCCTCCTGCTCTCTCCAATCATCCCTGACCTCCTCCCTGCCAGTTTTTCCATGTTCCTCCTCAGTCTCAGCCTCTCTTTTCAGGCAACTTTTACACTGGTGCTGCTGAGCTCCACATTTAAAACAGTGCATTGTGTTAGTACTAGCAAACACAACACATTTGCTTCCTTCCACAATAAATGTGCAGGCTACATCAATATCCGCATTAAGGATTATTTAATAAAATGAACACCTGCCTTCTAAATGATAGGACATGTTTTAGTTTTGGGATCCTAATGGTATGGATCTAATCGGATGTTAATTTTCCATACCTCAAAAGCTCCCTTTCCAGCAACTCATTCAATAGGAAAGGGGGCACATTAGACATAATCACCTTAGTTACAGGTGTAGCTAGCAGGGAGACCATCACCAGACTTCCCTTTACCACAAAACCCCTCCTGAACCAGCACATCTACAGCTTGTGTTTTGCTGAAAAAAATAACTAAACCTTTATTCATTCCTCCACCAACACCGTGCTGTCGGGATCACAACAACAACCATGCTGGCGAGTCAGACCTGCCATAGCTGTGGCTGAGCTGACCCACAGTCAGCACAATACAGCTACGGAAAATTCAACAAACAAACAAACAAATAAATAGACTATTTACTATAAAACTAAACCAGTAATGTAATAAATCATCTGTAAACTCGCTCAAGAGTTTCCACTTCTACCCCACTGCTTCCTCCAGCTCCTTCTGTAATCCCATAATCCTCCACAAGAGGGAGAAAAAAGAAAAACTGAATAACGATGTGGCAGGATGACAGAGGTTTGAAGCTCAGAGACAGTGGAAGGGGCAAAATAATGATCTTTATTAAACAAAAAATAATCAAATAAATAGGCACAAGGGCCCAAACAAAAGGTTTAAACAAAATACAGAAATGTAGGCTGGGCATTAGCCTTCACTACAGTTTCTTTCTCCAAAAACTAAACAGCACAGCACACCAACAAACAAACTCACCCAAAAAAAACACCTCCCACACAAAGGGTTTCACCTGCCTTTTATAGTCTGTGGCTGGAGCCCAATTAACTAATAATTAACAATTAAACACTTAAGGCTCCAGCCACATTCTCACATGTCTTTTACAGGGAGGAATTTAACCCCCTCCCTGCCAATCCAAAACAAACAAGAATTCTAAGAAAACAACAGTAAAAATAACAATAACAAACACAAATTATAGGAGCGAGCTGGCACCCCATCACAAACGACAATGAAGAACGTGTGGGTTAATTCAATAATTGTCTGACCTTTAAAAACACAATGGGGG
This sequence comes from Acipenser ruthenus, assembly GCF_902713425.1. Classification (NCBI taxonomy): domain Eukaryota; kingdom Metazoa; phylum Chordata; class Actinopteri; order Acipenseriformes; family Acipenseridae; genus Acipenser; species Acipenser ruthenus. The sequence continues at coordinate 43,382,402 of NC_081193.1, read as the reverse complement.
AAATGTGTAGCTGAGGGAGAATTAGAGAGAGAGGGCTTTTGACTTGTAAGATCCTTTATTAATCATTCCAATTAAAATCCATTAAAGGTAAAACACAACAAAATTAAGACTCTTGCTGCCTCCAGGGATCAGAGTTCACCCTCCTCACTCACAGCACACAAGGCGTCTTCCACACACCACCTCTCCTGGAAGCTCTCCAGGTTACTGACCAGTTTAAAATACTCAAACTCTACTCTGATCTGGCTGACCACGAGTACCCTGAACTGAACCACCACACTGGTCAGTCCAGATCCACAAAGTTGATTTTTCCTAGTCTTTAAAATGGCCAATTTTGCCTGTCCAATTAATAAATTTGCTAAAACACACCTGCTTTTCATTTTAAAACTATACAGAACCCCCAGAATAAAAACCTCCTTACTAAAAACAACCCCTAAATCGTTCAAGATTCCCTGCAATAAACTCACTGTAGGCATGAAAAAAAGTTTCCTCTGCTGAGCAGAAAGAGCACTGCGCACTAATGCTGGGGTCCACTCTATGCAGAAACTTGCCTGTGGACACAATGCAGTGGAGAATGCTCCACTGCAGGTCCCCCACTCTGTTTGTGAGGGGTGTCTTGTAGAGCACCCTCCACACTGGCCTCCGCCCCTCCTCCACACACAGGTAAGCGCTCCACTTGGAGTCTACCAGATCTCTTAGCCTACTATACTCCATGGCTTTAACACACAATTTGTATATAGTTTTGCTATGCATTGTGTGAAAGATAATTTCCTTCATGCTGTGCACATTAAGTAAGGTTCCTCCATTCTCTTTATGCCCCTCTTCTTCCTCATCTCACCTGGGAATAAGGAAAGCTGTCTCTGCTCTGTGCCTCTGGACAGCTCCTTCCTCAGGACCTCCTTGACCCGCGGGGAGAGGCAGCCCCTCAGCTCACCCATCAGTCTCTCTGAGTGCCAGCCCAGCTGTGCAGCTAGCTGGGAGGAGGTTAGCCAGCAGGAGAGCCCAAGGTTTAACAGGTGGAACACCCTGGGCACACTTGCTTTTAAAAAACTGGCACAGGGCATCATCGACTGGAGGAACTTAACTGGAAAGAGTGGATTAAAAAATAGGGGCTCCTCAAACAGGGACTGCCTTGTCAGGGGCCCATCATCCCTCTCCACCCTCACCAGCCACCAGGCATTTAAAATACGTTGATAAAATGTGGGAAGTCCTGCTTTACCCAAACTGGTGTTCTCAATTAAAAACAGGCATTTTCTTAACCCCAGCCCCCCGACTCTATTTAGGAGGAAACAAGGTGTACAGGAGTCTCTGAACCGCCTGCAGCCTGAAGGCTGCCACCCTGCTGGCAATGCTGACCAGCCCCTGTACTCCCCACAGATGAATGCCGTTGGCTTCAAATTGTGTCTCCCGCTCCAAAATAACCAGCAGCACTCTCTGGATCTCCTCCACCAGGCCCCGGGGTGGGTCCAGGCACACCAGCCCGTGCCACATCCTAGAAGCCACCAGATTGTTAATGACCAGCACCTGGCCCTTGAAGGACAGTTGGGCCAGCAGTCCCTTCCACCTCTGCAGCCGCCCCCTCACCTGTCCAGCAGGCCTTCCTTCCTCATGTAATTCTCTGTTCCGAGGTGCACCTCAGCACTTTAATGCCTGCTCTGTTACATTCCAGCCCCTCAGGCATGACAGGAGGGGTACCCTCATCCTGGCTGCCCGACAGGAAGGTGCTGCATTTTGCCTAGTTTATTATCCTGACTATTTGTACAATTTTTTTTAAGCCTGTACTGCTTTGGGTGGTCAATTTCTCTTAAAGTGGCTTTTCTACAGGAACAATTTAAGATTGGGAAAGAATTGCATGAGATCGACATTACACTCGCCTTTGGTGATGTCTAAAAAACTGTTTATCTCTCTACAGTGTACAGTTTTTCCTTCGGGTCCTGGCTGTCAAGGATCTCGAAAAGCACCGAGCAGTCCGAGACCTCTCCTCCGTCTTCCTCATCCATCTCTTCATCCCTACTTTAACATTTATTTTGACTTTTTTTTCTGCCGCTGCACACAGCTCCTCTGCAGCTTTTTCTTGCGAGTCCGGGGGAGAAGGTACCACAGCAGCACCAGGCTGAGACTCAGTGCTGTGCTCCACCCCCTCCAAGAAGAGGGGGACCGTCACGCCAGGCTGAGACCCAGAGCCGCAGTCCACCTTAATCACTACAAAAGGGGCAACTTCATTACAATATATTATACACACACGGACAACAACATTTTACTGCAGTATTTAAGAAGCCAGTGCATGCTGATTTCTGATAGAAAGGTTATATTTAAAAGGCAACTGTTTGTAGTGCAGGATAAGGGTGGTTGGGTTGTTCATATTTTGTTTGCTAACTTTATAAGATACATTTTTGCCTTGTTAAAAAATAAACACAATACCAGAAAGCCAATAATAACACAATTGAAACAAAATATATATCACTTAAATTGAGTTTTGTTTTAAGTAGTCAATGTGCCAGTGTGGAGTAGTGGTTAGGGCTCTGGACTCTTGACTGGAGGGTTGTTGGTTCAATCCCAGGTGGAGGACACTGCTGCTGTACCCTTGAGCAACGTACTTTACCTAGATTGCTCCAGAAAAAAAACCCAACTGTATAAATGGGTAATTGTATGTAAAAATAATGTGATATCTTGTAACAATTGTAAGTCGCCCTGGATAAGGGCGTCTGCTAAGAAATAATAATAATAATAATAATAATAATAAAAACTCTGTAGACCAGAGGTTTATTTTTCTTCAAGACTGCAGACTTCCCTTTGCTCATCAGTGCCTGTATGGCAAAACATAATTACTGTATGGGTTGTAACACTGTATGGATTACAGTTTAAGGTCAATTAAAGCAAATCACCAGAGTTGGCATTGTAAGTCAGCATCACTAAATTAATTAGTCAGATGTCAGCTGCCACCAAAAATGTTATAAACATTTCTGAGTGGTATGACCATAGCCCCTATGTCTCTGCAACTACCTTTTCACCCTGTCCGGAGCTCTGAACTTCTCCAGACCCATACACTGTGGATGCTGGGAATATTTAGCTATTATCTTGTGTGTGGTGATCCTAGCATATGATATGTTTTTTTTTTAACTTTACAAGTTGGGCACATGCTCATGACTCTTAACAACACAACTCTGTAGCTGAATACACAGATACAGGACAGTTTAAGGAGAATGGATAATTAAAAAAAAAAATAAAATAAAAAAAGAATGCAGTGATCTTTGGTGAGCAATAGCAATTCTGATGTAAATGCATTGTTCATGTTTAAACATTTTAAATATGTTCTGTTTACAGGATTATAGTCTTTTTATTTATTTTATTTATTTTTTTTATTATGAAAATTAAAATGTCTCCCACACCTTTTTGTATATTTACAATTGGTAAACAACACTGCAAACATCAAAAGACAAGACAACTCATACAAAGTTCCTAGGTGAAGACACTTCCATGAGAAACACTTTTAGTCAAAATGTTTGTCATGGAATTTATTAGTTTTTTATTATTATTATTTTTTCTAAATAAGGTTATCATTACATCTGAATCTTATTCCTAGTATTGTATTTCAGAAGTTCAGGACAAACCCCCAAGGCACAGTATTTGATAATAGTGATATTTTTATTGATGATTATGGAGTATGTACAGGTGAGTCATATGGCCTCAAACCCACTTGGTTTGAGGCCCATCTCCTGACTGGTTGAATAAGGCGATAGACCCCCTTTGATTTAACCAAGGGGAAAATTGGCACAAATAAAAGGTGATGGTGATTGGGGGAGGTGGAATGATGTAAATGAATTGCACATAGGAAGGGGTAAGTGTCTGGTTTATTTATAATGTCCTGATTGTTTAGTAGATGATGTCATGAGTGTAGGGGCAATCCTTCCTCCTGAACTAAAGTTATAAACTTTTATATTCATGGTAGAGATTATCCACTGACACCCAAGGGACACACAATCTACTGCATGTACTAATGATTGAGACATGTTTTAATACCACCAGTGAGAAAATTGTTAAAAGGTCTGCCCATAGAAACAGCACCAAATAGGCTGATCAATAGAGATATTTTCTCACCAGCTGATAATTACTTACGTCAACACCTAATTGTTAACTAAAAATGATGTCTCCTCAGGGGAACTGAAACATGATTTGTTGAAAATTGTGAACTGAACATCTACAATATCAAACATTCAAGGAAACAAGGAATAAACAAGGAATAAAAAACAAGGAATAAAAGCAATGTATGCCCCCCCCCGCACCACCAGAAAAAAAATAAACTCCCTGGATTGAGGGTTTCCCCTTGAGAACAGACTCACATTGTTCATTTCCTGTCTTCAACCGTGGGACAAATACAGACAAATACCTTTTTGAAGTCACTCAATAAAGTGGAACCAATAATCTCCCACACCCTGACTACTATATGTCTCATTAACCTTTTAATGATTTGTTAGGATTGTGTAGAAGGTTTCTGTGTCCAATAAGCAAGGTCCCTTAGGACTGTATTATTTATCTTAACATCAGATCTGAATCTAGAATATTTGGCAACAGTGCATTAATCCCTTTGATTGCAAAAGGATACTCATCTCCTACTCATCTTCTGCCAACTGAGAATAAAGCTTTCTGTATGGGGGCACTGAGCTGGTTTTTCTGCCTTTGTGAACTATTATTAGTGGTGTAATCCTTCACCAATACTGACGCTTAAGGCTCAGAATAATACAAGTTACCATACTGGTACATGTATCTTTATCCCTTCCATTTAATTGGCAATCTAACAAAATAATTATCTGATGTAAACTGCTTCCTTCTTTTTATTATTGTCACGCTCTTCTGTAGCCCTCTTCTTCCAAGTCTCCCATGACTCCCCTGCACTTCTTACATACATAGTGCACAGCAATGCATGCTCTGTCTTTGAATGCCTTCAGCACGCTAAACCAGACCTACCAGAACTACCTAGTGTCACTGGCTTTGGGGCAGACCATTATCCAGAGTCTAAACAAACATTAGAGCCTGTGACCTCTTACACTGAATAACAGCAATTAATGGAAATTAATGACATTAATATTTCTGCAATTGTCTGATACATACACATAACACAAATGAGGTATGCGCTTTCTTTCCAAAGAAGGTGTAAATATCCACTACAATAAATGTAACTGTACATAATATACAAAACCAAGCCTAAAAGTGAAAACAAAAATCTAATTTAAATAAAAAAGATAAATAATGCAAAACAGGGAAGTTATATAAAGTATGCTTGTGCACAATTCTAGGCCAGTAGCAATAATCAAATATTAAAGAGCTGTGGCTTGGGACCAGACTTCCATTTACCAGATCAAGCATGTAGGCAGTGTAATCAGACGGACAAAAAGGCTTTTATAGAAATGTGTTGAGGTGGTCAGTCCACGTTGAGATCATGAAAGAAAAGGGTTTTTTTTACCATTTACTTTATATTTAGATTTGTCACTGAGGAAACTAAAGTTATCTTAAGTAGGGACTGTCTTATAAAATGTAATAATTATACTTATTATGTAAAAAAAAAAAACTAGTTAAGGGAATTATGACATTTGAACTAAATCTTCCAATCTCGAAATTACTCTTTCAGCGCTTTACAAAAAAACTACCCATGGATAACTACTTAAATAAATAAAAATAGGCATAGACATAGAGGATATCTCATGAAAAACTATGACATACAGTATTTATTGCATGGGCGGACACAGCGATAACAAACAAACATTCAGTTTGCTCTCCTTCTGCTGCTCACTGCCCATGACAAGAATACTGTAAGCTATGTTTTTTCATGAAGTATCTTGTTTATGCCATGCATGCGTACATGCTTAAAATATCCTCATGTAAGTAAAGATCTTTAACACTTAAAATATTTCTTATTTTGTAAACAGTCTGTGCACAGAAACATAATGTATTTGCAGGGCAGTATGTCACAATGAATGAAAAAAGATATAGCCACCAACTTGACATAGAAATGATTCATGAAATTGTGGCCACATGAGTGGTATAAATACACATTATTATAATATTAGATTATTTTAGTGGTAGGGAACAGCAATTTTTTGGCTCTTCCATTCCAGCACAAGACTTTGTTCCAAAGAATTATTAAACTAATCTTCAGCAGTGTTAAATAAATAATTAAGACATTACCAACAATTTACAATGTATTGCACTCAGCAAGCCTCAAAGAAAATAGGGGGATCCTGAGCTCTCGTTCAATTTGTTCTCTGTTTATTAAGTCTTACACTACGTCCCCACCATGCTCTCCTGTGAAATAATTTTGTGGATTATAGGTACTGTAAAATTACTTCCTCTTGGATAAATCCATGATATTTATGTTAAATGAGCTTAAAGCTACATGATCACATTCTGTTCAAGTACTTTTTACTGAAGCCTATCAGCTCATATAATGTGTGCTTCACTCAATTTCTTCATGGTATTATCCACATGAATGTTTGCTGTTTTTTCCCTGCATCTCTTCTCTGTCTGTCTCAGCTGTGAGCGTATGCCCACAGTATTGATAATAAAAGCCATATAACTAATCATTGACTCCCTTGGCATTCAGTTTGCAGGGAATTTCAAAAGGCAGTCCAATATCAATATCAGGACTGATAAATTAATTACATCAGTCATAGCAGTAGAAAAAATACAGTATTTAATACCGAAAATAAAAATTGCCTCTGTGAACTGACAACCCAGCTTAAAAAGCAGTCTTCAAAAAAGTAAAAAGGGGGTTCAATCTGGTACAGTTAATAAAACACTGAAAGACAGTTTCTCTATGTGAGCAGAAGGGGCATATGTCTGTCACCCCTGGGTTTATTATACTCATAAAGGAATTCATGGCAAACTAGAAATCTTAGGAGTTGTCCTGATATACCAGAGACATGACTGATTGCCAGGGTCACCAATAGGGAGGGGAATATGGGGTCAGACTATGGGACTCTCTTTTCTGTGAAAAGTTGAGCCAGCAGCTCCAGACCCTCTCTGGGCAAAGCAGCACAGACCTGAGTAATGAACTGCTCAGTAATGTGAACAGACCTCACTTTAAAACACAGGCTAAAGACTCAGGACTCCTGTAGTCATTAAAAAGGTGTTTTAATTGAATCACCCCTTTGACTAAAATCTCAGTGAAACTAGAAGAGTGGGCTAGATCGGTGTCTAAAAAGGGATTGAAAACTAAAAGTTCTTCCAAAACCATAAATAAACTAGTGTCCTTTAGATTCCTGTCAGTTTATTTAAAAAAAAAATGGCAGGCCTTCAGGAGACAGTTATAATATTCTGACAGTTTAGATGTAGTGATCTTACTCAAGTCTAGTAAAAACAAATTCCTATCCAGACCCAGCCCACCTACATGATTAAAGAAAATAAATGCAAGCTGTCGCCAAGGGAGAAGAAGTTTCTGCAGTGTTTGCAGCGATCCAGCTGGAGAGATCCATCAATCCCTGACCTCAGCTAGTGGCAGGTAGAGCACACTGCCTCAGCCAGTGGACACCATCCCAGAAGAAGTCCAGCATAACAGACTGAATCTGCCTGACTAGAGACTCTGGGGGCTCCAGACAAATAAAACAATGCCATAGACTAGAGGCTACCAGATTATTAATAATGAGCATCTGGCTCCTGTATGACAGCTGTGGAAGCAGCCACTGGCACCTTATTTAGCACTCCCTCCCAGTTCTACACTGTGCTCTCATCTCCTAAAAACACTCCCAGATATAGAACTCCTTCCCAACCCTCCCTGCTCCACTGCAGCCCAGCAGGTAGATGTGATGGACGAGACCCTTTCCAATCTCCTACAAGCAAATCGCGGTAAATGTACGTATTTTTCGCGTGTAGGTTATGGAATAAAATTAGGGTTTTGCGGACAGTTCGTGGATGTGTTTAAACATTAAATAAACCTAAGTAGACAATATTTCAGAGCACTATAAAAGCCTAACAATACTGGTACTTGCTTCCTTACTAAAACAGAGTGCTGTCATTTGTTAAAGGCAAGCATGCAACATCCCCCAGCAGTTGCTGCCAACATTCTCTGTCTGGTGTGGACTTGCCCATACATTGAGACTGCACGTTCTGCATCCACTGAATTGGTTGGAAGTGTAAGGCAAAGCTTTGCAAAGTTATACAGATGTGGAGATTGATTAGAAACAGTCCCAAAACTCGGTTACCCAAGGGCATCTGGCATTCTTTAATAAAGGCAATATATGCAGCACGTTTGTTGTAATGTTATTTCCCATCCAATAATTTATTTTATTAGTACCAAGTCAAAACAAAGAAAACGTGCCTATTCGGGTCTAAAATTCTAACTGCATTTAAAAAGTAAGCAGCAGACTGTTTGAAGCGAGGTGGCTGTGCTAGATCGTACCTGTAGTACTGATTTAACTTGGCTACAACCGACAGGAATACTTTTCGTCTGTGGTGACTTTCTAGTAGCCTTTTGTTTAATGTGTGATTCTGGAGCTAAGTAGTGATCGATCGTATTTTCTCCAAAGACACTTTACAAGATGTGCAAAACAATTACCTCCATCTCCATGTAGAGTTTCTTTGGGAAATATCTTGACAATCATCAGCCGAAATATACTTTGCTTTTTTTGCTTTGTCGTCCATTTCTGGTATTTTACCTCCAATGCTGAAAACTTGACCTAAATCAAAACAATAGAGCACTGACTTTGTTCCACCCCCTACTGTCCAGTACAGGTCAAGAACGTTAACCGCTTTGGAGTATTTTTTTGTAAATGTTATTTGTCTGAGGACATTTTATTATTATTTTTTTTACCTAAATGCATTGCACACAGGATGGCGAAGGAATAAAAAAAAGCCTATCTACAGAAGGACGATACATAGTTTGCTTTGCTTACATTGTGCAGTAGTTAATTTAAACAAGGTTTCTCTTTTTTATATCTCTCTGTACTTGTCCGTTATGCATTGGCCCCTAAAAGAGGTGAATTTCACGATGACCCCTCAATTTCCTGATTTCCACGAAATCGCGATTTAGGTAAACCCTTAGTAATAATGACAGCAATGTTGTCTGCATGGGCAGTAACTTTCACTGTTTCAGTCAGACAATGGGGAATGATCAGTCCAGTGACGACCCTCCTCAGCTGATTAATGAGGGTTTACATAGCTAATTCATAGAGCATCCCTGGCATAGAGCACCCCTGCCTGATGCCTCTCTGAACTGGGAATGGGGCACTGATCTGAACATCCTCTCTTTCTGTCAGAGCAGACTTTACAGTCAAGCTTTGATTTTTCATGCTGTCCCAGGAAATGTCTCCCTAACAGTCTAGCTGGCACTCCTGGCATTTCCATCACTGGGTCTGGTACTGCGTTTCTTGCTGTAACCCTGTTCAGGAGCCTGTGCACAATCCGCTCTCTGAAATCAACAGCCTTTGTATTTGCATTTGTGCTTTTCTTAAAAATGATGAACATGTTCACTAACGCCACCTCCTTTGCATGGTGATATACGCGGTGGTACCATTTGACAGAGTGGTGCTGAAAGCTGTAATAAAAGCAGAGCTGGTCAGCTCTGTCTACACCTCCCATGTATCGTTTATAATCCTCAATGCTCTTTGGTTTTCGGATTACTCATAACCCTTCTGGCCCCTTGCTGCGGATTCTCTTTGAAATCACAGATGTGTCGTGCACGGTAGAAAGCAAAGTAACAGTTTCCGTATCTTGTAGCTAAAAGAGGCCTTTTCGCCAAAAACAACGGGGGATCTCCCGGCCTCATTTTATTATTTTTGAATTCCTGTGGCATGCCTTTTCGATTTACTTTGACAGTGCTACAAGCGCCGGTGTTTTTTTCATGCAGTGTCTCAAAGAGAGCAGGGGAAGTGTAAAAGTTGTACACTACATGGCCATTTCCTTGCAGTTTTGTGGTGTTCAGCAGCTGTATGACCACACTGTAACCAATTCCCTCATCTTTATCATAGGAATATGCTCCTCCAGTGTACACATCCCATGCATAAGTGTAGTTTGTGTGCAAGTCAGAGAGGACAACATTTTTAATTCCAAAACGGTGACGTTTGTTTGGAATGAACTTCAAAAAAAAGAGTCGTCCACGGAAAGATATACAGTGCCTTGCATAAGTATTCACCCCCCCTTGGACTTTTCCACATTTTGTAGTGTTACATCCTGGAATTAAAATGGATTTAACTGGGATTTTTACCATTTGATTTACACAACATACTTAACACTTTGAAGGTGCAAAATATTTTTTATTGTGACACAAAAGTTAATTAAACAAAAAAAAAGACATTTGTTGGTTGCATAAGTGTTCACCCCCCTGAGTCAATACTTGGTTGAAGCACCTTTGGCAGCAATTACACCGGTGAGTCTTTTTGGGTAGGTCTGTACCAGCTTTGCACATCTGGATCCTGCAATTTTTGCCCATTCTTCTTGGCAAAATTGCTCAAGCTCTGTCAAGTTGGATGGGGACCGTTGGTGTACAGCAATTTTCAAGTCTTGCCACAGATTCTCAATCGGATTGAGGTCTGGGCTTTGACTGGGCCATTCTAAGACATTCAGGTTCTTGTTTTTAAACCACTCCAGTGTAGCTTTGGCTGTGTGTTTAGGGTCATTGTCCTGCTGGAAGGTGAACCTCTGCCCCAGTCCCAGGTCTTTTGCAGACTGAAACAGGTTTTCCTCTAGAATTTCCCTGTATTTGGCTCCATCCATCTTGCCCTCAATCCTGACCAGTTTCCCAGTCCCTGCCGATGAAAAGCATCCCCATAACATGATGCTGCCACCACCATGCTTCAACTGTGGGGATGGTGTTCTCAGGGTGATGAGCAGTGTTGGCTTTGCGCCAAGGCCAAAAAGTTCAATTTTGGTCTCATCAGACCAGAGAACCTTTTTCCACATGTTTGCTGTGTCTCCCACATAGTTGTCCCATGTGCAGTTTCTCCCATCTCAGCTGTGGATCTCTCAGTTGCTTCTCTGACTAATGCCCTCCTTACCTGGTCACTAAGTTTTGGTGGATGGCCTTCTCTAGGCAGAGTCGCGGTTGTGCCATATTCTTTCCATTTTTTTATAATGGATTTAACGGTGCTCCGGGGGATGTTCAAAGTTTGGGATATTTTTTTATAACCCAACTCTGATTGGTGCTTCTCCAGAACTTTATCCCGGACTTATTTTGATAGCTCCTTGGTCTTCATGATGCTGTTTGTTTAGATATGCACTCTAACAAACTCTGGGGCCTTCCAGAAACAGGTGTATTTAATCTGAGATCATGTGACACTTTAATTGCACACAGGTGGACTCCATTCAACTAATTATGTGACTTCTGAAGGCAGTTGGTTGCACCAGAGCTTATTTAGGGGTGTCACAGCAAAGGGGGTGAATACTTATGCAATCAAGACTTTTCAGTTTTTATTTGTAAATAATTTTGAAAAATATGTAGATTTTTTTCCCCACTTCGACATTATGGACTATTTTGTGTAGATCACTGACAAAAAATCCTAATTAAATCCATTTTAATTCCAGGTTGTAACAATACAAAATGTGGAAAAGTCCAAGGGGGTGAATACTTATGCAAGGCACTGTAATTGACAGTTGACAGCCAAATCTCGGAAAGGATAATACTCTCTTTGGAAATGTTCAATTAATTTATCCAGAAGGGGGCGGGCTTTAAACAGGGGGTTGTGAACTTGCTGAGACCTCTCAGTTCTCAGGCTGTTGTCAGCAAAATGCAGAATAGAACTTAAAATCTCATACCGTTTTCTGGACAACACTTTCGAAAAATTAAGTGTCCAGGTAACTAACTGAACATTAGTACTCCAGTAATTGAAAATATGTGGCTTTACGACTAGACCCATTGCAATTTGGAGTCCTATAAATATTTCAATTTCATTTCGACTGGTAGGTTTCCAGTCGTGAAATCGGGAATGGGGGGGCTAGAATACTGCTAGTACGTATCGCCTCAGCATACCGGTTTGTTTCTGTCACCATCAACTCAATAAAATCAGGGGTGATCACACTAATAAAATAATCATATGGGTCAGCACAGATTGTGACGGACTGAACTCAATTATTTTTCCCTGCTGTTTTCAGTAGGGTTGACCCACCCAGCGCTCTCTCTCTCCCTGCCTGTCATTTCGTGCCACTCCCCTTGATGCGCCTCTTCTCCTGTCACTGTTAGCCTGACTGTTTCCTCCCTCGCTGTCACTAACTCCTCTGAGTCTTTTCATCACCCTCGTTTACATCTTCCGGTCCAGCTACATCTTCCTCAGTAAATCCCTCAAATTCCTAATCACTGTCGCTATCCCAGTTAAACAAAAACAAATCTCCGCTCTCTCTCTTATATCTCTTTCAATTTTTCAATTGCCTACTAGAACTCTCGTCTTTCAGATCATGACATCGCGATATATGCTCTCCAAACAAAATAAAATCAAGACTTCATTACTTTGACGTGTATTTTTATGAATGTGCAACATTTTACCTGGCAATGATCATTTGATTGGACAGAAAATGAAAACAAAAAAACGATCAACGTGTTTCTGGCGACTATAGTCGCCGCAGGCAGTATAGAATGCCCAGTGGGTGGGTGACTTTAGTCGCCGCGGGCAGTGAGAGAGTTAAGAGCCTTCCACAAATACAGGTGATCTACCCTGTCAAACACTTTCTCCTGGTCGAGAGACACTATGCCTGTGTTGAAACCAAAGAGTGTAGAGGCTGCCAAAATATCTTGAATAAAAAAAAATATGACCAAATATGGATGTGCTGGGAACACAATAAGGTCTGGGCACTATGCACCAAATTTCCTATAACAGTCCGCAAGTGATTGCCTAGGGCTTTGGAGAACAGATTATAATCGGCACAGAGTAGCAATACAGTTCTCCAGTTTTTGATGTTCTTAGGTAGGAGATGACAGCTCTCCTTAACTCAGAGGCAGCTGCTTCTCCTTTACAGTCCTCAAACACCTCTCACAAGTCCGCTCCCAGCACAGACCAAAATTTCTTATAGAACTCTGCTGGGAGGCTGTCAATTCCAGGCATTTTTCCATTGTTTAGCCCTTGAAGGGCATCAAAGAGTTCATGTGCTGTCAGAGGGCTTTCTAACCCTCTGGGTTCCTCTTCGTGGAGACGAGGGAGATCCTGGAGGAACAGCTGGACCTCCTCATTCTCCTCTCCAGCCTCCATTGTGAACAAATCTTTATAGAAATCCACTGCCTGCCTCTATAGCTACACAGACTCTCTTAGTTGTTGCCCTGACGCTGTCTTTAAGCAGTAGATCACCTTGCTCTGTGCCTTTTTTCTCTATAAAAATGATCTAATCTAGCCAAAGAAATGTCAATGCCATTTGCCTTTGCCCATGTGTATTGCCAATCCCTCTCATTAAAATTCCTCCAAACATCTACTAGTTCAAAAGGCTTTAACATTCTTAAAAGCTCTCTGGCAGACTGTGGGTGTGGTTCTAATTTATTCATGTTCATTATATGATTAACAGTACAGTTAAACCACCTAAAAACAACAACTCTTCTAATTTACAGTCTGATAAAATGTCTTCAAACTCTTGAAGGAATTCATTCTATCTTTTCTGTCAGTTGGAGCATACGCATTAATAAAACAAACACCTTCCCTTCAATGACTGCCTACACTTTAAGCAAACACCCCTTTATAAAACCACTCATTGTTACAGAAACAGGTTTAAACTTAACAGAAAATAAAATAGCTACCGCAGTTACTAAAAAAGTGATCACCTTTCTAATCGTTTTCCCAGTGTAAATGTAGAAACCGAATGCTGAAATCGTCTCCTGCACCAAGGCAGAACAACTGGATGAAACCACAATGTGCTAGAAAGTTCTAGAATGAAACAAGAACAATGGGTCAACTGTGCATAAACTCAAATACACAGATAAAGTGTCAGTTGAAGGGCAAGGTTGACAGAATGTTCTTTTCAATAAGCTATAACAACTTGGGCAATAACAGATGTCTCATCAGGAGTACGTGCTACCACAAGACTAGAGGGGGGCTATTAAACTGCGACATATCAGGGCATGGGTTAATGAATGAATATAAAGTGTGTAGGTGTAGGGATTGGATATGGGGACGGGTATGGCATATAATCATATAATCATAATTGTATATAAAGCATCCCTTAAGGATTCACTGGCAGAAATGACTTGCTACACTTTTGACCATGTGCAGTTGATTCTCCAGAGCTCTGTTTTGTGCTTCAATAAACACCTTGACAATCTACTCCAGGGTCTGAAGTGTTGAATCCTTTCCTTTACCTCCTATTTCAGGGGTCTCTACAGCAATATCTATATGGGTCTGTTGCAGAAACGTAATATCTAATTATTTCTGTTTAATAAATTCAATAATGGCAGCCCTCTTGGGGGCATTTCTGCAGCCATTAATATTTAAGGTCCCAATTTTAAACTGGCTCATTGGAAAATTTGAAAAGGAAAAACACTGATACAGACAAACAAACAAGCAGACAGAAAAAAAACTGTAGTTACCAAAGGGACTAAACATCTTGATTCTTTGTATTCAAACTTTTACACACTTTTACTGGTGGTGTTCTTCAGGCGCACATACTGTACCCCTGTGTACTAAAGACTTCCAGAGCAGACATGTTTTGCCTTAAAAGCCATACAGAATTTTTAAGTAAATCAATGTTAGGATAAAAATCTTTCACATCAGTTCCTCTCCTTCCTTTTGTCTCATCTAGGACGTCTTTAATACTCTGCACACTGTACCCTTCGCAGGCTTTCTGTGACTGTAATAGGGATGTCACGGTATCTACCACGGTTATCGTCGTACCGCAGGATAATGTAGTTTTTTTTGTAATCCATTTTTAAATGGCTATTTAAAGAAATACACTCAAGTCAAGTCGTTTTATAACAAGAAAACTAAGTTTATCAGTTTGGACGGCATCATATTATTTAAGAGAAGCAAAGTGTTACCTAGAAATAGCCAATCGAGTGTGTTGTAAGACATGCAGTGCCCGCCCACTGATCTCTCAGCAGAGTGCAAACTAGAGAGTGACACAGGAATGAAAGTTCATTCCTATCCCATCCTGTCCTGTCAAAAATGTTGCTGTCTCATCCCATCCCATGAAAGAGTCATCATTTCCAATCCTGACCAATCCTGTCCTGTACAAATTTTTCCTGTCATGTCCCGTCCTGTAACTTTTTTTTTTTTTTTTTTTTAATTCCTGTCCCATCCTGTGCTGTCAAAAAAAATTAACAGCAACGAACACAAAGGAAAGAAGAAAAATTAAGGTCGGTATGACACCGTTTCAATTAAGGTCGGTATGACACTGTTTCAAATCCCTATAACACTATCAACTCGAGGATATGGCAACATCTTTACAACATAAAAATAATACAAATGCCTGCAGCATCTTAGACTTAGTTATATAGTCGTAAATCTAGACTTTTTAAATATCTGCATTGGTGTGTGCTTACTGCATTTCTCTTGACCGATACGATAGAGAATAGCTACTGTTACTTTGGTTTGGTAAATTAATAGGAAGGCAGTGATGAAAAGTTACAGTGCCTTGTTCTTGCTGATATTTTCAAGTATTTGTGTTTCATTTACTGACAATCACGTTTGCTAGCGATCATTGTTTAATAGGGCAGTTTACATTAAATATGACGTCACTTATTTAATAGCCTACTCGGATAATCTCATGCAGTTTTCAGAACTTGAGATGTCTGTGTTCGTTAGTTATTTCTAATGAACACAGTGGCTCACCGATGGACAAACTGTGCATAAAAAAACACGCCCATATCACCTTAAACCAGGGGTGTCAAACTCAGCTCCTTGAGGACCGCAGTGTCTTCTGGCTTTCATTCTACCTGAGTGCTCAATCACTTAATTAGTCTAATTATTTGATTAATTGGACAAATTTAACACTTCTCTCCAGGCCTCAAAATGTTTCAGTGTAGTGTATCTTGATTCAAGTGCATTTTGTAAACCATCAACTGTAAAAGGCCTTGAAAAATATTAACAAATAATTAGATCAATTATGTTAATGATTTTATCAAAAATACTTTATATGTATAAAAGAAAATAATGTTAATACAATCGTATAAACATTAGATACAAGCAAGCAAAGACGCGCAGGTCACAGAATGCCCTAATGTATACGTTTGTATCATAACACAGACGTCCGTGGAGTCAAATCAAAGAATTGACTGACGATTCAAACAAAACATTACATTAAATACTATGAATATATTAGCATTTCCACCCCATTTCTTATACTCTCTTCCAATCAGCATGGATCCACCCTGCTATCACACACCTTCAACACACCTCCTGGTAAGGGGTTGGGAAATCTTATATACATATAAACAAGCACTAGTCCTACAGTTCTACGTCAGCATAAAAAACATTAGAAACACCACAACAATCACAGAGCTAAAAAGAAGTCAAACTAAACTCATTACAGTTGCAATCAGCCAGCAGTCCAAAACAAAGACAACAAAACGCAAATATATAGCAAAGCCGTAGCCAGCAATGAAAAATCACTGAGGCACTTATGTATAGTAAGCTACAGTGTCTATCGAGGCCAAGCCCCCGAACCCCTAATAATATTCACAATTAAACTATTGTTAGAATTGTTGATATTTGCATAAACTGAGTCCGCTAAACTGCAGTTTACAAGCTGCTGCTACTAGCGTTTTAGAATTGGAATATTAATAAGCTGGGTTCGCTAAACTGCGGACTACCAAGGAAATGTATTATTCCTTATTATTAGGCTGATATATACTTCTTTTTAATCAACATTATTACTTTGCCCCACCTTGTAAAAAAGACGCTAATAATCCTTGGTTGTTTCAAAGCCATTCCAACACGTTGTGCTAACAGCTAGGGTGGTATGAACTGAGCTGTATGATGTTGCTGTAGTCTGCAATGACAGTAAAAGAAGAGGAGGCTATAGATATCAGCGGGACTTCCAATGTATGCACACAACAAGGGATGAAACACATTTTATTTTGTGGCAAAGACCGCAAAAGATCCTAAATAAATAATTACAGTAATCTGTTTTGTATCCACCCTAACCGTTTATCCACCGTGATCAAGATCTTCAGCACAGTGTGTGTGAGTGAGTGAGAGAGAATCAGAACCAGGGTTGGATATTACCTGGATGTATAATAATTGTTGTATTGTTTATTACTGAGTATGGCCTACTTAGGTATCTCTTTGTATCAGTGCTGCACTATTGAGATGTACCTGTGCTGGCCCTGTGGGTACAAAGTGAATAAACTAAACCTGTCTCGACCTGGCTACCCTGTCACAAGCATTAATACCCTGTATCTTTCTAAACAAGGGATTTAGGGGAGCTCCCTAATAAAAGTTAAATTTCAAAACAATAATTGTATGAATATAGTATTTGTTAGTTGGATAATGGTATTTAAAACCGGATTCATTTATCTGACTTTTTACATATCTGCCCTTACTGTGGTCCCACCACAGTCGGATATGCAACGGACTACTGTATTAGTATGATTTTAACCGAGGCCTGTGGTGCCGGCCTTGTACAGTCTAGCAAAGTGTGTGTTTTTTTTTTTTTTTTTCCCCAAAGTGTGAACATGTCAGTTATAGTTATGACATTTATTTTTGACAGAAATGTAAAGTATTTGATCATTTTAATGGTTTTATGTTTTTTTTTAATAATCAGTTTTTTAAAAAACATAATAGTACTGGAACTGGATCCTTGGTTCGTCGGTTCCAAAGCAGGATCACTAGTAATATTGCTCCATTAAAATATCTGGCACTGTCCAGAAAAAAAACTATAAGCAGCTCTGCCAAGTACAAAGTTATTTGTTTTATTTGTCTAATAATATGTGTTATCCTTTATGAACATTTCCTGGACTACTTTCCTAAGACTTTTCTCAGTGGAAGGGTATCCAATGAATCATTATAAGGTCAAAATAAATCTAGGTTTTAGTGGGGTTTTTTTAAGAAAATAATGAGTAAAATAATTTAATAATAGTGACTACATGTGGTATTGACCTTGACTTTCATTTTCGCCCTTGGCTCGGGACACATAACTCCAGTCGCGGTCAACCAACACACGGTAGAGCCTTCATCGATGGACACTATCACTTCAATGGAGTACATACTACAGTTTTGAACTCATGCAAACAGTGCCCTGTAGGCTGTCCTTGGAGTTGCAAGTTTTTTGGCAACGTTTGTAAAACATTGAAACAAAAAGCATACTGTATTTTAATGGTGCTGCAAGTAAAGCTGGCTGCTTGATTGTTATTTTTTTCATATTTATGCAGAACAGTATTGGGAGAAACTGTTTTTTTTTATCTCTGCAAATGGGGAATTATCAAAGGTAAAAATAAAATGTACAGTACCAGTACGTTAGTTTCTCTTTGACATTCCATCTGCTGGTATTTTTTTTCTATGTAACTATTAAAAACATTAATTACATATTTAATTTGTGTTGTAGATAATATATTTGTATGTATGAGTTGTTAAACTTGTTTGTAACTGGTGAAGACCGATTTCTTTATTAGTGAGCCTGTCATGCCGTGCTTACGAATTTGGCATGCTCTAAATCACATTTGACACATCATTTAGATATTTTATTTGCTTAGAGTTTATAAACTGAAATTTATTTTGGCTTTAAAAAAGAAAAGACTACAAATGTAGGCGTACAACAGAGAAAAGGTAATGATACAAACTTGTTTATTTTCTGTACAAAATAACTAAGATTATTACTCCCATTAAAAATAAACAGGATTAAACATGTACATGTACAGTACTACATTCTATTTTAAATACATAAATACAATAAATATTCCTGCCTCTGACTGTCTACAAAAATAAATTAAGAGTAAAATGCAATCTATTTAATTAATATAAAAATGTGACTATGTCAAATGTTTTAATGTTCTTGAAGTTTGGATTTAACCAAATCTGCCTCTGCTCTATCAAAGTTTTAGGCCCACTCACCTACAGCGATTGGCATTGTCTGTCTATTGCTTCCTGCTTTGTAAACCGTTGTGGTGTCTTTATCTGACATGAGCTTCCTTGTTTATTTTGTTAATTACTGAGATGCTGACTAATTAGCATCATACATAATGATTATAAAACCTTGTGTATGTGATATGGCACCTATGATGCTTTAACAAAGTCAAGTTCATCACTGTGTCTTAAGTTTTCCATTGTGATGGAATTGTAATGCTAAAACCATTCTGAGTTACTTTTTGAAGCAGCTAAGACAACTAATCACTTACCTGGAACGTCTAAGCTGTTTAAAGGGTGTACCAATCAACTATCAGCACAGAAACTACATTCACTGCTTCTTTTAAAACTATACAACCATTAAGCAAACATATTATTATTATACATGCATCAAAGAAGGAAAGACACAAGTACAAATTGCATATTTGAATGTAAAAGCTACTCAACGTGTCATGTCATTTTGTTTTACATATTATTGGCACGAGTATTTCTGCATCAGTAAGAAGCTAATATCACCAAAAATATAGTTGCTAATATAGTCTTTTTTATTTGGCTTTGGATATTTCCCATAAAAAAAATCAGTTCCAATTGACATTCACTAGAATCACATTTGACAGTGGTCTAAAGACTTTTTTTTTTCTTTTTGGCCAGCATATTGTATTTTTATATATATATTATGTGTTAATATTACTAAAACCTAAAACCTCCCTTCTCGTGCAGTGCCAAATATGTTGGACAGAATCATTTTATAATCATGAAAGGGAAACAAACAATATGATTATAAACTTTAAAATAATTCAAGCCCATCATAAATAATGTAATAAGTTATCCGGTGTGATGAAAGCAATGAAACATAGGGCTAAGGTATCTGGCAATTACTCACACCAGTGTTCACTAGAATTAGAGAGAACTGTTGACACAGGTCTGCCTGAGTCAGAGAGGGAGGCTGGTGTGAGAACACCTCCCTAAGGACTGTACTGTGAAGTTAAGTTGGGGATGTAGGTGGGCGATTGAAAGAAAGTGACAAGTTTGCTTATATGGAGGTGAGGACTAAGTGATGCCAATTGAGAGTTAGGCAATCCTGTGAGGACAGAGGGAGTTAGATATTCCAACTAGTTCTTGAAGTCATGTATCTGTTCAAGCCTGAGGCTAATTGTCTAGCACTTGCCCATTTTTCCCCTGTTTTGCTGTATATGGTAATATATTTTTATAATATTCACTTTTTTTTCTTAACTTGTTCTATTTGTAAAATGTCATTTCCCCATAATAACCAATAGCAACTATAAAACTTAAAAAGTAGTGTAATTTGGTGCAGAAATATACAAATAAATGTTTAAACATACTGTACAATTAATGTACTGGTACTGTATCCTGTATCTAAAATAACCAAAAAGGCAAGTCAGGGAGATCTTTTGAAACAGTTTATTTGTAGCAAAATGAAGTTTAATATATGTATACATGTTGCAGAGGTACATGGTACATTATGATATATAAAAAATATATCATTATCTTTTCTCTGTTCACATTTATTTGTATTTCTTTTTATTTTCTTATATCCCCCGCTAGGTTTTCTGAGATGTCACAAATGTAGGTGTTCCTATTTCCCTTTCAATTGAAAGTAGTTTAAATCACATATGTTTATGCTTTAAACCCTTCCTAACTTTTCAAATGTCTTCTCAGTCATGCTGTGAATGTAAACACCTAATGAGTCAAACAACAGCATGCTGTTTATAGTATCCTGATAACCTGCTGAAGGTGGTGAATTAGTGATGGTTCATTACACAATACAGGTACAAAATGGTCTATCTATAAAAATAACGTGTGTGCTATAAATAGGAATCAAGTCACCATTGATAAAGACTTCTTATCCAAATAATTTTACTAGCTTTTTGTGCTTTTGTAAACCTACCAGTTTGCATATTTTAAAAATAACAAACATACTTGCCAAATGTATATTTAAAAATCATGATGATGTGCAATCTGACTGTAGGCCTACCTGTAGGAAAATGACTAGCATTCTACTTGACAACATGTACATATTTTAAAGTTTAAACTAATTAACTATAACAAATTAGGGAGACATGTATCAAGATCGACCGACGCAGTGCTAAAATGGTGGAGTGTGAAGTAGCGCTCGGTCACAGCACAAATTTTACCCCATCCCGAATGTATGAAACATTGAAATGCTTAAATGCGCTGCGCCGGTGTTCTGAAACCCTCAAAATGGGCTACCGGTAGCACAGATTAACAGACTAATCTGAAAAATAGCGTCTCCCCAAATGGGCTCCCTCAACTGAACAATAGGTAGGTCATTTGGAGAGGCAATGACCTGTGTTGACTAAGTGTCTTGACTTTATATTATATTATTATTATTATACGACGAATACAAACAATTGATATAGCCGGTATCGAGCTATAATTTCATCCTCATGGAGTAATGCAGACCCTAAATACTATCCCTCCTTCTCAGTACTCTCCCTCTGTTCCTGGGTTGTTCAGGAAGGTTAGGAGCCTGCACTCTCCATCGTAAGAAATGCCCCTGAAAATTCACGATACCACGATATTTCACGGAAATCGTGTATTTGACTACATACCATGAAACATATGCATTTTATTTTCCTTATGGTATTTTGCATTACTCGTCATGCATTTGGTTACTACGGCAACAGGGTCAAACAAATACCGGCTTCATGATTGGTGAATTCCTCATACTGTACAATGACATTTCTACTTACTACTAATGTACAGTGTGTATAAAAAAAAAGCTTATTTTTTGTCATTTCAGGTTTTCAGTTAACGTTTCTCCCGTGTTTAATATTTTGGGATTAGAGGCAGCAAAATAGGCTATGGGAATTACACGGTCATTTTAATTGATGTGTCTGAATTTGTCATTCAAGGTTGTTTTTAAAAAATCTATTTTGTCTGCATTTTAAACAACTTGTTTCCACCAGAAGTTTGTTAAATTTTTAAAGAGTGTTTCAATAGCGAATCGCTACAATGTTGGCCTACATTTTTAAAGAGTTGACTCAGTAGTTAGGCTAAATGTTAAAATGTTTCAGACTTGGTTTTTGGGTGATGTTCTTGATGAACTATCAATGGTAACTTATTTTAGTCAACTTGCATCAGTAGAATATAAATTAAATAGATGATTGCTGCCATAATGCTCTTTCCTATCAGCTGCTTTCTGACTTTTTCTTTGCGCCCAAATAAGACCAATTTGAAATCAGTCTTATTTGTGGATCCTTTTAGGGCCGGTGCTGATGTTCTGCCGCTTCATAAATCTCATTTTAATATCACAGACTTCATTTACAAATGAGCCCCACCTAGAATTTGCCCATGTATATAATTAAGGCTTGACACGCCTTAAAATGCATGGCTAATGAGCGGCGGAGCGCATAGCACAGCGGAGCGCATTTTACGGTGCTAAAATGGCCTTAACTTGCCAAAAGTGTCATGATACATACGGGGCAATTTTAAGGCTGGCGTAAACTCGGCGCTATGGCCTTAATGCTGTCACAAACGCTTGATTTATTTAATATTCTAACAGGGTTTGTATTTGAGGAAAGCCTGGGCACTGCATATTAAAGTTTGATACTATTGATGTGGCAAATGTTTTCTTTTGTGTAGGAAGATGAGACATTAGCCATTTGATAGGTTTCTGACACACTAATGTGAATATTCAATCCATAAATGTTTGCAGGGAGGATTAATTGCTTAAACATCATGGGACTGCACTGGAATGAAAGTATCTGTTGGCAGAACTATATGTCTATAAAGAACGCAAGTGGGTGTGAATTTGAAGATACTGGACTCAATACTGCAGTAGCCTTTCATTTCAAGTAAGGGGAATCCTGCATGTTTTAATATCATTAAAGCTAGCTACTCATTTCCAGGCTTTGATCTCCTTCAGACTAGTCCTTGCAAAGGGGTTCTCCCACATCACATATGGTAAAACACTAATCTGAATGTGAGAATTCTGCAGGCCAGCATGACAGCAAGAAAGCATTTGAGCTGATGGGAACAGACTGCTCAATCTTCACAGCCTCCACACAGTTATAGACTTGGCATTGATAGTGCAAATGACAAGATACACTTGCCTTTATTTATTCTTTATCTGTATGTGTTAAATTATACATAATGTATTATGGATGAGCCTGTGGGGTCTTTGTAGTATACACTTTTGATTTATATCTCTGGGAATTCCTATTGATCTATACACCTTCATTCCTTAGCGCCCCCACACAAGCTGATCCAGAAATGTTAATTACATTTTAAGTTATGTATTTCCTTTTTATTTCAAAAGAAGACCATCAGATGACTTACTAACTTGAAGTTGTTTTGCTTATGTGATATTTGTAGGCTGCATACACTTCAACCAATGCTCAAACACCACTGAAATTAGACTTTTTAAAAAGTGAAGATAGCTTGCAAATGTGAAACAAAGAAAATAATTTGTATATATGTTTTAAATGAAAAGCTTATTAAAGGACATACAAAAAAGTTGAATGATTTGTTTAACTACTGAACATTTTGTGATTGTTTAAAGTGTCCCCAGATCCCACCAACACTCCCCAAATCAGTCAGTCAGTCTCCCCAAATTTCTTGAAAATAAAAGAGCAATAAATAATTGTAAGAAATCTGGAAGAAGAATTGGATTTGGCCTCTTTAGTCAGAACGTACTTATTCTTTTATAACTCACAAGGAATAATAAGGTATTGAAGGTGAGTATAATGGTTATTTATTTTTTATAATAACTACAATTACATGTACATTTGTATTTTATTAATTCAAATGATTTTGTACTACTTACTAACAAAGTAAAAATAAACATTACATTTAGACAGGCAGAGATGTTTGCGCTTTGGTTTATTAATAACTGAAAGGAATACAACTGAATTTGGTCATTATTCGGCTTCAAAGGTATCAAGTTAAAAACTAATCAGCTATCTGCCATTCCTGTGTCCTAATGTGAAAAATATAAATCACTCCTTACTTACTCACATAATCATCTTTCCATTCTCTGTTCTATGTAGTCTCATTTTGACATTGCTAAATTAGAGTCTAATGGAACTGACCTATTAGCATGTCACTGAAGACCTCATTAATGTAGTAGTTCCTTAATTGCCTGTGTCAAAAAAAGTTAATCCTAACCTTTGCAAGTTTGGTGAAAAAGTATAAACATTCATTGTAATTTCCAGGTGGTAATGATTGTCTCCAGTCATCCTATGGTGCATTATGATAAAGATAGTTTTCATTTCAAATAAAGATAGGTATTTCTCTGGTAATATGGCCGCCCCTTCTTTCAAGTTATAATTTTGAATGACAGATATGTGTCGCCAGGTAAACGCTACCCTTTGTTTTATCTTGAGAGAACGAATAGTTTGACCTGTCAAGCTATCTAGTTAATGATTGGTTTGTTAAAACAAAATCTAATAAACAGTCTAGCAGTGGGTTCATTGTTTACACATAAAGGACCACAGCCATTAGTTTTCAGCATAACATACCTAAAATGATAACGCTGCCAGGAAAATGAAGTGACGTTTGGGTGTTTTGCAAGATTTTAAATTTTGTATCACTAGGTAAATGAAAAACAAACTAAAAACATATTTAAATGGTTGTATTAAAACATCATTTTCGTGTTACTGCATCTTGTAAAGCGCTTTGTGATGGTGGTCCACTATGAAAGGCGCTATATAAAATAAAGATTGATTGATTGATTGATAATCCATAATCCTTAATGAATAGATCCAAAATGAAAAATGAAATGATCTTTCTTTGTCAATGTTATATTTAATTACAGTGTTAATAAGCATTTAGAAACAGAGACTTACGTCAGTTACAAAAACACACTATTTATACGTTTTACAGAGAAGGCAAATTGTATTTTCAAGGAAAAAAAACACAAATCATAGACTCAAAAGGACATCATTCTTAAAATTGCTTTCTGCTTTTTGTCCTGTGCCCAATTAGTCACATATAATGACAAGTAATCACCTCCTTGTCAGTTGTAATTGCTTACACAGTATAATATATCATGCTATACAATAACAACTTCACAATGTAACAGGGTTAAATAAGATATATTCTCTCTAGCAATCAATAAAAAAGATTCTACCCTTAAGTAGGTAGTGATTGATAAGAAATTCTGCAATATTTAGCTAATTGCTTGGGTTCTAATGGTTCCAGTCCCTCGCATAATTTAACCACAGTTCTACAGTGAGCAATAACTTTCATTATTTTCAGTGCCTATAGGTGCATTATTAATCCTACAATACTGCTATGGTAAGTACTGTATATCCCTCTCATAGGGGTTCTAAATCAAACTGAAGCTTTTACAGCTCTAACTATTGGGATCTCTCCTGGTAGGGTTTCCGATCAAGCTGGCAGAAAAGGCAATTTGAGAATAAACCCTGAAATGGTAGTTGGCATGACAACTAATGACTTTTCACATATAAAGAACATGCATAATAGTATTGATAAGACATGACATTTTAGATATAGGCTGAAGTCTACCGAAAAAGAGGCTCAGTGCTCATCATCTACAGTAAAACACTGCAAACGGGAATATAGTTCAACTACAGTGCAATGGAGAAACCTAAAGAGAAAAGATGAAATAACATGACACTTGCTAGCTATCTTTTAATACCTTCCCTGACACACAGGTTCTTTTATCGGATCAGATATATTTTATTTTAAAGGGAAAAAAAAAAATCATTTTGTAATTTACTGGTTAGCAAAATGAAAATCTTCTTTATTTGGGTTAACTTACATAAAAAGCAACTGTTATTACTGTAAATAGTAATGTTGGGACTGCCTAATAACCTTGAATGGAGTCTTATCAGGCTGTTATCAGGTATTATGAACTGTTTGGGGAATGGGGCCTGAGACAAAGTTATATTACTGATTACATTTGTTCTTAGTGATCTGCAAGTACACTAGATATTTTTATCGCTCACATTGGTTAGATCTAGTCTGATTCGTGGATAAAGATAGAAAGGTGGATTCTTTGGACATTTCATTATATATTTCTCAAGTGATGGCCTTCCGGTTAAACAATGAGCCGATCTTTACACATTAAAAGTATTTTTTTATGTGTTTTTTTATTTATTTATTTTTTTAATGTTTTTTGTTTTTAAGTTTTTGTTTCAGATATCAATGGCTGGGTTTACATGCACGTGAAAATCGACTCTACAGTCATGACTGTGTGACGTTGTCACGCAAATACATTGTGAAACAGCAAAAGGACGTCCTTTTGGCAGCACGACTTTAAGGGCAGGGTCAATCGCTTTCTCACGATAAAAATAGCTGTAAAAACCCATGTAAACTGGAGCAGGAATAGTGCTTGTGGCTCATAAGGTTTCAGCAGTCAAGATCCAGTTCTAACTTAATATCACGTAATCTCCAGCAGAAAGGCCATACAAAACGCACACACGCACACACGCACACACACAAAATGCACATTTATGGACTACTTTAACACTACAACCACCGTGGTTATACTCTACAACCGCCGACGGCAGTCATTATGATTCTTACATTTTAAACATTATCAATATTAAAATGAAAGACAAACTATCAGATACAACTCAAAAGTTTTATTCAAGCACATCATGTCAAATATCTGCACAGCCAAATGCTGTATTTAAATGAACAATGAAACATTATTTTCTAACTTACCACATATAAAGCACTACTTCAAAAAATGAAAAACTATAATAAAATAAACATTTCAAAAGAAACTAGTGTGGAAACAGGTTTATGTACATACAAAACTGTAAAAACAAAAGTAACATATGATTTCTCTTGTGTGTGTGTCACTCGCAGCACAGAGTCCAGGTTGAGCTGTTGCAGCTTTGCAGTTTTGCTGAAGCGCCGTGGCTAGCTTCTAAGTAGTAAAACTTGTACTTAGTAGAAATTATATTTTATATAATTGTGTGTGTGTGCATGCGTGCATATGTGTTGGAAAGGTAACCAGACAAACAAGTAGCTAATGCGCGGTGTAATTCAGAATGTGCGCGACAACACGTGAATTTATTTCTCTTGTTAAATGTTTTTATCTTCATGGCAAGATAAATCTAAAAATACATTTGACTATCCTGCAAGTAGTAATAGGTTTTTCAGTTTGTCCGACAGTACTTCTCTCTGTACTACTTTTAGTACAGCATCCGTAGGTGCTTGTATTTTTTGTATTTTTGACTTACCCATTGTTCAATTAACATGTTATTATTATTTGTTTATTTAGCAGACGCCTTTATCCAAGGCGACTTACAGAGAGACTAGGGTGTGTGAACTATGCATCAGCTGCAGAGTCACTTACAACTACGTCTCACCCGAAAAACAGAGCACGAGGAGGTTAAGTGACTTGCTCAGGGTCACATAATGAGTCAGTGGCTGAGGTGGGATTTGAACCGGGGACCTCCTGGTTACAAGCCGTTTTCTTTAACCACTGGACCACACAGCCTCTTATGAAAGGTTATTAAAAAGATTGTGATATTGTTTGACTTGTTTTTGTGATGCGGTTACAAACATTGTAAGCGCATATAGGTATGCAATAAGGCCCGACAGGGTGTCCTTATACATTGAATATACAGACGCCTCAGGGCCTCCAAACCCCGAGAAGTCTGTATATTGGATGTATACGGAAACCTTGAAGGGTCTTATTGCATACAATCCAGGTCAAACAGTGGATTTGAAAAAAAAAAAGCATAAGTAATTTTTAGGGCAAAAAAATTGTTTTTTATTAAATATCCTTACGCCAATAAAGGGACCAGTAAATTGATTTATTTGAAACATGCAAAAGTAAGTAAATATGTATTTTTGATGTGTTGAATTTGACATTGCCATTGAAAAAATTCACCAGGAGGAGTTGAGATGGCACTGAATTCATTTTTTTTTTTCTGTGAGTGCAAGATACTGTTGTTTCAGCAGAACAGGAGTAATACAATAATAATAACAACATCTCGGATTTCAGTAATTTTTCAAGGTCTGTGTCGGAGAGGGGTGGTTGTGCAGAAGTGTCTTTTTGTGTTTTTCTGTAGCATTTAAAACCTCTAAAAAGACATTATTTGAAGTGACAAAGTCGGGGTGTGTATAAAGACAGTGATTTTTTTGTTGGTATTTTTTTCTGTTTTTGCTGTCTTCCAGTTAATTTAATTGTTCTTCATCCAAATCAACATGTCTACTTACTATTTTTGGGATTTTTTTACTGGTAATTGGTCACTCCGTTTTTTAGTTACTGTACATCTGTAACTGTAAACAAGAGGGCTACCGGTGCTTTAAATTCTGTGAGGCAGTGGAGTGATTTTGAATACGTGATAAGGCTCCAACCGGCGACATGGGACCAGGGCGACATGGATGGGGCATAGGGAGCGCAGGTCGGTGAATGGACAGCTGCAACGGCAGGCAGAGGTGAGAGCCCTGGAGCTGGTGCAGCGATGTCTGAGCCTTCAGGGGGAACAGAGCAGAAGGCAGGGGAAACACCAGTGATATCTGGCAACAGTGCAGTGACGTCTGGGGTGTCAGGGAGAGTGAAACAGGTGACCAGACTGTGCCTGGTGGTGCATCAACCTGAGAACTAGTCCCAATGACCAGAGGTCCAGACACAAAAGTCGGGCGTCTGGGAGCACAGACCAAGGGACCTGACCTACCAGCGCCACACTGTGGCACAGGTGGTCGGGACTGTGATGGAGGTGGTCTCTTCAACTCCTTGCTCTGAAAAAAAAAAAATTCCTCCTTTACCCCACAATAAGGGGACAGCACTTCCTCCCCTTCTGGCTGTGGACCCGGAAGAGACTCATCTTCCTACTTTGTAGGGGGTACCAGCTCTGACTCCCTTGCAGGTGGCTCCAGTTCCAACACCGGCAACTCCTGTTCCAGAAACAGCAACTCCTGTTCTGGTGCAAGACAACTCTTGTTTTTGTGTGGGCCAGTGGATCTTTTCAGTCCACCATGTGCTGTATTAAACAAGTCACTGCTGCCTTGGTTAACGCAGGGTCTCTTATCAAGTTCAACGTAAGGAACAATTTTTTTAAATGGCTCAGTTCCTAATTTAAAAAGAAAAAACAGCCTACATTTGCAGATTTTGATACTGGGTTATCATTGGATATGCAATGTGGAAATACAACACAGTCGGGAAAATTGCACTGAAATAAGAGAGGTGAACAGGTGAAAATCCATGCATTTACTGCACGAAACCGTAAAGAAAGGTAGAGGAGAAAACCCTGCCCATTGTCTCTAGGAACTGAGTTTGGACTGGTCAAGGCTCCAGTGTGCTGAGGCAGAATAATAATTTGCCCACAGACTATGAGTTTCAGTTTTGAAATGCCATCACTTTGATTGTCAATGGAAAGCCTTTTTAGTCAGAAGATGAGTTAAAACCTAAGAAACAGCTTGTACATTAACTGATTTATCCTGACATGCCTAACTTGTTTTCAGTTTGCATTGACGTCACAAGGATATCCCTTCAGAGTGCTACTTGTAAAGCCCATGACAATGTGCATTAAAAAATCATTAAAAGGAATCCCCTTTCTCATTTAAAACAGCAAACTATCATATCAAAGAGAAATCTTCACAGATAATGATGCTTCTGTACATGCTTTGAAACTGCCACCAAAAATGCCCAGAGGCAACAAAAATCTAGTTCTGTAGGAGGAACAAAAGAAAAGCTGCAGAATTATACAGAAAAGCACTCAGTGTATTGCCTTCCAACTAAAGAACTTGCTGAATGCTAAACAAGTTGTCCCGACATACTCAGCATGAACACTGGACTACCTAACCTTTTGGAAGTAGTTTTTATTCCAAAATTATCAGTGCTGTTTCTATGTAAACATACTTTTTCAAATTCAAAAGATCACTCAGCAAGCAAAGTTTATTTTGCAGATGTAGACCTTGGTGGTTATGGTAACTGTTTACCCTCATGATCCTCTTCCAGCAGACAACCAATCAAAGATCTACAGACTCTTGTTGTTGTTGAACTTGTAAATCTGATCAATGCAGATAATTAGGATACTGGTTTACCTGATTATTTTAGTCAGCAATGGAGTTATAGAAGCAGAACTGGTTCTCTTTCTGCTTTTGCAAACAAAAAGGAAACATGTGCAGGCACATACTGAGGTTCCTCATAATCCCATAATAAAAGCACAGTAAGTGAAATGTTGTAGTCAAATACAATCGGAAACTTCCATAGGAAGCTAGAAGTGAATAGTTAAACAAATGTTTGGTGAAGATTGGATGCAAAATCAATACAATCAATACAGTTCACCACGAAGAGTATGACAGAAAAACATGTGGGTCAGTTAAATGGTTAAATAATGTATAATTTAAATTGTAGTAATACTTAACATAAGTACATACTAGATATGTAAGAATTAACCCACGACAGGGTGTGCGGTAAGACAATTCTTACTGCATGCCCTGAGTGCGTTGTGAGGCAGGAGTGCTGTCAACCACCCAGGAAGTGCAGTAATAATTGTCTTATCGCACACCCTGGAGTGGTTTATTTCGCTTATAAAATGGCTACTTTTTTTTTTTTTTTAATAATTACACAAACTAGTTTTTTTAAGGAAAAAAAGAAGAAATATATTATTTATCCTATTATATTATTATTTATATATTATTTTACTTTATAGAACATTGATTATGTCTATATAAGACATAGGCATGGACTATATGGGAATTTTAATGGGGCAGTAATTGATTCTGCTACAAATGTTGTTTAATAGTTCAAATGTGTTGTTTAAATGTGTATTCACACCAACAGCATGCAGTATAAATAACTGAGTAAATAAATATTCCACGGCATTGTCACTCGCCAGTCTTAGATGATTTTGGCTGTAAAGACTTTAAAAAGTGAAATAGGAAGCACAACCTGTTTGCCATCAATGTGACATAAACATACTGTAAAAAATGTGTAATTTAATATAAATACAAAATTATAACATATCTGCCTTCAACAAATAAAAATGTTTAAACAACGAGGAGCATACAACACCAAAAGTTTGTAAGAATTGCATTTACTTAAGGTTTTCACGTAAATTCCCTCAGCATAGGCTGAAGGAAATTTGCTCCGCTTCTCCACTGATGTTTCTTTTTCTACAACTTTGCATTGGAACGGACCTCAGCATAAACACACGTCGCTTACATCATTAAATATTGCAGAAATGTTTTCCAATCAGCAATTCTCTTAAGAGGGAAATTGTGTCAAATGTGTTTTAAAATTGAATAGCACTGCTACAGGAAGAATCTCTCCAGTTAAATTATACATTCCTGTCTTTTGTTAGGCAATGGGAACTGGCCATGCAAAACATGAAACTGAAGTGTAGACAGGGGATAGCATGTATAAAGTCAAGTTCCTGGAGATAAGTACTGTACAGAATATACACACTATACAAACAAACACTACCAAGGTATTTTAGAGCAAGGAACACCACTGTTCTCATATCAATGGTTCTGAGATGCCATTTGTAATCCAGCTGTTAAACTGGTCTTTCACACTTCATAAAAAAGGGTAAAAGGTATTGGATTCCCACCATTAATTACATGGTATGTAAGCATTTAATTAATAACCATTATTACAAATCAGGATCAAAGTGACTTGCATATTTTTCTCTTTTTAGTAGTTGTCTGTTGAAAGACTTTCACAGTTGGTTTCTTGTTTGACATTTCCTACACGCCTCACACCCAAGCCTTGAGAAATATCATGGTACCTGGTATAATTAATATGAAGACCATGTAATAAGCATTAACCACTGTGCTAGTGTATGTTAATACATTATATTTGTTTGATGTTAAAAAACTTCAAATAAATAACACAGGATGGTAATTTAAGAGCTCCTCCAACATGCAGATTGTTTTTTTCTAAAAATGGTGCAAATGTAGGATGCTGGTAAATACTTTGTGAAAATTGCCCTTGAGTATAAAATATGTCGTTAAAATCTATGTATGTTTTATTCAATATTATATACATAAATATTAACAAGGTAACACATTTCAAGTTCCACATGTATATTCTTTTCTCTCCTGTTATGAAGCAACAAAACTTTAATGTATTCCCTTCTGACTCATAGTTGAAAGTTTCATCTATTATAGTTCCTGCTTAATGGATCTTTCCCAAAGGGGAATAATGCTAGATTACAGTACTTCCTCCTCCCCCCACTCTTAGTATATTATTTACACAATGATGTTTTTTTTCTGTGGAGTACTTTACATCCCTGACTCACCAGTTTGCGTATTGCGTATCTATGTGTGAAATGTATAATATTGTACCATGCCCAAATTAATTGTTTGATATTAGTTCTGTAGTGCAGGGGATGGCTCCCTCGTCATCTCATCCATAACTATTAAATAATCAATAATGCTGGATTTAGAAATACTAAAATAAACTTAGTAAATTCAATGATTTTTTACTAGGAGCCTTTTTCAATATTTTAAAAAAAGTACACTAATAACCATAATATGTATGCATTTCTACACCATTTTAGGCATCAATGTGTCCATTTTATGCATCAATGTGAACTACGTATCATCAACTGTTGCTGCACTCACAATAGGACCTTGGTTTTACGACTCATCCGAAGGACGGAGCACAAGGAGGTTACGTGACTTACTCAGGGTCAAACAAGGTGAGTCAGTGGCTGAGCGGGGATTAGAACCGGGGACCTTCTGGTATCAAGCCCTTTTTGTTAACCACTGGACCACCAGGCAACTAAGCAGAACCAATTAGTCAACTAGTTGAATAGAACTGGTAGTTGTCACATGATTATGACGTACGGTTAATCCATTAACATATAAAAATTACATTGTAGAACATTTTGCATTCACAAATATAGCACTAAACATTATTAAAACATACTTTAATAACATTTTGTAAACTAGTCAATTTATTATTTATTTTTTTCCTTTGTCATTTTACTAGTCTTTTTATATACTATATATACTGTATATACTGGAACAAATTACATGGTTGCTGTTGGCCACAACCATGCCGTAACTATATTTTGATACTATAATCTGCACAAAGATCATTCACAGTTCTTGTCCCTTCACCAAGAGAGAGAACATGGCCGCTCCCCAGTCTTATAACCTTCGCTATGAATTTGGTTAAAATTGACTCGTTTATAACACAGGGAGATATTTTGCGCAAATAAGGTACATCTGGTACAGTAAATGACAGTCACGGCAGCATTTGTGACGTCAGGCAGGACAACAGCCACTGTACAGGAACAGCCACTGTACAGTTTAAACGTATAACACTGTGACGGGGTGCCCTCCCCTTGGGGTTATTTATGTATGTATTTCATTTGTATTTATTATTATTATTATTATTATTATTATTATTATTATTATTATTATTATTATTATTGTTATGATTATTGTATATTGCATCTGTGTGCGAACGGATAAAAACCGTCCATTATTGTTTATTATTTGAGACCGGTGAAAAAGTGTAGCTGGTGGGGGTGGGGATGGGGTTAAATCCCCATCCCAGAAAAGCCTGTGGGAATGTGGCTGGAGCCTTCATAAGATAACTGTCTAATGGATAATGAAGGCTCCAGCCAAAGTATAAAAGACCCACTCCGTGCTCAGACAAACAGAGAGTATTAGAGAGTTGTAAGGAGAAGGATAGTAAAGAGCGAATGCTACCAAACCAGCAAACAAGGTACTTGTTTTTATAATAAGATTTATAATTGTTTGTGTTATTTTTACTTTGCCAGAGTGCCCTTTTCTTTTTTTGTTTTGTTTAAATCTTTTGTTTTAATATTTAATATATATACGGCTGCAACCACTTCAGCCCCGTACCTTTTGTTTTGACTGCTGCTTCCTGAATCTGACATCACCACCCACACGCCACACAAAGTCATCTGTGACAAACGCATACTATTTTAATTACATGTAGCGAAAATATAAATTTCTTAAAATGGTATTACTTATTGCATTGTACGGCCCACAGGGGCCTGTTTTATACAAATAATAATCTCCCGTTCTTTGGCAGTTAAGCTTTCTTGTATTGATTATATTTAAGGTACTTACGTTCACAGTTACATATAGCATTTCGAATTGTGTTTACTACTTACTTTGTTTATAAAGTACTGATTTCCATTGTCCCTTGGAGTCCATAATAAGTGGAGTGCACCTGTATGTATATATATATATATATATATATATATATATATATATATATATATATATATATATATATAGTGGTTTGCAGAAATATTCACCCCCCTGCAAAGTTTTCACATTTTGTTGCCACCTGAGTGTACTCCACGACGCTTTCAAATTAGACTTTGCATGTAGAATCTACACAAACTACTCCACATTGATAAAGTTAAAAAATGCATATAGAATATAAATATTTATATACGATTTACAGAGAAAAACAGATTAATCTCAGTTGCATAAGTATTCAACCCCTTTGCTACTGCAGCCCTAAATCAACTCAGGTGCAAATGATTTGTTTGAAAGGTCACAAGATTTGTGAAATGGTTTCAGCCTGTGTGTACTGAAAGTGGTTTAACTTGTAGATAATTTCCCTCAGGTATATAAAGACTTTCAAACTGCAACTCACATAGTGATCCAACAAAGCAACCATGAAGACCAAGGAGCTTTCGAAACACGTCAGGGATAAAGTGGTAGAGAGGCACAGAGCAGGAGAAGGGTACAAGAAAATTTCAAAGGTGGTGATTAGCCCTCTCAGTAAAGTCCATCATTAAGAAGTGGAAGATGTATCATACTACCCAGACACTACCCAGATCAGGTCGCTCTCCCAAACTGAGCAGCCGGGCAAGCAGGAAACTGGTTCGGGATGTCACTCTGAAGCCAACAATGACCTTGAGAGATCTGCAAAGTTCTGTGTCTGAGATGGAAGTCAGTGTTCACACATAAACAATAAGCTGGGCCCTACACAAAGCTGGCCTGTATGGACGGGTGGCAAGAAAGAAGCCATTACTCAAAAAGCCTCATCTTAAAGCACGTATGGAGTTTGTGAAAAAGCATGTAGATGATACTGCAGACATGTAGAAAAAGGTTTTGTGGTCAGACAAGGCAAAAATTGAACTTTTCTGTCTAAATTCCAAGCATTACATCTGGCGCAAGCCCAACACTGCACATCACCCAGTCAACACCATCCCAACTGTCAAGGATGGTGGTGGCAGCATCATGTTATGGGGATGCTTCTTTTCAGCAGGGACTGGGAAGCTTGTCAGGATAGAGGAGAGAATGGATGGTGCAAAGTACAGGCGAATCCTTGAGGAAAACCTGTCAGCCAAGATTCTGAAACTGGGGAGGAAATTCACATTTTCAGTAGGACAATGACCCGAAGCACAAAGCCAAAGCCACACTGGAGTGGTTGAACAAGAAGAGAATTAATGTTCCTGAGTGGCCCAGTCAAAGTCCTGACTTGAATCCAATTGAAAATTTATG
Organism: Acipenser ruthenus; assembly: GCF_902713425.1. Lineage (NCBI taxonomy): Eukaryota > Metazoa > Chordata > Actinopteri > Acipenseriformes > Acipenseridae > Acipenser > Acipenser ruthenus. The sequence continues at coordinate 43,347,027 of NC_081193.1, read as the reverse complement.
ACAAGACTTGAAGATTGCAGTCCATCGACGATCCCCAACAAACTCATCAGAACTGGAGCAATTTTCCCATGAAGAATGGGCAAAAATGTCACCATCCTACTGTGCAAAGCTAGTAGAAACCTATCCAAAAAGACTCAAAGCAGTAATTGCTGCAAAAGGTGCGTCTACCAAGTACTGACTTAAGGGGCTGAATACTTGTGCAACCAGTACATTTAATTTTGTACATGACATTTAACCTCCTCCTCATATAACAGTGTTCAGTTTAACCACTACAGCTTTGAATAAAAAGTTTTGAAAAACTGTGCATAGATTATTTGTAATTCAACAAAATGTGACATTATTGGTAGGGGGTGAATACTTCTGCAAACCACTGTAATATATATGTATATATAATATATATATATATATATATATATATATATATATATATATATATATATATATATATATATATATTACAGTATTGGAAACTAATCTCCTTAAAATATAGACCAGGGCTTAAATATGACCTGTAAACATATCTCCTCATACTGAAAACAAGTCTGCCAATCAGAGAGGAACAAAAATCTAGGTTATAGTCTTGGGATGCTCATTTCGTCCCATTTTTTGTCCTGAGCATCGTCGCGCCGGTAACATAAAATTGTATTTTCATGCAGGCTGCTGTGTTACTACCATATCTAACTTATTACAGTACAGTGACACCTGATGTGACTAAAGGGGAGGTTGAACAACCAGTAGCAGTAAAAAGCAGATGTACAGCGGCATGCAAATCTGGGGAATTACTGAACAGTCAACGTTCATATTTGCAACCAATCACACAGAATTGCGGGTGGGTTTATCCACTGAGTGTTGCTAAAACAAACTGGCGGCTATCCTCGTCTGAATCATCATCGCTACCTGAAGAGGTTAGACTACTGTAGTCTAACAATAATGGCTCATACAGGTACCATTTATATTGTGTTAGAACTATTCTCTTCACCAGTTCCCCACAGGTATCCTCTAAGAAACATATCTTAGTGAATAGTACAAGGTCATTTATGAACTATTTATTTTCACATTTGCGAAATTCATGTTGTAAAAATATTTTAAGTTTAAGAACATTTATTTCTTTAAGTACACATTTTGTTTTGTTTTTAGCAATAATGAAATACAATAGTTTCAGGTCTCCAGGTGCCCATTTAATTTGTTAAAAATATATTTACATTGATAGTTGAGTGCTGTATATGATAGCAATTGTTTAAAACAATACTTAATAACTACTTCACAAGGAAATTCCTGTTTCTGTAATCAGGGCAGCTTCTAAACATTTATTGCACACAGTCGGAAGATAGGATATTTAACACATTTCATCACCTTTAATAGTAATAGTTTAATAGTAGAAAGTGGCTGAAAAAAAATCATAGTATCTATTAATCACGGCACACTAATGATCCAAGCAGAAACTGCAATAGAAAAAAATATACAGAACAGATACCATGTCATATTAAATGGTAAGAAATTAAATATTTTGAAAAAAATAGATTCTATAAAGTAACCGTTTAATAAATAGAAATATTGAGATATGTAATGTTTTCATACAGGGAAGGGCCTGGTTTGCATATTGGATTCTGGAAGATAACACAGAGCAAGATGGACAGTGGAAATCAAAGAGGGAAGATGCAGTTTCTTCAGAAAAGGGATTAGATTTGCAACAGTAATCAGCAATAAAATAGAATCTCGGGATTTTATATTATTGAATTGCTACTGTGTAATGTTTTTGAAAGTAAATGATTCCACTCTGAATATCACTATGAATCTCTGCATTCACTTTCAATATGATATTAGATCAAACATTGCCAAAGTGAAAATAAAAACCCAAGCGCAGTGGTACTTAACTCTGACTATCGAGATCCATTCCAGTCCTGGTCTTTATTCCAACCAAGTCCTAAATTAGTTAATTGCCTCTTAGCAGCTTAAATTAACTACATTAGAACCTGCTTGTAGTAAAAACCTGGACTGGATTGCATCTCGAGGGCCAGTGTTGAGTACCACTGACCTAGAGCTTCCCCATAGCTTGGATATTGGAAGTTATTCACAATATTTCCATACTGTCCTAGTTTAAGGACTTAAAAATCGGGTCTCCTTAATATTATCCATATTATTGCAGATAACATAAGCAACACAGTGGCCCATATTTAGAGACGTCACTCACACTAAGTGAGTGTGAGCAGGCCTATGTGAGGGGGTATCACACTCTGAGTGGATGATGCCACTCAACCTCAGAGGCCTTACTCAAACTTAAGTGACTGGAAGGTATCACTTCACTATTGAGTCAGGGTGACACCTCCTTTAACCTTCACTCAACTTTTAACATGGCTTCATTGAGGTGGATCAGTGTTCTGTAAAATGAAATGTTGCATGAAAACAGGCCAAGCCTACTATATGTAAGATAATATGTAAGCTATAAGACACGACAGGTTGTTGGTTGTGCTAGAATAACCGCACACCCAGGGGCATAGTAAGGCACAAGGCTGTAGGTGACGGTACTCCAGGACTTCATGTCTTTCTCAGCTGGTACCCAATAGCTTCTTAAACTACCTTATAAAATGGGTTGGGAGATATCTGTCCTCAAGTTTGTTTAAGTCTGTTTGGGATACAGCAGGGGGATGTTGTGACTTTTTGTTGTCGCATGTAAATGAAGACGCTGTTTGCTGTTTTAAAGTGGGTGCCTGAAAATATATTATCCCACTGTGGGAGAATTTAAAAATGATTCAGGCCAGCTCGCAAGCCTGTGTAGCTGCTAACTGAATATTGTGTGCCAGCTGATGTTATCACTTAAGCAAAGAAACTTCTTAAAACTGTGTTTATTTCAGTCTTAGATGCAGTTTTCCAGTCCATATTATTTTTTGTTTGTGCTGACCAATCATTAGAAACTGACACAGCCCAAGCGGTTACTTTTTTAGTATTCCGCTCTTCTTTATTATCTTAAATTGTATTAATTTCAGCAGTCCTGAGAGAGAGGTGTGTTTAATTACACCGTGTAACAATTTTTTTTTTTTTTTTTGTTCCTGGGTAGTAAGTGTTATTTCCTAATTGCTTATGCCTCAAAAGTATAGAAAATGGCTATTATTCCCCACAAACTTTGCTTTTGTGACCAGGAGTGATATTTTGAAATTTACCTATTTCCAATGAGAAAACGGGCAAATTTGTGTCTTTTCGTTCACATAAAGTCAGAAAAAAACAACATATGAATCCAAATTAACATGTATTTATACTAAAGTAATACAAAAATGACTACAAAAGATTTAGAAGTGAGTAGTTTTCGAGATTTATGATTATACTGTAAATCACTTTCACAAATCAGCCCCCAAATGTAGTCTCCCATCATGTTCTCATCATATTGTGTTCAGTTCTGGTCACCTCGTTACAAAAAGGATATTGCTGCTCTAGAAAGAGTGCAAAGAAGAGCGACCTTAATTACCCCGGGTTTAAAAGGCATGTCATATGCAGACAGGCTAAAATAATTGAATCTATTCAGTCTTGAATAAAGCAGACTACGCGGTGCATTCAAAATTCTAAAAGGTATTGACAATGTCGACCCAGGGGACTTTTTCGACCTGAAAAAAGAAACAAGGACCAGGGGTCACAAATGGAGATTAGATAAAGGGGCATTCCGAACAGAAAATAGGAAGCACTTTTTTACACAGAGAATAGTGAGGGTCTGGAACCAACTCCCCAGTAATGTTGTTGAAGCTGACACCCTGGGATCCTTCAAGAAGCTGCTTGATGAGATTCTGGGATCAATAAGCTACTAACAACCAAACGAGCAAGATGTTCTTATATTGTTATGTGAAAATACATCGGTAAACTGGATGATTCTTGTTATTTAACTGAAAATTAGGACCAATGTCTCTTATTATTTTCTGCACCCACTCTTTTCTCATCTTTGCTTCTTTGGGAAAGCGATGAAAATACATTTTCTTTCTCTGTATCACATTGAGAATCGGACACACAACAATGCAAAACCATATTTCTCTCCACAACTCCACTACAGTATATATATATTTGAACCTAACTAGTCATACTTTCACTCCAACTACATAACCGCTATGCTACACAGATTCACATCTTAACCCTTTCAACAGACTAGGCTACTATTTACATTTACCCAAATGTTGCTATTCCCGTAATGTATGTGTGTTATTACCAGTAATGTGTTACAGCAGCTAATTGCTTGTGCATTTCACATCGTTTATTAAGTCACTTCTTCAGCTGTGTGTGAGAATGCCATTTTACTAGACATAACATGAAGTTCTTTGTACTGTTGTTATCTTTTGTTTTGTTGGATTTTATGTAAACACCAACTGTTGCTTTAAGAACATTTCATTCAGTTTCACCAATCTGTCCATTGGAGTTCATTACAATTGATCATGGATTCTTCTATGGGATTAATGCACGCTTCACAAAGTTCTGATTTGCACACAAATTCAACGAGGAACAGCCCTCAAACCAATTGGGACAGTCGTACATTAAGTACAAATATTTATAGATTTTTACTTTGCTGCATTCCAAAATGATATTGCAATGTCATGTTATATAACATTTTGTTGCGCATGCTGTAAAATTGAGGGACAATGCTTAAGGAAAGGGCCTTTATACGAGGAGCCCGATTCAAATCGCGCCTCAGCCACCAACTCACTGTGTGTGACCCTGAGCAAGTCACTTAACCTCCTTGTGCTGCGTCCTTCAGATGAGATGTAAAACAAAAGAGGTCTTATTGGAAGTGACTCTGCAGCAGCAGTTGTTGATGCATAGTTCACACACCCTATAATTCGCTTTGGATAACAGCGTCTGGTAAATGATTAATTATTATCCTATTGAAACGAACCACAGCTCCTTAAGCTTTCAATTGTGTATTATTTCTTCTTCATTTGCTTAGCAGGGTGACTTACAGAGGTGACAAGTTATATTACAATATATTTACAATGTCATTAAAAGCTAGTACAATTTAAGGCAGTGTGACAGGGTAGCCGAGTTGGTGACGTCAGGCCAGATGTAGGAACAACAACAAAGAGACACTGCAGGTACGGTGCAATGGCGCTTGCACCGTTTTATTGTAGATATTTTAAAATAGTGTACCTGTTTTTTTATTTTTGTTTAAAAAAAAAAAATAAGAAAAAAAAGTCTTTTATAGGGAGTGTGGCAAAGTGCCCCGCCCCTGTGTGCATTTGTGTGTTCTATGTTGTATGTATGCGTGCGTATGTTAATGTTGGTGTATAGATTGGTACACGGGATATAAACAGGTCTGTGTTTCACGTGTGTTTAAATTGTATATTTGTATTTAGGCACGGGATTGCACATCACGCACGTGCATTTAAAATATAATATGCGAGCACGGGGTTGCACAGAATTAATTCACGTGCTGGGATTCAAGTGAATAATTAATTAGTAATTGAATCCCAGCACAACAGTATATATAGATGCACATTTTCATTCAGTCGGGGTTGGGTGTTCGGAAGAGGAGAACGGGTGAGAGAGAGAGGAGTAAAAGTAAAGTAAATAAAATCGTAAACGTAAAGTGTTTGTTCTCACCGTGTTTGTTTGTCTGTCCGTGCACCGTTTGTTTAGTGTCAGTCGTTTTGTCTGTCTGTTTATTTTGGCGTCAAGTGCCGTGTCCTGTTTTGTATTCCGTTGTTTAAACCTTTTATTTTGTTATTAAACGCTGAGTGCAGCCATTGCACTCAGCTCATCACCATCACCGTCTGTCTGTGTTTGAATTCCTTTCTGGTCTGACGCCACCCACTCTGGCCGTCTTTGTGACAGGGAGTTATTTAAATCTGCCACCATTTTGGATCATAGACCCCAGTATACTGCAGCGTGGGCAGGTAGCCAAATAAAGTATTTTGATATAGCTATTATAAAAGGAATGTATATCAAATTAATGCTATTGTTGATTATAAGAGCATTTCCAAAACTTTGTTGAAAGTTACATGTATTAAGAAATACAAAAATAAACAAATTAAATTACAGTTTCGACTAGAACGCTTTTTCAATGTCTCCAAATGTTGAAATGGTTTAAGATTATTTTAGAATGTGACCCCACCCCTGATTAATATAAATGTATTTAACCTACTAAGTATTATTCTTTGCTTTACTACTCTGATTTTAGCATACCAGAGGTGTGCATTATACAAGAGGTGTGCATTATATTCTAAATGTTTTATAGACCTTAAAGGTGTAGCAGATAAGGGATAAAAAAATGGTCTTAGTGATTTGAATAAAAGCATTCAAGAATGGTGGAATTTCCATGCATGTTTTTTTTTAGCTCGAGACATTTGCGTGAGTAAAATGTCTCGTGCAAAATGTTTTTTTGGGGTTTCCATTCGCTCAGTTTATTTTACTCGAGAAAACCTTGCTTTCCACCCGACTTCATGCAAATGATGGGGAAAGGTTGGGGTTGATATGTAAATTAGCTCTGCATAAAGTTCTCGTGCTGTTTTCGCAGAGGGCTCGTGTAAATGTTGTTTCCAAGCTCACGGAGAACTGGTACACAAGGTAATGTAAGCTGATGTAGTAAAGCTGCGATTTCTAAATACCTTGTGCGTGGTTGTTTAATGATATGTTTTACTACTCTTGCCCAAATTGTCATTGGTGGGGTGGCACATCTTTAGTAGTGAATACTGCTTCATGTAATTTATCTTACGACCCATGAATTAAAAAGTAACTCAGAGGTATAAAATGAAACTGATCAACACAGGTCTTGCAGAGTACCCCTAGTACCCCCTTCTTCCCTGGCTTATGAAACTCTACCAGTATGGACAGCTGACAGCTGCTGATGAAGCATTCAACACCATGCTTGGGCAAATACGGGTAGTGGTTGAACAGGCGTTTTGAGTTTGTTCCCAAAATTGCCACTGCCTGCTGTATCCTGCACAACCTGTGTCAACAACAAAATGAGGTGTTCAGGAATCAGTGGCTGACGCCTGTGAGACAGACAGGGGGAAGATTACCTCAGCCACCAGTTTCAATTGGACACCAGCGATCTGAGGAGGCTAGTGCTTTCAGAGACTCTCTTCTTTCTTTATTGTAAGTTTTGTTGGATTTAACGTTGTGTTAAATATTAATGATGTAAACAAAAAAAACACAATATGTTCATTTGCAATTTTATTTTGACATTATTTAAAAGATATTAGCAATATATATGTATTTAAAATATATAGTAATATGCAATATCAATTGTCAATTTGACATGCCTGTATTCAGTTCAGTTAAATCCAAGAGACAAAATAAATAAATACAAATAAAAATAGAACCTCACCGCCTCCATCTGCCACATCAGATTGTGAATGTGCATCTCATCCACGGATTCCTCATCCCCAGTTGCCTCCTCTGGCTGCTCCACATCCGTGGCATCTGAATCAGGGTTTTCACTCACCAGTTCAGCTTGAGGTTGTCTAGCTCTACTTGAGGAGGTTGTTGCTGCTGAAGTGGTAGCACTGGTGGAGGGTTCAGTAATAAAATGAAAAGTATCACAATTACTTTGAAGTAGCAGTAATGCAAGTTATTGAACGTACGTCTAAAACGCAACAAGATGTTACCTTCATCAAGGCAGCAGGATGGCTCTTCAGATGCAGCGCGCTGGGAAATGCAACTGCCACTGGACGCTGCCCCAATAAACAGTCCATGTCTTCCCAGAACCGAAACCGAGACTGCCCTGCTTCTCCCAGACAGCACCTCCTTGCTCGTTCCTGCAGGTAGGACAGCTTAAGTTTTTTAAATTTGTCCATAGCTTGTGGGACTGTGTGGTGTATTCCCCGTTCTGATAGGGCAGCAACAACTTGTTGATATATTGGATTGTTGCACCATTTTGGGCTATCGAGCTACCTCAAAACATCCAGTTCACCAACTATATCTATCAGCACCTGGGATTCCTCCTCGCGCCATCAAACTTGAGTGGCTGGCAGACACACGCTGTCTTCGGACATAGTTGGAATCAAAATCAAGGGAATTCAGTACAGACATTTAAGCAGCTCACTTGCGCTTCGTGTTTCTAACTTTAGCGTAGTTTTTACAGCAAGGGTATTCTCAAACAGTTGCTTTAATACTATAACAAGTGCAGAACGCAATCCATGGTACATTTGTAAGTGTTATATAGAACTGTAAACCCACTTGAGATATACAGCATGAGAGGCACACATTAACAAACAATAATTTTAAAAAAAGCTGCCCGCGGGCTCCCGAGTGGCGCATCCAGTAAAAGCACTCGCTAGAGTGCAGGATGCGCTCTATAGCCTGGACGTCGCCGGTTCGAGTCCAGGCTATTCCACAGCCGACCGTGGACGGGAGCTCCCAGTGGGCAGCGCTCAATTGGCCGAGCATCGCCCGGAGGGAGAGAGGGGTTAGGTCAGCCAGGGTGTCCTCAGCTCACCGCGCACCAGCGACCCCTGTAGTCTGGCTGGGCGCCTGCGGGCTTGCCTGTAAGCTGCGTTGTCCTCCGACGCTGTAGCTCTGAGGCGGCTGCACAGTGATTCTGCAGAGTGTAAAGAAGTGGGCAGCTGCCAGCACACGCTTCGGAGGACAGCGTGTGTTCATCTTCGCCCCTCCCGATTCAGCGCAGGGGTGGTAGCGGTGAGCTGAGCCTAAAAATAATTGGGCATTTCAAATTGGGGAGAAAATAATAAAAACTAATTGCCAACGACTAAATTAAATCATTATGGTGAAATATAGCACTGCTAACCATAAAACCACCCATCAGCCCATGTGTCATTGCCATCTTGGAACCCACAGTAACAACTGATCTGTTCCCTTTCAATAATAGTGATGTCAAACAAACTCATTTACATTTTCACGTGAAATGCGGGTTTACATGTGAAAATGGCCGTGGTTTTCCTGTGTTTTTCGTCATTTACACAAGTAAATGAGATTTACCCTACCCCTCTCTTTAGCCATTTTTTTTGGCCCCAAACTTGATTCTCACAAGTAATTCTCCCAAATGTGCACACGCATCGCCACTTCACATGTCAATAGCCCTGTATGGAAACTGGCCCAATGACACATGGGCTAGTCTGTTTTACCAATCCAAAGTCCTGCAGTAGTATGTTTCAAGGTTGTTCTATCATGTTATTATTATTCTATTGATCTCAATGCTACAGAGCCCAGGAGGGGACATGAAAGAAAAATATATATAAGTTGTGTGCACGCCTTACTGTCTCGTGGCCATAAGATAGTTAGTCATGCGAACGAGATAGGTATCTCGTGGCCATAAGATAGTAAGACATGCGCACAAGATACAGATTTATTTCTCTCATGTCGACTCCCGGGCTCCGTACAATGCATACCTCATAGACAATGCAGTCCTCATAGGTAAACTGGCCAATTATTTTAGAGTTGAATATTAGGAGTGTGCCATGTACAGTTAAGATTATGATATATAAAAAAGCCTATTACAGGTTAGCACATTGTGAGACAAATGCATTAAAGCCATAGTCCATTATACAATTGCATCCTGACATTTTATTTTCTCAAGATCCATTGACTTCTTCAGTTTCATAAGAAAACCCATATGAGTAGAAACCAATTTGTTGACATTAGGTTACAGTTTTAAATATTAGTGACAAATACAATGAAATAGGGCTTATATTTGTATTAACTTAATAATGATAGTTGACAAAAATGATGGTGGGATACATTTTAGAATAGATATTAGTATTAAACATAATCCACATCATCTTCAAAGACTACTGGGAAGGGGGAGAGTTGGGAAGTCATACAACTTGATTACATAACGTTTATTTCACAATATAATTCTTGGAATGATTCCTGGAACCCTTTAAAGGATTGCTTTCAGGAAATTTAGCTTATATAGATGTTTGTTATGTCAGTGCTAACTCATATCATGTGTGAAAACATTTACTGAGTGTAAGATCTACACTGTGGGATCCACACAGAAGAATTATAAAAATATGTATTTAATCACAGGATTTAAAGTGCTACCAGAAACGTTCAAATCATTTTTTCTGTAAACCCAATCTTTAGCATAATATATTGTGTTCTAGGAATAGGTTTGTTAGTAAGTGATACCCATTAAGCTTGAGACAGGCAGTTGTTGGTAAATGAAACTGGCAATGGATTGAAAGACATAGCTGGCATTCATTGTTTTCTGTATTGAATTAGCTGGGAAATGCTTTCTAAACCTGGAAGTAGTATACTATGTAAAATAAAATAGCACAATGTTATGGTTTTTGCCATTATTATTTTCACATTCTGCAAAAAGATTACACCTATAGGAGGAAGAAATGTTCATGCTACTGTTTACATTTACAGTTATGGAATTATTGAAGGTTTACATTTACATTAGCTAGACTACTAGTCTTACATTTCCTGATAGTATTACATTTACAGTTGTTTTTACATTTGCAGGTATTACAAGATTTCCTTAAGCACAGCAAAATTAGAACACGTATTTGCTAAAGAGATTGGAAATGGGGAATAAGTAGACTAAGACTATCGTCTATAAATATCATACACATGTCCAAAAAAACCACAACAATAAATTAATATTTTCTTTAATTTCAGCACATGGTGTCACTTGAAGGAACCTGAAGACCAGCTGTGACTCTCAGGGGTTCTGAAGCTGCTGTTTCAATCTACTCATCTATACCTTCTTAAAGATGAAGTTCATTCTGAGTAGTTCTTTTTGCAATTACTCACCATATATATTGTGACAAAGTGGGGTAAACTTTGTCTACTTGCAGGACCTTTTCACACTGTCTTCAAACCCCACTACATCTTTCCTCCCCCTATATATTTTGATAACTGTGTTTTTATGTGCTTGAGTGGGTTCCACGAACAACGAACATTAACATAACATAAACAACCAATCACAGAACATGCACACACACACAAAGAGAACACACAGTCCAGTGGCCACGCCCCCCTGCTTGTGCCACAGTTCTGACTGAGAGCTCTCAGCTGTTAGTCTCACGTGCAGCAACACAACATAGACGCTTACCATTAAAATATCTTGTCTGTAACCCAGGATTTGCATATCACAGGAGAGTAGAAATGTAAATTCTGTACCCCTGTGGCAAAGTGGTTTGCAGTGCGCAGGTGTAGAGGTGATGCAGTGCTTGGGAATGATTTGAAACAACACAGTTCACAGTTAAACAACTTATTATTTGGCTGGGTTGCTTGTTTTGCGGTTTGGGTTTAATTGCTGGCTGTTTAGCTACAGCTCCCGGATATTAGCCTACTATAAACGACAAACGTAACGGTTTAATAGAGAAACAAAACAACACACAAACACTCACGGTTTCTTTATAACACAGTACTCCTTCACTGGTCCTTTCATAACCATAACAACGGAACTGATTGCTTTGCAATCACATTGACACATCACCTATCACATTAAGGCGATGACTTCTGGTATTGTGACTCCACCCCCTTTCTGGATGGCCGATTTCCACCTGACCCTGGAATGAACTGCCAAACCATCCAGTACGAGGCACACTGTTCCTGTTATACTGCGCCCTCATTGGTCGGGAGGGAGATTGTTGACTAGGATTCATTCGCTCTCTGTCACAATCCCTTATATGAGAAGTGGGTGAATGCTATATTACCCAAATTAAAAGTTACCTGCGTATACCCTCGACTACAGCACTGATTGGGGGGCAATAATATTAATCTATCAGAAGGAGGGGGTATGTGCCACCACTGTAACAGCACCACACTGAACCCGTTGGCACTTTAAAAGCTGACCTTATCTGCAAATTCATAGGTCTGTTATCCTAAAGGTTAGACTGTACAGTTTAAATATGTGTTCATTAACGATATCATGAAATGCATATCGACCATAAAATCCTTGCCAGCAGTGTCAGTATTACACAAGTGCTGAAGAAGATTGTGAAGATTGTTAGCCCATGCTGCACCAGTTACTTAAATGCTTGTAATTCTTATACCATACATTTCTTATTCTGCAGCTGTTAGTTTTCAGCATCAACAACAGTCTTGTGATAAGTGAGGACTTTGCTTTTACATTCTAGGTAATAGCATAAGTGTTATCACAATCCTTCCAGTCATTGAATCCCCTTGTGGTAGTCACTAATTTCCTGTTGATGGCAAACTGACAGGTTGCACAGAAAGCTTTCTTCCTGGTATTACAGAGCACTAGCGAATAATGCTTATTGATATACCTTGCTCTCTGGTGTTCGTGATGTTTTGCAGCAATCTAGTTTGCATTCCTCAACCTGATGATAATTATCTGACATTTCAGTCTAGGTGGCATCAGCATGTAATGTACTGGCATCACAGCCCATTGAACTGAATGGAAGGGCAAGGGATGGACACAAACTGCAAACCATATGGTTCAATGACAAATGCCTTACTATTCAACTAAAGAACAAGCTCTGTGTTCGATAGGCAAGTGCAGGTCTTATGCGGAGGTCAGCATTATTAACGCACCAGCTACTAGGAGAAGATTTATTTCAAGCCTAGAAGAAGACGGTGATAATTCTCTGTCACTGGAATTAGGCAACATACTGAACACAGTCACAGGGAACTTCAAGTTCAACTCAAGGATTTTTTCTGCATGGCTCTTCAGGTTGAGTGTTGCTATATATGCTAACAGCACTACAATTACCTTGTTCAGTAAATGTCATTGAATATGCCAGTTTGCTTAAGAAAATAATATTGATTTTTATTAACCGATTGTCAGTCTGATAAAAACATACGTAGAGTTGTCACGCAGTTACAACTCTACGTATGTGGTCCTAGTGTACGACTCATTAGTGTTCAACACAGATTATACACCACGAACATGCATAAGAATGATGGGAGGCTGGGGTTATTGATTACAGCCCTCCACACAAGTGTTAATAAGCAATACTCCATCATGTTTATGAAGTGCTCTTGTTATATAATAAGTGGACTTAGATTTCCTCTAAGCTATGTATGTTTTAATGGGCAGTTGAAACTAACAGTTAACTACAACCTACATCCAAATGTCACAGTGACTGAGGTGCCCCATTAAATGCCTGTGTGAGGTCTCTCCACATATAATCACTATCAACCTGACACTAATTAGACCAAGTATATGAGTCAAAACTGACGTGTGTGTGTGTTTTAGAGTTTGAATGGATTCAGACAGCTCTTCCTATTCCATTTGAGAAATAGAGACCAGAATATGTAACTGTAACATGTTATCACCCTTATTGGGGTAAAAGGGTGGTTCGACATAGACACACACTAATGTTTGTGTCTGGGGTACTAATTGTGTTGTGGACTGCCTAAAGCATGTTATCTGGGTCTTGATCGACAGGTGGGGGTCCTATGGGTGTTTTTCACTGGTTTAATTTGGGGTTATGATAGGAGGTTGACTCTCGTGTGGGCGGGGTTAGGGAATGATTATATAGGGGTGCTGAGCTAGTTGCAAGCTTTCCGGTACCTGAGCAACATTCTCTGGGGGAGTGAGGCGATGGGGAAACGCTACATTATTTACATTTAGTTCATTCATTTTGTTATAATTATGCAACTGAGTAACCTATAGCTATGGCCTAAGGTTTTGCATCACTTAGAATTTTTGGATTGAGACATTTAAAAAAAACAAAACTATATGAACATGATTTGGATATTTTATTTAACCTCATATAATCAAAGACACTACAAACTGTTATTGCAAAAGTCTACCGGCAGCACACACACCCCGAATGTCACATTTTTCAATTTGTGCTGTTTTTTCGTTAAGTATATGGAAAACTACGTAACATTATTCACCAGATTTCATTAGACTTTATGAAATATTCTAAATTCTAAAAATGAACTACCTATAGTTAATTCTATAGGATGATGCAAAACTTTTGGCCATAGCTGTACATAAGTAATGTCCAACCAATCGGAAGTATATTGAAATAATGATAGCTTCACAAGTACAATCTGGTAGAATCAGTTATCAAGGTAAAACATCTGTAAACCAGTGGACATAAACAGGACCCACAGTCATAACCAGATTACAGCCCTTACCAGCAAGTTAAGACACATTGTGGCAGGATGGCTTGCAGTGGTGAGGTGTGGTGACGTCACGGACCAGGAAGTAACAGAAACCAAAACAATGGATGGGTGGGTGAAGCTGAACGCAACGGCGGTCAGTGTATTTAATTAAATAAATAAACCAAAATATTTAACAAACAAAACAAAACAAAAGGGCACATTGATCCAAACAAATAGAAATAAAGAAATAAGCAGATACTTAGCAGTTGTTTCTCTTATTCGCTCTCTCCACTCTCCTCTGTACACTCAACCTCGCAGCACGGACAGCTGCAGGTTCTTATACTCTGGCCGAGGGGTTAACTAGCTGTTAATTATCTTATTACCCCTCGGCCACAGTCTGCACAAGTTTAGTAAGGATGCGTGACTGTCAGCTAGTTATAATCAGTAGTTGATCAGCCACACATCCTCACAGGGTTTTTAAATATAAAAACAATAAAAAATACACAGCGCTGTTATCCGCGCCGCAAACAATAATATAAATAATAATAAATAAATATATAGGGGCGGGACACTCCGCCACACACATATTTCCACGTATACTCCAAGTTTCGTCCATATTTTTAACCTTAGCATAATATAACTGAAACTGAAACTCGGTCTCTGAATGTCTTAAGATGTGTTCTGATCCTTTTATATGTACTCGGCTACATAAAGTTTACAGAACAAAAGTTAATTAAAAAAAAAAAAAAAACTGTTTACTTAAAGTACATGTTGATAGATTTGAAAATGTACTAATGTTTTGCTTGCATTTGTTTTGTGTACGTTTCAATTGACATAACTTCCTAGCATCCAACCACCCCAGTATTCTTCTGCAAGCTTTGTTTATGTTTTTCCTAGAAAATGGTCCTCTGAGAATGTAACTTTTGACAAGAAATATAAGCACTGATAAATCACAATGGAGAATAATTTGTTTCAAGTTTTATGTTAAATAGTATTTTGATATCGTAATTGTTCCTATATATATTGTGTAAACTTAAAGTCATTAATAGATTTTTATCCATTTTATTTGTAGATTCCTTGCATACCAGCTAGTAGTAGTGCAATTTATTTATAAACTTCATATTTTGTGGTCTATGATTTTATGTAGCCTACACAAATGGATTATTGTTTTGTGTGAATGTTTTCTTTGAAAGGAAAGTATTGGCAGTTAAAAATCACATGCACACTTGTCTACATACAAAAAAAGAATGTTTTACAGTAGCAGGAATAAAAACAATGCACCTTTCTGTGCTAATTTCTAGAGGTATTGTTGAAATTACCCTACACCTTTTTCACTTTGAGTTGGGTGTAGTACTTCAGAGGTAATTCTTGTTGGCCCAGCCCAGTCTTCCAATGTTCTGAGGCTGAGAAACTGTTGCACTGCAAGTGCAGGGTGATGCATTAGAATGCAATGTTTAACCTACAGCCAAAAAACAAAGCAATGCATTTGAGTAAGGGAATGATGGTAAACTTTTTTTGTTAAATTAGGCAGACCCAGCCTCAAAAATCTAATTGTTTATGTTGCAAAATATATACACCCACGCTTGGTGTGTTTATCTAATGTCCCTAAGTACTACAACAGTCTATGCGGTTTGTGTTTCTTGGCTTACATAACCACAATCAAGGCTATTTTAGAAATAAAATACAAATTATTTAAAATTGCTCCAATGTCCACTGGCAGACACATTTTTAAAGCTTTTTCTTCTCTTTGGCAATGTTTTCATAGGGCACAATGTGTTATCTACCCATAATGGTAAGTAGCATGTGAATAAATATTGATATCTGCATCATCAGGGATCTCTACCACATATTTCACTTTGATGTGCAGATTTTTAGTTTGTGAGAGTAGCTCTAATTTACTTTCACCAACATAAAATGAGACCAAATGAGGGGTGGGGACCAACCAAAACTCACTACAACAACTGCACACATTGAAGAAAGATATGACCCTCTGTCAAGTAACTACTGGACCGGTGTTGATGGGTATAGTGTAATGCTGGCTCCAGGGATCCGTCAATTTGCGGCCTTTCTGGCAATCAGCAGATACAATGGCGGCAATGATGGCTCCAGGGATCAACCAAAGTGCAACCTCTCTAGTCCCTCAGCATGGCAACGGTCTGGAATTCCAAAACCACCACCCTCCATCCCCCAACCAACTCAACCCAGATAATTTACCTCAGCCATCCATTCCTTTCCATTGATGTTAACTTCCTCCATCACCTCTGTTTTGGCCTCTTTTCTCCTCAAGCAGAGCCATTAATGGACTTTACTCATATAAGCAAATACTTTTACTTTAAGTTAACTGCTCTTAGTCAAACTCACTCTTAAATGTAATGTACTGTATTATTTATTTTGCTCTTATTTGAATTTGAAATGTTCACCATTTAGGTCTTGTAAAACAAATAAAATGTGTAACCCATACTGATCATGTGCATCTGTCGACTCGTCAGTGTGACCACTGACAAGCAACCAGACTGTTTTACCAATTCCATAATCTCCTGCTTGTGATACTCGGCAACTTTAGGTAAGTAGTCAAGTCTCAGCTGGGCTGATGAAGGAATCACTCCACCATTTGCTACACTGTCTGAAACTTTTAGTTGTCCAGTTTTTCAAAAGGGATATTTGCGCAAACAAACACCTCTGTCAGGTAAAAATGTAATATGGAAGTCACCGTTTTTTGTTTCTTTGCAAGTAAAGCAGTCGCAGTACTGCTCTGGATTTCCATCTTTCTCTTTTTGGTGAATCTAATTTCCTGTCAACAGACGAGTTTCGGTTTTGATCTACAGTAACATTGCAGGACATACAGAACAAGAGCTTACCTCCATTGCTGTGTAAACTCCTGCTGGATACGTGATCTGCTGCAGACACATTTTTAGCCTTTTTAGAGACATCCATTTTCTTGTTTACAGGGTGTAGTATTTTAATTTCCCGCTTAGATTGCATATAGTGACATGACAATCACTGCACAGCACTGTGTGCATGGCGAATATTACACGCAGGCACGTAGAAGTGCTGTACAGTTTCGTTAATGTGGTTTTTTAAATTTTTTGTATGAAATACAAATTATGAAATTATTTTTATTTCTTAAGAATATTGTATTGGGCTAATTTCACGATTTCCACGCAGCCCGTGAAATCGCGTTTTTCACATGGCCTTATTTATAATGTGATATTTTGTAGTAATTGTAAGTCATCCTAGATAAGGGGCAAAGACATTTTTGAGCTGAATAAAACAATCAACAGTCTACATTTAACAGTATAAACTCAGTTGCAAGAATGACCAAGTTGTTTCTTGTTGTACACCACTAAAAGTGTTTTATTCCTCTGAGAAATTGTGTATTTGTTTTTATGTTTGCTTCTAAATAGAGTCCATTGCCCCCAAACAATAATGTAACTAAGCCACTGCAACCTAGTAATTTCACACGAGTATTCAAATATTAGATTTTTTTATTTTAAATATCAGGGCAAGTTTTGCATTTGCTGCGAATAGGGCTCATCGTTTTATATGACAGCAGGGCTGACAGTACGCAGATCAACAGTGGGGAGGAATGTAGGCAAATATATTTTAATTACTTTACAATTTCAGTTACTGCGAAAGCATGCCCTTGTAATCTGTATGATTTGAAACGTTTTAAAATTCCTACACTGTACTTGCGCAGATTGGGTCTTTGTCGACTGGGGTACATTTCGATATATCCAAGTGTACCTTGGTTTAGACGAAGCAATCGTTTGGTACCTCAACTTGTTACAAGTGTACCCTGCTTTTCAATTTTCACGAGAAATAGCAATTGCCACTAACCGTTAATTTCCACTCAGACATGACATTTACATTACATCTCCCAACATGTCCACAGCCGATCAAACTAGTGTGCCTCACAGCGAATTGTTCGATTATCTCATGATGAGTGTTCAGACATGCGGTGGCCGATATTTATTTTTATTTTTTATTTGCATTTTTACAGTGCTTTTTATACAGAAGTATCTCAAAGCACTGTACAGTACGTAGTAAAAAATAAATAATAATAATAATAATAATAATAATAATAATAATAATAATAATAATAATAATGCAATATAAAAGTTACATTAAAACGCATTTTATGAAAGTAAGTTTTCAGTCTTAAAAACTGTAACGGTCCCAGCTTTCCTGACAAACGGAGGCAGAGCATTCCATAATTTCGAAGCTCTACAGGAAAAAGCCCTACATCCCGTGTTGCTTTTTTTGACCCTAACCAGCAGCCCCGCATCCTGTGATCTCAGAGTGCAATTCAGGAACATATGGGGTCAGTAACTCCTGCAAATAACTGGGTGCTAATCCATTCACGGCTTTATAAGTTAACAACAAAATATTAAATCAATTCTATACTCCACAGTGAGCAGTGCAAATAGGCCAACATCACTTTTCCTGGTTTTAGTCAGAATTCTAGCGGCTGTATTCTGAACAAGCTGTAAGCGAGAAACCAGAGAAAAATGCATTGCAATAGTCAATTATTGATGAAACAAAGACATGCATTAGCCTCTCAGCATCAGGTACGGCAATAATAGGTCTAAGCTTAACTATATTTCTCAAATGATAAAATGATACTTTAGTAATTTTCCCAATATGATTCTCAAATGACAGATCAGGATCATAGATGACCCCCAAATTTCTTATTTCTAGTTTTAGTTCCGACGAGAGACTGCTAAGGTCTAGCTTATGAAGATTGATATTCTTTAGTTGATGCTGTGAGCCTACAAGCATGACCTCTGTTTTGTCAGAATTCAACATTAAGAAGCTCTGACATCTAATGTCAAGTATTTTATTTTGGAAAAACTTTAAAAAGTCATTGCAGCCAAAATGGGAGCCATTTGTGAGGATAGAAGTATTAGATGGTGGATTTACTAATTTACTATGGAACTAAAAAGAAACTTATTTGTTTCAATCAGATTGGAATAGTATGACGATCTATGCTGGTACAGAGCCTTCCTATATTTAACTTGGTGACTGTTCCATGCAAAGTAATGAACATGCAGATTAGTACCCTTCCATCTGTGTTCCAATTTGCGACCCTCACATTTTAGTTTAAAAGTTGTGTCATTTAACCATGCTGTGCTTCTTTTGTAAAACACCCTCCGAGTTTTAACTGGTACGACTGTATCTAAAATGTTGAGAAATGGGAGGGAGATTAAGCCGAATATGCCACCATAGACAAATAAACAATTCAAGATCATCAACTCCACCATTTACTCTAGCAACACCAGGTCTCACCTCCTAAAATCATTATCACCAATACTGACGCATAAATCACTGATAACCAAGGTTCCTAGAAATCCGTTTGCTGGGGAAAAACACAGAATTTTTGGTTTGGCAGAGAATGTCTGAGAATTTTGTTTTTCTTTATTTTGTTGGATTATTATTTATTTTTTTAATCTATGAACTGTGCTGAATTATTTTGAATGTTTAACTTACCAGTGTAATTTATTTTTGAATGTTTAACCTACCAGTGTAATTTCTGCAATGTATGCAACATTGCCATCTTGTGATCGGTGCCTAAATAAACTGTTTACGGTTTAGAGGTTAATCAATCTCAGGGAACGTTTTCGTTAGTTTAAATTGTGAGTAAAGCAAGTTGGTAAACAATGCTGAAAACTTTTTTAAAAATCACCCCTAAAGACTGTGTCACAGAGTTTGGTAAGGACAGATTTCATGAAGATGGTAATGTGCTGTTCTGTACTATATGCAACAAGGCAAACGATTGTTGAAAGTGCTAAACATAAATTGAATGAAAACAAACGGAAACAGACTGAAAATGCTGGGCCATCGACAACTGAGTGCACTATGATTGGGTCGTTTGAACGTTATACAAACAACAGCGTGAAACTGTCACTTCAGATTGTGTCTGAATGTATGTACAAGCAGACACAAAGTTGATCTACCTGTAGTTAGAGATTTTTTCAGCAAGCACATTAAGTGTGGCGGTGCCATTCCCAAATCAGATCAACTGGGGCAGCAGTGTGGAGTAGTGGTTAGGGCTTTGGACTCTTGACACTGCTGTTGTACCCTTGAGCAAGGTACTTTACCTAGATTGCTCCAGTAAAAACCCAACTGTATAAATGGGTAATTGTATGTAAAATAATGTGATATCTGTATAATGTGAAATAATGTATAATGTGATATCTTGTAACAATTGTAAGTCGCCCTGGATAAGGGCGTCTGCTAAGAAATAAATAATAATAATAATAATAATAATAATAATAATAATAACTGTATATCCCATTACTTGCCACCTCTTTTTGAAGAGGAAAAACAGCGCCTTCTTAGACACCTGGAAGGAAAATTAATTGGTGTGATCGCAGATGAAACGACTGACTTTCAAAATCGTCCCGTTCTCAACATTTTATTTCAGTTGCTGAAGCCAGATCCTACAGATGCTGACATCCCATCGTCACAGCTTGTAAAGACAGTGTACCTCAAAAAAGTGAATCACGCCACTGTTTTACAAGGTCAAATTGTATACATATTCGTTGCTATGCACACATCGTTGCTCTGGCAGGAAATACATGGCGGGATAACTTCAAGCAAGTGGACCGCTTTGTCGCTTTGATGCAGTCACTTTTAGTGAAAGCTCCATCTCGTCATGCACGGTTCTTGCAATACTTGAGTGATCAGAGTGCTGATTTGCCCTCACTTCCACCAGGTGGAACACATGGTTCAAAAGTGTAAAGTACCAAGCACAGTACTCTCAGTTCTACCTTGGGTTTGTGGAGCAAGAGAGAATGGAATACGGGGATACGTCTGTTATGCGGGAGCTAGCAAGGCTGTTAGCAGTAGAAGAGATGCATTCTGACCTGAAATACATTGCAGAGAACTGTGAGCGCCTGGTGACTGTACTGGACCTGTTACAGTCCCGAAAACAGCAAAATACACAAAGTGTACAACATTGTGCTGGATTTAATATCATGGCTTGAGAATCTTGCATCATCAACCGACAATAGAAATGGATCTGCAGCCACTCAAAGCGCTTCTGACAAACTCAGACAGTACAACCAAACAAACAAACAACCGGCAATTGATTTTCTCCATGCTGTCCGTGCACTGGATCCGAAACACATAGGTGCTACTTGAACAGACTACAAGATTGTGAAACAGCAATTAAAGCTAAAGGAATGCTACATAGAATGGCCAGTGTTTTTGGGGATTGCCAAAGACAGGCCTAAATTTGGAGATTATTATTATTTATTTCTTAGCAGACGCCCTTGTCCAGGGCGACTTACAGTCGTAAACAAAAATACATTTCAAGAATCACAGTACAAGTAATAATACAATTAAGAGCAAGATAAATACAATGACTTTGGTTTTAGCAAGTACAAGTATGATAAAATACGATTCAGTAACGGAGCAGATAACAGTGTCGGTGATAGTTACATTAGGATATAATTAAATACAAAATACTACAGATTAAATAACACTTGACAGATTACAGTAAAGTACAGGATTAAATGCAGTAAAATAGGGGGCAGATAAGAGCAAGTAAAGCGCATTTAAGGAAGAGTGTCCATAGGGAAAAAGAGGAGTTCTACAGGTGCTGTCTGAAGAGGTGAGTCTTGAGGAGGCGCCGGAAGGTGGTCAGGGACTGGGCAGTCCTGACATCTGTAGGAGGTAGAGCCAGTCTTCTAGTGCAGGCGGAGCGGAGTGGTCGAGTGCGGGTGTAGGGAGAGATGAGGGTCTGGAGGTAGCTGGGTGCAGTCTGGTCAAAGCATCTGTAGGCTAGTACAAAAGTCTTGAACTGGATGCGAGCGGTGATCGGGAGCCGGTGGCGTGAGCAGAGCAGTGGAGTTGCGTGGGAGAAGCGAGGCAGAGAGAACACCAGGATAGCAGCGGAGTTCTGGATGAGCTGGAGCGGACGGGTGGCGGACGCAGTGAGGCCAGCCAGGAGGGAGTTGCAGTAGTCTAGGCGGAGAGTACCAGGGCCTGGACCAGGAGCTGGGTGGCGTAGTTGGTGAGGAAGGGTCGGATTCTTTGTATGTTTCTCAGGAAGAATCGGCAAGTGCGTGCCAAAGTGGAGATGTGCTGGGAATAAGTGAGGCAGGGGTCCAGGGTGACTCTGAGGTTCTTAGCTGAGGAGGAGGGAGAGAGTGTGGTAGATTCCAGAGGAACAGAGATAGAGAGATCAGAGGAGGGGGAGGAGGGAAAGAACAGGAGGTCAGATTTAGAGAGGTTGAGTTTGAGGTGATGCGAGTGCATCCAGGAGGAGATAGCAGACAGACAGGTAGAGATACGGGAGGGGATGGTGGAGTCAGAGGTGGGGAAGGAGAGGAAAAGGGTGAGGTGTGGAGGTTGTTCCACGGCAGGTTACCTGGTAAGTGCGGTTGGAGAGGTAGGAGGAGAACCAGGCCAGAGCAGTGCCAGAGATTCCCAGGTCAGCGAGAGAGGATAGTAGAATAGAGTGATCGACAGTGTCAAAGGCAGCAGAGAGGTCGAGGAGAATTAGGACAGAGGAGAGAGAGGCAGCTCAGGCAGAGTTTAGTGAGTTGGTGACAGACAGGAGGGCGGTTTCAGTGGTGTGAGCAGAGCAGAAGCCAGATTGGAGAGGGTCGAGCAGAGAGTGGTTGGACAGGAAAGCAGAGAGCTGGCGGTGTACAGCCCGTTCGAGGGTTTTGGAGAGGAAGGGTAGGAGGGAGACAGGACGGTAGATCTGGAGGGAGGTGGGGTCGAGGGTAGGTTTTTTGAGGAGGGGAATGATTATTATTATTATTATTATTATTATTATTATTATTATTATTATTATTATTATTATTATTTGTTTATTTAGCAGACGCCTTTATCCAAGGCGACTTACAGAGACTAGGATGTGTGAACTATGCACAAGGAGGTTAAGTGACTTGCTCAGTGTCACACAATGAGTCAGTGGCTGAGGGGGGATTTGAACCAGGGACCTCCTGGTTACAGGCCCTTTTCTTTAACCACTAGACCACACAGCCTTGAGGCTTGTTTGAAGGCAGAAGGAAAGAGACCAGAAAGTAGAGAGGTGTTGAGAAGGGAGGAGATGAAGGGAAGTAGAGCAGGAGCAGCAGCTTGAAAGAGGTGAGTGGGGAGGGGGTCCAGGGCACACGTGGTGGGTTTGTGACCCTGGAGCAGGGAGGAGAGGTCAGAGTCTGAGAGGGGAGAGAAGGTGGAGAAGGAGGGTGAGTTAGTAGGGGATGCAGTGGATGAAGGGGTTGGAGCAGGAGGGGGTGCGGGGGGGGGAGAGGAGTTTGCGGATATTTAAGATTTTAGAAGAGAATAAAGAGGCATAGTCATCAAAGGAGATAGAGGAGGGAGGAGGAGGGGGGGTTAGGAGGGAGGAGAAGGTAGAGAATAGTTTACGTGGTATGTTAGTGGAGGCTTGGATTACATATTGGAAATAAGTACATTTAGCAGAGGAAAGAGTAGAGAAGGAGGAGAGGAGAGTGTGGTAGAAGTCTAGAGTAGCAGGAAGTTTGGTTCTCTTCCATTTCTTTTCAGCAGATCGCAGTGTGATTCTTGCTGAGCAGAGCGCAGAGGAGAGCCAGGGTTGGGGAGGGGAGGGGCGAGCAGGTCGGGAGGTGAGGGGACAGAGGGAGTCGAGGGAGGAGGTGAAGGAGGAGAAGAGGGTGGAGGTAGCAGAGTCTACAGAGAGTTGTGAGAAGGAGTCGATAGGAAGGAGGTGAGAGAGAGCAGTGGAGGCAAGGACAGTGGGGGAGAGAGAGCGGAGGTTACGGCGAGAGGTGACAGTGGGGTTAGGAGGAGCAGGGAGAGAGGGGAGAGACAGAGAAAAAGAGTTGAAATAGTGATCAGAGAGGTCCAGGGGAGTGACAGAGAGGGTGGAAGGGCAGTAGGCCCTGGAGAAGGTGAGGTCCAGATGACGGTCGGCTTTGTGGGTAGGGGGGGGATGGAGAGAGACAGAAATCAAAGGATTGAAGGAGAGGGAGGAATCCAGCAGAGAGGCTGGGGTTGGAGAGATGGATATTGAAGTCACCTAACAGGACAGTTGGGGTAGACAGAGAGGGGAGGGAGGAGAGTAGGTAGTCGAGTTCATCAAGAAAGTGAGCGAGAGGTCCAGTGGGGCGGTACAGTTGGACAGCATGAAATCCAAAGGTGTTAACAGAGTGAGGAGAGTGAGGAGAGGTTGGAGGGGACAGAAAAGAGTAAGGAGGGAGAGAGGAGAAGACCAGTCCCACCTCCCCGTGCAGTGAGAGATGCGGGGTATGGGACAGGATGTAGAGAGGACAGGGCGGCAGGAGTTACAGTGATATCAGGGGACAACCAAGTTTCAGTGAGAGCAAGGAAATCGAGAGAGAGGTGTTAGGCAAAGGCAGAGATTAAATCAGCTTTGTAAGCAGAAGAGCTTTAGTTCCAGAGTGCACCAGAGAGTGTGCGGGGGGAGAGGCAGAGGAATGAGGTTAGAGGGGTTGGAGGAGCAGCTGCGGGGAGAGGACAGAGGACGAGGGCGAGAGGATAGAACAGGGATGTGGGAGACAGTCATAGCAGGACATGCAAGACAAATAGGTACACTGGGAGCGGTGGGGTGGAGGGTACAGACCTGACTAGTAGATGGCATCTTCCAGAGCGCTGTTAGGTGCGGATCTATTCGAACAGCGTCTCGGCGCAGGCCTCCCCTCGCTGGACTCCCACAGCTAGACTCTCGGCTCTTTTGTTGAGGCTCTTCTGTTTGCTGGTGCTTCATGCTGGCACGAAAATAGCATGCCTATCTGCCTCAGACCCCGGTTACCTGTAGACCCCACGTTTGCTGAATCCCCTCCGTTTCTGGAAGGCTGTTGAAGACCGCTTGCCCAATTTGTCTAAGCATGCAGTTGCTGTCCTCCAACTGACTGTGAATTCAGCTGATGTGGAGAGAAGTTTCAGCAAACGTGGGGTTCTTTTCTGTGCTCAACGCTAACATCTAAAAGACAAAAATGTGGCTGGAATGCTGCAGCTCTACTTCAGTAGCATCCACAATGTTGACGACTAAAGTAAGGATGAACTATAAATTCCATTCTCACTTTCTGTGTGTGTGTGTGTGTGTGTGTGTTTCTGTTTGTGTGTGTGTGTTTCTGTTTCTGGTAGTTTCCGCTTAACTGCCCCCCAGCTTCTTTCAGCCACTCCTTTGAAAGCTGCTAACATTAGCTATTGTAATACAGTGTGGACCATGCGTCAAACAAAAATTCATGTAAGGTGCTGCCTTTTTATTGTGGTTTTCTATCAATGTGGCCTTTCTGTCAACCTTCTGAATGTCTTTCCATTTTCTTTCATTTTAAACGGTTTAAAGGCAATACCATAACAAAACATAGAATAATAGTGCGTATACAATGAGCGAACAAAAGTGGAGGGGCAAGATATAAAACTTATCCTCTCAGTAATATTGGGGGGGGGGCATGTGCCCCCTCTGCCCAATGGGTTAGGCGCCTAGCTTCTTTCTGAAAAGTAACTTTATTGCTTATTTAGTTCACAGTGTATTTTTAAAGCAATCATCATGTTGTGGCTATGTTTTTGAAAATGTGGTAGTGATCCTTGTTGATGTAAAGCCAATGCATTAGTCAGCAAAATACATGTACCATATTACATTGAAATCTGTTACATGAGTGTTGTTACACTTAATTGACTTTCTGATTGCTGATTAGAAAGTACTGTGAGAAAACAGTATTATGCCTGTAATGCACCTAGGATAATAAAAAAAAATTACAAAAACAATAATTTCTGAACTGATTGATTTAATTGTGATGAAAACAATTAAATAGGACCCAGCATGTTTCTGTAAGAAATACTGTGGTATTACCTATACAATGAATGTTTTTTTTTCTTTATTACTAATGCTTATTTCAGTATATTAGTAATACTTTAATATCTCTTTCACAGTTGTTTGAAGAACATTGAGAACATACCAAAAAAAATCAGAAAAAAGGATCCTGGGCAAAAATCAATTAACCATTTTGTGAATTTATTATAGATTGTTTGTACTGCTGAAAACAAGTGAATATAATTTATGTAATTTTAAGTATAGGTTCATAACGTGCAAATTTCAATAAAGACAACAATTATTTGTTTATTGAGAATACAGTTTCATGCTTAAAATGTATATATTGGTTAATATATTCTAAACATTTGTACCAGGTAATAGGATGCAATTTAGTCAAGGTATATTGTGTTATCTGTTATTTTATTCAATAACTTTTTTTTTTTTTTTTAACACAATATTCAATTGCCCTAATAGGTGACATAAATCTCAAAGTGTTGATTATTGTCTATCACTCTTCTGAGCCAATTGAGAAATGTACAAATTGGGTACAAATAGGCTTTGTTGATCTGAGTAAAATCATTATGTAATAAGGAACAGTCTAGTTAGTATATGCCTAGAGGAAAAAAAAAATCATTATTTAAGTAAGAATTTTTGTTTCATTTAGAAGTAAATGCCCTATTGTCAGGAGAGAGATCCCAATTATGAGTTTGCATCAAATCCTTTAAGACCCCCCCCCCCCCAAAATGGGAAACACAGAGTTTAGAAAACAAAACCAGAACCATCATATAGTCGCTGTGGCTACCCCAGTCCAGGATCACCATGTCAATCTCCCTCATCCAAGAGGCTTAGAACAACAGAACAAAAAGGCCAGGAAACAGACCATTCTTTCTGAGAGGAATACAATATTTCTGTTCCTTGGTATTTTTATACTTTTATAATTGTATTATTACTCTAAAAAAATTGTACTTTGCCTTTGCCAATAAAGTTATATTAAAAGATAGTCGCTTCAAATGAAGTTATATTAAAAAGATATCTGTGTTGAGAATACTGTTTGAAAAAAATAAAAACAGATAATTTGGGAATCCAATTGGGTCGTAGCCATCAGGTGTTCAGGCAGCTAATCTTGTCATTTTTATTTGCTTAAAACTAATCTGTGTACTTCAGGTTTAATTTAAAGGATGTAGGATAATATCTTACCAATGAACAGTGTTTGTATAGTTAGATAATAAACATTTTTTTATGTAAATATCTAAACCTGTATGTGCCTTGGGCTATTGATACTATCCACAATCCCTTCTTTCATCATATATCCTAAGGTTTGTGGTTAACTAATCCTAGTATCCTTTTTGGTACCGTTTTGGTATCTCTTAGCTGCTATGAACTTGCTATTAAACTCTTGGTTGTTTTGTGTGATGTTGAGGTAAGCATTTTTTTTTACCAGTTAACAAAGAAAGATGGATTATATATATATATATATATATATATATATATATATATATATATATATATATATATATATATATATATATATACATACATACATACATACAGTGCCTTGCATAAGTATTCACCCCCCCCTTGGACTTTTCCACATTTTGTAGTGTTACAACCTGGAATTAAAATGGATTTAAATGGGATTTTTACCATTTGATTTACACAACATACTTAACACTTTGAAGGTGCAAAATATTTTTTACTGTGACACAACAGTTCATTAAACAAAAAAAAGACATTTGTTGGTTGCATAAGTATTCACCCTCCTGAGTCAATACTTGGTAGAAGCACCTTTGGCAGCAATTACAGCTGTGAGGCTTTTTGGGTAAGTCTCTACCAGCTTTGCACATCTGGATCCTGCAATTTTTGCCCATTCTTCTTGGCAAAATTGCTCAAGCTGTGTCAAGTTGGATGGGGACTGTTGGTGAACAGCAATTTTCAAGTCTTGCCACAGATTCTCAATCGGATTGAGGTCTGGGCTTTGACTGGGCCATTCTAAGACATTCAGGTTCTTGTTTTTAAACCACTCCATTGTAGCTTTGGCTGTGTGTTTAGGGTCATTGTCCTGCTGGAAGGTGAACCTCCGCCCCAGTCCCAGGTCTCTTGCAGACTGAAACAGGTTTTCCTCTAGAATTTCCCTGTATTTGGCTCCATCCATCTTGCCCTCAATCCTGACCAGTTTCCCAGTCCCTGCCGATGAAAAGCATCTCCATAACATGATGCTGCCACCACCATGCTTCACCGTGGGGATGGTGTTCTCAGGGTGATGAGCAGTGTTGGCTTTGCGCCACACATAGCGTTTTGCGCTGAGGCCAAAAAGTTCAATTTTGGTCTCATCAGACCAGAGAACCTTTTTCCACATGTTTGCTGTGTCTCCCACATGCCCTTTGGCAAAATCCAAACGGGATTTGATATGTTTTTTTTTCAGCAATGGCTTTCTTCTCGCAACTCTTCCATAAAGCTTTGTGGAGCGTCCGGGTTATAGTTGTCCCATGGATGGTTTTGATAGCTCCTTGGTCTTCAAGATGCTGTTTGTTTAGATATGCTCTCTAACAAACTCTGGGGCCTTCCAGAAATAGGTGTATTTAATCTGAGATCATGTGACACTTTAATTGCACACAGGTGGACTCCATTCAACTAATTATATGACTTCTGAAGGCAATTGGTTGCACCAGAGCTTATTTAGGGGTGTCACACCAAAGGGGGTGAATACTTATGCAATCAAGACTTTTCAGTTTTTTATTTGTAAATAATTTTGAAAAATATGTAGATGTTTTTCCCCACTTCAACATTATGGACTATTTTGTGTAGATCAGTGACAAAAAATCCTAATTAAATCCATTTTAATTCCAGGTTGTAACACTACAAAATGTGGAAAAGTCCAAGGGGGGTGAATACTTATGCAAGGCACTGTATATACAGTGCCTTGCGAAAGTATTCGGCCCCCTTGAACTTTGCGACCTTTTGCCACATTTCAGGCTTCAAACATAAAGATATGAAACTGTAATTTTTTGTGAAGAATCAACAACAAGTGGGACACAATCATGAAGTGGAACGAAATTTATTGGATATTTCAAACTTTTTTAACAAATAAAAAACTGAAAAATTGGGCGTGCAAAATTATTCAGCCCCTTTACTTTCAGTGCAGCAAACTCTCTCCAGAAGTTCAGTGAGGATCTCTGAATGATCCAATGTTGACCTAAATGACTAATGATGATAAATAGAATCCACCTGTGTATAATCAAGTCTCCGTATAAATGCACCTGCACTGTGATAGTCTCAGAGGTCCGTTTAAAGCGCAGAGAGCATCATGAAGAACAAGGAACACACCAGGCAGGTCCGAGATACTGTTGTGGAGAAGTTTAAAGGCGGATTTGGATACAAAAAGATTTCCCAAGCTTTAAACATCCCAAGGAGCACTGTGCAAGCGATAATATTGAAATGGAAGGAGTATCAGACCACTGCAAATCTACCAAGACCTGGCCGTCCCTCTAAACTTTCAGCTCATACAAGGAGAAGACTGATCAGAGATGCAGCCAAGAGGCCCATGATCACTCTGGATGAACTGCAGAGATCTACAGCTGAGGTGGGAGACTCTGTCCATAGGACAACAATCAGTCGTATACTGCACAAATCTGGCCTTTATGGAAGAGTGGCAAGAAGAAAGCCTTCTTAAAGATATCCATAAAAAGTGTCGTTTACAGTTTGCCACAAGCCACCTGGGAGACACACCAAACATGTGGAAGAAGGTGCTCTGGTCAGATGAAACCAAAATCGAACTTTTTGGCAACAATGCAAAACGTTATGTTTGGCGTAAAAGCAACACAGCTCATCACCCTGAACACACCATCCCCACTGTCAAACATGGTGTTGGCAGCATCATGGTTTGGGCCTGCTTTTCTTCAGCAGGGACAGGGAAGATGGTTAAAATTGATGGGAAGATGGATGGAGCCAAATACAGGACCATTCTGGAAGAAAACCTGATGGAGTCTGCAAAAGACCTGAGACTGGGACGGAGATTTGTCTTCCAACAAGACAATGATCCAAAACATAAAGCAAAATCTACAATGGAATGGTTCACAAATAAACATATCCAGGTGTTAGAATGGCCAAGTCAAAGTCCAGACCTGAATCCAATCGAGAATCTGTGGAAAGAACTGAAAACTGCTGTTCACAAATGCTCTCCATCCAACCTCACTGAGCTCGGGCTGTTTTGCAAGGAGTAATGGGCAAAAATTTCAGTCTCTCGATGTGCAAAACTGATAGAGACATACCCCAAGCGACTTACAGCTGTAATCGCAGCAAAAGGTGGCGCTACAAAGTATTAACTTAAGGGGGCTGAATAATTTTGCACGCCCAATTTTTCAGTTTTTTATTTGTTAAAAAAGTTTGAAATATCCAATAAATTTCGTTCCACTTCATGATTGTGTCCCACTTGTTGTTGATTCTTCACAAAAAATTACAGTTTCATATCTTTATGTTTGAAGCCTGAAATGTGGCAAAAGGTCGCAAAGTTCAAGGGGGCCGAATACTTTCGCAAGGCACTGTATATATATATATATATATATATATATATATATATATATATATATATATATATATATATATATATTGTGAAGATAGGGGTAGCCGCGCCTTTAATGAATGGTGTCGCAGCGATAAAAACTACATGGCCCAGAGGGCCGAGGTTAAATTAGAAGGTGGGGTTAGAGGCCTTTAAAAAAGAACAATCGGGGGGATCATGGGGAGCACCAGTTGGATTGTCCTGTTCGACCTTAGTGGATGCCGTTCGTATTTTCAACTGTGAGTTTAGTAAGTACGTGACGTTGTTTGATTCAGTTTTGAAACTCGCGTGGAGTAGTAACCTGCTTGCAGGGCGATTTGTTTATTTTGTTGATAGAGTGTCGGGTGAGTTGCTGTTCTCTGGATAAGACGTTTTGTTTTTATTTTCTCTTCGTTTGGGTTTGTTATTTTTTCTCCCCGTACGTGCTTCCTGAACTTTTAATGTGACTACGGGTGTATGTTTGGAACGATATTCTGTGAGCTAATACAACAGCGCAAGAGAAAGATAATTTAAACGGTGTGCTAAACGGATTGTCAAACAAACGAGGATGCACGACTGACAGGGATTGGATGCACACCTGAACTGCAACATAGTGCAGGCTTTTGGGACTAACAAAGGACACTGACACAGAACGCTGGATTTATAAAAAGTTTATGAGATTTATTCTGTTCAAACCTTGCTGTCTCAGGGTTTTAATATTGTGCTGCTTGGCAAAGGAGAGAGCTTCACTTTGCAGTCGTTCCTGGAATCTGCCAGGGGTGACAGTCCTTCCCTCACCATTTGTTCTCCTTATACCAGGACTAATCCAACAAGGGAGCTGTGGTTTTCTTGTGTGTGTTCCAGTTTTCCACAGCAGAGGGAACTCTTCAACTTACCTGCAGTTCCAGTTTTCCACAGTAGAGGGAACTCTTCAGATTACCAGCGTTTGGTCCACACACCTCCAGGGGTGTGTGTCCGGGTAAGGTCCTATAGGATCCCGGAGGCCCAACGAGATGAAGTCGTCAACGAGGTCGAAGAAATGAAAAGGATGGACATAATCGAGGAGTCCTCTAGTCCCTGGAATAGTCCCATCGTGATGGTGGCCAAGCCCAATGGAACTTGGCAATTCTGTAATGACTTCCGTCAACTGAACCAGGTATCAAAGTTTGACTCATATCCAATGCCTCGGGTAGATGAGTTAATAGAAAGACTTGATTCAACTAATTACTTGACAACAATAGACCTCACGAAAGGGTATTGGCAAATCCCTCTTAGTCCAGAGTCCTTGGAAAAGATGGCATTTGCCACACCTGTGGGATTGTTCCAGTACAAGGTGATGCTGTTTTGTCTGCATGGTGCTCCAGCCACTTTCCAACGACTCATGGATAAGATCCTAAGACCTCATACGCAACACGCCTCAGCATATATTGACAACATTGTTGTCTTTACAGAGTCCTGGGAGGATCATCTCCAGAAGGTCATGGCGGTTCTACAGTCCTTGAGAGAAGCGTCACTTACGGCAAACCCTGAAAAGTGTTTTATTGGTTTGCATGAGGCGCAGTAACTCGGGTTCAGGGTAGGGGGTGGTAGAGTGAAACCCCAGACTAGCAAAATAGAGGCCACTATGAATTGGCCCAGATTGAGAGATAAAAGGCAGGTTAGAGCCTTTTTAGGGCTAGCAGGATACTATAGGAGGTTCGTGTCTGAGTTCTCTTCCATCGCCACCCCATTAACTGACTTAATAAAGAAATCAGCCCCGGTACGAGTGAAGTGGACCTCAGAGACAGAGGAGGCGTTCAATACCATCAAGCAAGCTTTATGTGATAGTCCAGTTTTGAGAGTTCCTGACTTCTCACAACCATTTATTGTTCAAACTGACGCTTCAGAGGTAGGTTTGGGAGCGGTGCTCTCCCAAATTATCAATGGTGAGGAACTTCCGATAAGTTATTTAAGTAGAAAGCTATTACCCCGAGAAAGAAAATACGCAGTGGTAGAAAAGGAATGTTTGGCCGTGAAATGGGCGGTTCAATCCCTCAAATACTATGTTTTAGGAAGGGAGTTTACCTTAGTAACGGACCATTCACCCTTGAAATTCATGAAAGAAAACAAAGAGAAAAATGCTCGGGTAACTCGGTGGTTTTTAGCTTTACAACCTTACAAGTTCACCATTGAACATCGAAGCGGGGTTAAAAACGCTAATGCAGATGGACTTTCAAGGATGCATGAGGTTGCTTGGGTCGCTCAAACCGGTAGGTTAGAGCAGGGGGGAGGATATGTGAAGATAGGGGTAGCGGCGCCTTTAAGGAATGGCGTCGCAGCGATAAAAACTACATGGCCCAGAGGGCCGAGGTTAAATTAGAAGGTGGGGTTAGAGGCCTTTAAAAAAGAGTCCAGGCAGAACAATCGGGGGGATCATGGGGAGCACCAGTTGGATTGTCCTGTTCGACCTTAGTGGATGCCGTTCGTATTTTCAACTGTGAGTTTAGTAAGTACGTGACGTTGTTTGATTCAGTTTTGAAACTCGCTTGGAGTAGTAACCTGCTTGCAGGGCGATTTGTTTATTTTGTTGATAGAGTGTCGGATGAGTTGCTGTTCTCTGGATAAGACGTTTTGTTTTTATTTTCCCTTCGTTTGGGTTTGTTATTTTTTCTCCCCGTACGTGCTTCCTGAACTTTTAATGTGACTACGGGTGTATGTTTGGAACGATATTCTGTGAGTGCCGACAACAGCGCAAGAGAAAGATAATTTAAATGGTGTGCTAAATGGAATGTGAAACAAACGCGGATGCACGACTGAGAGGGATTGGATGCACACCTGAACTGCAACATAGTGCAGGGCTTTTGGGACTAACAAAGGACACTGACACAGAACGCTGGATTTATAAAAAGTTTATGGGATTTATTCTGTTCAAACCTTGCTGTCTCAGGGTTTTAATATTGTGCTGCTTGGCAAAGGAGAGAGCTTCACTTTGCAGTCGTTCCTGGAATCTGCCAGGGGTGACAGTCCTTCCCTCACCATTTGTTCTCCTTATACCAGGACTAATCCAACAAGGGAGCTGTGGTTTTCTTGTGTGTGTTCCAGTTTTCCACAGCAGAGGGAACTCTTCAACTTACCTGCAGTTCCAGTTCTCCACAGCAGAGGGAACTCTTCAACTTACCTGCAGTTCCAGTTCTCCACAGCAGAGGGAACTCTTCAACTTACCTGCAGTTCCAGTTTTCCACAGTAGAGGGAACTCTTCAGATTACCAGCGTTTCCAGTGTACTCCAGCGGAGGGAGTTTAAACGTGAAAGAAATAGTATAGTGAGGGCTGAAGAAGTGAGATAGCCAATGGCCCGTACAGGGCATAAAAGTATTTACTGGAAATATATGGGTGATTATTGTAAATAAAGAGTACGCACCTGACTACAGAGTCTGTCCATTCACTGTGATTGAGAGGGAAACGCCAAAGACCGCAAGCACTACACTACCACTCGTTCACTATATATATATATATATATATATATATATATATATATACATATATATATATATATATATTAATGTATTGTTCCCCCAATTTAGACTGTCCAATTAGCTCACAAATGTGAAAGAATGAATTGAATCCAGACAGAGATGACAATTAAAGTAACCATAATGACATCTATCTTTGGAGAGTCTTTGAAAAACAGTGTGAGTAACACAAAGTAACAAGTTTAGGGGTGTCACAGCAGCTGGACATGACCGCAATCTAAAAACCAAGCGGCCCAGAATTTGGGACGTTATCTAAAAACCAAGCGGCCCAGAATTTGGGAGGTTATCTAAAACCAAAGCGGCCCAGAATTTGGGACGTTATCTAAAAACCAAAGCGGCCCAGAGTTTGGGACGTTATCTGCAAACCAAATCGGCCCAGAATTTGGGACATTATCTGAAAAGCAAAGCGGCCCAGAATTTGTGACGTAAATGAAAACAGGGGCAGTCTATATATGTAAAACTGTGATTACATTAGAGATAAACTAATGTATCATCTAACAAAACTGCAATAGTGTATACATTTTATATTAAAATATATCGCAAAAACGATTATAGATATATGCTACTTGAAAGAAAAAAGTACACCATCAGAGAAAGCCAATTCTTACATTCGTGCATAACATCATAATTCATATAAAGTAATCACCCATAGTTTGTTATATCAGTACAGTGTAATACCACATTATATTTTAATGGAAAGGTTGTGGAAAGCAGATCTCTCTCTCTCTCTCTCTCTGATCACAATGTTAAAAATGCTTGCAAGCTTTTCCACTCGTGTGACGACATATTCATGTGACAGACATGGACCAATCAAAACGCGAGACTGTTATGCGGTTCCATCCCAAAAACCGGGCCTGTATCATACCTCCCTTTCCTGGTTGATTTTGAAGTCACCTAGCCATCACACCTCATATTCCTCTGCCCTTAATGTACATCAATATGAGGGTTTGGTAGCTTCGGAATTAAATAGTATCCTTACGCAGGCTCTTCAAAAAGGAATGAAGAAGATGCCTCTGCTTCAGTACGTAGCAGGTCGCTACTTTGTGTTTGTTTATTGTTCTCATTACTTTCATTTTTAGAACGCCCCCTTATCTTTCGTCCCTTTCCCCAAGCCAATCAAAGGATGATTACCCTTACCTGGATCATTTAAAAGGCTAGTTTTACAGACAAGGGAAGAACGGGATAGGAAGCAGAAATATAAGGGAATGGGAGGCTGTCGTGACGGTGGCGGTATTGCTGGTCGGCAGTCTGTGCAATGGTGGTGTGTTTAAAATGATTTTGTGTGTGGTCTGTGAGTAGCGTCAGTAACATTGAAGTATGATACGTGAGTAAGCCAATTTGATTATGATCTTCTGGTCAGCTACAACCTTCCTTGGTTGTCATGAAATCCTTAAATGGACTGACTAGTTTAGGACTTATTGTTTCAAAGCAGCAAGTTTGTTTACATTACGTGGCCGGCTACTCTTGGACCACCACACGCTTGATAATATCCTAACAGCCTGCCGTTCCCCCAATTAGTTTGTGTTTTAAGCTTCCGTTCTTTTAGATATCCCCCTGGTTGTTTTATTTTGTTTTTATGTATTGTATTGTTTTATTATAACTATTTTCGTTAGTTTCCTGTAATAGGACTAGACTCCAGCTCGCAATATGATTACTTGATAAATGATCTGCACTGTCAACGATAACCCACTTGTTTTGTGTGTATAAAAAAATGGAATAGTTAATTATAATAGCAATGTGTTGCACTTTGCACGTTTGTTTTTATTGGTTTGTATATGTGTGATTTAAAGATGTGTTTGGTGTATTTGATTTGTTTATTTTACTATTATGATTAGTATTTATTAGCGTTTTGGCACAGTTGATTTGTTGCTATACGAGTGTTTTTAACTCTTCCGTCACGTCTGCATGGTTATATACTGTCGATGGTAGTAATTGTTTGTTATTGTGCATGTTTATGATCCGAGTCTGTGTCCTCTCCAAATAAAACCTGGAATTATTTTTAATCGTTGTAGTTTGTGTGTTCCTTCTGATTTGTATCCCAGCTCCACACCCTATAAAGAACCTACTTAAGAGACGTGTTTTAAACTACCGTTTCTTTTAATTCTGAGGGTGAAATTCCCTCAGTGGCATAGTCAAGCTGTACTTTTTGTCAATTCTGTGGTGCTTGCCCTGCTCTGTCTTGGCGGGCAGGTGCTACAAGTATACAAGAACATTACAAAAAAATCAATGCTTACTGTATGTGGTTGCTAGTAGCTGATTGATCCCAGAAACTTAGTCTAGTCAGATCTTAAATGATCCCATAACTCTGCAGCAACAATATGGCTTGGTAACCCATTCCACAGACTCACCACTTTCTGTGTTACAAAGTGTTCTAAGCCACTGAGTCACCACACAATTTCACTGGAATGAAAATCGTGACTAGGGTTAACTCAAGGAGCCAGTCAAGGAGTCCAGCACATCATCGACACGTGGCAGGGGATAGGAGTCTTTCTGGGTTGTCGCGTTCAACTGTCAATATTCCACGCGGAATCCCATTTCACCATCCATCTTCGAGACTAGCACTGCAGCGAAGCTCATGGGCTGGTGGTAGATGTCTCAATCACCCTGTGGCAGGATAGCATCAGGAATGAGACTCAGGGACAAGAAAAGCTGTGCTTTAAAGCGCTGTTGTACATTTATTAAAGAAACACAAATAAAACTGGAACAAACAAAAAGGGCACAAGGGCCAAAATAAGATTTAAACAAAAACAATACTGACCACAAACACTAATGTCAGGCTGGGCATTCCCCTTCACAAAATACAGCACACACAGTGAAACACTCACTTACTCCCTCCTCCAGACGAAGGATTTCTTCTCCTTAAATACATGTGGCCACTCCCCAATTAGCACTCATTTACCTAATTGGGGATTGGCCACACCTGTGATTGCTGGCAGGGACAGATTTAACGCCATCCCTGCCAACCTTATATTCTCATACACACACTATTTACACTATTTACATTAAGGGTTTTCGCCATGGCATCGGTCTGGGACACTGATGGATAGGAATCTTCTCCGTGGCGGCCACCGTCTCCCTGACTATCATGACGCTGAATCACAGGACCTATCACTCCCAGGTGAAGTGGGCCATGCCTCGGTCAAGCTGACCCTCCATAGTGGATAGCCACACTCTGTGGTCTTTTTTCTGTCCCCCTATGATTATAGTTAGTCCCGGTTACGGTCCTTACCTTGAAAGGCGATGGTTTTACCTTTAAGCTTGTTCTGGACTCATGCAGTTTAGTACCCAGGGGTGCCTGTGGAAATCAGCCCTTGGTCCAGAGGTGTGCCTCTTGTGGCAAAATTTGGGCATTGTATCAGATGTTAGCCCATACCTAATCTGACCAACCCCCCTTCGTTTCCCTGCACCTGCCACAGGAGTTCGGTCCCTGGGTCAGACTGAAGGCAACCATGGACGATATGTCCGAATCATCCGCACTTCCAACTGCGGCGTCAGTCTGTACTGTCCTGGGTGGTGGTTGGGCTACACTGGGGCTTCTTGCTGTGTTGTTAAACCAGTTGAGGTGTGCTTTACATCTTCCACTGAGGCTCCTCTCCCTCTAAAGTGGCAGCACATACTGATCTGGGGGTATGCTTGGCAGCATACACAGCCTCATCTTCCATAGCTAGCTGTAGAGCAGAGGTGCTCCAGTCTGAGACGAGCCTGCATCTCCACTCAGTCCAGTTCTAGAAACTGATCCTTATTGAGCTCCTCCTGCACTGAAGAGGTGTGCCTGCATAGGCCCAGCCTTCCCAGCTTCCTCATCACTTGCTAACTCTGACAATGTTTCCCCTGGTTGGCGGCGGTGGGTCATAAACTGCATACGCAGTTCTGAGAGGTGCCCTGACCCAAAATCTTTGATTTCCATGGTATCTCATCCCTCTTTGGGTATATTCAGCAGCACGGCCACTGCATCATTGACCAGGCTGGACATCTTTGCCAAAAGCTTAAACTGCCGTAATATGCTTCCCAGTCAGCCTTACCATCGTATTTGGGTGGTTTCCTGGGTGCAGCAGTCGATCGGCACCTTGTTGGATCTTCCCCAGTCACCATGCTCTCCCAAGCTATTTGGCCTAGCTCCTCCAGTTATTGACAGAGGGTGCCCTATGACTCCTTGAATCTGAGTGTACCTGGATCTTCTTCTCTCATCTATGGTTTGGTATTAAAGTCTTCCATTTTTAGTGGTTTGTAGGTGCCTGTGATGTTACAGCGCTTTTTATGCTGTCATCTTATGTGTTCCAGTATTCCTTTCTCTGGGCCAGCCACTTTCTACAACACTTGGGAGCTGTCTTCAACCGGTCCACCACAGGTAGCTCCCTGCTCTTTTTCGAAGGTCATGCTCCTGGTTTCTTGATGTACAGTAACTCTAGGCTTCTTCCTGACAACATAAACCATTTTGGGTGTTGTCACCAACAAAGGCAGAACAAAAGCTGCAACGTATTCTCAATTAAAAGAAGACACCAGAGGCTCAATTTCAACAAAAACTTTATTGGAATTACGCGGCTTAACTTGCTCAAACACATAATGAGACACCCCGTACATTTACATACTTGGCTGACTGGGGCAACCACTTTTTGTATGCTTCAACCTCCAGTCTGTTACAATATGTAAACAGTACTACCTAGTTATGTAACGATGTGAATATATAACCCTAGAACCTGCAAGCGGTCTGTTTTATAGATTGATACAAAGGTAGAAAATTGCTTGTAACAATGGTACCGAACCAGTATTTTCTTTATTATTGTGACTGATACTAAGACACGTACTTGCAGACTCTGCAGTTTATATTAGAAATCAATTTAACACAGTGAGCTTGGTATTGCACTGACTGAAGAATGGGACAAGATCCCGCAAGACGTCATTTGCTACCTGATAAGAAGCATTCCCTGTCGATGTAGAGATTGAATCAATGCTAGATGAGCCCATACACAATAATGAGACTTTCATTTGGACCATTTTCAAACTGCATGAAAAATTTATCTCCAAAGACCAACCCTATAGGCATTTTAATTTCCATGGGTCTTGTGTTTAGATGCATGTCACTGATGTTGATGTTACATACATAATAAAATGAATGTATCTGTTCATTTCAGTTTGTAAAGAGTGCTCCCTTAAAATCATCATATACTTGTTGAAAAATCAAGTTTGAATTATTTTGAGTAGTGTATATAGAAAATTATCAATTAAAAATACTTTACATGTATCATTCTTATATTATGAAATACTGTACATAAGCAATAATTATTGTTAAAGGCTTGGTTACAACTAATTTAAGAGAATTGAATGTGAATTTCCATAGACAATAAACCTTTAATCAATTTAGTCATATTTGCAAAGCAGGAGGCATACTGGGATTATTTCTGGAATATACTTTTGCTATGCTATATTAAATTTAATATTAATGAGAATGGATTATGATGTTAATGTTTCTTAAAATGAAGGATTTAAGGCAGCTGGGAATAAATAGTAGTTGGAGGCTGGCTAGTTAGTTTACAAAATTACAGAGTGGACAGAACATTTCAAGCATACCTGCAGTTAAAACTACCTTTAGTAGTGTATACAAACTACAGTAGTAAGCCAAAAATAGCTGCTGTCTGATGAAAAGGTGGCTAAATTACAAAGAATGTTGTAAATGTTCACCTTTTATGTTTTTAAAATTACGTAAATGTATGCTGAAGATAGATTCCCACAACTACCACAATATCTAATCTATTAGCATTTTCCAGAACATGATATGATTTCACAGAAACAATATGCTGTCCCTGGCGTTGAGATTGAACTATTTTTAATCTCAACCCCAGGGACAGCAAACATCAAATCATAATTACAAAACTTTTACATGAACAAAAATAATGTTTGCTGCTTCTATTGTGCTTCCTGTTTTGTTTTGTAATGTCCCCTTAGTCACAGCAATTGACTAAAATTTAGTAAACCACTGTGACAGAGAGCGAATGAATCCCAGTCAACAATCTCCCTCCCGACCTGTGAGGGCACTGTATAACATGAACAGTGTGCCTTGTACTGTATGATTTGGCAGTTCATTCCAGGGTCAGTTGGAAGCCGGCCATCCAGAAAGGGGGTGGAGTCACAATACCATAAGTCATTGTCTTAATACGGTAGGCGAGGTGTCAGTCATGGATTGGAGGATACGTGATTGCACTCGCTACCGAAGGGGGACGTGACTGAGGGTATATCAAGGGATGTGGCAAAGCAATCTGTTCCTTTGTTATGGTTACGGAAAGACCTGTAAAGGACATACAAATGAAAAAGTACTGTGAGTGTTTAGTGTTGTCTTATCTGTCTGTTTAACTGTTGTTATTTGTTATTCTAGACAGCTAAATATCCAGAAGCTGTCGCGCTAAGCCAGCATCAAACCCGGACTACACTGCACTACTGTTGTCACCGATTATTGTATTAATTCACCACTTGCACTTGGAGCACTCATTATTGGACTTGTGATCATGTGTGTATAAAGTGTGTGTCATTATTAGTATTATTATTTCAGGACTGAACCCCATGGTTTACCTGCGCTATACACATCATTGTGTAGAGCCAGGTATTATTATTTAAGGTTGCCAAGCAAGCAACCCAGCACAAATAAAGAGCTGTTTTTCACTGAGAACTGTGTTGTGCTTGTTATTACTGAGCACTGCATCACCTCTACACCTGCACACTGCAAACCACTTTGTCACAACCGCTCAGTAGTGATTATGAATTGTGAACACTTACGCCCCTTAGAAATATGATTTATAACTATAATGTATGATTTGCAATAAAACAACTGTCAATATCGCTGTCTTTGTTTAGTCGCCACATTTCAGTGTTTGAATTATCCAAATGCCCTGTCTCACTGTTAAAGCCTTGTAGAGGAACATAATTCATGGTGCTGAAATGCTCTTCAGAAATGCATTGTTGGTGGAATTAGGAAGCGCTTTGCAATCTGCACACAAGGTATGCAAGAAGGCCAATGAGTCATTGGTTAACTTCTGAGCACTTCAAAGTTGGAATGCTACGCATGCAATTTACCTCAGTGCTTATTTACCTTATCCTGGGGTCAGTGCAGAGTTAAAAGTGTCAGTGAATGAGAAGTGATATCTTCAAGGAACAAGAGTGGTTACTTTATTTAACCCCTTCTCTGCTAAGGCCCTTTTTATGCTCTGTGCTACAAGAATTTTGTGATTTTGGGAGTCAGCTGTTTTACACCAAAATTACCATATGCTCCGTTTCAGATTCCCCAGGCAAACTCTTTTTTTTAAAATTTTTTGGTCACACTCAAATGTTTTCCTTGGTGACAAGTTTTTGTGGATTTTTGGTCATGTGACCACAAAATACAGATATTATTATAAACAAAATCCTACTTTTTTATAACATTTATTTTACCTACATCACATTTAGTCCCTAACATACTAATGTTTGATGTAAGACTGTAGAAACTTTAAGATACTGGATTTGCCTACAGTATGTCTGTGTGTGCATCTTTTCATTGGTTTTGGGTTTGTTTACATGCTCTAGACTGACACCAGGCCACTTTGACTTTTCCACTTCAAATTATGCAGCCCATGGTGTATATTAGAGGTCTTCACAGGTCCAAATTGACCAACCCGACCCGACCATGAACCCACAATTATTTACCCGACCCGACCCATGTAAAATTCTTGTTATTAGACCTGGATCCGGCCCGGCCCGAATA
The DNA here is from genome assembly GCF_902713425.1 of Acipenser ruthenus. NCBI lineage: Eukaryota > Metazoa > Chordata > Actinopteri > Acipenseriformes > Acipenseridae > Acipenser > Acipenser ruthenus. The sequence continues at coordinate 43,305,516 of NC_081193.1, read as the reverse complement.
AACAGTGGAACGCTTTTCCTTTCCCCAGCTTAGTACATGCACTGACTAGATACAGTATTAAAGCAGTGTTTTTTTTTTTTTCCAGTCAACCTGGAAATCTGGATGAGCTACAGACAGTGTTTATCCCATCACAAACCCACACAGAGGACTGTAAATTTAAATATATATGTTTGTGTAAAAGATACAAAGATAAATACATTATCTGAAAATCAAATGAACTGAAGTACAATCTCGTAAACGCGTGAGCAAATGGAATTGAGATGTAAAATTTGTGTTTTGTTTTCCTTTGACCACAATAACAACAAATGATTCCCACAGACTTGCATTTTTCTTTCACGTCCTTCATAAACAAATCCATTACTCAGACTTTTAAGAATGATCTAAAAGAAACACCTTCGTTATGGGTCACGTGTCTGCTGCTGTGCTCCAAGAGTGTATAATTGCAGGCTCGGAGACCTTGCTCGTGGAGGCCTGTGGTGGCCTATGCATGCGCAGCTTCAAAATACGTAATTGCTGAATACGTCAAATCCCTATCACGTGCTAAGTGAAAAATAAGGTTGGAATCAATTTCGCTTTGTTCTGCTCACTTTGCTCACTCCTTGTGTTGTGAAACGAAGAGTTGTAATGCTTCAAGAATTTAAAGTACATTATAAAATACTATGAGTATATTTATGGTTATACTTTACAATGAAACGATCACTGTGAATGTCTTGTTTATATATTTTACGCAACCATCGCAAACGAGTAGGCCCCTATATCTTTTTTTATACTTGGCAAATTTCAAAGAAACATCTCAAACATTAGTTATTATTATTATTTAGCCCACGTCTTATCCAAGGCGACTTATAAGTGTAAAGGTTAATGCAAGTTTGTATGCAATAAGTAATGTATGCAAAAAGTTATAAACAAATACAAAATGAATAAGTGCAAAAACAGGCTACTGCTTCTACCAACATTTTTCATTAAGCCGTAAGCCGAGGTAGATTTACAAGTATGTAACCCTTACTAAAATGTTAAATCCTCAATGAAGACAGTAAGAGAAAAAGAAGACTCCCTGGCCAATGAGGATTGAAGTTGCGCACCGCAGGTCATTGACAAAAATACCCGCCACCCGCCTCCCCCAAGATTTGAAAAGTAGAAAGCTGCTGTTGATTTTATTTCCATCTGAAATGTCACACCTATCGAGCCATAACCCTGTGACGTATTTCGAAGCTGCGTGCACGTAGGCCAACACAGCTAAGCCACCACAGGCCACCGTGAACAAGGGCTCAGAGCCTGCAATTATACCCATATCCTGCACTCTGTCATGTGCTACTGGGGGAAGCCAATCCACACAACAGGAATTATAACCAATGATTTTTATTATCAAAGAAAGCCTCTTTAATAGTAATCAACAGTTTGTGTATTACTGAGTAAACAAAATTGGACCCGACCTGACACAAGTGTTGCGTGACAATTTTGCACCCGAAAACCTGTTCGGTATGGGTCGGGCCTTGGGTCCTCGGGTCCGGGTAGATCCGTGAAGACCTCTAGTGTATATCACCAACCCTAATTTCATGTTCCCAGTACGCCGCCAAAGAATAGATAATGTGGCATAAGTATACATTTTTTGAATCTCCACAAAATAAGGATTTTAGAAATGGGTAACATAACATCGCCCTTCAATGGTTTGTTACCCATAATCTTTCTGCAATCTGAGGAAATGTCACTGTATGTGGTAAAAATCACCTGTTTTCCACAATATTTGGACCTGTAAATCTAACAGCTTTAGTTCCACTGTTGAAAAGCCAGTAGTTTTAAATTACTCTGAGTGTCCCAAGTTCACAACTGTCACCAGGCCATTTTCATTTTTTCACTTTGAATTATGCAGCCCGGACCACTCCAATTTCATGTGCCCAATATGCCACCAAAGAATGAGATACCCTGGCATTTTTTAATCTGCACAAAAAGGATTTTAGGAATAGGTAACATAACATCTCCCTTCAATGGTTTGTTACCCATAATCCTTCGGAAGCCCTAGGTAATGCTGTCGCATGACATAAAAACAAGTGATTTTTTACTACATCTGGTTACATTACTTCAGGTACTGGTACAACATGTGTCATGGCGGTTTGCTCTGGGGTTTATTTAGTCCTTCCAGTACTCATTTACTGTGTGGTAACTTTCAAAACACTCTTCCAAACAGAGGCCTGGCTGAGAGGGACACCTTGGATGTTAGTACCGTGTATCTCTCCGTATGGCCTTGCGGGAACATACAAAGCACCTTTTTTGTGGCTTGGCTTTTTCTCCCGGACTGTGGCAGCGCTCAAATAAAATGTCATTTGCTAAGCCTTGCCACTGTTTCTGATCTTTCCGTCTCCGGTATTTCTTGTGTAACAAACACAAGGCTGGAGATCACAGAGGCCTGATATTCCAAAAATGTGAGATGATTCTCTGATGCCGTACTTACATAGGCGCTGTGCAAAGAAATCTCGACCATGTACATGGCAAGCTTCTTATACCATGCCATATGGCTCCAGCATCTGGTCTGCCCTATTCATGCCTCCCATGTATTTATTGTAGTCCAGGACACACTTTGGATTGTTTGTGTGTGTGTCCTGACCTCGCACAGGAACTGCTACAGTAGTCTAATCGTGGATGGTGGTGAGGAGGAACACATCTTTTTGTGTGTGTATTTAACTGACAGCAGTTCCTCACAGCACAGAGTGCTGGTCTCAACACGCCTGTTGGCTACCAATGCTGACATGCTCCCATGCTGTGCCAGATATTGCTGAACATACAATTTGTTTTGGGTTACCAAATGTTCAAAAAATTAATCAGTGATAAACAACTGGAAAAAGTGAATTGAGGTAAACCCAGTTGGGTTCACAGTGCTACCAGGTGTGCCAGAAAAAGCGTGTATTTGAGGCTGGATGATGCTAGGATATATATTATTATTTATTTATTTCTTAGCAGACGCCCTTATCCAGGGCGACTTACAATTGTTACAACATATCACATTATACATTATACAGATATCACATTATTTTTACATACAATTACCCATTTATACAGTTGGGTTTTTTTTACTGGAGCAATCTAGGTAAAGTACCTTGCTCAAGGGTACAACAGCAGTGTCCCCCACTGGGGATTGAACCCACAACCCTCCGGTCAAGAGTCCAGAGCCCTAACCACTACTCCACACTGCTGCCCTATATATATATATATATATGGTGGTTGACAGGGATGGGGTTAATTCCTGTCTCTGCCAAAAACATATGAGAATGTGGCTGTTCCCAAACGAGGTAATTGGTGTCAACTGGGAACAGCCACATACTAAAAGAAAGCTTCCAGCTCCATTAGAGAGATCATCACGCAGCTGGTTTATGAAGTGAAGTGAATATCAGAATGTGTCTTGCTAATAGAACATTTTAAGTTGACTCCAAATGAAGTGACTAAAACAATTGAAACACAATAGAAACGATCGGGAGTTGACATTCTAAATGCAATATGTATTTATTTGTGTACACAGAGCAAGAGATGGCAAGGAACATGTCATTGACTCCTGTCACAGCAGAAACAGTTGCCTATCCACCGGAGATGCCAGACACGTTCTCCACCCGCCCTCCCAGAGAGTTCTGTCAGAGGCTGTGCTGAAAAAACAGGATGACATTAGTAAATCAATTGATAACGTTGCCACAAAGTTAAATGACATGACAGCTGTTTTAGAAGACAGTAATAAAAACATTGTTTATTGTTAATTGTTTTTCACAGCTGTTACAACAAAAAAATATTAAAAGTATGGTAATAAATGGTCACCAAGTGTTTTCTTTAAGCAAATTGGGTACACATTTCCTTCTAATTTCAGACTTATATCAGTGTTGGTGATTAAATAGCTCTTAACAAATCATAGGTGCAACAATACTCTTCACTTCAGAAACAGGGGGCGCAATTCCTCTATTAATAGTAAATTAACTTTTAATAAGACTATTTAAGCACAATAAGAACCTAGCAAAGTTGTATACAGTGTTTATCCATGATTTAAGTGCTAGTTATTCACTAACAATACTGACATGCCTATTCCATAATGTGTTAGAGTGTTACCTAAATCCATTGTAGCACACATTTTAAAATCGTCTTAATGCCAGCCTTCGTTGGGTGACATTGATGTTGGGAATCTCTTTATTGGTCTCAGTCTCAGGTATGTCATCCTCGTTGTCCATGGTGTCTGCTGGTGATGGGTTCAGCTCGTGGCTGAGTGCAATATTATGCAGCACGCTGCATGCAAGGATGATTTTGCACACCTTCTCTGGCTTATATTGTAGGTTGCATCCCGAGCTATGCAAACAACGAAAACGTAATTTTAGAATTCAAATTGAGCACTCCACAACAGCCCTTGTACGAGCATGTGCTGAATTATGTATTTTTTCTTCAGGGGTCTGTGGATTCATAAGTGGTGTCATCAACCATGGCTTCAGTGGATATCCTCGATCCCCAGTGGGGGAGGGGGAAACATTGCTTATAACTAGTGACAAAGTACTATGCTTTTGTGAGGAAGTAAATGTATTACATGTCATTATAAATCACTTACCAGTGAGCCAGCCATCTGTCACTGCTCCGTTTTCTAGGCGACCGCCCACACTGCTGTTATGAAGAATGAAGGACTAATGGGTTCTGCCGGGCATCACATATAACTTGCACATTAATTGAGTGGTACTGTTTCCTATTCAATAAATTTAATTCATTCAATGTCAGTGCTTTAATTACTGTGTGGGGGCAGTCTACAGCACTGACGGAATTGGGGAACAGAGCAAGTGAATGAAAGTCCCTTTTTATTTCAATCGAGGACAGAAAGCAATGAACATTATTATATTATAATGATACACAACTATATATATATATAATTATTTCTTAGCAGACACCCTTATCCGGGGCGACTTACAATTGTTACAAGATATTACATTATTTTTTATGTATACAATTACCCATGTATACAGTTGGGTTTTTACTGGAGTAATCTAGGTAAAGTACCTTGCTCAAGGGTACAGCAGCAGTGTCCCCCACCTGGGACTGAACCCGCGACCCTCCGGTCAAGAGTCCAGGGCCTTAACCACTACTCCACACTATATATATATATATATATATATATATATATATATATATATATATATATATATATATATACATACTTGAACTTTGACCCATTCTTGAACTTTGAGACCATCACTTTCAATTCAAAAACAAAATGTGTCGTTTTAAATCTCTCTACAACACCCACAGTACAGAAATGTTAATTAATACGATATACGCTCCTTGCAATGGTGGCTCTTTTGTACAGCGGTATCGGTGTTATGTTTTTGTGCAAGAGGTCCCGGGTTCGTATCCGCCCCCCACCTGTGTGTGGATGGTCTTGCCCTGTGTGAGGCGCCCGCCTGCGTTAACCAAGATCTCTATCTTTCCCAACAGTTGTGCAGGTTAAACGTGTCCACCACCACCCTGGTAGTTTCGTGACAGTTGTAGTTCTCAAACGCACGTTTTCTAAGACCAGATTATCCTAAAATTAATTTAGGTCACAAAGAGCTTAAATAAGTGCTCCGAGAAAAAAAAAAAGAAAAGAAAAATAGTCTGTGGTCCTAATTTGTCATCAAATTGTGGCGAGATAATGAGAAGAGATGTGCAGCTGTATGCTATTCTCATAGTATACCAAATAGTATATCATTAAAAAAAAAAAAAAAAAAAAAAAAAAAAAAAGTATGATCTCACTACAGCTATGAGCAATATTCTTTTGTATGAACATTAAAAAATACAGTAGTGTTCCAGAGGTGTTCTTTACTAAACACAAACAGGCACAGGAACCAAAGTTGACCCCTTCTAACAGCCTTTTCAAATTTGAGAAACAAATGGTGGTTCTTTTACTTTCAGAATCAACAGTATCAGACTGAATATGAACATCTGTCGTGTTTATATATTCAGATGTTGTTTTATTTGAACTCGCTAAGTGGCAGTGTTGTCATTCTGAAAGATGAAGTCAAGGGAATGTCATAGTTGGCTACATTTTATAAACTGCCTCCTCCTTTTATTTAATATTGTTATCTAAAATGTAAACAACTGAAATAATAATACATTTATTTAGCACGATCAACATACCCCCCCCCCCCCCAAAAAGAAACAAGAAAAAAAAGGAAAAGTCAGTTACCTCATACTTTATCTCATTTACTTATAGGGAGTGGCATATAAATAATATGTTTAAGCAAATAAAGCTACACAGGTCGACACTTGTGTTCTGATGGCCTCTGTCCGGTTTCTTACAGTCTACCAGTACATTGTATTTCCATATCCCTCCCCAAAAAAAGAAACAAGAAAAAAAAGGAAAAGTCAGTTACCTCATACTTTATCTCATTTACTTACAGGGAGTGGCATATAAATAATATGTTTAACCAAATAAAGCTACACAAGTCGACACGTGTGTTTTCGGATTGCTTCAGTCCGGTTTCTTTTACAGGCTACCAGTACAGTGTTGTATTTCTGTACTCAGTTTTCGTTTGTCAGACAATTGCTAATGCTTACCACAATTTCTCATAATTTAATTTACCACTCGGATTTCCAGTTATTGCTCTGAAACCTAAAGTGAAACGTGAAGTTGGTATTGATCGAGCCATCCTCTCCAAGAAAATTAAGAGATAACGACCATTTAAACTGCATGCTCGCGTAATGACCATGTCTATACCAGACATTCCCGTTTAAGGAAATACAAAGTTCCTGGTAAACACATATATTTCCGAATCGATACAGGCTGACGAAAGACTTGCAGCTCTGTTCAGCATACGTCTTATGATCGGGAAAATAAAATGCATTTTTCAGAGAGGGTTCTCAACGCGTTTCTAATTAAAGACACGCCGGGCTAACCCACAGGGACAGCTTCCTTGCGTCTGCAACAGAATAAAAAGTGAGCGAGCCCCTGCCAAAGAGGGAAACTTCATCAACAGACACAGAAAAAAAAGTTGCCAAGTGCAGTTTTATTCTTTTTCCACCCACTTTCAAGTCGATAAAACCAGCCTATGCAGCTAACTGCATCTATACATATATAAGAACCTGCGTTTGGACTGACACGGTGCAGAGCAATTACTTGGAATGAGTGGATGGTGCTTCTGAAGATTGAGTGCTACTTTGTCATTTATAATCCGTGACCACAGTGGGAGTTAACTTCTGAAAAAGGAATACAGATACACTTTGAAAGAAAACAAAAGCAAACAGGTAGTTTTTTCACTTATATACAATATTAAAACGTTGTGTTCAGTATACTGGTATAGCAGTGTTCTGTTCTTGCAAAGTTAGCTTTTATTGGGTTTGAAATTGCAGAATAGAAAAGTAGACACGATCTACGGACGAGCACTTTGCATTACGTGACAGCACATGCATTTACTTTGACAGAAACTAGAGGCGATTTAGTTTACAAAGATAGTCTTGTGTTAAAATACAACTCTGAATTGAAAATAATGTCAGTTGGTGTAAGCTATCACAAGTGCAGGTTATATATCGAGTGTTAAATTTGTGAACTGCGATTAGCAAATAGTATAAAGCGGGTCAACTGATACCATTAGCAACATAATACAAGTGGTTAGTATCATCTTGCTTGATGCTGCTTGTCTCTCAATTCATGTCTTACATCCATGAAGCACTCACATCTTGAATAATTTGTGTCTTTTAGGGTAATAAGAAGAACCGAAGCTGAGGAAAAGGCGTATTATAAACATCTTTCAGTAGCGATGAACGGACTGAGATCGCCTCTCTTTCTGGGACTGGTGTTCATAATGTGCACAGCTGGATACTGCAAAGAGGGGACTGAGCACAGGGACATGAGGGACAGTAAAACCCTCTTGAACTTGATAATGGAAACTGTGAATCAGTTGAAAAAGCACAGTTCACAAGATGTGGAAAATAGTGTACAATATTTAACAAAGCAAAACAATTACACTTTTGATCCTAAGGGAGTACATAATTACAAGTCTTATAATGAAGACCAGCGAGTTGGTAAGTGATATAAAGCGTTTCTGTATATTATACATATCTGAGTTTAGCTGTTTTATTGACAAAAAATGTGTATGTGCATTGTTATAAAAACGACACTAAAAACCAAATGTTCTGTAATTAAACACAAAATGTAACATATTTGAACACATTTCTGTTTATTTTAATGGATTGGTAATATACTTTAGACTCACAAAAACAATGTTAAAAAATAAACTAAGTACTAAATAAATACTAAGATATGTTGAAAGTCTGTTGTATAAGATGTAGGTTTAATTCTTTAATATTTGGTTTCATAGTGTGTGTGTGTAGATAGATAGATAGATAGATAGATAGATAGATAGATAGATAGATAGATAGATAGATAGATAGATATAAGTAAAAATAAAGTTATTTCAATTGGGGCAACATTTTCAATTTATTGTAGATTTTTATTTTTAGTGTAAGATCAGTGCACAATTTGTTTGTTAGTGTATGGAGTTTATGTTTGTATGATCTTGCTGTTAATTAAAAAAAAAAATCAATGTTGGTGTGTTAGCTAATAATCAATTACACAACTGCAAATCAAAAAGGAATGTAGTGCTTTGCCAAGAGGAACATGTACAATACAGAAAAAATGCTTCAGACTATTACTGTGGCAGAAAAATGTACTTTTATAATATGTTTTTTTCCTTTGCAGAAATCTTTCCCAGAGATCTTAGAACGAAAGAAAAGTTTTTGAATCATTTAACAGGTAAGGCGAAGCACTTTTTTGCTTATATGTGTTTTGCATGTTGACAACCAACAGTGTTTACTCATGGCTTTTTATCTTCTTCCAGGACCTCTTTACTTCAGTCCAAAGTGCACTAAACACTTCCACCGGCTTTATCACAACACCAGAGACTGCACAATACCAGCATGTAAGTGCCACGTCCCTTTCCTAAATAGAAAAAGACTTTCCTGATAATGTAAAAAAAAAAAACAGCACAAAAAACAGTAATCCTGTTTAACCTACCCAATATTGTTAATAAACAGAACATTCCATAGTTAAACTGTTGTGTGAAAGACTCTCACTAATCTGAACCCCGGTAGTCTGAACAACCCTATTCAAATTATGCTAAAATAACGAAATGCACGTGATAGCAGCTGCAGGGAAAAAAAAACAATTTCAATATCATCATTTTATAACACGTGTGTAAAACATTTAGTTTTCTCTTTATTTTTTATTCTAAGGGTTTTTACAGATTTTTGATGAAATAGTATCAAAAGGTATGAAAAACACAAAACAAAGACCTTTTAGTAAAGATTTCAATCAGTACTCTGAACAAATCACTAATTTGAACAGGGCCCCATCCCAACTGATCCGGGTTATCGAGTTTACTGTATTTTCATTATAGTATTTTATTTTTGCATGTATTGTTTTACTTGTTAAGGTTTATTTTTATATTAACATTCAGATTATCTCCACAGGACTACAATTGACAGTTAATTGTATTCCCATATTATTTTACAGATTACAAGAGGTGTGCAAGACTTCTTACAAGATTAGCCGTGAGTCCAATGTGCATGGAAGGTTAGCCTTAAAAAGGTAAGCCCCAGTTATATTTGAAAGCTTAGCTATGTAGCATATACATTCTAATCATTAAACATGTATGACCTGAGAAAACAAGGGGGAATCCTTGTTATAAAGATTGACTTGCCTGTCTAAATTTGGAAAGGTACTAAGCATGAAAAAATACTGTAACAGGTTGTAAATGTTCTTGAGGGGGGGTAGGAACATCACTCAAACTAGTGGCTGTGCACAATTTACAGCACCATGTACGTAATAGAGAGCTACCAAGGGTTCCATTTGTTTCAAATTATATATGTTTCCTTTTTAAACACAACTAAGCATTAGGGCCAGATTCCATACTACTTACAACACATGTGAATATCACACTATTTCTATCAGGTGCAACTTGCTCACTTGTTTGTGAAAGGGAAATCAAACTGTTAATGCCACAACACTAAAAACAAGCAACTCATAAGGTTAGATGACCTTCTATTTACTTGTTTTGTAGCATGAAGAGTTTTTAGTTTTTTCAAAAGGGTACATGTGTCTAAGTTGACAGCAGTGCTTTTTGCCCCTGGTATTGAAGCAGTTTGTTATGTGTGAAATAGAGCATACAAGCGAATGACATAAAATTATATAAAACTGTAAAATATAAAAAAAAAACAGTACTTTAACAGTGTTTGGCGGTGATAAGAACACGCTAAAGCAACATACTGGTGTTTCTTTACATTTCAAATGGTTGTTTTTAAGTATAAAGTTTTTGTTATACCCATGAAAATGCAGATTCTAAGAAAGACCCATCAGTCATGTAGCCAGTTAAGCAGCAATAAGTAGCATCTTCCAAATGTTACTGACATTGCCTTTTGTGTTTGCAAGGCATGTGCTACACTTAAACGTAAGCAATTAAAGGTCTGCTTTGTTTATGCCTGACATGTAACATTAGAACCATTCACATTTTAGAGTGGTTTTCACTTAATGGACACCATTTAGAAATATACAACTATAGATGTATTTTCCTTATTATTTGGCTATATTTAATGAAATAAGTAAGGCAATGATTTAAATATATAAAATGTATAATTCATTTAAATAATCAGATCACGATATTGTTTATTGGTCTTTTATGATCTACTTCGCACCGGCTCAAGGGTGCTACTTGATAGGAGGCTGTGTGGTCCAGTGGTTAAAGAAAAGGGCATGTAACCAGGAGGTCCCCGGTTCAAATCCCACCTCAACCACTGACTCATTGTGTGACCCTGAGCAAGTCACTTAACCTCCTTGTGCTCCGTCTTTTGGGTGAGACGTAGTTGTAAGTGACTCTGCAGCTGATGCATAGTTCACACACCCTAGTCTCTGTAAGTCACGTTGGATAAAGGCGTCTGCTAAATAAACGAATAATAATAATAATAATACTATTTCGGATGACTCAACACAATCATCAAAGGCTAAGGTTTACTTTCCTTTTACAGGTCAACAATGCGATAAAAACTTTAACATTTCCCTAGACCTGTTGGACACATTACTTAAAAAAGGCTAACAATCTGCTTTAGAAGCGTTGATAAGCGGGATACCACTGGAAGCTGTCTATAAGTAGAAATATTAACAATAACAATACTGCAGAACACAAATAACTAAAATAATAAAACACTGTTTCCAGAATGTTCCAACTAAAAATGTAGCTATTTTTAGAGTAGTTAAATAAAAACCAATATAACTGTTATGTACAACCCCTCAAATCAGATTATTTTAATAAACAAACACTTTGTAATTGTAACAAATTATTTATATAACTTCCTAAGACCCATCATGTCTATTTGACAAGAAATGATAAGCCTACATTTCAAATACAATTAAAAACAGCAGAATTATATCATGTTCTTCTTTCCTATACAGGGTGCACTGTAATATGAGAAATCCCAAGAACCAAGAAAAAGTGCCTCGGAAACCAACTCAAAACCTTTATATCATGTCCATTGTAAACAAAGATTTATTTTTGCAAATTGGTGGAATACTTCCATAGACTTCTTTACACATGTTTATGTTGTCAGCATTGTTTGCGGACATACCGCAATTGTTAAAAATGGTACTAACGTTTGACAGTACGAAGAAGATATATTGAAAAACAAAGAAGAAGAAAAAAAAAAACATGCCACTGTTCTGCATTGTATTGCTGCCAAAAGAAACTAGACAAATGTGTTATTCCTTAAAACATTTGGAAGCTACTTCTATTTTGTCTAACATACGATTGTGGGTCATATTTATATTGACATCTAGGGGCTGATGTAAGGATATGTGCAAAGTGATTTGCGGCTGCAAAACACCCATATTACTGCTAAAAAACGTGTTTAGCTGGCGTAAAGTGGAACTTTAACGGTCACTAAATGCAGCGTATTTAAAGAATGGTTTTCACCTGCCGTTCTGCACACGCTATCAAATTAGCACTTTGCCATCATGAATCCATTTAAATGATATCTGAAATATATTCAGTTGAAGAAAAGAGCATGGAATTGGGCAGGGATCTGGCATACTAAGCAGGCGCAAACATTATAATGAGATGTAAGGATTTGCTTTGCACTTGGGCAATTGCTGACCCTTCCAAAAACGTTGCACATCCTCGACAAGGTGCAAACCATTGTAGAAGCGAGTAATTAAGAACTGTATAAAAGCACACACCTGCAGAGACCTGTCATTGGCCTCAGGGTGGCTGCTGTGGTACACCGCCACATGCGGCGACTCTTGGCTCTTGTAGAGGACAGGCAGGAAAACCTTTGGAGGAGAAGGGCAAGACGGAGAAGACACTGCATATTCAAACCCAGGGTCACTTTGTTTGGGATCGATTGTCTTCTCTGTACTCCTAACTCATCTAACTGGATGCACTGCCCGATACGATCAATAGCGACGCAATTTGTTAGTCACATAGGCAGTGTGTTATGCTTTTCGGTGTGCTTTTACAGGATCGGCTGATCGATTTCAGTCGGCTCGCAAAATTTAAACGTTTAATATTTAAACATGTTTAAACAATTCCGTCACATCAGCTTTTGTGTTATACTCACTCGCAAGTCTCAAACTTAGCAACCAATTACTTTACCACGTTAGTTTATATGACTGGAGACATGCATGTATTCTCTCTATTCTCACTAATTACACACACACACACATATATATATATATATATATATATATATGCTAGGGTGCGTGGTGTAAGAATGTAAGAATAGCTGAATTTTCTGCGATATTGCTAATATTCTAGAGACCGTTATTGAGAATTATATTGAGAAATTCAAAGTAATATTTATAATTGCTTTTTACAAATTAAAAACAGAGACATCGTAGTCAATTTGGTTACGAATCAGTTTTTAAGAAAACTTTCTCAGACAAATTGGAGATTGTTAAAAAATTGAGGTATACACCATAAAGACACAGGAATGGGAAGGGATATACTCACCACTTCCAACATTCAAATTATGATAGGTATCCGTAACTTACCGGTAAAAAAATGATACTGCTTTCAGTACAGAAAAAGCGATATGGAACAGCACTGGCTACAGCAATCTAGGATGTCTATCGAAGTCAGCACAAAAACATGAGCGTTTCCAAAATCACTTGCAAGCCACTGTAACACTCAAAACTTTTGGACAAACCCAGATTGTGTTCAACTAGATGAGCAGAAGCAGATACAGTACATCACAATGAGCATGTAAGAAAACATCTTAAATGCTTGATTGATTCTGTTGTTTACTTTGGCAAGCAAGAACTGACATTCAGGGGGCACGATCAAGGCATCAATTCCTCAAGTAGAGGTAATTACGTAGAATTACTTTCTCTGCTTTCTGACTACAAATTGTTCGTCCCTTGATTCCATCGGGCAGTGCGTGATGCCCGCTCGCAAAGATTTTTTTGTGACACAACCTCCTCCATTTTCCGGGCTTAAAGTGCGGCCACTCATTGAGACCCTCATTATCATGATTGCAGCTCATGATTTGTGCGTGTTGAGTAATTTGCATTGCTCTTAAGTTACATAGGCCGCAGTGCAAAATAATTGCCTGGCCGCTAGGCAATTTGGATTTTGCAGCTGCAATTGTTTGCAACGCACCTTACATCAGCCCCCTAATGTAACGTCTTCACAGCACTGGTTATTACTTGACAAAATGTAACCTAAGTTTAAAGCAAATTCCTGGGTCTCAGCAACCACATTTACTTTGAATACTGGGGTCATATTGTATCCCATGGTTAAATTATAAATTACATGACAATTTTCTTGCCTTTTTGTCTTTGCAAGACATTATCTCTTAAGCAAAGTTGATTTGATTTAGAAAGTGCTGGTCATAGTTTACATTCTGTAAAAGACAAACAGCATATTTTCTGAAACTCAGTGGTGTGTGTGTATATATATATATATATATATACACACACACACACAAAATACATGTGTGTATATATGTATTTTTTTCAAGCTAATGTCATTAGTCTTTCTGTACATTAAATGTATAAACATTCCAGCTAATGTGCAATATGTATATATTGTAAATATTAAATCATCCAATTATAAATAAAAATAAGTGTTTGGCATATGATATAAACTGATGTGCTGAGTTATATTAAAATAAAATATATTATTTAAATAAGGTCCCAGGCTGGCCAAAATGTTTGTAATGAGTGTGTGTGTGTGTGTGTGTGTGTGTGTGTGTGTGTGTGTGTGTGTGTGTGTGTGTGTGTGTATATATATATATAATCCATTGTTTAATTTCCAGTTTATATTTTGCAGCAACCTTCATTTCTAAACTGCCTTCATACAGCTATACCTATGTGTGTTACCTGAAATATAAACTGGAAATTAAACAATGGAGATAAAAAAAATGCGTGTTACATACATTAATTCAAAAGTATTGTCAGATGTTGATGTATATATCAAGACTTACTCTCCTGATCCAACATTCAATATGTGCAATTTGGAAGTGGGGCTTCTAGTTTCTACACAAGGCAGCATCTGTCACATGCACATACCTACAGCCAATATGTCACTGTGAACAAAAGCCGACAGCACTAGAAACAATTTTACTTGCTTTAAGAAAAAAAATATATATATATCTGCTGGTGAATAGACATGATTTATGATTTATTTTCCTTGTTTGATAAGACACTTTTAGACCCCAGAATTCCTGATGGCACAGGCTGTACTGTGATGATATTTTCTGGTGGATTTGATAAGATAAAATGTCAGCAGAACTCAATTTATGAAGTCTAACATGTCCATGTGCCCTGAAGTAAAAACCCCTGACATCTGATTTGACACAAACACAGACCCCTGACCTCTGATTTGACATCATGTCCTGAATGCCACACCAGGTAACACACTCAGACACACTGCCACTTGATATTAACAAAGGTATATTGAAGATCTGCAGCTGCACACCTCAAAAAGTGGGTGTTGTCATATACAAACAAACTGTTTCACCTGAAAAAGTGGGAGCACCCTTATGTATATGAAGTGTTTCTACCTAAAATTATATTTATACTAAATATGTTTTACAGGAAAGAGGTGCAGCCCCCTGTGTTGCTTAACTACGCCTATTACAAAAGAAAAATGTATTAAAATGAAAGTGACTTCTGCTCGGCACCAGACGTACTCAGAGAACATTTTTGTGCACACCCAGCACACAGAAGGCTATATGCAGCAGCTGAAGTTATAAATGTTATAATAAATACCAGTGCCTTCAACAGTTTTTAAAAATGCACAGCAAACTGACAAACCCTATATTTTTTTTAATAAAGCTGTTAACGTATATTTTTACTTTAACTCTAATGTGCTTAACGTAATAATATGACATTACAATAGTTATTCTTTGATAGATTGAGTCATAGAATGATACAAGTCCTGTATCGATTTAATTTCTGAACGAGTATAGTATTCAGAGTATGCTTTGTAAAGGACACTGGTGCCTCTGAAAGATAGCAGCTTGTTATATTAACACATATAAAAGGGTTTTCAGTGTTGTTCTGGAGTGTGATTCACAAGAATCCAAATAGTACAAGACCAATCAATGGTTGACATTCACACATTTGAAATTCAGAGACTCGTTAGTAATACTGATACCCTTTGATTAAGACTGGCATTTCCTTTTGTTAGTGTTAGCTTTTTTAACAATGTGTCCTGTGAATGTCATAGGCTGTATTTTACCTGGTTTTACTACCACATGTTTCTTAATCACTTTACAACTACTTTACATGGATTGCATTGGGGCAGCAGATTGCTCCAGTAAAAACCCAACTGTATAAATGGGTAATTGTATGTAAAAATAATGTGATATCTTGTAACAATTGTAAGTCGCCCTGGATAAGGGTGTCTGCTAAGAAATAAATAATAATAATAATTAGGCATCTGCTCAAAATATAAAAGGTATAGTTTCAATTTTTTAAAAGGATCATTGAAATGCAATGTTTTGTTAACATTGGCCTGACAGTTTGAATTTAGTGCCTGTTCAGATTATTATTATTATTATTATTATTATTATTATTATTATTACTGCAGTTGTTGTTAATTAGACCCAATGTCAATGTTCACTAATTGAACGCTTTCTTATTGTCTATTTTTTTTTTTTATTCGGTCGGCTACATTTCTTACTTTATTGTATTTTAAAACACATAAATCACAAATAAGTGTTTTTATTTTACTGAATTGTTGCTCTGTGTAGGCTATTTAAACAAAAGTTTCTGAATGTAAAACAATGCAGAGACCTTGGGTAATTCCTGAAGCCCCAAGCTACCCAGGTGCATTGAGCTCATGTTTTGAAAAGGGAAGTTTTCTTGATGTTGTCGATCTTTGTTAAATCGAGCTATAAGAATGTTCTAGCTAATTGGAATCTATTATTAATTATAAAACCCTTTAGAAACCCCCCAAATGTCTATTCCCAAAAAATACAAAAAGAAAAAACCCTCAACAGTTATTTTGGGTCGAGACTGGCCACATTTTGAAATAGCGCTAAATAAAATCCAGTAAGATCATGGGAGCAGCATGGGAAGCTATTGGAAAAATGTTCCCGCTGCACGCTGGTGTGTTTCACTCTCGGTGCAGTGAGGGTAGTGCTCAAGGTGTGTGCTGGCTCTGTGGCTGCAGCTCCTGGCTCTCAATCCTCCTCTGTAAAACTTAACAAAAAAATAACAAACACAAAGCGCTCCAGATCAGGTTTCATATCCAGCGTAAGGGGCCATACTCGCGTATCTGCATCCTCATTGTACTACCAGAACTCCTTCCCGCGATCAGCCTGGCACCCTAGCTTATCCAATCGCTGCCTGCCCTGCAGCTGATCGCAATAGAGTCATTCCATGTATGCACAGGTACGTGCTTCCTCCAAGATGTCTGACTTCCAGTTTTCACCAACCGTCGAATCCGCCAGTCGAGGGGAAGCATACCACCAACCTTACACAAAACATTTTCTGGTCGGGAGGGAGATTTGCAGCTCAAATACCTTCGCTCTCTGTCACACAGCCCTGCTCACATGACAGACAGTAGACGGATAACTGCTTACATGACAGACAGTAGATGCTATAAAAGGCTAATTGAATTACAACAGACACCTTAGATTATAAGAAGCCATTCATGTCAGGGCTCACAGTTCAATAAATTGCCGGCACAGTCCTGACTGAAAAATACAAATAATAAAATAGAATACTGTACTGTATAAGCAAAATACAATTGTTTTCTATGTAGCAGTCAGTTTGACCGGTCTGATAGTTCTAGGTATGAGGGTTATATCCCTTATTTTTGCAACCCTGTGTCTCCTACTTTGTTAGGAAAATTAATACATATACAGTGCCTATAGAAAGTCTACACCCCCTTTCAAAATATTCACCTTTTGTTGCCTTATGGCCTGAAATTAAAATGCATTAAAATTGTTTTTTTATTTCATTTATCTACACATCCTACCCCACAACTTCCAAGAGAAAAAAATATTCTAGAAATTTGTACAAAATTAATTAAAAATAAAAACTGAAATAGCTTGGTTGGATAAGTGTCCACCCCCTTGTAATAGCAATCAGCTCAGGTGTAATCAATCACCCTCAAAATCACACACCAAGTTAAATGGCCTCCACCTATGTTAAATGTAGTGATTCACATGATTTCTGGATAAATTCAGCAGTTCCTGTAGGTTCCCTCTGCTGGATAGTGCATTTCAAAGCAAAGACTCAAACATGAGCACCAAGGCGCCTTCAAAAGAACTCCTTGACTAAGTTGTTGAAAGGCACAGATCAAAGGATGGGTATAAAAAAATATCAAAGGCCTTGAATGTCCCTTGGAGCACGGTCAAGACGATTATTAAGAAGTGGAAGGTGTATGGCACCACCAAGACCCTGCCTACATCAGGTCGTCCCTCCAAACTGGATGACCGAGCAAGAAGGAGACTGATCAGAGAGGCTACCAAGAGGCCAATTGCAACTTTGCAAGAACTACAGGCTTTTATGGCCAAGACTGGTCAAAGTGTGCATGTGACAACAATATCCCAAGCACTCCACAAATCTGGCCTGTATGGTAGGGTGGCAAGAAGGAAGCCATTACTCAAGAAAGCCCACCTTGAATTCCGTTTGAAGTCTGCAAAAAACACTCAGGAGATTCTGTAGCCATGTGGCAAAAAGTTTTGTGCTCTGACGAAACTAAAATGGAACTTTTTGGCCTAAATGCACAGCGTTATGTTTGGCGCAAACCCAACACAGCGCATCACCCAAAGAACACCATCCCTACTGTGAAGCATGGTGGTGGCAGCATCATGTTATGGGGATGTTTCTCATCAGCAGGGACTGGGGCACTTGTCAGGATAGAAGGGAAAATGAATGGAGCAAAGTACAGAGAAGTCCTTGAGGAAAACCTGCTGCCCTCTGCAAGAAAGCTGAAACTGGGACAGTTCACCTTTCAGCATGACAACAGCCCAAAACACACAGCCAAAGCTACACTGGAGTGGCTAAGGAACAAAAAGGTAAATGTCCTTGAGTGGTCCAGTCAGAGCCCCAACCTAAACCCAATCGAAAATTTGTGTCATGACTTGAAGACTGCTATCCATCAATGCTCCCCAAGGAACTTGACAGAGCTTGAACAGTTTTGTAAAGAAGAATGGTCAAATATTGCCAAATCTAGGTGTGTAAAGTTGGTAGAGACCTATCCCAACAGACTCACAGGTGTAATTGCTGCCAAAGGTGCTTCCACCAAGTATTAACTCAGGGGGGTGGAGACCTATCCAATTATGATCTTTCAGTTTTGTATTTTTAATATATAATTTTTTTCTCAATAAAAACTTCTTTCCCCTTAACAGTGTGGAGTATGGTGTGTAGATAAGTGGAAACAAATCCTCATTTAAATGCATGAAACTCTGAGGCACTGACACAACAAAATGTGAAAAAAGTTCAAGGGGGTGTAGACTTTCTACAGGCACTGTATTTAGGAAAAGTCATAAACGCACAGCCCAGTATCTGCCAGACAGGTGGAGTAAATTACATTTAAAAACCGCAAATGGTCAAATTGACCGCCTTCGTAGTTAGTGTTAAGCTGATTACCAGCAAAATCCATAGAAGCACATGATCAAGAACGTGCTCCTTGAGAGCATTAAAATATTTGTATTCAGCAACTATTGAAAACATTTCTTAAAACACAAACATCGAGTTAGAAATGAAATGAGATTCTGACCCCTAGCCTGGTTCTTTGTGCAGTGGCTAAAGGTCCTTTCACACCAAGTGCACTGCATCAAAGTGTCCGCGTCCAGCATAACATTAATCCAGGGCCGGCATCAGCACCTGGGCAACCCGGGCAAGCACCCAGGGCCCAACGCCAGAGGGGGGCCCACACATATATAGAAATAAAATTGCAAATATGAGTAAATGTACTATTTCTGTGCCAGCTCAAGCAGCCTTTAGGGCTAGAAATGTTTAGTTTTCTCTAAACTAAACTAAACTGTATGCGTGCAGTGCAGTGAAACTTTTCAGATCTCCCCTTTTTTCTTTTCTCTTTTCCTGCTTGCGCCCTGTTCCCTTAGTCCCGCCTCTTCTCACACCCTATTGGCTTCCGTCCTCTCCAGTTCTTCGTAAAGCTGAAAGCTATTGACTGATCTCGACATACAATTATACAAATGTGCAAATTAAAGAAATTCTATAATAATTGGAACATTTCCGTCATACTTTCCAACAAACAATACTTATTTGACAAGCGTTTTGTCGTGTCTCATTATCATAATGTCTATTATTATTATCATAATGCCTAAACGCCTATTATAAGTGTACGATTTTAAACCATCAAAAATGAAACCTGCAGAACCTCTGGAACCTCCAAAAAAAAGACACAAATCTGGATGTCAAAAACGGAAGGAAAAGACTACTTGTTAATGTGACTGATAACTGTAGATTCAGCCCGGCTGAATTCACTACTGTAATACACCGTCAAATTTTCTATGTAAATTAAAAAATATATTATTTCTGTAATAACATGTGTGTTCTGTTTTCACAAAGGCGCCTTTGTGCATTCACATATGTGACTGAAAAGCGGGCCTAAAATGTGGCAAATTGCTTGTTTTTCTTTATCAAACGATAGCCTGCACTCAGAATGAAGATATATATATATACAGACGTGCTCAAATTTGTTGGTACCCTTACAGCTCATTGAAATAATGCTTCATTCCTCCTGAAAAGTGATGAAATTAAAAGCTATTTTATCATGTATACTTGCATGCCTTTGGTATGTCATAGAATAAAGCAAAGAAGCTGTGAAAAGAGATGAATTATTGCTTATTCTACAAAGATATTCTAAAATGGCCTGGACACATTTGTTGGTACCCCTTAGAAAAGATAATAAATAATTGGATTATAGTGATATTTCAAACTAATTAGTTTCTTTAATTAGTATCACACATGTCTCCAATCTTGCAATCAGTCATTCAGCCTATTTAAATGGAGAAAAGTAGTCACTGTGCTGTTTGGTATCATTGTGTGCACCACACTGAACATGGACCAGAGAAAGCAAAGGAGAGAGTTGTCTGAGGAGATCAGAAAGAAAATAATAGACAAGCATGGTAAAGGTAAAGGCTACAAGACCATCTCCAAGCAGCTTGATGTTCCTGTGACAACAGTTGCAAATACTATTAAGAAGTTTAAGGTCCATAGAACTGTAGCCAAACTCCCTGGGTGCGGCCGCAAAAGGAAAATCGACCCCAGATTGAACAGAAGGATAGTGTGAATGGTAGAAAAAGAACCAAGGATAACTGCCAAAGAGATACAAGCTGAACTCCAAGGTGAAGGTACGTCAGTTTCTGATCGCACCATCCGTCGCTTTTTGAGCGAAAGTGGGCTCCATGGAAGAAGACCCAGGAGGACTCCACTTTTGACAGAAAAACATAAAAAAGCCAGACTGGAATTTGCTAAAATGCATATTGACAAGCCACAATCCTTCTGGGAGAATGTTCTTTGGACAGATGAGTCAAAACTGGAGCTTTTTGGCAAGTCACATCAGCTCTATGTTCACAGACGAAAAAATGAAGCTTTCAAAGAAAAGAACACCATACCTACAGTGAAACATGGAGGAGGCTCGGTTATGTTTTGGGGCTGCTTTGCTGCGCCTGGCACAGGGTGCCTTGAATCTGTGCAGGGCACAATGAAATCTCAAGACTATCAAGGCATTCTGGAGCGAAACGTACTGCCCAGTGTCAGAAAGCTCTGTCTCAGTCGCAGGTCATGGGTCCTCCAACAGGATAATGACCCAAAACACACAGCTAAAAGCACCCAAGAATGGATAAGAACAAAACATTGGACTATTCTGAAGTGGCCTTCTATGAGTCCTGATCTGAATCCTATCGAACATCTATGGAAAGAGCTGAAACTTGCAGTCTGGAGAAGGCACCCATCAAACCTGAGACAGCTGGAGCAGTTTGCTCAGGAAGAGTGGGCCAAACTACCTGTTAACAGGTGCAGAAGTCTCATTGAGAGCTACAGAAAACGTTTGATTGCAGTGATTGCCTCTAAAGGTTGTGCAACAAAATATTAGGTTAGGGGTCCCATCATTTTTGTCCATGCCATTTTCATTTGTTTTATTATTTACAATATTATGTTGAATAAAAAATCAAAAGCAAAGTCTGATTTCTATTAAATATGGAATAAACAATGGTGGATGCAAATTACTTTTGTCAGTTTCAAGTTATTTCAGAGAAAATTGTGCATTCTTCGTTTTTTGTGGAGGGGTACCAACAAATTTGAGCACGTCTGTATATATATATATATATATATATATATATATATATATATATATATATGCAACCCGCATTTTTTATTTTCAAAAATAAATTACAGCAAGCACTGTATGGCTATGGAGATCACACCCAGGTTTTTACTGTTTGTTTACATGCATAGTACAGTAACATACCATCTGTTGACCTTAATTTCATCAGCCAATCAGAAGGTAGGGAGTGTTTAAACAATTTTATACTTATTAACTGTTGTGAGTGTATTTCTTTGTTTCAAATAGGAAGGCACGTGACTCTTTCAACAGTGAATATGGCAGCCTGCTCTGCAGCAGACCTGGGGTCAATTATGAGTATAATTACAATTACAGCAGCATATTTTGTTAAATTACAATTACGCTGCAGTAATTACAATTATAATTACAATTATATTAAAAACAACTAAAAACATTAACATGTTTACCAAGCAATAATCACATACAATAATCAGGTACAAATACAGAAACATACTGTTTAACTTTTATTTTTGTCATTCAGCAAAAGTATGCTGATATGCAGTGAATCACACATTTATCAAATTATGAAATAAGTATGACAAATAAATGTGTAATTGAACTGTAATTGATTAAGTATATGGTATAATTACAATTACACAGGTGTGCTAAGGTTCAACTACAATTAAAATTACATTGTAATGGAAATTCATTATGAATTAGACAATTACAAGAGTAATTGACCCCTGGTCAGCTCTGCCGTGTGGCTAAAAGCACTTAAAACAGCAGACCAATCTTTTGTTTTTTCTGCAAAAGACATTTCATTGTATCAATTAGTTATCATGAGATATTAATTCTGTAACTTAGTGCTGAAAGATACAAAATGCAAGATTTACCTGTAAATGGGTTTCTTCCAGATGTAACAAACTTCACACATTAACTCCAATTCCCATGATCCAACAGAAGTGATCCTGCATTCTATCAGATGAAACCAAACCCAAGGGTGTAAATGTATGAAAGGAAGACCATGCAGCCGCATTGCATATATCAGTAATGGGCACCCCAAGAGGCCGAGAATCCCCTGAGTGATTGCTTTCACCTTCCCAGGTAGTGGCCTGCTTTCCAGTTCGAAGCAGGTCTTTATGCACTTGGTGATCCATTGTGAAAGGATCTATTTTGAGACTGGTCTTCAATGGTTTGCAGAGGAAAAGGAGACAAACAGTTGCTCCCTGGGTCTGGTTTTCCAGATCCTGCTAATATAGTAGCTAACAGCCCTCATGATGTCCAATTTGTGTAGTCTCCTATCCTCCTTGGAGGTGGGCATTGCTAAGTGGAATGTGAATACCCCTTTTGACAGAAAGTTCTGCATAGGATTTTGTGCTTGAAAGGTAACTTCCAGGGCAAGTCAATGTCTTGAACTTATCCTCCCAGCAGATGCATTACTTTATTATTATTATTATTTATTTCTTAGCAGACGCCCTTATCCAGGGCGACTTACAATTGTTACAAGATATCACATTATACATTATTTCACATTATACAGATATCACATTATTTTTACATACAATTACCCATTTATACAGTTTGGTTTTTACTGGAGCAATCTAGGTAAAGTACCTTGCTCAAGGGTACAACAGCAGTGTCCCCCACTGGGGATTGAACCCACAACCCCCCAGTCAAGAGTCCAGAGCCCTAACCACTACTCCACACTGCTGCCCCTTGTTAGGAATACTGTTTTTAACATCAGGTATTTTAGAGGGATTGTGGGGAAAAATCGTACTTATAACTGAATGTACTTGGTAATATAATATTTCAAATTTTATACTATGGGAATGAGATGCTGTGATGTTTGTCTCTCCCTTCCTTTCCCCCAAAACAGCCTACATCTACTTCAAAGGACTAGATATTGCTAACAAGGTCGTAAAGATGTAAATTGGGGAACAGTTTAGATTACCTGCTATGGTGACCTGCCATTCTTGTGTACACAAACAAAGCTGATTCTTATCTTTTAATTAAGAGCATCTGTCTGAAAGCCAATATACAACTTTCTGCCTGTAAAGGGTTAGGAAGTGCGACACCTGCTGGATACGAAGTGTAATGACTCTCTCCCATGAAATGACTAAACTGGATTGCAAACGTAGTTTGACTAACGAGTAACAATTTAACTTCCGGATGCAAGTTTAAGAGTTGTTTTAAGTATGTTTTCCCAATAAAATTGAAATATTTATTGTGTTTTAATGAAGTTAAAGTGAAAATAATTCTTAAAATAATTTTCCTGGGGCTCCCGAGTGGCGCATCCAGTAAAAGCACTCGCTAGAGTGCAGGATGCGCTCTATAGCCTGGACGTCGCCGGTTCGAGTCCAGGCTATTCCACAGCCGACCGTGGACGGGAGCTCCCAGGGGGCGGCGCTCAATTGGCCGAGCGTCGTCCGGGGGGAGGTAGGGTTAGGTCGGCCAGGGTGTCCACGGCTCACCGCGCACCAGCGACCCCTGTAGTCTGGCCGGGTGCCTGCGGGCTTGCCTGTAAGCTGCCCAGAGCTGCGTTGTCCTCCTACGCTGTAGCTCTGAGGTGGCTGCACGGTGAGTCTGCAAAGTGTAAAGAAGCGGGCGGCTGACGGCACACGCTTCGGAGGACAGCGTGTGTTCATGTTCGGCCCTCCCGAGTCAGCGCAGGGGTGGTAGCGGTGAGCTGAGCCTAAAAATAATTGGGCATTTCAAATTGGGGAGAAAATAAGAAAAACTAATTGGCAATGACTAAATTTAAAAATAAATAAATAATAAATAATTTTCCTTTAATAATTGTACAATGTGTTTAACATGCTTGTAACAGTAATTTAATTAGGGTAATGAAACTTTTGATCCTTCTATGATCAATATAACTAAAGTTATATCAAAATTAAGTTTTATTCTATAAATTTTGTTTTGTTTACTGTTATCTATCTATCGAGGAGGATAAGTAAAGCTGCTTATGTTAATGATGCACATTGCTTGTGTAAAAGGAAATGTCATTCAAACTCTGGAAGCCGATGAAAGGACTGATTTCGTTCGGGCATAAACATCCTGTTTTAGCTGGAAATGATTGGATCACCAAATTAAATGACTCTTTGGGCGCTATATTTAAAGTGAAACAAGGATTAACTCATTCTCTTGAACTCTTTCTCTTCTCCTTAGACTCTTGGACTCTCTCCTTGATCCTGAAAAACATCGCCATGATGTGACCTCAGAGTCGACAGTATGACGCTCCATTCAGCGTCATACTGCCAACATCCTTCCAAGATGTTGACTCCACATCCAACTGCAACTCTTGTGTTTCGAAGAAGACAACCACATTCCGACTTTGTTTTGCAACAACGACCACAAATCCAGAATAAGTATTACGTTTCAAAGACTTTAAGATTCAAGTAAAGTACTATGTTTGGATTAGAAATATCTACACGTAAATTAGAAGTAAAAATGTTTAACCCATTTATTCTGCACCTGTGAGGCTTGTCAGGCCCAATTTATTTTATATAATAAATAACTTTACACAACAAGCGCTGTTTAAATTGAATAAAGTAATTTTATTCACAGTAAAACAGGTTTAAAGGCACTGCATATCAACATATCTCCAGCGCAGCCCCACACCTTGTTTGCTGTATTTATCACCTACTGTAGCAGGAGTGATTTAAATAATTAAAGAAAATATATTTGTATTTAGGCACGGGATTGCACAATCACTTCACGTGCAGATAAAATGTGTATTACTATTTGGGCATGGGTGTGTCATAAAGTAGTTCACGTGCAGACTGTGCGGAGATTCAGTTGAATGATTGATTAGCAATCGAGTCTTGGTACAGCTGCATAAAACAGTCAGTGTTTCACGCACAGGGGGGTTGGTGTGTTCGCAGTGGAGAACGGGAGAGAGAGAGAAGGAGAAAGAATCATGAACAATTGCTACGCATGCTGAAACAAGTATCGTGCTTGAGGTTTGTCCACTGTTTTGTCTATTTATTTTGGCCAACGTGCCATTTGTTTTGTGCTAGTGTTTTGTTTAAACTTTTTATTTGTTCATTTATTAAACATGTGCATCAGCGCTTCATTTACCCCAGTGCTGTCTGTGTGTTTCTTCCGGGGCTGACGTCCCCACACAAGCCATCGTGTCACATATGGTGTCAGAAAGTGGGAAACAGAGCTTCCACAGACACAGGCTAGGAGAAGGGTTCAACTGTGGGTTCACAGTTTTGAAAGAGGATTTTTTTTGTTGTTGTTTTTTTTTGAGGAATGGAGAAGGTGGATGAGGATACGGAATGGTGGCATGCTCATCAGAGGGAGTTGAAGGTAGGAGGAGCTCCATGGTGCCTCGCCTGTCTGGAGTATGGGCACCTCCTGGACATGAGCCCCTAGGAAGACCCCCTCTTTATGCAGGCCTTCCATTGAGGTGAGGTGGATACGATGTAGGAGTGGATCCATCTGAAGGCCATACCATTGCCGCAGACGGACCAGGACACCTGCCTAATCTGCCTCAAAGGGGAGGAGTGGTGCTTCACATGCACGGAGCCCGGCCACTCCACTGTGTGCGGCCTTGTGCATGGCCCTTTTCAGCCACCTGCTCCAAAGAGGAAGAAGGGAAGGAGTGTCAGTTCCTGGAAAAAAGCGAAGAAGCCAGTGCCAGCTCCAGCACCTATGAGGGAGGGGCCTGAGCACCAGGAGCACGAGGGTCCAAGGTCCTCGAAGGCAACGTGGGACTAGCTGAGAGACCCTGAGGGGTGGTGCCGAGGGACGTTTCCGAAGGCGATTGACCTGCTGTGGGCCCGGGATGGGGAGCAATAGGACCAGGGTTTTTTTGTTGCTGTATTTGACTCTCTTCGTATAAAAATTCACAAATAATAATATTTTATACAGTATCATCTTGGAATTAGTGTCCTTTTTTATTCAGAACACTGGGGAACATTATAAGTACTTCAGAAACCATAAAAATGTTTTGCTTTTTTTTTTTGAATACACAATTTTTTTTTTTAAACGTTAAGTTTTTTTAAATTATTGTGTATTCTGCATAGAAATACATGTATAACAATATTGATGTTTGGGCAAATTACATTGTTTCACCTGATTGCAATGCCATAACAAATGTTTATTCTCAGGGTCTTAGAAGCAATAATGGACAATAAAATAATAGTTCTTCCTTCCATTATTATTAGTAATAAGGAAAAAAAACCGTACCTCATTAATGTAGTTCTTGATAGGTATAAATATTGTAAAAACACATACCTGTATATCAAAACACATGAAACAGAATAAATGTTCTAATAGAATTATAAGTCAAATACATCGGATTTACAGTGTTTTTCCGTTTCTTTCTTATCTTTAAACAAGTTCCTGTCATGTTTTGTTTCTGCCTGCTGCTGTAACCTGTATCCGCCCTTTAAAAATGAAATGCCCGTCTCAGAGACGTCACACGAAAAAATGATATGCGTTAATAAGCTGTACTGCAAAGTATGGTAGCATAGTACGCGAATGAAGTGTGTGTTTTTTTTATTGTGTTTAACCGGTCACGGACCAGAATGACACTTCAGTATGATCGTGTTTACATGACCACGGTCCTTAAAGGGTTAAACCATTTTTTCTTCTCAGAAATGGCCTGCATCTTAAATTTGAGTATAGTGGTGTGTGTATTACTAGAATGGTCAACAAAAGACGTGACTGCCCGGGTACACAAACAGGAACATGACTGCCCGATCGCTAATTATCCATGACATACAGGCACAGACCTGCCAACTCTACCTTATTTGCCGGGACTCTCGTTTTATCTCACGGGACAGATTTTCTCCTGTATTTTGCTAAAATTACTGTTAAACCCCTTCAGGTCACCTTTAATTTCTGTAAAAGTACATTTCTCACTAACATTTCAGGTACTAAAATCATGGATACTGTGTCATGTACGGTCTGTGGTTACTGCAGTCCCTGTCAGTACCTGACAGGGTTTAGAACCCAAGGGAGCCCATGCATGTTAATTTACAAATATACAATATGCTTTACCAATATGCCTAATAGACAAGTTTGGAGTATTCCTTTGTATAAACGGCTGTTATATGCATAAGTGAGGTTGTATCTTTGTAAATGCATCTTTATATGATGTTTTATTTTTTCCTCAAATTGAGGGTGGGAAATATGGGCTTCATCTTAAAGTCGAAGGGATATGGTACATCTTTTTAGAATTTACAGCATGATTAGTGAAAGTAAGAGACTTAGAGAGAACATTGATTGGGTGGAGAATGCTGAGACTATCACTATGTCGTGGCTCAAAACCTACAATTTATTGTATTTACCTTGTATGTAAAAATATAAAGACAAAAATCATAAAAATTGAACTAAAATTTAAGTGATACAATTCATTATATTCTAATTTTATGTTAAAAGCTTAAATTTTAGTGTGCTTGTGGTTTATTCTGATCATAGTCATAACATTTATAGCTTAAGGTGTCAATGGCAGATTAATTTCCTCTAACTCATTCTGTGGTTCTGTTTTGATTGTAACAGGTTGTAACTTGAATGTAATGCGGAGTAATACTTTGTGGCTTGGAGTGTTTAGTGGAGTTTGTGAAGGGTGTATTCCAGTCATTATTGCTGGAAACGGAAGAGCCTTAACATTTTCTGTTACCATCTAAAATCAGAGAACATTTAAGTGGGTGTTACCCCATATATTTGTACTTGTGTAAAACAAGTATAGTAAACAATAATGAAACAAAGTAATGTATTTTATATAAATCAGAGGCTAACAGAATTGATTTTGTCCTGTGTAATAATAAAATAGGATTGTTTCATCTCAAGTGTGACAAAAAGCAACACAGATTTTTGTTGAATAAATTGAGATGTCTGCTCCTGAAATAAGGGGATTAAACCCAACTCAGCCACATCATAAAATGTTAAAACGTAACTGAACCATTTAAGATATAATTGTTTAAATACTCTTGAAGAGAGATTCAGCATTTAAGTGAATAGCAGTTTTGTGCATGTTTGACATCCACAGAATTGTCCCATGTTGTCAACCCAATTTTTCTATAATGGGAAAGCCAGTAACAGAACTAATCTCTTTTAAATGATGTAAGCAATACACACAAGAAGGCACAGGTTGTACTGATACAGCCTTGTGACTTCAACCATCTGAGAAGTGGGTTGTATCAGTACAATTTTAAGTTTTATTGAATGTATCCTTAGGCCAATGGAAGTCACTATACTTTGGCTGTAGAGGGCTACTAATTGTCTAGAAAACCTGACTGCTGAATGAATTGTGAAATGTACTTTGTAGATATATGCACATGTATTTATTTAATATACTGCAGCTTGAATATATTGCTTTTTTGAACAGGAAAACTACAAGAATGTAAAAATAAAACTATCTAATTGTAAATTTGAGGTTTGAAATGACTGTTCCCCTACAATAATCAAGCTCTGCACCTTTACAATTTAAATGCCAAGCCTTCGTTTATTCTCACCAGCAGTGCTTCAGACTCTCAGGCTT